>NW_027185414.1:11955000-12655000 GCF_022577435.1 Embiotoca jacksoni | reverse complement strand
AACATTCATTTCTGTGTAGACAATCAATATCACTTACAGGGTAATTGGAATGTTATTAATCTAGCAATATTCCTGTGTGAATGTATATCAGCCTCCTATGGATGTGTTTTGCTCGCCAACAGGAAAACTGATTATTATATCTTTTAAAGCACTCTCACTTTATATTTTTAGAAACATCTACATGAAAACATATTCAAATTATAAAACTTTTACATGGGAGCTTCTGCCCTTGAACCTGATTTTCCTTCAACCCTATATGCTCACCAAGATAACCAAGACTGCTTTGGGGCAGTTTAACTTGGGTAAACTGTCAAAGGCCTCTAAGACCAGGCAACAGGAAGCACCTGGGGTTTTCTTGAAGCTGGCAGCAACACTAGACCAACTTTAATCCAATCACAAAGTGACAGCAGGGCAGCTTCAGCTGTGCCTGATGGATGTTGCTCATGTTAACACTGAAGCGCACATCCATAGTTCCCCTGTTTTAGTTGTTTGACTGTCTCACCTGTTATTTCCCGATGTACAGTGTTTGTTTCTGTAAATTCTATACATCCAGTGCATGACCCTGTGAAGACTTTATTTATGAAAGGCAAGCCTATAGTGTTGAGTTTGCTGACCATCATGCCAAGCTGTAGGCTCTACTGCAAAAAAAAGATTTACACCCCAAAAGCTATTATTTTTCGATAACAATGTGCTCCTTCTAAGTTTAATTGAAAGTATGTTTAATATTGGGGCGGCACAGTGGTGCAGTGGTTAGCATTGTCACCTCACAGCAAAAAAGTTTGGGGTTCAAATCTGGGCCTGGGCCTTTCTGTGCAGAGTTTGCATGTTCTCCCTGTGCCTGCGTGGGTTCTCTCCAGGTACTCCAGCTTCCTCCCTAAAAACATGCACCTCAGGTTAATTGGTGGTTCTACAAATTGCCTTTAGGTGTGAAGGAGAGCATGAATGGTCTTTGTTTCCATCTGTCTCTATGTGGCCCTGTGATGGACTGGCAACCTGTCCAGGGTTTATCCCCCCCTGTAAGTAAGCTGGGATAGGCTCCAGCCCCCTGTGACCCTGCACATGATAAAGCAGGTATGGATAATGGATGAATGTTTAATGGTATTGTATATGAATGGATGTAATTAAATACAGTTTTAAAGACCACAAGGTAGCACAGAAGAAGTATATCTAGCTAGCCACAACAAAATCACTCACAAAAATAGTATTCCCAGTTAGGTCACCCCTGGCGTCTAATTATGTTATCACCACTTTAGCCTAATAACTCTGTTTTGTTTGTTTGTTGTTTGCCAGACCCCCACCACATCAATACCCCTCCTGTACCAGCAGCGTGGAGGTGTCATTAAATTAGGATGAGGGGGATCCAGACTTATTAGCGGTCTTAACAAGTAGTGATGGGATAGAAGGAACACAGTGGTAGCTTCACTGCTATGTAGCACCAATTTTATATATATATGTATATATATATTCATTTTAATTTTATATATATATATATATATATATACAGTGCATCCGGAAAGTATTCACAGCGCTTCACTTTTTCCACATTTTGTTATATTACAGCCTTATTCCAAAATTGATTAAATTCATTTTTTCCCTCAAAATTCTACACACAATACCCCATAATGACAATGTGAAATAACATTTTTTGAAATTTTTGCAAATCTATTAAAAATCAAAAATGAAAACATCACATGTATATAAGTATTCACAGCCTTTGCCATTACACTCAAAATTGAGCTCAGGTGCATCCTGTTTCCACTGATCATCCTTGAGATGTTTCTACAACTTTATTGGAGTCCACCTGTGGTAAATTCAATTGATTGGACATGATTTGGAAAGACACACACCGTCTATATAAGGTCCCACAGTTGACAGTGCATGTCAGAGCACAAACCAAGCCATGAAGTCCAAGGAATTGTCTGTAGACCTCCAAGACAGGATTGTATCGAGGCACAGATCTGGGGAAGGGTACAGAAACATTTCTGCAGCATTGAAGGTCCCAATGAGCACAGTGGCCTCCATCATCTGTAAATAGAAGAAGTTTGGAACCACCAGGACTCTTCTTAGAGTCGGCCACCCGGTCAAACTGAGCGATCAGGGGAGAAGGGCCTTAGTCAGGGAGGTGACCAAGAACCCGATGGTCACTCTGACAGAGCTCCAACGTTGCCCTGTGAAGAGAAGAGAACCTTCCAGAAGGACAACCATCTCTGCAGCACTCCACCAAGCAGGCCTGTATGGTAGAGTGGCCAGACGGAAGCCACTCCTCAGTAAAAGGCACATGACAGCCCACCTGGAGTTTACCAAAAGGCACCTGAAGGACTCTCAGACCATGAGAAACTAAATTCTCTGGTCTGATGAAACAAAGATTGAACTCTTTGGCCTGAATGCCAAGCGTCATGTTTGGAGGAAACCAGGCACCGCTCATCACCTGGCCAATACCAACCCTACAGTGAAGCATGGTGGTGGCAGCATCATGCTGTGGGGATGTTTTTCAGCAGCAGGAACTGGGAGACTAGTCAGGATGGAGGGAAAGATGAATGCAGCAATGCACAGAGACATCCTTGATGAAAACCTTCTCCAGAGCGCTCTGGACCTCAGACTGGGGCGAAGGTTCATCTTCCAACAGGACAACGACCCGAAGCACACAGCCAAGATAACAAAGGAATGGCTTCGGGACAACTCTGTGAATGTCCTTGAGAGGCCCAGCCAGAGCCCAGACTTGAACCCGATTGAACATCTCTGGAAAGATCTGAAAATGGTTGTGCACTGACGCTCCCCATCCAACCTGATGGAGCTTGAGAGGTCCTGCAAAGAAGAATGGGAGAAACTGCCCAAGAATAGGTGTGCCAAGCTTATAGCATCATACTCAAAAATACTTGAGGCTGTAACTGCTGCCAAAGGTGCTTCAACAAAGTATTGAGCAAAGGCTGTGAATACTTATGTACATGTGATTTTTTTTTTCGGTTTTGATTTTTAATAGATTTGCAAAAATGTCAAAAAAAAAATGTATTTCATATTGTCATTATGGGGTATTGTGTGTAGAATTTTGAGTGAAAAAATGAATTTAATCCATTTTGGAATAAGGCTGTAATATAACAAAATGTGGAAAAAGTGAAGCGCTGTGAATACTTTCCGGATGCACTGTATATTCATTTTAACCCTCATGTTAAAGCTTGGGCAGAATTTGTTTTTTATTTTTAAATAAATTATAATTAATACACACATTCAGGTGAACTGAAACATTTTATCTTTTTTTGCTACACACATCACCAACTAAAGAGACTCTCTTAATGATAGAATCATTCAAGGCCAGAGGCCACATGTTCATTCATCCTGAAATGCCTCTTATCAGAGTTCAGTGTTGTAATCATATGATACACACAGTTGACCTGGACAAGAGGGTTATTTTTACTGACTGATAAAATCTAATTACATTTCAAAGGTTTCCAAAGCAGGGCCAGCAGGTGGAATCACCCTGGTTACAATCATGATATGGCAGTGTTGTGTTGCTGTCTTTCTGCAGATGGTATGTAGATGTTAAAGCTACTGCACTGTATGAAAGGACCAGGGGAAAAGCTAGCAAGAGTCTGGTTAAGCATAAATCTCATACATGTTTGATTATCTAGTATTATTATTGACAGTCTATGTGTTTTCAGTGTTGTTATGCTGAGGTATTTCCCACCTACAGTAGGAAGTGGGGCCAGTACTTCCAGTTCATACACTTAAGATAGCCTTCTTGTGGACTGAGGGCCGAAATGGCCCAAAAAATGTATTCACAGAATGTGAACAGGGCTTCAAATCTGGTAAATGAAAGTCTCGTTGAAACAGTTTGGCTCAGATTTTTGCTGTAACGCTACCCGATGAGTCTATGGTGTGAAAAAAAGCTTTGACTCAGACAGGAACCCTTGTAATTAAGTGTACTGCTGGATAGCCCTATTGTACTACAAAACTACATGACTACTTATTCCAAAGTCTAGCAAACCCACAGCTAAAAGGATAATAGGGCAGCCTTAGAATGAAACATAGCTGAGCCACGGAATAAAAGATATTTAGTCTGATTGCTCTACTGAATACAGAAACTAAATCAAATCGGTGTAAATTAAGAGATTGCTTAATTACACCAACTGCGAGTGCGAACCAGTTAATAAGAGCAAGTTGAAGACTAGATGATTCCCTTGTGAGCAGGCAGGATTACTGCTGTAATCTCTTCTGTCACATATAGTGAAGCCCCAAATCTCCCCTTGCTCTGAGGAGCATTCAACCCGTCAGTTGAAATGAAAGAAGCCTTAACGAACATCTCTCCCACTCATGGAGCGCTCACATCCACT
Organism: Embiotoca jacksoni; assembly: GCF_022577435.1. NCBI lineage: Eukaryota > Metazoa > Chordata > Actinopteri > Embiotocidae > Embiotoca > Embiotoca jacksoni. Next base: position 12,650,672 of record NW_027185414.1, on the reverse strand, counting down.
CACTGTTTAACATGGGCTGTGTGGCTCCTGCTGAAGGCATGTGCGCTAAAACCAGGAGATCAGAGTCCATTGAGGTGCAGGGTGATTCTCATATTCCTTTAAAGAAAAGAAAAACTTGCATTTCTTTAGCTGTGTGTGTGTGTGTGTGTGTGTGTGTGTGTGTGTGTGTGTGTGTGTGTAAGTACAGCAAGTACACTCTCAACGAGTGAGTTGTAAGTTGCTCTCTGTTAAAACATCACTCTCAAATGGTTACATTAAAACTCCCACCACTGACACACTATATGAAATATGCAAAATGATTTAGATAATTTCAGACCAAAAATTTGCTAAAATGAGATATTTCAATTAAGTTATGTTTACTGTGAAATGAAGAAATGTAGTAGTCTTGGCAGTATGCTAATATTACAATCCCCAGTTGAAGTTAAGGAACTAAGAGTAGAAGCGCTGTTTTTCTTATGCATTATCATAAATCATAGTAGGCCTATTTAGTCATTCAATACCACACTGTCCCCCAGGACCATAATCTGTTTACAGGAGCACTGCAGCTTTGCATAGTACTTTCAAATCCATACCAAATGCATTTTTAATTGGTAAATAAATGCAAAATGCATGCTAACAGGCAATTGTAGCAGCGCTCCTGAATGCTTAAATATGGTTCTAAGCATGATGTTCACATTATGGATTTTGCATCCCCGTGTGTTTCCAAGGTGATTTATAATCAGCCAAGCATCCACTCTCTGTTGTGGCATAATGGAAGGTCTTGAACCAAGCTATGACTTCATCACATTTAAACATGAATATTGAAGATTTCACAGTCTCTGAAGAGAACCTTCATCAATTCAGTATAAGATTGTGTGAGAAGGATCTAATACTGTAGGAAGCCAGCTAAAATATTATTGCAAGGAACAGCTCCGTTTCCCCTGGTACTGTATGTGGTGACTACAGTGATTCTTGTGCAATCAAATCTCTTGGAACTACTGAAAAATATGAGGAGTTTCTGTTTCATTGATAGCAAAATATTGTCATATTTTAAATGAAAGGAATTTACATATAGAGTTCAATCTGAGAAACCCAAGAAGCCCCTTGTTTGCTTTGCTAACTTAGCAAATAACATTAACCATTGCCATATCTCTTCCCTTCACATGCACATGCTCTTATTATTCATGACATGCTGCGTAGCTTTTCAATTAAACGTCTTCTGGCTGGGGAAGGATCCATCATTTAGTCTATCTTTTTTTTTTATGTAGTGACTTGGTTAATTATTTTTAGCAGGACCAAGAGCATGCTTTAAAATGTGACTGCTGTCAAGAGTCACCCACAGATCAAAGGCCATGGCTCAGCACCATGTGCTGAAGCACATGACTCTGTCACAGGTGAGGGAGTAAAGAGCATAAACATCTGTTTGATTGCACAACAGTTAACACAGATGATGTTTAAATAATGTTATTTCATTTGGACAAGGGAGACACTTGTCAGTATGCATTGATACAGAAACGAAACAAACTGGGGCAGAATTACATTTTCAGTTGCTGCATTTAGCAATATGAAATTTTAACTTGTGATTTTCTGAACACTCATCTACCCCATGGTTCAGAGTATTTAGAGAACGCTGTGATATTTTTTCAGATACAAATTTCTTTGACAAGAACCAGTTTGTTGTTTAAATTAGGTTTGTTGAAATGAATACAAATCTGTATTTATTCACAGTACAACTGTAGTGATATTTATGTAGCCAGTTTAAAGTGCTATCTTAATTTTCAAATGTATTATTGTTACAGCAATCAGTTACTATTATGGCACCATAATCCTATCCTGTCAATAATCCTGGCAGTACTACGAGAGGATACAGTTTATGTGAATTAGGTCCAAAGTTTAAACATCCCTTTTTATTACTTTAATTGGGGGGGAAATGAAGATAGACATTTATTGCATTGCACAAATGGACACTAGTTACTCTGACTTTATTGTTTAACAGCTAGTTTTGTTTTATATTAGATATATTAAGAGATTTTACAGATATATAATTATATGATGCATACTGTAAAAGTAAATTTGTCTGAAACTTGGATTTGATCCATCCATCCATTCATTATCTATACACGCTTTATCCTGAATAGGGTCACAGGGGAGGGAGGGCTGGAACCTATCCCAGCTTACATTGGGGGAAGGCAGGAGATACACCCTGGACAGGTTGCCAGTCCATCACAGGGCCACATAGAGACAGACAGAAACAAAGACCATTCATGCCCTCCTTCACACCTAAGGGCAATTTGTAGAACCACCAATTAACCTGAGGTGCATGTTTTTGGATGGTGGGAGGAAGCTGGAGTACCTGGAGAGAACCCACGCAGGCACAGGGAGAACATGCAAACTCCGCACAGAAAGGCCCAGGCCCGGATTCGAACCCAGAATGTTTTTGCTGTGAGGTGACAATGCTAACCACTGCACCACTGTGCCCCCTACTTGGATTTGACATAAAGGTTAAATCATACTGTAGATCAAGAGAATTCTTACCATATTTGTCACAAAACAATCATTTTTTAAATAGCTATTTTTTACTTTGACCAACAAATTTCCAACTATTCAAAGTGTTGAATTTGCATCATGATGTTGACTAGAAATGTTTAAAATAATATAGAATCAACAAATAAAGATGACTTCTTTGAATTTGGTGCAGCTAACAGAGAGGTACAGATTGGGTTTTAAAATTGCTATGTGTAAAAATATAGTGCCTACATATACACAGTGCACGCAGACACCAGAAATGTAATATCTTGCATTCATATTTACATTGTACAAACGATAAATCATACTTTTGTCATTACGTATAATGAGACGTATAATCCTTGACATTGTTTAGGAAGGAAGGAGATGGGGGTATGTAGACACATCAGCAGTAAATCAATACAGCCAAAGATTTAAGATACTGTCCTTATCATGTTTTTATCACATCCTTATCAAAATATGAGCTGCTACAGCCTCATAGGGGATCAATGAACATTCCTACTGCTACTGAAACAAACACAAGGGCATCCCGTGCTTTATCCATTCTTAACAAGTAATCACGTGGTCATTAACCATTATATCATCAGAGATCAAAATGAAGGTACTTTCTTTGAATCTGCTTTACTTTGGCTATTGGATAGTAAAGCTTTTTGCAAATGATATTGACCACTCTTATTAACATTGTGACAAAACTCAACTCCTACATGCTAATAAAGATATGCAGGAAGACTGTGGTGCATGTCATATAGGAGTGTACTCAATGACATGGAGAAGCTATGTGTGTCTTATCTGAAGCTGTTAAAAGCTGGTGTCACATATGAGATGCTGGTAAATGATCAAACAGAGGGATTATATAGCATGCTTCACCTGGAATAACACCCACAGAGAAAAGGGGTACAATGATATTTTCCAAAAGTACCCTTTGAAAGTAGACTTTATTGGTGTTATGGTAAATTAAAGCCCATATTTTGTCATGCTATTGTATATGCATTTTATTTTCCCACCAAAACCATGTGTATGAATCAGTTCCCCCAGTGAAATGAGTGAGTACATTCATTATTACTAACAACCATTGGTTGTTAGTGAGAACAGGATGTGCGTAAATATCCTAAATGCAGTGAGATTCTATCAGAATACATTTTTAAATACTTATTGAGAGAGAATGAAAACACAGAGATAAAAAAATAAAGAAAGGAACAGAAAAAAAAAAAAAGACATACTTTATTTCTATGGTACGTAATACATGTTAGTACATATAACTGCAAGAGCTCCAAAGCCACGCTTACCAGCAAAAACAAGAGTGTGTGTATGTGTGTGGCAGAAAGGGTGGTAGACAGCTTACACAGACCCAACAGCATATCACCTCATCTGTCAATCAAGCCACAGGGGAGGTGAAGGGTAAGGAGGAGACAGGCACGCTGGCTAATCATTTTGTAATCAGGCGTCAAAACAAAACAAAAAAATGTTTATCTGAACAGTGCAGGCGGCTGCCAGAGTTGACATGAATGTTTTTTCCTCCTATGTCATTATGTCAGGGCTAATGGACAGTGGTAAGGAGGGGAGTTAATTACTTCTGACGACGCTCCCCGCTCATTTCCCATTCATATGAAGTCCCTTTTCTCCTCTGCCATCGGTCAGCCAGTCAAACCACTTGGCTGCTGTTTGCATCTCAGTGATCAGAATATCTACACCATCTCTGTGCATATCAGAGCATTATGGACACTATTGTGTCCTTTCTTAAGTGTTTTTTTTTTTTTTTTACTTTCTTCTTGAGCTAGAGGAGGCAGCATTGTTCCACAATAGGGGATAAATAGAACTTTAAAATCACAGAGTATACAATTTATGGGATTTCTTACATTATCCCCACTTTTATTCCTTAACTACCCAGCTTGTTCCCTTGTGCCATCATGTATTTATTGATGCTGGACTTTTACAATGGGAAGAATTATGCTGTACGTTAGAGGCCATAATGTAAAGAGTCCCAAGATTTATTTTTGGTCCACTTGTCCTTAGTACAGTAGCCTTGAGAGCTCAATGCAATCCTCAGACTGTGACAACGCATGTGTAGCATTTACAAAAAAATGCTGCAACACAAGAAAACACAACCAAATCCAGAAACAACTGGCAAAAATAAAATGGTCACACTCTTCCCTTTTGTTCCTATTGGACATTTGTGTTAACAACATTTTTAACACAAATTATTTTCAGTTATGGCCTCAAACATGCTTTGTGATGTCACAGTGACCTTTGACAACCAAAACCAAAATTATTTCATCCTTGAGTCCAAGTGAATGTTTGTACCAGATTTAAAGAAATTCCAAATTAAGGTGTTCTTGAGATATTGCATTTTCTAGAATAGGATGGACAGACAGACAACCCAAAAATGAATCCAGCTCTTGCTTTTGTCGGCGTGGAGGCACAAAAAATAATTTTCCATCACCAGTATCAGACATTCAACTTCAGTAACTTCATGACCTGCCATGGCAACAACTGGTTTGTCCCAGTGTCCTAATCACTTTGACGTGTCCCATGAAAATATTGTCATTGTTTCTCTGAAGAATTTTCTCAAATTGGTGATAATGCTTCATAGTCCATCAAACCGTTGCCTACCCTTAGATCTTGAGATTTTCTCTCAGCTTAAGTAGTTGATTGTAACCAAGATGGCTCCCCAGGAAAAACACTAAAATCAAATATATCTTTTTCCATTTATGGAATTAATTATTTTCAATGTTGTGCCCTTCCCGTGGTAAGCAATCATTAATAATTATCAGTCATGTTCAAAACCTTTTATTCTGCTCACTACCTTTATTTGTAGGACTTATAGTCTCAGTTAAATGTTATTTTTGGCAGTGGATTCCTTCACAGGGTAACCAACACACTAAGACTGGTCTTCAGTTGTGACACCAGCTGTCTCATGCCTAAGAAAAGTCCTCTGATTGGCAAACAGGCAGTGGAGAGGTTGCTACTGTGAAGAGAGGAATACTTTCTCGCGCTGTGTGTGAGTGACACTTTGTCATCTATGACACAGTCACAACCTCTTGTCACTTTTCTTTGCTTCCGCTGTACTCGGGTTGACATCACATCTTGAAAGGGTCATGCCACCCATTTCCATTTCATGTAATACACAACTTTTTCCTACCCCAACCCTGTTCTTTCCCAGATATTATTTTAAACTCTTGAACTCTGGCGTCTTCACGTTGTCCTCAACCTAACCTTTGGTAAACCTTAATTTTATCCTGCTGAAGACTTGTTAGAAACACGCCCAAGCTTGCAAAATTGGACAAATGAAAGAGGAAACGTGTACAGTAGGGTCAATTGTACATTTATGCTCTACCTTTTTGCTCAGCAGGCCACCTATTAATCATAAGGTTGGAGGTTCAATCACCAGTTCTTACAGTCCTTTTCTCCTGCATTGACCGCTTGACAGTGAATCGCAAATTTCTCCTGATGGGTAGGCGAGTGCCCTTTCATACACACATAGTTGTGTGTGAATTAATGAATGAGAGGCAAATTATACAGCTTTTTGGGTGAATGTGCTACATACAAAATACAGTATGCAGTCTATATATGAATAAACTGTAGGAAAAAAATGAAGGTGCTAAAATTTCCGTCAACTCGGTCTAAAAGTATAGGCCCTGACAGCTGGCTCTGAGACCTATAGAAAGCCCTCCTTAAAACCTTTTACATTATTATATGTTATCATAATGGTAGCAGTCAGCATGCTTAATAGTAGTATCGGGTCTGATAAACGATCGCCCCCTTGGCTGATATATGTGGAAGGGCCAAAAGTGAAGAGGGACATTTTATTCTTGGCCATCAATCTGACCAGGATCTGTGAGCACTAGAGGAGATGGTGGTAATTCATTTTAAAAGGGGCTCAGTGGGCTACGAGGGGCCTTAAGGGGTGGTGATGGGTCCTCACTCTATGACTGAGATCCTGAAAATGGAGCTGTTTTATGAGATTCTTAATTTAGAGAGGCAGGCACTGCCATAGATGCTTTGTCAGTGAACGAAAGGGGCAAAAGGGTATTTGGGGCTGACCTCGAAGGGGGACATTAAATAACCACAAATTGAACAATTTCAGCTTTATGTATGTGTGTGCATATCTTCAGGAAAATACGGAGTGAAAAAATTCACTCAATATACATATTAGCACTTTCTAGACAAAAGGAAATAATCTAATACTAGTTAGAAGAACTGTGAGCCACGTAGGTGCATTCAGTCTTAAATGATTTATATTAGTCATCTGTCTGTGATTGAATAGAAAGTGGTGACATCCATATACCTTGTAGGTCATACATATAAATAATGATGCACAGAAAAGCATGTCCCCAGTGTCTCCACAGGGGGAATAATAATCAATCTTTCTGTCACAGACTCACTGGAAAAGTAGCTGTTGTTGAAGTTAACATCACTACCATGTTGCTCCAAACAGCCAGTCTATGAGGGGTTGATTCTTTCAGGAATAGCTCTTAGAAATCAAGAGATTGATGAGCATTTAAGCATGACACCAATCAATCAGAAAGACAAATCCTCTGTGTCACTCGGTGCCGTGTGCCATTCTATGGGAGACAGGCAATCTCCCTGCATGCAAACAATGTCCCCAATTTGTCAGGGACACAATAACTGCTCTGGCAGACCCCATTTGCATCACTGTGTGAACAACAAATGTAATTGATCACAATATTGATTATTTTATTTTGAGAAAAGAGATGTCCCTAGAGCACTTCTGGCGGTTGAATAATCAGACCCTTAAATTTATCTTCTTTGACCTTTCGCAACATTTTTTGTTAAGAATGAGTATAATGAAATGTTATATGGTTCTGAGGTAACATACACATAGAGGAAATATAAATATAAAATCAACTTTTTTTTTAGGAATTGCTAGAGATTTCTTCCACATGACAATGTCTATAATACATCATCATCCATGACACATCTTTTATCTTATCATACAAGTCCCAGACCAACAAGGAAGTTGGTTACCAATAAACATTTATGTAATACAATTAACTTCTTGAACAGCAATATAAGTATTACAATAAATATGACACTGTGATCATATAAAGATCAAGACTTAAGTTAAATAGTCAAAGACAAACAGGAAGAGACTCTGTCCTCCTGGCATTAGCAAATTTGAAGTCTGTTGGATCGTGCTATAAGACCAGTTCACTAGTGACTGACCACACTTCATCAGGGGAGTTAAATTATTCAAGAACCTGTGGAGGTTGTAGGTGAAATGCTGTGATACAATACTGTGGTCGGTGGATGGGTGGAACCAGAACATAGTCTGGTGGATAGATGAGTGGTTGGATGAAAAAGTAGATAGATGAATGCATGAATGGATTGGATCATCCTTATTGTGGTGTTAAAGACCTTACACCTCTCATCTAAGCCGCCTCTTAAGTTCTGTAAGCAGTCAGCAGAAGAAATGATGCAGTCACACCACTTGTTTGAGTCAGCCAGCACTCAGGAAAACTCTCTAATTGAAGATGTACATCACACTGCAACAACTGCATATTATTAACACACAGAACAAGGGCCAATTGATCATTAGTGCATCAATATGTAGTTTGCATAAAATTATTTCCTTTAAATAGTCTGTGTTTGAGGTGACGCAGGGTTGGCTCATCAATAATGTAAATGAGCCATTAGGGCATTAAGAGGCTGTCTGTGGGAATGACAGACCACCAGGTGTCACTGAGTTAATATCCAATACAGGCACTTGCTGCCACACAGGCCAATGGCTGGGCTGATTGTACACACAAATTACACCTACATAAAGTCCGGCAGTTTAGGTAGGATAAAAAAAAAAAAAAAAGCAAATTTACATAGTTATGGTTATATGTGTATAATTACATTGATTTACAAAAGACCAAATTTATCTCAAAGTGAGACTTTGATTTATACGTTTTTTCAGCTCTTTAAAATCAGTTTACCAATATTCAGTATCCTAAAGTCTTGCAGTTTACTTAAAACAGCCTGTTGTCTGTGACACAGTAGTTTCAAATAAAAAGCGATTAGAGATGATTACAAATGCGATCCACCCTCGAGGAGAATTCCCAATGAAGCAGGCAGAGCTCATCTCAGACCGTGCCCTTTGCCTCAATCCATAAGTGCTCCTGGCTGCCACCTGCAACCTTGAGAGTCCCCCTTCTCTCCCCATCTCCCTTCACACTTCTCCATGTCTGCCAATAATAAGAAGCCAGATGAAGTGGCAGTGGGAGGAAATGTTTACCATGAAATTGGTTGTGTCATCTTCAGAATCTGTGATGCAGGCCACACAGAGGGATATCAATGTAATCCATCACGCCATTGATTCCTGCAGGATAAAGGATTCAAATTCAGAGCCTAAAGGTTATTTAGACCAAAAAAAAAGTCTTACTTTGCAGTAAGTTGCTGTTTTTAGGTAATGGTACAGCTACCCACAGTAACCCCATCCCTAAATACACTTTGGTTGTACCTTTGAAAGTTGTCACGGAAGATAGACAAATGTTTCAGTGGTGTGAAGTGTGCATGCTTAAAAAGAACAGGTCATTTAATATCAAGTGAAGGACACAGATGAATTATGGCACATGGCTAACTCTGTTGGCTTTAGTGGCAAAATAAAAAAAAGCACACTATTTGTTTCCACCAGCCACTGCAAGTGGAGGGCTTAACAACATATCTCCGGTAATTCACTTTGTTTATAAATTACATTTGGATTGTGACCAATCAAATTGTACTGGACTTTAAGTCTTTGTAAAATGGCATTGAAACAATTGATATCCTGTGTTTTTCTATGAACGGTAAAATCCATGTCTTGTACACCCATACATCAGTGTATATCAGTCTGCGACAGAGTGGTATAATTCTTGCCAACATCGGGGATGCTAGGATGGTGATACAGTAATGGCAAAAACAAAGTGATCATATGTCTCAGTACGACTGGGCCATATCTTTACCTGCCATGCCACTCAGTGCCCACACTCAGCCATCATCGCTGAACGCTGGCACATGAGGAGGCTCGTTAGCCTAGTATTATAAATGTGACAGGCACACCATAATAGTCCAATTATCCCAAAATGCCAAATTTCACTCCAAAGGAAAAGGAGTGTGTAGTGATTAATGGTGAACACTTAAGGGGAAGAGTTAGACAACGCTGTTGGATAGGAGAAAATATGTATCAGGCTGCCACCACTACAGATGCTTCCTCCCTCCTGACAACTGCAATTCATTTGAGATGCTATTAACATGCATAATTATGCTAATCAAGCAGTAATTAAGTGCCAATTCATCAGAGACCATTTTTTGTCTGTAATTTCATCAAGCACGGCTGTTGGGGTTTGTTTTTTCTTGCATATTTCTTTATACAATATTGCCCAAATGAGGCGCTCCCATTTCATTAAACAACCCCTTTGCTGTATGTTTTTTGAAATTTGTAAACAGGATGTTACAGAGAGGATGTAATGCATCCCATCTCTAATACATTCATTTCATTTATACAAGAGAGTCATAAAGTGACAGTACATGATGCATTCATTAATGAATACCATGAATTCAAAGATATTACTTTGTAATGTGTTCATGAACCTGCATGTCAAAATACATGCATGTCAGTGTTTTCCAAAACAATCCATTTGATCATTTAATCACACTACTGTCTGTGCACTAAAATCTACAGCCATCAGACAGTGAACTTAGCTTAACACCAACACTGACAGCTTTTTAATACATCTGGTGGTATGCAAGTGGAGTTCAGTTCCTCCATGAATATTGCAATCGCAATCATTTTTTGCTAATTTCACCACTGAAAAATCAGTTCAAAGAAATAAAAGCCCAAGCATTTTTGATCACAACAATCCCCCACAAACCTAGAAACATCCTGGAGAGACTGGAAGTTGTTCAGTTGTTGATGTTTTAGTTGTTATTATGTGACTTGTGAGTGGAAGTTGACGCAATGACCAAGTTAAGCAAACTGCCTGGTAATGGTTTCAATCCCACCTGACATCTGGTAGCATGCCGGTAGACGTTAAGTTTTGTTATTCATGTGCACCATGTTTTATAAAACAACAGTTTTACTTACTCACACAATCATACATTTACAAAATAAATTTAAACACCTCCTATTGACTATGGGTGCTTGTAATACTCCATTTGCACTTGAGGTACTTCGTCATTGCTCACCTTGAATAAGACCCAGAAGTCATTGCAGTCAAGTGGTTCTGCCAGCTCCTGCAGATCTTCATGTTATGGTATGTTCACACTAAATAAAAATGTTGATGCTATTGTAATTAGAGAATTATAATTTTATGAAAACCTGCCACATGGCGTGTTTTATGGAAGTGGACTTATGGGGTTAATTCTATGGAAAAGAAAACAGAATTCTTAGTTTCAGGTGATTGTATACTAATGATAACATAGTTATGAACATCATATCCTATTTCTGCCAGGAGATCCCTCTTTATTCTCCAGAACTATTTTCTGTAGTTCTGCCCCTGCTTTAGTCCACAATGCCACCATGTCATCTGAGGCAGCATGGCACATATGAAACGTTATTTGCAATGGCATTCCTCTGTTCAGTTTCACCCTCAGAGTCAGACAGGTGTTCTCATCGGACATGAAAGCCTCTGGTGATGCATGTCAGTCTTGATCACCCATGATGATGGCCTGAGGGAAGGAAACTGCTTCCATTTCTCTGACATGGGAACTCTTTTGAGTTTCAGCACTTTTATGATAGTTTTGGCAGCCAGAACAACCATTCAGAGACTGAGGTAGACAGTAGCTGCCTTTTTAGCAGTTGTTTAAGCTTTAATTTTTGCAGATCCTTTTCCTTGACCGTGATGGAATTTGTCATTTTTGCTCTGTGTCTCCTTGTGTGTGCGTTTAAGACCACTTATAAAACACCCCCTTGTTTATTTTTATGCTCAGCAGTGTTTCATTTGACCCTAAAGGTTGATATCTGTGTTAGTCACATCATCATCCCAGTGATTCTTGAGTCCTATCTGTCCTAATGTTTATAATGGGAATGAAAGTGGCACAAGTGTTAAAACTCCTCAAGTTTAAAAGAGTGCATTGAACTTGAATGTGTTCAGCAAGACATGATTCTTGTTGTGGAATTGCAAGGTAAATGTTAATAACTGTAAAAGATTTTTCCTCCACACTGGCATAATTGAGTAGTTACATACAGTAATAACAGTAATATTCCATGAAAAACCTAACATAGTCAAGTAATCTTTTGTATTCAGTAACTCAACACACAATACTGTAATATATACTATCGTTTGTATTAGCTGTCATATACATTTTTACATTAGATATAGTAAATGATTGTGTAGTCGATCTCATTCTATTAAAGAATGCCCAGATGTAATGTTGACTAAATGACCTGGGTGGTGACAAAATACTCAGTCTGTAGTGGGAAGTAGGACTCCTTAAATGTCTTTATAATTGTCTTATCTCATAGTGACTGATCTTGCTCCCGTCTCTCGATGAACTGGTCCCATTTTTCAGGCACTGAAAGAGACAGTGCAGAAACCAAGCATGACAGGGAGGGAGTTGTCTTGGCTACCAATAAAAAGCCCCCTTGTCACCAAGGGGGCTGATCATAACCGAGCTCTTCAACTTCAGTTCCCCAAATCATCGTCCCATCATGCTTGTTTTGGGCCGACGCGGTCACAATTTCTTTGTGCTGCTTTCAAATCGTCTGCAGATAATTCGGAGAGATTTATAAGCGCTGAATTTTGGGAGTAAATATTATAAAACAAAATCCAAGCCACATAGGCCTGTTACATGGGATGCATGCAGCATGGAAAGCAAACAGAGAGAAACAGGCTGGTTGATGCTGGCTGGCTGTACAGGATGAGATGGGCTCTGAGGTTTGATGGGGCAGAAGAAGGCTCATGCAGACGGCTGGCTGCTCCTTTTGACGGCGTGTCAGGGTTGGCTCGCAAGCTGCTCTGCCGCATCTGGGTGATGCAGTCATCATTGTGGCAGGGTTGTCAGAACAAACTGGTGTGCTGGAGACAGATACAGCTTTAGTTAGATGGAGAGTACGCAACACATGCACCACCCTAACATTGAATATGTTCCCCAAACTGGCAAGCTGGTGGCAAGTTAATGACAAGAACGACCAGTGACATCATATAAAAACATGATTATGCACCACTAAGGACATCTGAGTGAGTCCATAGATCAAACAGACAGGGTGATGAATTAAAGCACTAATACATTGGCTACTGGCATTAGTTTAAACAGGAGTCTTGGTAACAGAATAAAAGTTTGTCTCTATAATGTCAATGGAAAATTTCACCACAAAAGGGGTACAGAATAAATAAACATTACTCACACGCAAACACAGAACGAAGCTGAGCGAGAGAAGAGGGAGGGCTCAGGCATTGCCAAGAGGGGGTTTACGTTGCATCACCAGTGCACTGTTTTTATTTGTGATGTATTCAAATGAATTGACAGTCACAGTGGGAGAATAATGTGTAATCATTAGCAAAGGGTTTGCAAATTATTTATGTAATGTAAACCATGATAATTTACTTACACTTTTTTCTCAGTGCCATTAACAAGTAACTTGGAAACCAATAAATGTCACAAACGCTTTCACTTAATTAAAACAATAGATATCATATTGCAAGGTAGGATGTCAGTCATACCACAGTCTCCTGCACATAGCAATTTACTGCTAACGCGTTATGAGAAAGGGCGACACAAATAATAGCTATTAAGCTGTCAGCTCATGCAGGCTGGATCACATTACTGAAATTAGCCTAAGATGCACTATTATGAACAATGCCATCCTCTCTTTACACACACTCTCAGACAAACTCGATGCACACAACACAATAGAGAAAGCAGTGTAACATAGAAAGAAATTTTAAGGTACCTGTCCAAATTTTAGAGCCACTTTAAAGGTATTCTTACTGTTAAATGCTTCAGAAGACATGACTGTCATATTTTTTTGAGTACACTTAAGTGTAGAAGTTCATTCCAAGTTAATTTGATTCTGTTTCTAATCCTGAACTGTCCACTACCCACCGTGCAAACACACAAACCCCAGAACCCTCATCTGGACCCTGATGGGGCCGAGCCCTATGTTTGATCAAAGATGTGACATCCTCTCATGTCCTTTGTGCTGGCATGATATCCTTGTTCAGTTGAAGGTGTAGTTACAAATGTAGTCATGCAGTCCAGCTGGCCACATGCTCTTATATTATACCATGGGGCTGAGGCAGTGTCATTGAATCAAAATTTCAATCTCACCCTTGACAAATACCTATAGTGCAAAAACAGAAAATAAAAAAATAAATTAAAAAAAAAAGTGAAAAACAAACATGGTTTTTCTCTCTGACTCCTCAGTGCTGCACCTCACTTAGTCAACTGGAAGGGTTTAGCGCTTGAGGGCTTCATGACACATGACAGATACACAGACAACACTGACATCTGCTGGTCCAAAGTAAGGATTTATTTTTAAAATCCTTCACTTTGTGTCAACATTTCCGGGGCATGTGTTCCACCTTTTATCATATAAATTAGATACTTAATACTAATCAATTAAGAAAACATTCATATATTACAATTACCTCCTTTATATTTCAGAATTTTACACCTGCAGAACCCACTATCCCAATCCCCGCTCTGCCTTCTGATTTCCATTTAACATGGATCAATGTTACGCACTTGTCAGCAGGACTAATTTATTTATGAACCTGTCATTTGTAATCATTGATCTGGATGTTCTCCGTTAGAGAACTAATGATATGCAAAGGTAAAAGATTCCCTAATTATTGTGTTTGGTCTAATTGAGGCTGTGTGCTTCTGCAGGAGAGGTTAAGAGGGGAAGTGACTGCTTCCCTGTCTGCCTCGACACCAGACACGCCAGCAGAATCCTAGAAGATTCAGTCGGACTGCAATTGATGCAAACACACCCACACAGAGCCATTTATTCAGACCTTGTTTCACTATGGCACTTAATCCATCTAAAATGGAATATTCTGACCAATACTGTCACTTTCTGCCTCTTTTAGCAAATAACTACTCAGAAGTAGACGCATTTTGCCCAAATCAAGGCAGTCATGTCTCGCCTGCAAGCTGCTAAAGTTTAATAGAAGCCATATCCCCACCACTCTACCCCGCTTACGATATTACCTAAGGGCTTTTCCTTTACTCTCATTAAAATAATTCTCCGGAGGTGGAAAGCAGCAAAAATCAGGATATACTTTATTTGGGTCGACCGACTGATGAATAAAATTCTTATTTCATTTTGATAACCACAAATACTATACAGCACAACATTGCTAACATAATTATTCTTGACCAATGAAAATGTCAGAAATATTTTCTAAAACATAATATGAAAAAAATTCAACATTAAAAACCAGCCAGTCAGAAATAGTTTAAATTAAAGTTGCCCAGTGTGTTCCATCCGCTTAGTTACACAATAAAGTCAGAGAACATCTTTCTGTGGTGAAGAACATTCACTGGACACTGGCTGTCTATAACTGTCTCTATTTTGGCAGACAAAGCACCAAAAAACAGATTATGTTTTGTCGACTTTGGCAAAGTATCACATGTTATCACTGCACATCAACATTTGAACTGTGTAAAAACAGTCCAAGTTTAATTTGACTCGGTTAATGTCCACCAACAAGATGAATATTGATTATTTGAATTATGTATTTTGATTATCTAACCAATCAGGTCAAAACAGGTTCCATTTCATCCGTTTCAGCTCCATTAAAACTGCTGCTAAGGCTTCCCCAGTTTAATGGAACTAGACTGGAGCAGACAAAACCTCCTGTACAATAATGTGGTGTTTCTGCATTTTTAATTAATGACCAGTAGTGGGCAATGTTGAATCAGCTACCCATTCAAGATCCTCACTTCCATCCATGAGACATGATCCTCGAATAGCCTTATAAGTCCTTGCAGCATAAACACACAATAATGAAATATACTGCAACAATGATCATAATCTTAAACTTAAATTTGAAAGCTACATCTTTTACTTACCCAAAAACTGTTTACTATAATTTTGCTAAAATTTAAATGTGATGAAGCTTTTCAGAGGCAGTAATAAGCATTCAAGTACCAGATGGCACCAAAAGCATTTGCTTTGATAAGGACTGATAGTGTGGTTCGACATTTAAAAAAAAAAAAAAGACTAACTGTTTACTTGATGCACAATGATCTTATGAAACAAGGCAACATTGGTATAAGAAAATCTAACATCACATAATCTCACCAACACGCCTTATTTGAAGGTACAGAATAGTAAGTGTACTACCAAGAATCAAAATATTTAATTTTAGATTTTTTTTTTTTTTCCCAGTAAGTCAGTCATACAGAAAATAAATGAGAAACATTCATTCTTAAGGTAATTGCATTCAATTATGACACTGTACAGATAATACAGATAAACAACAAGAAAAGTAATCAATATTCTAATTACATCTACAGAAGGTTAGGTAAAAAATGGTCAGTAAAATGCATTGTTTTAAAGTAAAAGTATAAGCTTTGGAATCCAACTGTATAAGGAATGCAGAGAGCAGCTTTTTATAACACAATTAACACCAATCATCATATTTTAAAGATGAATATTGTTAAAGCAACACCTAATTAACAATACATTAGCAACAATGAACATGACCTGCTAATTACAGCATCTCTGCAGCTCATCCAGCAAATCACCACATGATGCACCGTGGGTAGATACCTGCATTAGAATTGCCACTGATTTATGAAGTCACTTAATGAGAAATAAGTTTGAATGGGGTTTCCTTCTTATTTATTTAGTTATTGTTTGGAGCCATTAGTTTGAGCTTTAATTCCCTCCGCTTCCCACTTCTCAGCATGTCTGTCCAAACTGGGGCTGAGACTCCGATGTGCTGAAGAGGTCAAACGAGAAATCCCATTCATTGTGAGCGCTCCACTCTCTATTGGGCAGATATAGTCGGCGGATTCATCAGGTTTTCTCTTTCTGAGATGGCTGAACTGGGTAAAGCCCAGCTTCTTAGGCTGTAACACAAAAAGGCCAGTGCATTAGTATATTTGATTTTTGTTCAGCAACGGCAGCAGAACATTTTGATTGATTTAAATGACCTTACCTTTACTTTAGCAGTGGTAGTGAGGGGTACATGGCCTGTGGCATTACCATACTCCCGTTTCTCCTGCGAGGCCTGAGCTCCAACCAGGGCAGAGAAGGCAGTGGCAAGGTGACGGCGGAGCAAAGTCTTCTGTGGAGGAATATTTAAGAGCAGGGCCAAAGTCTCTGAGCTGAAGCGAGGCTCCAAGATCTGTGGGAGAATATATAGACAGAAGATGAGAGCAACAAAAGTAATTCTCCAGGCATGTAATGTATATGTGATCTAAAAAAAACTAGCAGACAAGCTCAACATTTACAGTACTTACAATCAGGCCACCATGAACGCCGCTGCCTCGCAGATTAGGAGCGTACTCAGCGAGATCCACTGCTCTTAGCCACTCCATCACACGATGGTTAGACCACTGCACCACCTCTGAGGCAGAAGGCTGTTTCTGAGGACATTAAAAATAAAAAATAGTTATTAGAGTCATACTACTTCCGTCACACTTGTACTTGTTTGATCCTTCTTGTAAATATGCTTGAAAGATTTTGGAAGCAGTTGAATGAAAAGACAAAAGCACTGTGTTAAAAAAAACATTTACCATCGATCTGTCGCCATCTTGTGGGAAACTGATGTGAAGACATCTAATCAACCTCTAAAAGCTGCATCTCAGTAAAATGCGTCTCATAAAACACTTCCCACAAAAATGTCTTCAAAAAAGTGTAGATTAAAAATTTAACAAGTACAACTCGCAGAAACTACAATTTCAGTTTCCACTTACTCCTTTTTCCATTATGGCTTACCTCCTCCTCTGGCCTACGTCGAAGACAGTTGGGGTTGAACTTATTAGCATGAAGTACATGGATGGCACATTTAATACTGAGATGATGAAGCTGGCTGGTAACCTTCAAAGTCAGGAGATCGTTCTGAGTGAACAGAAAAAGAGCATGTTATTATCATCTTGTGTATTTAAATCATTTCTGAAGTCACTTCCACGTTAACAGAACATGTTTGAGCCCAGTATGTGCAGGATGAAGTCTTACCACTGTGAGAAATTGTATCATTCGACCATCTACTCGAGCTTCATGGAATTGGTCTTTATACTGAGGCAAACCAATATCATCCAACCAGCCTGAATGGGTGAAAATCAGACATTAATTAATTCACTTACTTAACTGTAATTCTCCTACAAGTCAGGTGTCAAAACATGTTCACTGTAACGAGTCAGTTAAGCTACATTTCCCATTTCTGAAAGCTGATTATATTTGCATTTATTTACATCTCCCACATTGCGCTTCTTTGTTTGGCGTATGGCATAAGAAGTTTTGTAGTAAATCTGATTCAAATGAGAACTTGCAGCCTGGGGAGTTCAAAATATTCAATGCAGATAGCCTTACGGGTGACCCAGATGTGATCCAGCTCTGAGGATTTCTCTATAACTTTCGTGGTGAATGCCCTCAGAGCGAGCTGCAGCTTCTTCCTGTGGAGTGGATGCTTCATACCCATCTCCTGCGGTCAGAAAGAACGGCCTTATTAAACAAAAGATCAGGGTACAATTTAATTCCCTAATTAATTTACATAATATTTTACCATATCAATCATTTTATTTTATAATTTACAATATAACTGAGCTCTAAATCCAAGATATTTTAGTTGTGTTTAGTTTGAATTAATATGAAGTGTCTGGGACCGTTTTGTTCTCTCACCTTCTCAAAATCCTGAGGTGTGGCAGACAGAAGCGTCTGGCCATTGTCAACCCACTGTCTGGTGAGACTGACATACTGGCTCAGTCCATAGTCCTCCAGCCAGCCACACACCTGCTCCTTGGTCCACTGGCTGAATGGAATATTCATATCACTGACAGGAAAGAAAGAAAAAGGGAAATTAGATTATGAATTGTTCAATGTATTGCAAGTATTTAAAGCAGTCGTCTTTTAGAGCATTTATGATAAATGCATTGAGTATTTAAATAGCCTATTGCCTTGTCTGATTTTGTCCATTTAAGAACTAGCGGTGGATGGGATTTGCCATGAGAATTAAACCAGGTTGTTTTAAAGCAGCAAACTATAATGGTTAATTTGTTAATACAAAAGCCCTCAACTAAAAGCAGTGTGCTACAGGGTCATGTAGAGGCACACTGAGTTTTACCGTGCAGGATTAAAAGATTCAGGGGTTCGGGTTAGCCTGGGTCCTGCTGTTGCCCGCAGTCCTCCTCTTCTAAACTGACCGGCATCTTGATCTGCTGCCTGGAGGCCTCCAGACTGGGTTCTTCGAAGTCTGTATGAATGAGAGTATGGTTAAAAATGACGGCGGCTTCTTCCAATCGCAGAGTAAATTCCTCTAACTACAAGTATAAACACCACTGATCTCATTTTACTGATAATTAAATAAATAGATAGATCAAATCGTTCATCAAAAGAACCAAACTCTCTGTGCTATTTACACACAATTGAATTTATGTTACATAAATTATGTGTTATTTAGACTTATGGTCTGTAAGAACGCAAGTATCATTACTTACTATATAAAACTGTCAGTCATAGTTAGGCCTATTTATTGTGTTATTGTCCTTTTCTTTGGCCCACTTAGTGATAATCTGTATTGATCTACGGTATTGTTGATGTATTTTCCTGCACTCACTTTCCCCAGAGTCTCTTGAAGCTCCTGTTATTCTTCATGTATTCTGGTGAGCCGACTGCTCGCTGGCCAACCTGTGTATTTGCCCCAGAATGAACAGGCGAATTTTCGCTTGAAGTGCTGTCATCAACTTTCTCCGACTTTTCTTTAAGGGGTTACAAAAAACATAGTCAGTGTAATATTACACAGTATAATTATGATTCAATTTGTCTGAATGTCCTCTAGAGGGCAACGTAGATCATACAACACTGTCTAGGTGCATTTGAGTAGTTAAAAATAACAGTTCACTAATGATAATTTGAGCAGACAAAGCACCAGTGTAATCCTGCCAAATAAAGCGCACGTGGTTAACGACATCTATGAACCAAGATTAGACAAAAAAAGAGAAGCACACAGTGGTCTGACTTTTCAGTAGAGAGACGCAGGTTACACACCACTGAGTTCAGCAAATAATTCTTCAGTTTATGCCCCATGAACATGAAAAGGTTTAAGCTACATTTTACAAGGTGTGATCTTTATGATACAGGCTGCAGTCAGGCACCACTCTCCAGCAGATTGCAGCACAGAGAAATCAGGGTGGGGTCCAAGTTAAAATGGTCAGTCACGCTGAGGGAGGGTGGAGCTGGGAGGAATGTGGTCAATCAGAGCGAGAGAGGGTGTGTTCGGTAAGTCTATCCCGTGATCCATCTGTTCTGTCACAAGCCTCTGCAATTAGCTGTGATCAAACGTACAGTGGTCATTTGGTCGAGGGAGATTGGTTTCCTTCAAACATGAATACCGCATTTACTCATGGGAATAACTAGCCTAAGGCCTATTCCACAGAAAAGGAAGACTGATCCTATTTAGGGTCATTACAGCACACTATATCATAAATAACCATAAATAACACTCTGTGAAGATTGACTTAAAGGAGCAGTGTGTAGGATTTAGTGGCATCCCACAGTGAGGCTCAAACCAACTGCATAAACCTTGCCTCACCCTCCCCTTCCAGGGAATCCATAGTGGCCGTTAAACTTAAAAGTCCATCTTTTTGTCTTGTCCCCTCTGGGACTCTGTAGAAACATGGTTGGACAACAAAAACATAACGATTCTCATTTTCAGATGATTATACACTAATGAAAACAAAATTGTGAATATCATATTCCATTTCTGCCAATAGACCCCTGTAAATCCTGCACACTGAACCTTTAATATGTTTGGATTTACTTTGGCTGGAGTCTCCATCTTCACTCCCATCTGGAGACCTTTGACTCTGGATTTCACTGCTGCTGTCTCCGGCCCCACTTTGTTCTGACAGACAGGAATTCACAGGCAGTGTCTGACTCCTGGTGTCACTCAGACCACTCTGGATAAAACCATACGCAGATACGGACAGAAAAAGACAGGGACTTTGCCAAATCAAAGAAGCAACTGTAAATTCAATATATGGATACTATAATGCAGATACAAATCAGTGAATTCTGATTCTCGAATGCATTCACCATGTAAGAAACAGTACAGTAGCATTAAACAATGAAAGAGGGAAGCATTGTGAGTTTATCAAAGATACATTACTTAAGCAAATTGCATGGTAATTCAAAATAATACCTTTTGTAAATGTCCATTTGTTATGTCATCCAAGCTACTCGATAAAGTCTGTGGCTCTGTTCTGAGAAGATAAAAGATAAATTAATTCACTAAACTCCAACTAAGAGAAATTGAGACCACATTTACCAAAAGCTGCTTCACTACCTGGAGTCACTGTCTTGCTGGCCTGATAAAAGAGATGTTTGTTGGGAGGAAGAACTGCTTGTTGAAACCTGTGATGGGTAATCACATAGTTATATGGTTATGATAATCTGGAGAGACTGGATTTATATTCAAAATCATATTCACGCAAATAATGAACAAACCCACTTCAGACTTAACGTCCTCAGATTTTGCACTGGCAGAGTCAGCACTCTTCATCAGTCCCTGCTCTTCTTCCTCACTGCTGCTTGACAGACTCCGACCATTTGATAATGAACGAACAGTAGATGGAGCTACAGTAGCAAAGAGAAGAACTTTTACTCTCAACTCAAGCAGTGAAACTCATTTCTCTTAAAGAAGGCAATGTGATGGCTTTCATTGTGCTCAAACGTTTCTGAGATAATATAACAGTGCAAAGGAATGATAAAAGAGTGAATAAGCTGATTACCTTGCCTTGTGATGTGAGTGACCTCTCTAAACTGTCTGCACTGATTCAGGAGCAGAGTCAGCTCTTCAATACGCCGGTCCTGCAGAAAATAGAGGGCGGGGGTGGGTTTTTGGAGGGTTCAAGTTCAACGAAACCCAATTAAGATGTTTATCCAAGGTCAGAAAATACACATATAGACAACCTGCTTCACTCTGTTACTGACCGATAGGGTGCACAAACGTTCCTCTTCCACCATATGGCCTTTACATAAAAGTAATGGATAGGGAGGGGAGAGACACGGGCCTGGCTGGAAATCTTAGTTGTGGTAACCAGCTGCGTGGAGTGTGTTTTTTGAAGTGGTGCCCATGCCTGGTTTTGCCATGGTTCTCTTAATGCAGCTCGCTCCAAAATTAGGCTTGGCAGAACGAGGCCTACTTAAGTGCGGCTTTGCCAGAAATGGTTCGCCGCGGGGTATGTATACGTGTGTGTCTTCACTAGTGGGCCACATGTAGGCCCGTGTCTGTAAGTCTTTAAAGTCCAAGATACTCTGGGGGGAAGTACAAAAGCCCCTCTGTACTATAAATGGTTGGAGGGTGGTGCCTCTGAGAAATGACAACATTCAGAAGCAGTTACTTTTTAACCTTTTCAACAGCACTGATGATAAAACATCCATATAAAGGCCAGTTAGACACTTACATTGTAGTAAAAATGATGACAACACCAGCTGTATACTCGTACTACATAATCACACACAGCTGTTTTGAAGAGACAGAGGAAGGATAAGGTTTCCAGATCACTGCTAACTTACCTTTTCATCATTGGCAGCTACCAGCGACTTCATTCCACTCCTTAGCTTCTGCAGTTCTTGATCTGTGAGGAGAAACCCCGTACTGCTTGTTAATCTCTACAGGCAGATGCTCATGTCATATAAATTAGCATTTTTAATAGACATGTTTAGTGAAAAAGGCAAGAATACATGCTAGCATGTTTTAAATTTATTTTGCACTAGAATGCGATCTTAACAATATTTTTTTGAATTTATCCAACTTTTTTCCAATCCACCAATCAAAGCTTCAGTCATGTCAGCTTTTACATATTTGGGGCTACAGTCCATAGATACATACACATAGATATTACTGTAGCAAGTGCAGGCATACAGGCAGCATTGCTGGTGAGTGACAAGATTACATGAATCAAGTACCTCAGAGAACTGTTTATCTATGACAGACAACATTATGAACAAACAAGACATTAGTCCCTCAGAATCCATAAAGACAACAATTAAGCCCAAGGCAAGATAGATAGAGCATCAGGAAATTTTAGAAACCAGCTGATTATTGCCAAGGCTTCACCTCAGAGCAGAGGGAAACAAAACATAATTAAATAAAGAGACATGTCTGGAGAAAGGAAATAAATGAAAGATCAAAAGTAGACATGGCCCATGGGTTCAAAGTGATTTTTTTTTTTATTAACTACTGCTCAGGTTTACATTTGGTGTTTAACCTCTTCCTGTACATCTCTTCTGAGACAGAGACAGAAACCCATGATGAGACAGTTTATTAAGGACCAAGACAGATTCTTCCCACAGCTGTTACTGCAAGTTAATGAATGCAAAAAAAGGGTTCATTAACTGTGTCACCTAACAGGGTGGGCAACTCTGTCAGGCTGCTGCTGGCAGGTTCGTCAATGGCCTGAAGCTGGGTGCTTTGCTTACCTCTCTCTGAGCTCTCTGTGGTTAGAGAAGGTCTGGCCAGCAGCTGAGTGTGCAAGCTCTCGATCTCAGAGTTCTTACTGAGCAGGAGCTGCTGAAGGCTGTTGATCTCTGTCTGTGGGGAACACGCAGTGAGGAATCTTAACAGAAAGGACAGGCAGTTCTGCAAAAGTGTGGTGTGTGTGCCAACACTTGTCTGAGCCTAAAAACTCTTCCACATTCGCAAAAATGAGGCATGCATTTTTTATTTAAAGTGCCAGCACCTTTCCTCATTTAAAAAAGACTTTTTGTAAGGTACAAACATGTTTTTTTCCACCATTACTTATACATGAAACATTCACAACAAAGCAGAGAAATGTTTCCTCTCTAAATATTAAAGTACCAAATGTTAGGCCTCTGCTGTCTGGAGTTTATAGTTTGTTTTTAAGCAAGTAACAGGAGGAACAGACAGATGGCAATAAAGTTAAGTTCTGGCTGATCTGTTTGCCAGTGTCTTCCATCTGCATGTTGTGTAGAAGAAAGTGAGAGGTTGAAAATAGACGTTTTCCCCTGCTTTACTTTATTAAAACAGAGCTCACACACTGGTTTGTTTAAAAAAAAATGTAGAATATGATACACAAAACTCACACACAGATACATTTTATATCTCTCAGTATCTGTCATATCAGCACTTGTCACCAATTATTCAAATATGCATTGAGATTTTTCTGGCTTGATTAAAAATAATATTTGACCAACAATCTGCTACCAGGACCAAATATTTAAACTGAAGATAACAAGAAAGATGTTTCAGTAAAATGTAGCATTTGTTCATTTTGCAGTTCTGCACTTGTTAACATGACTTGGACTTATACATTATTCACACTGCACAACAAACTTTGTGGACCTCCTTGGAGAACAACTGAAATGCTAGACATATTTTGGGATAATTGCAAAATTTAAAAAATGTTCACTCCCATATGACCCTGAAGCCAATTGTGTTGTGACCGCATAGTTGACCTGGCAACATGTATAGAAGTTAGTGTGTTGTGAGCAAATGTCTTTCAAAGTGAAACAGCAGCTTTGTACGGAGACAAAGACAGCAAGAAAGACTGAGAGAGAGATGATGAAATGGTAGGACAAATCAAAATGTTATCTTAATATAGGACCAAGGGTGAGAGCAAAGAAAATAGAAGAAAGGCTAAGAAGAGAATACCATGGGATCACGCCAAAGTATAAAAGTAGATCATTAAAAAGCACTAAGCTATTATTAAATCTATTTTGATGATACTTTAAAATAGAGAGAAAAATAGTTCTCAGACTTCCTAAGAAAACACACTTTAGGTGTCTGTGAATCAGAGAACATGTGCAAAAGAGAGTGACTCACTGAACTGGCTGGAACATCGGATTGGACGGCATTTAGGAAAGTTGACTGAACATTTAGAGGCGAAATTTGGGCACTGATGGTGTATTGAAAAGTTTACACGGCATGCAAATCAGAACTTTCTTTTACCTTTGTTGCTTTGAGTTTCTTTTCATACTGTAACTTCTGATCCTCCAGGTGCTCCACTTTGTCCTTGAGAATCCTGAGCTCCTTTATTAATCCCTGAAACAGAAGGTGTGAGAATGATAGTTTAGATATTGAGTTGATGGTGGTGAATTTGCAAATTTTCCTGTCACACAACACACTATCTTAAATGACATAAAATGCACCTCTTAGCTGTTTCACTCACTGATCAGATGGATAAATATGATTAGCTTTGCAGTTTGTGTGCAGTGACATGGAGTGCTGCTGATTATAGTTGGTGAGTGCTTGTTTCATTTGCATCTCAAAGGGTTATACACACCAAAGTGAGACAACCCATGCTGCACACAACATTAGAAGTCATGCAGTCTGGCTGTGCCTACACTTTGTCCGCCACAGTGGTACTGCTGTTGATCATCTGAGCTACACTCTTCCGGGCTGTGTGTCGTCTCATCAGGCCCGTCTGGACCCTCCTCTAGTTTGTGCATCACCCCAGAGGTTTTGTCACAGGACACCCCCAGGTTTGAGCTCTCAGTGGACTCAGTGGGACACACCATTGGAAATCTGCTGTCAGCTGGTATCTCCAAGGCCTTTTTCTCCTGGATCTTGCTATTGATCTCCTTCTGAAACTGACACATCTGCTCCTGCAGCTCACTAATGAAATTCACTACAGTCTGGCAGATGCAATCAGGAGGAGAGAATTGAAAGAAATGTTTAGAAAGAGAAGTGGAAACATTGTGAAGAAGCTGTGCATGCTGTCTAAAGTATCTCTCTCTCTCTGTGTGTGTGTGTGTGTGTGTGTGTGTGTGTGTGCGCGCGTGTATTTGGTCTTAAATATCTATATGTGATATAAATATGTACGATCCGTATTAAAAACATCCTCTTCTGGGTCCATTGTACAGATGCAGGTAAAGGGACATGGTACAGGTAAATACACATTGTTTAGTAGTTGTTGATGATCCTGAGCTAATCTTGGGCTTCGACCATAACTATATTAAATTAAAGCGTTACATGGTACTCTGTAACATATTCCTGATTTTGTTGGTAATTTGCACTGATAAATTACAATTGCAACAGGGGTGAATAAGTTTGCCTGTCGCCTTCTTTTGGAGGTGATTGCTGCCCATGTTCCCTCAAAGAGAGTATAAACAGCAGCCGAGTTATGCTCGGACTGTGGACAGAGGAAGTCTCACTCGGAGTCCAGTACAGCGGATATGACAGATGATATGGAGTGCCTCCATGGCTAAATTTAACCATGAGCTTACTGTCTCCCTAGCAAGGAGGCTTCTTGTTTTGTGTGTGTGCAAACATGCACATGTGTGAACATGTTTGTGTAGTAGAGGCAGCACGTGGAAGTGCTAAAAGCTTTTTTTATTTTTTCCTATTTTCCTTAAATTTAAGCAGCTGTCATAGAGAAAGTTGGGTTTGTACCCACTGTAAAAGCAGAACTGATGATATGGGGGAAGAAAAACACTTTTGGCATTTCCTATGGCTTAGAAATACAAATCAAATCTCCATAAAATCTCAACATATGAATCTGTAAAAACAAATGCTTTTGGAAATATGTCTTCCTTTTTTCACAATGACCTACTCAAACCTTTACCCACCACCAAGAACAAACTTCTCTTGGCTGTAACCTGCACATACTCATATTTGGCCCATCATCCATCATGCTAGCTCCACTGTGTCTAACTCTTTTAACCTGAGGACACAAAGACTCCTTGACCAGCCGTGTTTTGACAGTAACTACATACATTACAGTATCCTGTCTGGTAATAGCCCTGCTTTCCCTTTTTAAAATTCATATGGTCACTGAATGCCCAGGAAGTCTGCTGGTAACCTAACACATCTGTCTTAAGTAAATACATGATTCAGTTTAGACTGACAAAAAAATTAAACCCCTCAGAGACTTTTTTTTTCCTGTAGACTTTGCCCAGGAACAACACAGCCAGGGTTTGGGTGAATGTTCCCCTCCATCCGTCCAGAAAGTGTTTATGATCTTCCATAAAATCAGCAGCTGACTTCAAGGTTAGATCCATCAGAACACAAAGCAGATTTTTGTGTGTACCCTCGTCATTCCTGGCAGAGTTATGTTCAAATTTCCAAAGACTTGGGTAGGATAGAAGTGTCTAAAGGTTTTATGCTCAACTAAATCCTCCTTGGAAATAGTCTGCCTCCACAGTAAGTATAAGGTCATTTAGATACAAGGAATTTACAGATTTACTGATTAAGAATTTCCAGAGTAAAATGACTGATTAATCAAACTTAGGGAAGCTACACTAGCCATTAAAAAGCAGGTAAATCGTGCCCTGGTACGACTAAACAAGGCAGCCTTCTTTATCTAAGGTATTAAGGAGTAGCAGGCCAATCATTCCGGCATAATGTACTGTATAATAATAGTTAAACCTTTCTGACCACAAGGAGAAGCCCTACCTCTGCTTTTTGTTGCCTCTCAGCTCCGTGGCCCTGTTTTCCCTCCATGTCTGCCAGCTTTAGTTTCAGGTAGGACACCTCCCCCATGAGACTCAGCTTCTGGTGCTCTAGTGACGTTCTATGCAGGAGCTCCTGTCATCAACCACATACAGTGAGAGCATGAAGCAACACAAACAGACATACACAAATACATTCTCCCTTCAATGACACACAAGGTACAATACTTACTGAACAACGGTAACATTAAGTATGAGGGGCAGCAAGCTTCTGTAATGACGGTCCCCTCAGACAAACCCCACTGGTTTCAGAAGCTGTTTGAGTGGCTAAATATACACAACCCATGACCACTATTTATAATGCCTATTTCACAGCTCACTCAAAGTACACAGCACAAGAGGGTGGGGGGTCAGGGTGAGGGGTGGGGGGTGGGGGGGGTACTAATAGCATGCAAAATATTCATAGACAGAACATCAAAATAACTTTGACAGGTGCATTTTCCTGTCCCGTGTATGTGAACGGCTGTCAATCAAACCTGGTGCTGAGGAAGACTATGGCTAAATGGTTCTGTGACTGTCTGTCCTGAATGACTGTCAGGCACGAGAGTTAAGCCAGACTATGTAGGCAGATGTATTAATAATTTGTCAAGCAGGTGCTAAATCACTTAACACCCAGAAATGAGCATCTGAGGCAGGCAAAGTGTTCGTATGGATACATCCATTTAAAACTCTGGCTTCGGAAAATATCTGGGCTTCTTCTAGAGTGCGCATGGAAAATATTAGAGCTTTGTCACCAGGAAGAGATTTACGGCTCAGGTCCAAAGCCTCATAATGACCATGTCTCCAAGAAACCAGTCCTGGCTGCCCTTTGATACTCTGCACACATACAGCACTGCATTTAGACGTAGACATTAAAAATGAAGTTCACAACTCATCAGATAGATTTAACACATCCTGGCACTCATACGATTTATCAGAGCAGGGAGTTTTTACAGGAGTAGCATTATAAGAGTGAAATAGAATACCTGGTTCATGTTCCAGTGTCCGCCTGCAGCAAACGAAATGCAAGTGTATATCCCTCATGGATGCAGTGGTTTCAAGAGTGTTGTAGTTTCAGTAGGTTAGAGTTTCATACATCCAGTCCAGTCCTTTGTACTGTTTAATAACGTCTCCAGTGTAGATGTGAAGTCTAAAGCAAACAACTGAAAGTTGACATACACTTCTTCCTCCTGAAGGAGCACCACCCCTTTCTCCCTCCCATATCTCCACCTTTTTCAGCTGTCCCTCCTTCCCGGTTTGTTCCTTTCTCCCTCCCTCTGTAGTCCTCTCTCTCTCCCTCAGTGTGTGTGTGTGTGTGTGTGTGTGTGTGTGTGTGTGTGTGAGAGAGAGAGTGCAGTCCTGGTGGCAACAGGTTTGGTGTGTGGCTAATGCTGCTGTAATCACCTGCCCAGACAGACTATGTCCAGCCCTGCATAAACCAGACATACACCCTGAGACACGGTCCTGGAATGAGTCTGAGCGTTTTAAATATTTTGGTTGTCGAGGTAACCTCCAACCAGATTCACTGGAATCTTAGCAGGGAATTTCTTTTCCAGGAAGCAGAACTTGTCCCGAGTTTATTATGAGAAAAACTTGGATCTGCAGAGGCGTCAAATTTAAAAGATAGATGGACGGTCTGGGGCTGTGTCACATGTTATTAAATGAGAGGAACAATATTGATATAATAGTCCTGAATGCCTGATGGTGAAAGTCAGACTTTCCTGACTTTGGTCCAGTGAAGCATTTGGTACTGAGAAAGTTTAGCGTGAGATGCTTTGAAACAATTCATCGTGGTTTGTAGTCTGTATGGTCTGACGTGAGGTCAGTTAAGCCGAGTACCTGCTGTAGCATCTCCTCTGTGCAGTTCAGTTTGTGCTGATGTTCCACCAAAGACCTCTCTAAGTCGCTGATCTTCACCCCCTGAGCTTTCACCTGGTCTGTCAGCACACTCACCTGTGTGGGATTTGAGGACAGAAATATATTAGAGACGAGACTACTTCCTCTACACCAAGATTGGAGAATATAACTATGAAATCATTGTCATTTAGTTTAATATTTTATCTTATAATTGCAGCCCTGCACCAAGCAAAATTCTTTACGATTCCGATTTTCTGTTTTACTCCAGAGTTTCTCACAGTGCACTTTTTATTTATAACAGCCATTTCCACTTAATCGCTGGTGCTCATTTTTGTTGAAATTTCTACATCTGGGCCAGATCAAACAGAGCAAACATTTCCTTTGAGAAGAAATGAATGATCCTTTGTGCCTGGGTAGGTGCTTGCAACACTTCAGTGACTCAAGCTATGTCAGCAGAATGCAGGTTAAATGGAAATCCGCAGAGAAACTATTAAGGCCACATAATAGCCAATCATATGCTAAACGGCAGGTCCGACCCGCCAACTGGAGCGGATTTTCCAAAGGAATGTTTTATGTGAGGCTTGAAGAAATAAATAAAGCACCTGTTCTCGCTCTCTCGCTCTCTCTCTCTCTCTCTCTCTCTCTCACACACACACACACACCTACATGCTACAATGATGGTGCGAGTCTCAACCTGTCAGAGAAGCACTTGTTCAGCAATCCTGAGTGCTGCACACACCTACATGTATATAAGCAGATCAACACATCACACAAAACAAGACATTCTAGTGTTGTAACCAAACCCAATTTATAACTGTTGCTTCACTCATGCAGTGGATAGACACACTATTACACAACATTTACAACACAATACTCCCATCTACCTTTGTCCTTTCAATTTCCTTCCCTCTCCTCTCTTCTGACACTGTTATGTGATATAGATACTGTTTAGAATCAGTTCTCACTGACAGTGTGGTGTTGTATGCCAACTTTTCTTAGAGCAGGATCAGACAATGAAACTGATTCCCCTTTATAAACAGATTCCAGGCATGCTAGGGGAAATGTGGTGACAGCAGCAACCCGTTTATGGCCGTCATGCATAGAGATAGACAGAGATGATATTGCTTTGTGTTCAAAAAGATCTATGCAACAACAAGAGAAAAACACCCAGAGGAGGGATCAATCTCACCTGCAGAATGAGTGACTCTTTGTCTCCCTCCAGACGTAATAACCGCTCCTGGTAGGACTCACTATTAGTGTTTGAACGCAGGTTCACCTTCAGAGGAGAGGACAGCTGTTTAGTTCAGTAGGTACACTGTTAATACAGAACAGTTGGTTGATTTTGGGTTGCAACCACAGACACATTCACACAGACCAATGTAGACACACACAGTACTCAAACTTCCCACTGTAGTGATGTGTGTGGAGTCAGTAAGAGGTTTACAGGTCCTAATCCAGCATTAAAAGTTGTGTGCAACATTTTATACCAGCTGATTTAGTGGGAAAAGTATGAGTTGAGGGCTGCCTGTGTAGTCGGGGATATTACAGAGCCATCGATGTGCAAGGGAAGTAAAGTGCAACCAAGTGGGCTCAAATTTCTCCAGATATCCAGGCTTTTAACCACAATCATGGAAACTTTATGAAGCTCAGTGTCCGTCATTGTGAACCAACTATCTCAAGCGGTTTGCAATAATTCTAAAATACTGTTCAGCCTTTGAAAGACTCCTGGCATCAGACATAAAAAAAAAACAACAACAACACTGAATTCATGTGTTTCAACGGTAATATATTTGAATGTGCACTGAATACTGAATATATATTTTGATCTATATCATTGTTTTCCTGCACTGTCCCCTCTTGTCCCTTTGATAATTCTCTTAGTTCAGTTTTTGCCAGACAGACCCTGTCTCACTTTTAATTGTGAACATCTGCTTTAGTTCTCGCTGTGTGCTTAATTAGTTTACAGCTAATTAAATAAAAACCCAAACTGAAATCCAGCTCCTCCTCTTCATCAGACATACAACTTATCAAAACTTTCCTTTATTTTCTAAATCTTAGGCAACACATTTGCCAAACACTTGTGTCGTGACATGGACTAATAATGGAAAATAATAATGTGGCTAATTACCGGTGCGGCTTAGGTCTAATGAGCAGCACTAAAACGGATCTTCACAAGTTACACTGTGACTATAATGATGCAAAAGTAAAATAACACAACAAGTATTCAATCAAAAGAAAACAATTCTGGAAAACTTCAAATTCTAAATTGTTTTTAACACAGGTGTTGATTCAGCTTAAACTTGAGCCTGTGATTAGATGGTGAAAAAGAAGAAACTGTTTTAATACTGTTCATTGTACAACATATGGCACATTTTTATATATATATATTTATTTTACATTTTTATCTTTTTTTTAAGCTGTGATACTGATACATCTTACGCATTTGTTTTTAAAAGTGTTTCATAAATAAATACCGAGTGTATTCATTGTATTTTAGCAAAAGTACAGTGCATTGCTACGCTGTCATGAAGATTAGACGTATCTGTGGTATAGAGAAAATTTCCAAATCAACACTTTCTAATTATTGAATTATATTAAACATATGATTGACATGTTTATGCATGAAAGGCTTCCTCTAACGATCCACCGGTGAGTACAAATTAAAACCTAATAGTGGCAGTGATAACTATTGACTTCTTGATGGCAGCAAAATGCTACGTGCTGTCCAGAGACTCTCTAGTTTCGACTGGCAGGACATTTTCACAGCCGAAATGTATTCACATTTATTTTTCTCCTCAAACAATTTAACTTTATGACCAGTTTGGAAGACCACATGTCACCTCGCTAGTCAATCATTTGACGAGCTGATGGACCGTTGGCCTTAAAATATTTCATATAAAGTTCAATAAAAGCTTTTTGCAACGCTCAGTTAAACCATAATATTTTGTGTTTCAGGCTGATTCTGTGTTTATAACATCTCCACTAAAACAATAAGTGCAGCACGTCTGTAATAAAAGTATAGCTGAAATACACATGGTATTTTTAATGCTTTTAAATCAACAAACAAAAACAAAATCTTTTTCCATTCCTCTCGAGTCATTTGTAAAACTGCATGTGTTGCATATGTCTGTTCAACTAAAAAACACTAAACATGTCTTCCCCCTCAAATTATCTACCATGGCAACTGTAATTAGACTGGAAACACTGCAACAAAATAAACAAGCAAGGCCATGCAAGTGTGGTGCAGTTTGAATGAGGAGTAATCATGCAAGTGGACAATGTCTTACCTTTCTAAGCCAGGCAAAATGTTTGTAGAAATCAATATCATACTCCATTCTGCAGGCCCATTTTACTGTAGGTCTGGCTTTTAATGTTATATACTAACAATGTTTAAACTGTGCTATAAACCACAGAGGATGATGAACACACAAAATCCACAGCAAAACAAAACAATGGCTCTCAAATGTCCTGCACTCTCTTTCTCCTCCTTTTACAGACCCTCCATATTGCAGTTGTAGAGTGAGCAGAGAGGCTCTAGGTCCGTGTGGTTTGGAGTCTGGGCTGCCTGAGACTTTTAGAGCTGAGCTGAATAAGTCAAACTATGCCAGTTGGCTCTACTCCCTTTCTTTCTTCTCTTCCCTTTTTTTTCTACTTATTTTTAACTCCCCCTTTTTTCCTCTCTCCTGTTTCTCTCTCATACATGCTCAAACTGCTTCACTGTTTACCACATCTCATGCAGGATCTCTCATCTTTTACTACCCTACCTTTCTTTCTCTCTTTCTCTTTCTGTCTCTTGCGTGTTCTCTCGCACTGTCTGAAGTACCTCTCAGTAATTTTGCGGGGCTTCCAAAAGGGGAACAGGGGAGAGGAAACTTTCTGCAGCACATGCTTGTCAGATGTGGTGGAGGGCAAGAAGTCAGTAAAGGCGACGCAGAAGGAGGGGAGGAGGAGGAGGCAGCGGAGCAGACTGAGGGGGGATGTGAGTGTGAAGTTGACAATATCAGATTTATGTAGAAGTAGAGAAGAAGAGAGCAAATAATGGTGGTGGCTAACCTGGACCAGTCAAATAAACAACTACCGCAGGAAAAGGAAAGGAAGCAAACGGGAGAATATAGCAGTGAAAATGAAAAGGGTGTGCAACTGCTGGTGCTTTAAACAGGAGCTCTGGATCTCATTACCGGTGCTGTTTGCAATAGACCCTGCTTCCAGCTCACTCCTTAGCAGACAGGAAAAAACCCTCCAGATGTTGATGACCAGGATCAAAGACCGCCATATCCTGCAGCTAATAAAACCCATGGACTCTGAAGATGTAGACCATGGCAGACTAATTGTATATGCATTAGCAAAAAAATTTAACTAAACACTTTAGAAATTTCAGATTGGGTATAGGATTTGGATACTGGGTGTTATATAATGCCGGTCTGTCATCTATCTCTGTGTGAGTGCAGAAAGAATTCAGATGGGAGTGAAACAGAAGTCACCTCATCTCTTTCCAGCCATTTTAGTATAACATTTGCCGTATCAGTGGACACTTGTTTCCTGACTGGCTCATTTTCTTCCTCGCTCCTTTGGCCCTCCAGCACTGCCCTGAGGGCCTCAGCCAGCTGAAGAGCCCTGAGGGCGGGGTCCACGGGTGGGGCTAGGGTCAGATGTTGGGCACACTCTGACGATTTGCAGTCTTCGCCACCTAATTGCACAAGAGCACTGAATAGCCCGTCACCAATTTTGCCTATGAGGAAAGAAAACACAAGAGCGCCAAGTACTCAGATAACTTGATTATTCTGGCATCCTGTTTGCAACTTCTTGGGCATCAGTACTAAGTACCCAATGGATTTTAAGTGATTTTCAAGAATAGTTCCAGAAATGACCTCTTGAGGGCACTATTATGCTCAAAAATGTGTTACTGCCAGTAAATACGTCATATTTTGAATATGGCTTCTGAGATCCACAAATTAGAGGTTCAGGTTGTTGTAGTAATTACTGTAATTACCATGTCTAAGTTGCAGAAAGTACTTTTCAAATATGCTATTTGAAGTTAAATCAAAGGTGCAGTAGTACATTCAGGACATAATGTGGACAGGTGTATACTTTGTAATGCAAATATTATCTGTTTTTGGTGACAGGGTGTATTATTAGTTGTTATTCGTGTTGTAGTTTTCCACAGGAATGCTAAAGACCGGGCTGTCATTTCTATTCATAGAGCTGTGTCTTCTGACCCTATGCAACGACACCACTGTGGTTGTGACAAAGATCAGCGACTGAAATGTATCACCTCTGCTGGAAAATACAACAAGGAAGATGCTGGAAAGTGAGATGGAGTTTTTGTAACTAGTGTACTGTGAGAGCTGTAAACTAATGAGAAATCATAAAAGTACAAAAGTTCTCACTAAACGAGGAAGAATCAAGAAGATAAAATACAGAAACGTTCATAGTACTTATCTAATTGGGAAAAAAAAAAAACACTCATTCATTTTTTTTTACGAAGAACAATTGCTTTACAAACTCTTTTTACCCTTGTCCATCTCCATTTAAATAATCTGTTTTTTCTATGTACTGTATACTTGAACGTCCCAGAGTGACATCATGTTGGTAGTGCCGGTTTTATAGAAGCCTGCAATTGCAAACTGGGCAGTCTATTGAAACTCTGATAGTTAAAGAGAAACTCTTACCAGCAATAATGTCATCCATTTGCTCCAAGGCAGCCTCCAACATGTGGCTGGCTTTTGACGCCATGACAACACACGGTCTTACAGAGCAGCACTAGTAGAGCCTCATTCGCTGGTATGACGAAGAGTGTTAGCTGGTGGAATGACAGTGTGTGAGAGATGTTTAGCAGAAGGGCTAAATGTTGCAGACTACTCCCCTTCTTTCTCGCACTTAGATCCTTTTACAGCAAAGCTACAACAGCTGTCCTGACTTCTGAGTGACTTCCAAGTAAATAACCTCCTGAATGTGGCTTTTGGGTTTAAACTCGCCTATCATTTTGTGACCAGAGCCTTACCCATTGTCAGCTTTGTCATCCACATGAGGCCAAAGCTCATATTTAGAATTGTTTGTTTCTTTGTTTTCATCGTTTGTTTGTGTATATTTTCCCTCTACAAAAGATAAACCTGTGAATGAATTTAGATCAGATGTTTTTTTTGTTTTTTTTTAAGTAGAAAATTAACAGATTAGGTTGAGCCACAGAGGTTCCCATATTAGATTTTGATTGACATTGATAAAAGAGAATATGTTTCATAATGATAAGCAGGGCACAATGAAGCAGGAAAAAGCAGTGGCTAACTGAACGGTCACACCGATTCGAGCCTGGGGTTTGGTAATATGTTATTCATTGATTTCATATTATTGTCATTGTTTTGGTTTGCATAACATCAAACAATTTTAGACACCCCAAAGTCCATTAGAATATATTGACATTTAGTATCCTACCATGTTTTATTGTTACTCTTTTATAAAAATATCGCATGAGCAGGATAAGTCAAGGACAAAATGGCGTGTGTTTAATCATACGTATTTGTGACGAAGGGAAAGCTTTCACTGAGACAGAGATCACCAGAAGAGAACAAATCTGTGCTGATAGAAAACAAACTGTTGTCAATGTCATTACCTCATATTATTACTTCACATAAAGATTCGGTATTTGTGTAAGCTCATATACCATTGTACCTGAACTGAGAAAATTATAGTCAGTCAAGCATTCTGTAAAATGAATGCTTGCATGTGACCTGATGAAAAATTGCAATGTGACATGTATATTTTAAGCCTTTTTTTCTGTAATTCTTTTCTAACCTCTTTAGAGAAACTTTATTTTAACTGTACTTTAGTAGGTAGTAATACAATATGTTTAAAATGAACCCTAAAAAAAACTCTCGATCAATCCGTTCTTTCTGTGCTTTGTGTCTGTTCATCCATTCCCCTGTGGAGAGTAACATTATATTTGATGTAGTCTAGTTTCTTCTTTAGTCTGAGTAATTTATTTGATTTGTGTAACTGCTTAAGCATCTTGATTAGCTTCTATTTACAACTGTATTATCTTACCTTTTATGTTTTATTCTAGGTCATAAACTCTATACAGAATGACAAACAGGGTGCGTCACTACTCAAGGAAAATAACCTATCTTCACACAGAGATCTTATAAAGTACATATACTACTGAAAAAAACTATGAAGAAAAAATTAAAATAGATTGACTAAATTTATACTAAATATAAGGCTTGAGAAATATACTGTTGGCTACCCGCATATTCCTAAATGTTGTCTGTTGCTGGTATACAGATATGACATGTAAAATCAAGAAATAAGTAAAGCAATACTTAAGATACTGTATTATTTCTATGTCACCACATCCTTTGTAGGAGAGGTCAGATTTCCTTGAGCTGTGGAGACGGATTCATACTGCAGCAAGATAACAAGCCCTAACACACCTCAAAACTTTGCAAGGACTACTTAAAGACTAAAGAATGTTGACTTTCATGAACTTTCCTGCAGTCACCTGACCTCAACCCCACTGAAAATTGATGGGGCACTTGAAGACTTTGCAAGCCAAGCATTCCTTACATCACAAGAAGTTCTTTGGTACATTGTTAACTCATGCCAGGATTATGTGTGTTATATACAAACGGGTGGCTCGATGGCTGTTGTCAAGGGGGGTGTACTGTACCAAATATTAAAACCTTCTGAAATCCATGGACATTTTTCAGAGATTCAACTATTCACTCAAATGGTCAAACTCATTGTATAATTCCTTTTCATTATTATCTATTTACCTCACCACCTACAATACCACTCAATCTAGCTTTCTTTTGGTTACCACATTGAGAAAGTACATGTACATTAAAGTGCTTTTTTAGTTTTATTATTCCCACTGCAGTGCTACTTAGTCTTTGAATTCCCAGAACACACACAGATGTTAAATGTTTGGAGGTCAGAGTCTTGCATTATGGTTTGTAAATCTGAACAAACCCCAGTCCAGCCCAGGTCAAAAGCAACTATTATCCTAAATAATAATCCATAGAGATAAAGAGAGATTAAGAGAAAGAGAGAAATTTGAACCTCACAGGAAATATATGTACACCCTACAACCAGATTATCAACTGATATTTCTTATGAATCTTTTCTGAATAAAAATACATAGTTTGATATTTTTTTAAAGGGCTGTATAAACTTGCCAAGTACTGAAAATAGTTATTTTCTATTGAGAGGATAAAAACATATTTTGGGGAACTTTGAAAAAAAATCCTAAAACAATACAACAAAGTCAATGAAAATGTTTCAGTTTTTACTTTTTCCATTTTCAACATTGTACATCTGTTGTTATTGTACAATTCCAGTATTTTTAGGCAAATAAGATGTTAGAAGTATATAATGTACTACAGTTTGTTAAATGCTGTCAAAAAGTGATTCAAATTTTTGTATTTGATAGTCTGGTATTTTGTACTGTCTCTATTAGATTCTATTCTAATGTGTGTAATTTCGTTTTTGTAAATGTATCACTTTCTGCGAGATCCGTCAATTGAGATCAGGAAATGTTCTCTTTTTTTTAACCTCTCACTGTTCCCTTGTTTCTTCTTGTTTCTCTAACTTAATTAGTTAGCAGCTATCCAGTTGTGAATTAAGAGGATTAAGAATTTTAATCCAAATGTTCAATCCACTGTATATTTTCTTAACATTACTTGCAGAAATATTAATATAGACATCAAGGAATCATAGAAGCCCAAAGTCATTTAAGTAATTTATTCATATCATGCCATTCAATGAGACCTGTCCGAGGCTATTATTCCTATAGACCACAGAGATTAATGAATAAAAGTGTGTTTTCAAAATGTGCACTTGCATTTTCCCTAATGATACAATAAAATCCGTTTAGACACAGACTTTCTCATACTGTTTTCAGATGGTGCATAAACATCATCATGTTTGAAGTGAGTGGCTCCATCAGTTGATGCTTTAATTTTCATACTGCACCTCCTTATAGTTTTCTAAAACATAAACAGTAAACCTTAAATGGCCTTACAAACCCCGTGTACAGACGGAATGCAAACCAGACACACTACAAAGCCAACCCCATATATGTGCTTCTGTCGATGCTGCACTGAAATTTTCCACTGAAGTGAAATGACTGAACACAATGTAAACGTTACAGTAAAACATGCATGCCTGAATGCAGGATACTGAAATATGCAAGTTGAGGGGACACACATCTGGAATGATAAAACCTTCTTTAGCATAATATTCACACAATGCAGAATGTGTCTTGACAATTTATTCATTTTTAGAGGATGGTCATCTTAGATTTCAAAGTAAATCTTCAGCGAGCTGCATAAACATGTATTATGTTACATATGAGATATGGATTCTTACAGTATTATTATGTTGTAAAACAAATCAGCCAGTGTAAATATTGTATGTGTCCACAGTCTCCATTTCTCAAAAGTAATTAGACAGCACCATAATTAGACCTGCAAACCACAATATGGCACTGAAATACGAAACATTAGTGTGAATAACATGACACTCAAAAATCTCATCAAAATGTGAAATGCCTCTATTACAAATACAATTTGCAGTTAATAGTTAATCACATTTTTGAAAATTGACCTTGAACCTCTGCTCATTTAATCTCATTTTGAATCATTACTTATGTACAAAACATCTTATTACAGGCTTTTAAAAAGGCTGATAGTTGGGACTTTAGCTTTTCCACTTACACTTCTGCATAATTGAATTAATAAAGGATATTCAGCTCTGTGATATCTTTGTTTTACTTTATTAGATTCTATTTTAGTCAAGCATTCTCCTTGTTTTTCGTTGAAAATACATAGAATTAACAGAAGCACTTACACTTGCATTAACAGTGCGAGTCCAATCTCTCTAGCATTAACAGCTTTACTAAAGACACAGAGCTGTAGCTCAGAAATAATTGTGTTGTATGCCATGAGGAGTGTGACATTCTAGAGGTTGGACTCAGCACCTCAAAGCCTTTAAACCATTTAATAAAAAAAATTGATAGATTTCTTTCTGGACTGGGAGATCTTATTGTGGGGTCTCAGCGAAGTTGTGGTTCAGATGGTAGAACAGGTTGGCAATTCAATTCCCGTTTTCTCACATGTCAAAGTGTCCTTGGCTAACACTTACTCCTGATGGCAAGCAAGCACCAGTTCCATTAGTGTGTGAATGGGAAAAAGTGTGAAGCGCCATATAAGTGCAGACCATTTACCATTTATTCTCAAATAAGAGTTAAAGAAAATATAACACTGACCACCAGATGGAAGCATCTGATGTTGTAGTTTTCTAGCCAGTCTGATATTGGTCCAGGACCCTGAACAAAATCACTGTATCCCTCATCCTCATTTCATGTAATCACTCTCT
This sequence comes from Embiotoca jacksoni, assembly GCF_022577435.1. Taxonomy (NCBI): domain Eukaryota; kingdom Metazoa; phylum Chordata; class Actinopteri; family Embiotocidae; genus Embiotoca; species Embiotoca jacksoni. The sequence goes on along the minus strand of NW_027185414.1, from coordinate 12,611,395 downwards.
TGTAAGGTAGCAAGTATGTCCTGGTTTCTCTAGCTACCTCCCTGTGACAACAAGAGTTCAGGAAGTTACCGAGGTTGTATCAAATACTGTAGATATAATTCTAAACAGCCAACTTTTTCAAATTTGCTTTTGCTGTGGAAAGAACCATTCCTGTCTAACCTATTGCCCAATGGTCGACTGCAATTAAAATGTAACTAGTCTTTGGGCTTTCCTCTATCAACCCTCAAAGTATGGTTAGGAAAGGCTGTATGAAATAGCTACACATACGTATTGAACTTTTACGCTATGATTGATTGGCCTGTTTAAAGACCATTGCAGAAGTCCATCCATGATGAGAAAAAGTAGAACATTTAAAAAAAAAAAAAAATTTTACCACCACCTTGATGTTTTTGGCGATGGCACTGAGTTATGGTTTGATAAACGATTGCAGGTTTTCTGGACGGATACCAGAAATCTCAGTTTTATCAGAATATGACTGCAGAACAATTTCAGACATGAAGTCCTTCACATTTGCTTGAGTTCGATGGCCTCAGAAGTTGAGTTATGACTCAATATCACTCCAGTATCTCAGAAGAGGCTTGACTGTGAAAATAGTGGTATTTAAAAATTGAGAATCAGTCTGGCAACAACCACACAAACCTAATTAAAAAATGCACCATTGCTAATAGTTATGGCATTTAAGAGACATATGGGCCTTTTAGCTGTTAGACTTTTTAGCTATGTAAAGCAAATGTCAGACATAATTATTTCACCAGTTAAGACACTCTGTGAAAAGAGCACTCCGCCTCTCCCTGTTGCCATCAGCCTGGCTGGATCACAGCCTACCAGAAATGTGTCATACACAGCACCAGCTAACAAGACCATAACAAGCAACCCACACACCTCTGTGTCTGCAGTGACAACCCACACCCACTCTCTTTTTTTCTGTATTTTAAATGATACTTCATCATGATATACACACACACAGGGGGAGTTATAATCAGGGCAAGGTCACAGTTATTAACCAGATGGCAGCAGCTGAAGATAAGCCAATATGAAGGCACTAGGAGACCCTCAACCTTTACACTGAGGATACCTGCATTATTCATCTGGAGCCACACAACATTAATCCATCCATCAATAGCAGTCTTCATGGGAATGTGGGTGAGATCATTTATCTGTGACAGTGACATATGAACTAGTTCAGTGGTCAAGTAGGCATTTAAACTCATTTTGAATATCTCGCCTGTTTAATATGACACACATGATTTGTCAAACATCTGGAATACAACCATAGTGTCACATTAAAAGTAATAGTTTTTTAATGTGGCTGTCAATGAGGAGCAACATCGTGGTGTTGCCAGTTGTGTTGGCAGCTGTAGTTTGATGGCAAGGGTGACACTATTACAATACTTAGTTATTTTTTGGAAAAAAAAATTTTAATAATCTTTCATGCAAAGTTAAAAGCATTGAATTGTAATTAAAAAAAAAATTATTAGAAGAACAGAAGTCTTGGTCTCTTGAGAAATAAGCACATGATATTGTTATATACAGTTGTACCTAATTGATAGCTTGATACAGTAAATTAACCTTAACAAACCATTTAAGTGTTTAGAGTTTCTTTCAAATGACTCAAGAAATCCTTTCAATTGTTTTAATTATGTGGATATAACAAGTTTTGGTACATTCTGTTCAAGTTTACAATAAATTGAACATGAAGAAGCATTTGATGAAATCGGACATAACTTATTTAACATTTGTGAAACACAGGACAATAACAGTTTCATTTATCTGCCAAAGCATGTACTTAAGATGACATGAAGCACTTTGGTGTTACAAGATAAACATTGTTCTTTATAGCCCTACTTTCATTTTAACAGAGACAATTGATTAACATGTATGCCCCCAATAATAATAATGGTAATAGGTTTTGAATATATAAAATAGTCTGTTAAAAACCTGGAAAGGGTCCATCCATGCCTTCGTTTCACAATGTTTGGACTGCTGTCACACGTTCTATTCTGGGATCGGTCGCAGTGTGTCTGTTTGATTTTGTTGAATTGAGCAGCACATTTTTTAACACTTGATAAAAAGAGACCACACCTGTTTTTACCTAACGTCTTATCAATCAGTAGTTTGGCCACATCATGCATTACTAACTTCCTACAAGCTGTGATACTCATGCACATGAGTCTGTCATTAAGTCACTGCTTTTCATTTCATAATGCATTTCTTACACATGCTTTGAAGGAAGATTGACCTCATCAAGTGAAGATCCCCAAACTTTAGAAGAACACACTTTGCCCAATAAGCATTTTCAGTTTTTTCATTAAGTTAGTTTCTTTTCAACACATTTTCTTTTTTGACATGCTCTCCTTGGTTCCTCTCCATTCCGCTTAGTAGTATTTCACTGTTCTTGAATTATTTTAGTTACCAAGACAATACAAATGCAACACTGCAAAATCTCCCTCTGAATTGGTCTCAACGAATCACAATGTCCACAATTCCAAAGCATAAAAGTCATTTTTTTATATGGGTGTAATATGTTATATAAGAAAGGCAATGGAAATGGCAAGTGGCTTATAGTATTTTCATGTCCCTTCTGGTTGTTATGAAAATTAAATTGTTCATGCCTTTCTCAGCTTTGATTTCTCCATTAAAATTGCACTCACTATGGAGCCTGAAGGGCGTGGTCCATGTGTGTAATAATATATAAAATAATTTGTTTGCCGTCAGAACATTTTATTGGAACTTCCCCTCACTGCCAGGGCTGGCCACTCACCAACACAAAGAGTAAAGAAAACAACAGAAGCCTAACTGAAACAGCACTATAAGCACAGTAAAGAGAAATGCTGGCTGAAAGCCATTTCAGCAAATTAAAAGAGAAAGAAGCATGAGGGGGACACACTAGAAACTTCTAATTATGTTCTAAATTCCAACTCACCCAGTGAGCCAGACAACTTCCTGGGTGCAATTTACCACAGTTTAAAACTCGCCAGTAAGTTACCAAAATATGAGCAACCCATTTGAGCACTTACAATCCAGTCCATATTCCAAAATTAAATAAACTGCTCACTGCAAAGGGAACAATGGCAAATATGTTTTGTGATAATGTTGTATTTTCATAAACTGCTTTATTGCAATTTTGGCAAATGTTCATTTCAGAGCTGTGTCTTCAGGCATTTATAATCTGCTTACAAGCTGTCTGTTTCAGAAATCCAATTGGCTTCTATGGATTGCACTTCTAATACACTAATCTTAAACTGGAGTAAAACTGACAAGCTCTAAAACGAATGATAAGCTTCTTGAGACATAATTGTTTTCTAAATCTGTTTTAATTTTTATTTCAATATAACATTTTTGTTTTGTAGAACTGGTGAAGTGTGTTTTTTAACCTTATATGTCCTGAAATTAAGTAAAGCAAACAAACAAACAAAGAAAAAAAATCAACAACCCCAACATATATATATATATATGATGCACATTCAAAAGGTAATACACACAAAAACTGAACTGTATCAACAGTGGGTTTTTATGTATTCATATTTATTTATAACATTCAACATTTTACTTACAGATACTTTCTCTAGAAATTAACTTTTCACTGCACATCAATTGACAGAACAACACTTCAGATTCCAAAAAGAGAAACAGAACAAACAAATGAGGAGAAGATATCCCACTTAACCATGACCTCATGCACCAATTCACTACCAAATAAAAAAAAAAGTATGGCAGTTCAACTGGTTGTAAGTACATTTGTGCAAATACAGACTCATTTCATTAAAACAAGTAACAGGACTATGTAAAAAACAGTAATGACATTATAAACCCAGGAATAGCACAGACTTAAAATGTCTGCACATGCCTGTTGTTTTCTAATGGGACATTATAGAAAAGAAAATATCCATTTTCGCGGTCATTCAACATGCAACTGATCCAACTGAGCAGAGCTCAAGACAGTTATAGTGTCTCTCTTTTCCATAGTTGTTTATGGATGTCTGCATTTTCCTGTTCGGACCATATGTGAGCAACACTCAGCAGTTCCGCTGTCCAAAGGTACAGCAGAAGCTTCAGATTGACCAATGCTCTTATGTGAATTGTTGCTCAAGGCTACGGCGAGGGAGGTGTCTTCAGAGAATTACAGGATCCTCCTTGGCTACTACCTGTGGTCCCCTGGTACTGCAAAAAAAAAAAAAAAAAAAAAAAAAAGAGTAAGCGTTGATGTGCAAAAAACCCTTCGCTCTCAGAAGTTATCAGAACAATCATAAAATAAAACTAGCAACAATTTAAAAAAATGATTCAAACCTTTCATCTCGATACCTCCAAACAAATGTACTTACCACCTACAGAGTTGTGAATTGAGCAGTAAAACAAACAGTGAATGTCTGCCATTTCATTTTAGATGTTTTTTCAAGTGAGTTTATTTATGTATTCACTGAAGTTTATTGGAACAGACTGCAATAATGTGACTGTTCAGTTTGCCAAATGCAAGCAAAAGGATAAAGGCTTTTGCTGATAAAGTGGTTTAGTTTGTATACAAATGCATAAACAGAGCTGCATTTGAAACCTCGCGGCATGTTAGGACGACAGCGTTTTGCTGTTTTGTGAGTTGCGTGAGGATAAAGGGCCTGTGAAGATACGGTGTTTCTTAATCTAAAGGATGCGTCTTTGGTAGGATGGGTACGTTAGATGATGAGAAAAAAAATATTGCTTCCATTTGGAACCCACAAAATAGAACAGTCTAGCAGGTGTGTGCAGGTGTGCATCATTCTCCTTTTTCTTCTTTGTTTCAATGGAGAATTGCAACCTGATGGGGCATTATCACTACACGCTGTTGTGCTATCCTTATATATCTCCCATATATATAAATGGACGTAGTCACTGAGTCTAAAAAGTGAAGCGGCAGTGTCTGAAAATGCAATACGTACCACTGATGGCAGCAAGGGGCTACCGCCAAAAAACTCTTGCTTCAATAGACTCCCATTATAAAGCATCATGGTCTATCATTAAATACAAATTCAATAAAGTAATTTTTGTCAACAGCTGAATCCACTCCTTCTGATGGCCCTCGGGAAATAATTCAAAATGTATTACATGTTAAGCCTCAAAGTAAAGGCACGTTTGGGGGCGGGACATGTCTGGGATACAGTCAGGTTTCCTCTATACATGGGCATGCATGGTGTCTTCGGGCTTTCAGTCAGCTCCACCCCAGCTGGTCAAAATATGGTAACCTCTGGCATCCTTGACAATTCTCTGAACCAAGGATTCTGGTCATGGTAGAATAACAAAGGATACTCGACATTGGAAGTCCTTTGTGGAATTCGATGACGTAGCCTCCTAGAAATGCAGTTTTCCAAGGACACCTCTTTGAGACTTTGAAACTTTGACTGAAATGATTTGGGAGGAATAACTGTTTTCCTTTGGTTCCAGTGAATATGTCAAAGTATTACATACACTGTTAGCCTGGAAAGAAACATGGCAAATTCAATTTCCAGTTTTCTCTGACACTCACTGTTTCTTTGCTCATGAATCTCGCAAATACACACAATACAGCCATTCTTTTTGGCTGAGTGCACAGGTCAGAGATACCATCCTCTAACTTCTCAGTGTGACTTCTTATTCTGCAGTCAGAATATCAGTTCCATAGATTGTCAAGTTCTCTGACTCACCTACTTTCTGTTTTCTGCAATCCCCAGTAAATCTTTTTTTTTTTTCAAAGTTAGATATCGGGGTTATTGTTCATTTTATTTGCCACATATTAAGAATGTGACCTGCCCACAGACCTGAATAGCTTTCTTCTGGAACCATATGTACCCCAACTGTCAAAGACAAGGTGTCTCCAGCAACCTGTCATACTAGTAACTTATGAAGATAACTGCAACCTTAAAAGTGTCTTTTTTTTGTGTCAGACATTTACTGTAGGAAATGTACATTGCCATGATAACTTTGACAGAAGATTCAATCTGGTCCAGAGCAGACTGTTTCAGCCATAAAACCCAGATATGCACTTAAACATCAGAAAATAAAATAACATCATCCATCTTGGATTTTTTTGGAGATAACCACTTTCTCTACACTGAAGATTATTAAATCAGATACATGTGTCTGAACTTCCCAGGCCTCTTTTCAGTTTATATTATTTCTGTTTTTCTTCACTTTTGACTTCTTTAGCTTACAATCATATTTCCATTACCACTGACCAATATTTTTTTCACAGCCTCATTGTAACAACACTACTGTATCACTGAATACTAATAAGCTCCCTGTGCGTTAATAATTGGACAGTAATAAGCCAATCTCTTGCTAACTTATAGTACAGTTTGTCTTCCAGTAGTCCCCTCAAACCTCAACACAACACTGTTATTGGACTTTTTTGTTATAAATCTAACAGTTTCAGGAACTGGTTTATCTTACTTTAATATTTCCTTTTTTTACACTATAGTACATACTGTTGAATATTGTACGTTGTATTGAAATGCCTTTATTGTCTCCCCTTATTATAGCTGCCCTACAGTTTATCTATCACAAAGTTAAGTAAAACTTTATCTTATCCAATATCTTTTTTTGAAAATGTACAGTACATTTTCTATGTCCTGGCTGTTCCAACAAACCCCACCAATGAAGGTGAAAAAAATAATCACAATAAAATAAGAATTGTATAGCAGCTGACTGCAATGGTTCGTTACATCGGATCTTTAAGGGTCTCAGGGTTGTCATAGTTGGATTTTGGGAGTAGCAAGATGATCAACTACCAAATATTCCACTGTCATTTAGATTGAACCTATTTCTGCCCGAGGACTGGAGCTGACAAGTGTCAACTTTTATAACAGTTTGCCGTATGTTTGACAGTAGTCATTGCAAATTTCAGCCAGCAGAAACAAAATATGTTCATGTTAAAAACCTGGGGCCTCATTTATAATACATTGTGGAGGATCCACACTAAAACTGTACGTGCGCAAAAAAATATTCCGATTTATAAAACCGTGCACGCAATGTTCCTTTTGTAAATCGCAATCTATGTGGAAATGTACACACGTAGATTAGCCTCATATCCTGATTTCAACATGCTGGCATTTAAGCATAAACGGTCAGTGCAAAGATTATAAAGATTGATTAGCCATGTGGGTCAGAGGTTCTTCGGTGAATCATATCAACAATGGAGAGGGAAACCCAGAAATGAAATATTTCCAACACAGAAATTGAGCTGCTTGTGGACAAGGTGGTTGATATGAAGCTCATCATTTTGTGGTGGTCACAGCTGTGGGATCAAAAACAAAAACAAAATACTGAGTGGCAACATTTTGCCTGCAGTGATAGAAGTCCCACTGCGATGTCGCCATTATGCTGCGCTCTGCGCCTGAGAGCACAGTGGAAGAACTTTTACACACAACTGCATTAAATTATGTGCACAATGAGAAAATATTTAAAACTGACGCTCTGTTCTGCAGTTCTTTAGCCTGATGTTAATTGATGTTATCTTGGATTTTTACAAAGAATGATGATAAACAGTTTGCAACGTTAACGCGGTGAAAAGGAACGCGTTGGTGAGACATGATATAATGAGCGGGATTAAATGTGAGATTTAGATTTGCTTCTACCATTTACAATTAAAAGTTGCTCATGGAATAATTAGGTGAAGAGCAAAAATTACCCTACTGGTTAAACTGTTAATGATGCAGTGGACCCATGCACAAATAAGATGTGATATGAAGTGAAATTAAATTAAGTGTGAGAGGCTTCATTATACGTATCAAGATGCCTTTCACATTTACAATCTGGCTTGAATTTGCCTACTTACCATCTGTGTTGCCAATTTTCCCCGTTTCCAAAATGTGCGTACGGATGGGTACGGATGTTTGCTTACAGCTGCGCACATTTTCCCTTCAAGTTTGTTTTTATAAATCCAGACTTTTCCTTGTGGAGCGGCGTACGCCTCTTTCAGGCCCCGTTTTGTGTATATGCAATCGTTATAAATGAGGCCCCTGAAACACAAGTGAACCCCATCACAGTAAATTCACCTCACCTCAACGAGAGGATGCCAATGGGCGACAGGTTTTCGTGGATATGTGAGCATTTCACTCCAGTGGTCTCGACCGAGGCTGTCTGCATCATTGCCAACTCGACACACACCAATGACCTCGTTGTGGCCTACACTATAGGCGCAGGAGGGAGAGATAGAAAAAAAAAATGTGATCACGACCTACACGGCATTCCAAAAATAACGGTGCATGACATATTGAATGTGAAAAAAACAAACTGAAGCTGTCCATCTTACAGAAACAAGGAGTTTACAAAATAATTGCAATGTTCTTTGAATATATGCAATCCTTCTTGTCCCGGAGGAAGTAAGAATTAAAAATGACTCATGCAAAGAAAGAGGTCCATAATACAATATAGCTTATATAAATTTCCTAACCGGTCGTAGTCCATCACTGCAATCAAAAGGCTGATTTGCTCTATATTCTCTGGAGGGACATCAAAGACTATGGCCTCATTATAGACTGGATTCAAAGTGTTCCTCTTTGTCGATGTCTTTCTCTTCTTCAGTCTGCGACCATCACACATGAGTGAAACCTTCACATATGGATCTAGGAGAATGAGATACAAGGGAAGGGTAAGAATTCCTTTACATTCAGGAAACAGGTGGGACTGTGCAGTTATGGAGAATATCAGATTTTAATCACCAGATGCACCAGTGATATCCATGGCCTTGAGATTGCGTGCCTTTATCATGGTGATGGTCAATCTGCCCGCAGTAGGCAAGTAACAGAGTGAAAACATCAGGTCCCCAAGGTCCACATTATCCTAAAGAACAACACAAACACATTCACTATAACATAAGCTTCATGGTACAGTATTACTCATTTTTATCATGTTATATTGATTAAAGCAACTCGACAGTCACTAATTTGTAGTACCGCTGCTTTTTATTACTGCACACTAGCCAAATGTAAAAAAGTCATAATCCGACATTTATTTACACAGTTGGAATGTATTTTCATAATTATTTTTTTTAAGTATGTTTTTATTAAATCAAGGAACACTCTCTTCTTTCACATTGCTCAAATAAAAGCCTCCCATATTTCACCCGACATGTGCTCAGCTGCAGCTCACTTATCGCTTGCGCTTAAAATAACCCCACCGAAGAAGTGAGAACCAGAAAAGCACACAAACGTGTGCGGTGAAGATATCAACTCCTACAGTAGACTCTCTTGCTGATCTACTGCTATGTTGGGGAGATTGTGTTGGTATTTTAAATCAGGTGTCATCTGCTGTTAACTCAGTCTAATAATTTGTAAAGGGAAGCTCAGTCAGTTTAATTAGTGTGAAAACATAAAACCTGAAAATTAAAGTCCAATGGTGTTGCATTGAGTTTTCACAGCTGCTCCCTTAATTGTGATTGCGATAATAATTATAAATTTCGAAACTATATTAGTTTTTGTGAAGGGCCTTTGTAACACACATTTAGCAATTTGGTCTGCTTGAGTTTTACAGTATAACCAATTGATTTTTAGCTAAATTAAAGTGAATACTATGTGCTGGCTTTGAAAGATTGCTTAGCTAGTACACCTGTAAAAAGGGAGGAGGGGACAGAAATGTAATTTCTTTCCCCTCATTAAGTGAGACAGATCTATAGGCTATCTGCTAGCAGGAGAGAACATAGTTGATAGCATTTCATTTTTGCAGCAAGTCTTGAGGAAGTGTTTCACACAAGATTCACATACTCTGTGAGATGGCACTTATTTTGATTAGCAATCTGTCAGAGAATGACTGCGTATGTGTGAGTGTGAAAAGAGAAGGTGAGGGACAGAGAGAAAAACAACATTTTAAGAATTACCCTCCTTAGTTCTAAGATGCCTTGTATCTTAAAATGGGTCTTTAGTTTGAATCACGATCCACTATTCAACAAGGCCACAGTAAAAGGCTGTTTTAATTTGCATGATGGATTAACTGACAACCTCTCCAGAAAATGCATTCTGTATCCCAGAAAGATCCTGTGGGCTTTGCATGCTTCATGGTCCATCCTCTTTGTGCACACTCGATAAACCAGTGGGAAGAGAGACATTAGCGCTGTGTTTCATGTGCTTCACAATTTCTCTTGGGCACACAAACAGCATGTACCGCCTGCAGGTTCAACGTCACACCCAGTTTATGACAATCAGAATTGATCTTGACATTTCAAAGTTGAGGCACACTGGGCCTCATTCACTAATATGTGCGTAGAAATGTTGTTACGCTCACAAAGTGAGTGCGCACGCAGAATCACCGAGGGATTCATGACACGTGCGTACCGGCCAATTTTCTTCTCACAGCCGTGCTTATGTTAGTGAATCAGAATCATTCTAAATTGACAGGCGAGTGTCCGTGCTCTGCAATTAGCATTCTGCCACGCCCCCGTTTCTCCACATAAGGAGACGTTTGTGTGCAGCTTCATGAAGAAAGCGGTGAAGTGAAGAGAAGTTGACAGAGATGGCACCAAACATTTTAAAGAAAAATTCCACAACAGCAGAAACTATGGTAACTATGGTTTAAAAAAAAAAAAAAAAAAAAAAAAAAAAAAAATGACGCATAAGCCGCCGTTACTGAGGCTGCTGTGTCCCCTGTGCGCACTGTGGCACAGGTTAACCCGAAGAACGCAGTAGCGCAGCGAGTATTTATCATTGAGAGATAAAGCAGATAGCCCTGGAAAATGTCGTTGACTCGTCTGTGTAACGAAGCGTTGCGGAGATAATGGAAGTTGAAGTTGCGTCGTCATTACACTGCATGACGGGCTCCGTCCATCTCGTACTCTAAAGAAACAGCAGAACTCACCCTTTCTGATGATACCTGTCGTTCCTCTGTATGACAAAGTGTTTTCAGATAGTCCAGTTTTGAAATCACTGCGGACCTCTGTACTGTCTTCAGCATAGAGCTGAAATTACATCCCACTTTGTATGAAAATATATTTTAATAACAACATATTTATGGGCCTACACTATTACTTAGGAAGAAAGAAAACATTGATGAATTCCAGATTTGTGCATCAAATATTCATACGCACGGTTTAAGCATAGATTTGTGCATATGCACTGTTAGTGTATGAGGCCCACTGTTCTTATCCAGCAGCCAACAACCTCAAAATGATGAATAAAACCAAAAACAAGCTTATTTTAAGAGTTATTTTAAAGCTTTCAACAAATCCTCCACCTCATACAAACATCACGACCCACGTGAGAGTTTCTTAAATTAGCCCCCCGGGGTAGGTCGAGGCACAAAAAACACTTGGTTAGGGTTGAACCGTGATGTGAATTTAAATTATACTTCTTTAAAATTATGCAACCTTCTTCGTCACGGCAACAGTAAAAGCAGAAAAATAACAGACGCTCTTTCATTAACGTACAATATGCTTCTATTGTGGGGCTAATCAAGCCAAATCTGTGAATTAAACCAACAATATGGTTGGTCCAATATTAGACACAGTGGCAATCAGGACTTAATGACAGTCCTGTAATTTCTACTAAGCGAAGTCTGTGACTGCATAATGAATATGACAAGTGAGCTCTACTGCAGTGGTTACAAAACATCCCACAGGGCTTCTGGTGCACAGATATAATCAGTTCATCTGTGAGGACAGACAGTAAGTCTGGGGCATGTGTGCAGATGTCTGAGAAAAATAGCATTTCAGCAGGCGTAAGAGTCTTTGTGTTCTGTATGTGTGTGTGCATGTTTGTGTGCATGAGTAGAGAAGTGTGAGATTGGAGCATACAAGATTCTGTGAATCACTGGTTCCCATCAACCACCTGCCACATACCATTCTGTTCCAACAAGTTCAAACGGATTAACAATCAATAATAATGGGCACAACTGTCAGCACTGACCAACACAACAACCATATCTTGAGAATTTACCCAAAAATATCAATATTTTTGTCAATATTTCCCCTGAAGTCTCTATCTGGCCCACTCAAGCTGTTGTTTTGTTTTTTTAGCATCTCCTGCTTGCCCACTATCTGTTCATTTCAATTTATTTATTGAGCCAATTTAATCCCAAAAGTAGTTATCTTGAGGTAAATAAAGAAGAATTCTGCCCTAATGATCACATTTGTAAAAGACTCAAAATTATAGATCAATTCTTTGCCACTGTCATTATTAGAAACAAGGTTAGGTTAATACATTTTTTTGCATTGCAAAGATATTGCCTTAAATGTTCAAGATAAGAGCAAATGTCAGTGTGCATCTGTTTCACACTGCCTTTCCTTTTTGGCAAACTCTCCTGGCATGACCATTCTTACTGCAGAAACTGCGTATGTACATTTAAACCTATCTGTGAAAGTATAACTATGTAAAACTATGACTAGTATGAATTGATGAATCCTCACAAGACAGGGATCAGCAAACATCAATCAAACTGCAAACTGCTGCTAATTAAACCTAAATAAAAGGGAAGTTTTTAACCTTTTTTCCACATATTTTCATGAATTTTCAGAGCTGTCTAAGAAGTCTTTATTTGTCTTGCTATGAGCACCTCTACCATTTCACACACTGTATTAAGGCTATCTGTGTGTGAGTGACAGAGAGAGCGAAAGAAATGGAGAAAGTAAGAGACAGAAAAGCAGAAAGATTCTGGCTGTTAGTATTTTTAGAGGCCATGAGTACGAAGCTGTTAATGGTCTGTGGCACACTGTATCTGAGACTTTGTGAATTAAACCAGTTGGTATCAATTGCAAAAAGTTACAAAATAGACAGACAAATCGTAGCACCAAAAACATCACAAAAACAGATGTCTAAATTTCAATAAGACGAAACAGAACAGAAGATCAATCAGGGAGAAAGAACTGGTTGCTATTCCTTTACCAAGGACAGTAGTTTGTATGGACAAATGCAGCACCCATAATGACGGGAAATAAATAAAGGGACAAATGCATGCCAGCTGTACGGCACACCGAACATCATAAAACACCATTCATCATAGTGTTGAAAGGTTAATGATCAAAATGGCATCATTTTAACTGATGGATCCCACTGTGTCTAAGCTTTTCCATCAACTAGCCAAACCCTTTGAAAACTCACAGATAAAGTGAATACTGTTGATCATGTCATGATAATGGCACATGTCAAGGTCTGGGATATCTTAGATGGTAAGTGAACAGCTGTCTCCTGTAGTCAACATGCTGGATTCAATAGAAAAAGGGCAGGTGAAAAGCTCTACGTGACTGACAAGGGCCACACGGCAGACTGAATAACAACCGAACATTATAATCATTATGAAGGTATATGGGCTATTGTATTGTACTTAATGCTTCACTTGTCAGTTAATGGTTAAAGTCTTGGCAGGTTGGAGGTGTTTTGGTTGATCGCAACGGACTAGCTACATATTAGGCAGGGGTAGTCTTTTTATTTTGGCTCATAGCTATTTATTGGCATTTACTGCTCACTCTAATCCCTACTTACTTTTGCAAACTGTGAAACCCCAGTTGCGGCAATACATTTGTATGATTATGGAAAATCTTAGTGAAAAGTTTTTGTGTAAGTTCATGAACTCTTAAGACTGAATGGTCTTCAAAAAAACAAAATAATGGCCAGATTTAAGGTATGTAGTCTAGTACCATAATGTAACTCAAATGTTGTCTTTTCTAAGCTTGTCCTTGATTTTATTTTGTATATATATATATATATATGCCTGCATTATGTGTAAAGCATGACTATCTGGTAGGTGTACAAATATAGGTCTAATAAAAATGATTACAATGACTTAAAATGAATTAAGCAGTTTCTCTAAAGGGCAGCATGAATATGAATATATGAACAAATATGTAAATCAAAAGATGCAACTCTCTTATGTCAGAGACTAAAGCAGAAAAACATGTTTACAAGTTTTGACCGTTACATTTTTCTTTTCTGTGCTAAAGTCCATACATCACAATACTATGGTGTCTATATTTAGCCTGGACTGACAGGTAGATCAGTTAGGTGCACAAATTGGGGTAACTAAGTGGTGCAGACATTTGCGAATGCTGTGAGGAGCAGAGCTGCAGGACACAAAGCTTGGACACCAACTGAGGCTGAGGATGCTTTGCTTATTAACTTTGCTGCTCTCAACACTGTAGAACTGAATTCATGTTTTGCTAAAGAGTGACCGATAGTTGTTATTGCAGTTCAGCAATAGTCAAAGTATTGTTAGCAGTGTTGTCATGTTTCAACCAAAATTTCAGCAATTACTTCTACCAGCAAAATGTCATCACAGCCAGTCTAACCAAGGATGGGAGCCATGAAAATGCAACCGATGTAGTTTTAATACACAGTTCTTCTTTAAACAGCTGTGCCTCATCGATCTTGGTTTATTGAGACCCTCTGGATAAAATGAATTGTCTGCACCAGTCAATGGCCTGGAGTCTCATTAATGCAACAAACGCATGCCATGAGGATTGAAATCAATACCATGTTACATCTAGTTAAGCTCACACACTGAGATGCCTGTCAATGAACGCATCACTGGAGGCATATAAACTTAAATATCTGAAGATATTTCATATTACACAATATACTTGTCAGAAGTCTAACAGCTGGTCAGGGAATTACTGAAAGGGAACAATAAAAACATGATAAAGAGCTCTGACCACTGGGGACAATGAGAGCAAGATGACCAGTAAAGCAGACTAACAAAAGTCACAGTCTCTCTCTCTGTCTCTCTCTCACTGCCTCTGTCTCTCTGTTTGTCTGTCTCTCTCTCTCTCTCTCTCTCTCTCTCTCTCTCTCTCTCTCTGTCTCTCTCTCCCCTCTGTCTCTCTCCCTCTGTATCTCTGTCTCTCAGGGCTCTGTCTCTCTCTCTCTCTCTCTCTCTCTCTCTCTCTCTCTCTCTGTCTGTCTCTCTCTCTTTGTCTGTCTGTCTGTCTCTCTCTCTCTCTCTCTGTCTCTCTCTGTCTGTCCTCTCTCTGTCTCTCTCTCCCCTCTGTCTCTCTCCCTCTGTATCTCTGTCTCTCAGGGCTCTGTCTCTCTCTCTCTCTCTCTCTCTCTCTCTCTCTCTCTCTCTCTCTCTCTCTCGGCTGTCTCTCTCTGTCTCTCTCTCTTTGTCTGTCTGTCTGTCTGTCTCTCTCTCTCTCTCTGTCGCTCTGTCTGTCTCTCTCTCTGTCTATCTCTCTCTCCGTCTCTCTCGCTGTCTGTCTCTGTCTCCATCTTTCTCTCTGTCTCTCTGTATCTATCTATCTATCTATCTATCTATCTGTGTCTCTTTCTGTCTCTGTCTTTCTCTCTGTCTCTCTCTCTCTGTCTATCTGTCTCTCTGTCTCTCTGTATCTATCTATCTATCTATCTGTGTCTCTTTCTGTCTCTGTCTTTCTCTCTGTCTCTCTCTCTCTGTCTATCTGTCTCTCTGTCTCTCTGTATCTATCTCTCTGTGTCTCTTTCTGTCTCTGTCTTTCTCTCTGTCTCTCTCTCTGTCTATCTGTCTCTCTGTGTCTCTCTCTCTCTCCGTCTCTCTCTGTCGCTCTGTCTGTCTCTGTCTCTGTCTATCTCTCTCTGTGTCTCTCTTTCTCTGTCTGTCTCTCTCTCTCTGTCTCTCTGTCTGTATCTCTCTCCACCTCTCTCTCTGTCACTCTGTCTGTCTCTCTCTCTGTCTCTTTGTCTGTCTCTCTCTCTCTCTCTCTCATACACACACACACTTACACACATAAAACATATTTGTGCTTACATACATAACACTCAAAATTGGTCCTCACATATGGTAAATATCTGTCCAAACACACCCAGACTGTCAATAATGTAACAGGAAAAGGGGCCTTTAATCCTGTTGACCTTAAGCAACTCTCACAGCATTTAATTGACTTATGTTAAGAGGCTGGTTCCAGCAGTGCACACTGAATTTAGATAAGTAGTGCCAGGTGCAGTAAATGTGTTTACTAATAAAAGGCCTCTGTCCTTCACCTGTGTCTTCTGTTTGTAACACCTTCTGCAGCAATAACTGTCATCAAGGGAAGGAATTATTTTCAACAGCTATCTTAAAGCAGCATCTTACTCTGCATGGTTATTCTTTTTTTTCTTTTTTTTTCATTTCTACAACTCCCACAATGTTTCTTAGCTATTGGCCCCTTTTCAAAAAAAACATTGCAAATTGTTCTGCAAAGCATTTAAAAGCAGCAAAGTAAATGCAGACAAGTTATTATATATCAGTAGAGATGTCTGAGACATATTGTGCAATGGCTAGCCAGTAAAATATTTAATGGTGATCACTATGTCTGGTATTGATCAGGTACTTTCCTGCTACAAGACTCCATCTCAACAGCAGAAATAGGCACAGAAAAGTAATCAAGAGAAAACCTCTTTTTCAAAGTTAGACCTTTTCACCTTTCCTTCAAACTAATAATTTCTTTCATTTTGTAAGCGCTGACAGGTAAGTGTGTTGAAAAAACAGTCCTTTTTATTTTATACTTTGTACTGTCAATGTGAGACACTTAGTGCTGAAATGAAAGGATACAAATGTAACTCTGAATATTGTTGCAACAATTCTGTTACACATGAAATGCCTCTCGTCTTTTGTGGTAAAATTTTTTTTTATATATAATTTAAAATTAAAGTTAAATATAACGTGGCATATCGAAGTGAACATGACATCATTTAGAAGGGAAAACAGAAGTGCTAGCTCACCGTGGAGACATACTGGATGTCCCGGCAGAGTTTTGTCTCCCTGGGGAAATCTGCCAGATCTAGGAAGTTGTCCACCACCACTTGACCGATAATGTCGTGGCGCGAAAAGCGGTCGAAGTCATAGACACTGAAGTGCAGCTTACGTGTGGGAAGCTCAGAGTATGCCACAGGAAACAGGAAGACCTCATCAAACACAGGGTTCAGTGTCTTGCGATGCACCTTGGTCTGGTGCTTGGTCATACGATCAGGCAGCAGGTAAATCTTAACATAGGGGTCAGAGGTACCAGAGAAATCCTTGGCTGGGAGGTCCTCAGCTTTGTGGAGCTTAACTATTAATTGTTCCAGGTCGCAGTCAAATTTAAGGATGAAGAGAAGGCGCCCGCAGCCCCCACCTCTCCGACTGCCTTCATCCCCCTCAAGGGAGCGCTGTTTGTAGAGCTCAGGTTTGAGGCGGCCCAGGCCGAAGCCCATCCCAGTGAGGGAGTCCTGCCTTTGGAACTGGGCCACATTGAAGTCTGGGTTAGAGAGGTTCATGTGTCTACGAATGGACCCTTGTCTGTCGACAGAGGAAATCAACAAGCATAACTGTACAACATTAACACGATGAAGAAAAGGCATGCAGAAACATCAGCTGCATATTTCAGGAGTTACAGTACATACATAATGGACGATTCTGCATCATTTATGTCTAGTGTCAACATTGCTTGCCACTGCAGGAACTAGTGTTCCCTGTAAATAGCTAGGCAGAAAGTAAGAGTGTGGAGTTTAGGGTGAATGTTTTAGTCGCCTAACCTGTACTGTTTTCTAACTTTCACCAAGATTTTAGGTTACAACACCCGAATCATACATTAACCATAATTTAATTGCCATTATCACAATATTTCCCTTCCTTCAAACATACCATATTTGTCATGTGCAGATATAGAACCCAACAATCTTAAACATGTTGGCAAGGGACAAATTCAATTGAATTGCCCAATAATATCATTCTTGTCTTGCAGTAGTGTTGACAGACACGTCATCTAGCTATCAACTAAATTAAGGAAACTTTACGTAGCAAACAAACCAGATGTGCAGACCTTGTTTGATCAATTTGAAATCAATATTTAGTGCAGGTAATGAAAACACAAACTGTGGGCCTACCGAAATACGTTTCAAATGGAGTTGATATATAGTTGTGCTGTGGCTGTTTTCTTGCTACTTTTGTCTTGCAGAAAATGGAGATAAGCAAGCCATAATGTAAACTATCGGCTTAACCACTTGTTTAGAGTATCCTTACTGTGGCCATGCACTCTAACTTTACATTCAATCATTGTAAAAAAATAATACTAATGGTGAGAGTAAACGAAAATTCAAACAAACTGCTGAAACAGAGAGCTAGAGTCAGGGCAGGCTGCCTGGATGCTACAATGGCTCACTATTGCCTCTTAATGTACAAAGTGTTATTAAAAGATGGAACTTAATTCTTACATATTCCACATTATGGAAAAAATGTAATAGTTCTGATTGAGGCTAAGAAATCAACAAATAGTTTAACTCACCCAATTTCAGACATTGAGTTACCAGAGGGTGGGGCTTCAGTTGTCTGTCTCTGCATACGAGGGTTAGTGTGAACCCCATTTTCCCGGGTTTTACTCTGGGCATCCAGTGGTATGTCTGGAGACGTGTGGCTGATTTTCATAGCTGCCTCTGGCGTGGCCATGACCACGGGTGGGGGTGATACAGGTGTCACAGGGACCTCCACTGACACAACCGATGCCACAGGAGTGGGCTCTCTGGCCATGGAACAGTGTGATGACTCACGGCGGACGTGCATTGGGGGGTCCACAGCTGTGTAAACTGGCTGTCTGGGTGCAAGCTGTGAGGGCAGAGGGCTCATGGTGGGGTTGAGGTGGACATGGGCCTCCTTGGTGGTGGGGGAGAGCCCACCCTCCCTCCATGGTATCCAGCAGAGCTTCCAAGAGACAAAGAGGGAGACCCCAAATAGGGCCAAGCCACAGGCAGTCACTACCAGTGACAACAGACTCACCGATATATCTGAGAAGGAGACAGAGAGAAGGGAAGTTAGGCTCTGATACGGAATTCAGGTTGCTTTTTGCATTGTTGCAAAGCTACACTTTTGCCCTTTACAGTCAACATCATTAGCAACTTTTCTATATTAAGAAATGTCATAACTTAATAAATATTGCATCATAGTGTTATTACAATCACATTAATGAGTGTCATGTTAGGCATTGTTTTTTCATTCACCTGAGTTGTGACCTGGAGGTTGTTTTGGATTTTGTAATTGTATTTTTTAATGAATTCTTATATAGAATCCTCATTAAGATGAATTAAGATTATTTGCATTTATTTAATCATCCATTGAAGCCTCATGTCTGATCCTCCCGTGGAGTGTGCCCCATCTTGTAATTTCCATTTCTTTGCTGATAACAGAGGAGGAATGGTGTATTCATATTGTATCATATTGTAACACTGTCAAGGAATTGAGCTGTTATTTTATAGGAAACAACTTAAAAAAAAAATCCTCAGTTTCAAATTGCTAAGCCTCTTTTTATTGAGTCCAACAGTATATTCAAACTTGAGTTAAGCAAGTAAAACTTGAATTAGGTAGGTTAAGTATGGGAAACTTGAGTTATTTAAGTAACGTTAACTTGAGTTACCTAGTAACGTAAACTTTAGTTAAGTAAGATAAACCTGGTTACATAAGTAAGGTAAACTTTAATTAAATGAGAACGCAAAACGTTAGTGAAGCAAGCAAGGTAAACTTGAGTGAAGTACGATAAACTTGAGTTATATGAGCAGGTAAAACTTCAGTTAAGTAAGTCAAATTTGTGTTTAGTACATTGTATAAGTAAGACTTGAGTCAGGTAAACTTGAGTTATGTAACTAAGGTAAACTTGAATTAAGTAAGTAAAATGTGTCTTATGAAAGTAAGGACAATTTTAGTTAAGTAAGTTGACTTGAGGGGCTTTTTTGAAAATCAAAATCAAAATTCCTCCAAAGAGTTTTGTTAAACTAACCAACAAAGTCCGCTACTGGCAGTTCAACCAGACATATACATTGAATATTCCTGCAGTGCATTTGTTTACACCAGCACAAGGTATGCAAGTCACCATGGAGAAGGAGATGAGGTGTGAACCAACAGAGGAATGAAGTGCTTTCTGAACCGTCTGAGCTCTCAAGAAGTGGGTGACTTTTCACAAAAGCATTCTTTCTAAAAAGATATATCACAGAAACTGCAGTGCTGCACTCCAGGCCATGACTCAATGCAAGAAGTGCATGAATTTTTTTTTAACCTTTTTACAACTAAAAGGAATTCATATATCCCTGGCAAAAGAAATACTTGGTCACATTATTATTAACATACTATATTTGTCTTGTGCTAAAATTTGCTTTACTCCCTCTGTGTTGTGGGATAACTTCAAAATAGATTTTTCCTTGAAACACTTTTTCTGTTCTCGTGACAAGTAATAACCCTTCTCTTTGCCTCAAACTGGGCTTGCCCACCTGATGAAGAGTATGTTACTTGTGTTTGAGGTTTATTAGATGTAGCCCCTTATCATAGCTTCTACGAATAAACAAACAACTGAGATTAAAGAGATCCAAATTGACTCATTTAGGATTTCGGAGGAGGCACGCTGTGTAAAAAGTATTGAAAATGCTAATCACAAACAGAGGAACATTTAGAAATATATTGTATTCAACAATGTTTTACAGCTGGGGCCTCTGAGACCCCAAAGAAGTAATGTGTCAATTTCTGCAGCAGACTTGTGAGTTCAAAATCATGTTTGTGAGTAATAACAGTGATTCTCATGTGATTAACACAATTAAAGTGTCAATTGTATTTTTGGAGTAGGTAAATCTAAATAATAAATGATATACTGGAATACCTTGTGTATTACAGTTAAAGTGTACTTTCCTATTTTACTTATATTGATTAATGTCACAAATTAATGACAAGCAGTGTGTTTTGTTGTGAAAAGGATATATCTAAGATGTTCAATATCTATCTTAGTAACTATTTTGTGTTGTGATCCTTCATTTAGAGTTAAATGTACTTCAGCACTTCAGCACAGTCTTTTCACGAACTACTCATATCAGCTAATTAACATCATCAGTAGAAGTTAGGTTAGTATGGATCACATAATAACATGGATGGAGTACATTTCTGAGACTAAATAATTATTGTGTGCGCGTAATAATGTAATTATCAAAGGCACCCCCCTTGCCAACACCCATCCATATAATCTGTCAGCCACTACGCTTCCCCACTCACGTTGCTTCTGGTTTTTAGCTGACGACCACTGTACAACTGGCTGATCCTAAACTGACTGAATATGTAGGTTGCTTCAGGTCCCCAGCCAGCTGCTGTTGTAGACACTCCTACTCAAGCTGCCAGCCACCAATCATTCACTCCATTTACCAGATTTCTACATGGGTTTCCAGCAGTCTTTTCTCAGTACCCCAGCCACCAATTCAATCCCAACTGGAGACACCTCTGGTTACCTGTCTGTCCTCCACTGCACCGGTTTACAGCAGTTCCTCCATTTGTTGCCTCAGCCATTCGCCTGTTCTGTCTCTTGACCACCAGGTAAATGCTGTGGTCTCGAGTCTTTTGCTTGTCCAGTCCTGCAATTCTCAAGCCTCCGGGCCACCCTTCTGTTCTCTGTCCAGAACCTGTAAACCCCCTGCCCTGCTTTGTAGGTTTGCATATGCTTTCTGCATCTAGGTTGTCTTCCTGGGCATCTCTGCCCATCTGTCCTACCCTCTGTTTGTCAGAGGCAGCTTTTTTTCTACTTCAGTGCCTCGGCTGCCCACCTAAACTTTTCTGCCTCGTCGATCTCCAGTGCTCAGGTCACTTTCCTGACTTCTCCTGTCTTAGCCCCTCACCCTAAAGTCTTCTGCCTCATCATTTTCCATTCCCAAATCTGTCAGCCTGAGTTGTCATGCTTCACCACTGTTAAGTATTGAGGCCACCCACATGAGCTTTCCAGCTCAGGCAATCTGCAGCTTCTAGGGCACCCATCTTTTTTTCTATCCCAGAGCTTTGATCCCAGCCACCAGACTCCTAAATCCACCTGCTAACCTTTTCCCTATTGTCTCTGTTTTGTGCACTGCAAGTCTCTGCATGTCAGTTTTTCTGCGACACAGCTGATGAACTTCCATCCTGCTGCTACATTTACTTTCATATATTGCATTTAAATATCTTCAACTCTTGAGGTAAATCTACTTACTGAAATGCCCAAGCTCTTGCACAGTGTTATTTTAATAGTATCAGTCTGCTGTATCCGCCTGACCATGTCTATTTTTGGCTATGCCTCGCTCTGTGCGAGGGCAGTGATACAGAGCCATTCCCAGTGTATGTGCTGACTATGCAACAGGCTATTAGGTACCCAGAGTAATAAAGCAAAGGAATTGTGTGTCCTCCATGTATGTACAGACAATGCTAATGAAGATCTGTAAGAATAAAAGAACCTCAACAAAGGTAATTAGCGTATAATCTGTGTACATGCTTTAATCATTGCAATGAGTAAAATGATCCCATTTCAACTTTTAGAAACAGTGCTAATTGTTTCTCCTCAGTAACTACCCTTTCATTGGTGAGCACTATTTGTCATTCTGCAAGCCAAAAAAAATTCCAGGATATCAAATGAAACGCATGCTGGTATGATATTAACAGAACAGTAATATCATAATGAGCATCACATCAAGACGTTCCTCTCATAATTATCAGAAAAGAGAATCTGCATGGATAATAACAATCAGATGCTTTTTTGTGAGCTGACAAGCTTTCCATGTATCTTTTCAGTGACTCCCCGACTTTATGAGGAGCTTGTGCAATTAAGCAAAGCAATCAGTGGCTTGAAAAGATAGCAATGTTTTGTAATTGGACTGTTATCATTACTGGTAGTATTGCACGTGTGAGAATCAATTTGTAACACAGAGATGGTGCATGTGATAAGTTGTAGGCTTTGAAAACAGATTGATAGCTAAATTCGGCTTTTATTATATCTTCATGTGTTAAGGAGCCATTGTTATGTCCTTATGAAGGCATGATGAATTTGTTAGGAATAAACAATTCCCTAAAGTCATCACAGTTAATCCTCTCATTATTGTTTATTTTCAAATAGTTGAACACTATATCATTAAAAGGTCCTTGCTGTCAAGATACGCTGCTGTTTTTTTTGCAATTTTTTTTTTAACTGAAATCATTTTATATTAAGAATCATGCTATTTACTATTTAAAAACATTTTTAAATATTCCATCTGCTTCAACTTACAGAGCTCGGTGTGATTTCAGTGCTGTTTCTGTTTTGAGTGTTTCATCATATTGATATGACAGATTTCTCACCAAGAGAAGAACACATGTTTTTTGAAGAGTAACTCAAATCACAGAACATCTTACGCAACCAGAAAGCATCTTGAACTGAATCATGCCTGGCAAGTGCTACTATTCATCTGATGTAAATCTGACACTCTCTAAAAAATGCTGTAAAACTTTGTTAGTTTTAACATTTTGTTCGGTCATTAAAAAACTAAGTGAGACAATATATTGCACCACCATAAAAACTGTTTCACTCTCAACAAATCTGAAAATACTTGGCAAAAATAGTTTTGTGTTTTTCACTAAGTTGTGAAGCACCTATTCTCCAAATCCACCATCACTGCCTAATACAGGACTGGCTCCGTGTGTGGGCGCTGTCATAAGACCTCGCACAGGAACTCAGACCAACTGTCCTCTCTGTGCAGTGAGATTCTGTGAATACCAGAGTATGTGTGATTTGGGAGAATAATGTGGAGAAATTGAGGGACTTGCCATCTGAGGACAATGATCCCACAGTCAGTTTAGCAGGCTGCCTGTGTGCTGCCTGTGGAGAGGAATCTATAGACATCTGGACAGATTCAGAGACTGCATCACAACAAAGAGTCAGGACCAATTTTAGAGCACAGGACCTTCAAAGGTGCAATAATGTAGGAGGCAAGCAAGTGCTGAAAAAGCAATATATGAGACTTCTACCTCTGACATGTTGTTATCTTCCTCTCTGAGTAAAAACTGTATTGCTTAATTTTACAATATTTAGTTTATAGTTAATATCCAGACAGAGGAGACAAGTGTGTTATGTGAGTGATCTGACTGGTTGTTCCCAGGGCCCTGACTACTGCTCGTTATTATCTTCATAGAAAGTTGGTTACATGCATTTGATGGTCTTTGTTAAATTGTTTTAAATAGCTAACTATTTAAAACAGCAGCAGTTTGAGGACTTATTGTTGTGCACATTCTAAGTCTTAGAGGAATATTCTACATTTTTGGAAATGTGCATATTTGCTTTCTTGCTGATCTCATTTCTGAAAATGGTATCAGTCTTCTCATCTAACTCTCAGTAAGACACCTAATAAACAAATTTCTCAAAATGTCTCACTATTCCTTTAAAAAAAAAATATACAAGTGTACTTTGATTCTCTTTTGTTTACGGACAAGATATATTTCTATCATAAATAACTTACCAGAATGGGTAGTTTACAAGTCAATATCATGTGCAGCAGGTTTGTGCAGAACACATAAATGTAAGCTTTACCCTTAAAAAAAAAAATCACTGAATCCCACCTAGTCCCCCTGAACTCTGGGCCAAAAGATGATGTGCCCTCTCTCTTTTATCTAATTCCATTTCAATTCAAAACACTTTATTTGTCCCAGAGGGCCATTTCACAGTTTCCATTGTCATCCTGTTATGGATGCTGCCATCATGCTGGGTAATACATTCAAGCTGAACTGAAATGAAACCTTATATGCAAAAAATCCTAATGGCTAACCCCTCTGCCCACCCCCTCAATCCCACTTCTGAAACTGTCAGTACAATAGAAAAGATGAGACTGGATGGGCCAATATGAAGGATGAGGGAGAGTGCAGAGATGAGACATTGGGGAATAGCAGAAATAAGGAGGAAAAGGTTGTAGGAAAGGGATGAAGAGGGTGAGAGCGAGGGGAATGGAGTGGTAATTAAGGAAAGGCTTTTAGAATAATCATTAATAATAATGGAATGGAAGCAGAATGAATGGAGTAGGTGTGTGGAGGACTGCAGGAATGCTTCTTCATATTAGGCTATCTCCTTCGCTTTTTTCTGTTCTCTGTACACACACACACACACACACACACACACACACACACACACACACACACACACACACACACACACACACACACACACACACACACACAAACTCATTTTGGATACATATGCCATCCAGGTGAAGATGGTAAGCCTCCAGGTTGGAAATGATGAAACGTGACTCTGTGCCCATATCAATTCTTCATACATGACTCAATTTTCCGCTTTGGTTTTGCAAAAAAAAAAATATATATTCACGTTGCCTATGTAGCGAATACGAGGAATTGAATCTGAGGTGAACTTTTAAAGAAGTAGAATGCACAAAGTGTGCCACGATAGTAACTGCTCGAGTGCAGATACAGGCGCAACTCATCCAAGGTAGAGATTAAATCCAGTTTTATCTGATGATTGTCATTCTGTCACTACACGATGTCACGGCCAGCATCTGTGCACACGTGTCAGGAATGAAGTGGACAAATAGCTCAACATAATTTTTTTTACAAGTTATAGTTGGTGATATAATTATTGTGAGAGGAGAATGGTGCAGATCTGACAAGCTTGGGCCACCTGCTGTATTTTAGACGCAGGATGTTCAATGAAAGAAGTCACATGCGCGTTCACTTCAGTTCTATTCAATGCAACCCTTGAATCAAGCGTGCAAATAATGCCTCACCTGAATCTGTGTAGCGTGGCCTGGCGAGGTCTCGGAAATAGTAGATAAAATCCAGACAGTTTTCGTTCTGCACTTCCCCCTTGGAACAAAGATCTGACAGGAGTTCAAGTGCCTTTTGACAAATCTCGTCATCTCTGTCTCCAGGCATTTCCCACCAGCATCCTTATAAATGGAGGGTCTCTTCGGCACCAGCACACCACTCCGCCCGCCTGACAGTCACCTATTCCACGCTACTCAGCACGGCTTCTGTAGTCAACCACTCACCCAGCGGCACGCCTTCCCACACACGATGGAGTCGACAGGGGCTCTGTTTTAGAAAGGGCGAAAACACACTCAAACAAATCTTTTCCACGTTGAGTAAAACGACTTTTTTTTTTTTTTATGTAGCATTCAGTCACACGGTCCTCTCACTCTGCTGCTCTGCTTAAAAGCCACCGGTTGAATCCACGCACCGCCTCTGCGGCGTCGTACGCTGTCCAACGTGCTGAAGTGTGCGTGGATTCTCGCTATAATTAATCTTTGCGCCAGTGGTTCGCCGTGGTCCCTTGTCTTTACGCCTTCAAGTAATAACGATCCCGGTGAAAGTTGAGCAGCACTTTACAGTAGGGAGAAATAGCTGCTTTTGCGAGCACCACTACCTGTAGCAACCTCCTATTACTGCTCTCCTCCGTCGAGCCTCGTGTGGTTTTACGTGCCTGCACATGGCCAATCAGAGGATGACATGTTTTTTTTTTTTTCGCTGAAAAAGTGAAATCACTTTACCCTTTGAGATACCACAGGCGAAATATCACCGAAAAGCCATTCACATAAGGTCTCCTGTATAAATTGGTATTAATCCTGTCACAGATGAGAGAAGTTATTTTTTTTCTCCAGTATTCTCTTCGTTTCACGGCCCTGCCAAGACAACCGCAGCAGTGACAGCCGTGATTTGTTTTACCATAGGCTAAACTGATTAGAAATTGGGAGCACGCTCCTGCTCTCAGAGAGAGGGTGTTTATTTATCTTCCTGTCTTTATTTTCTATTATTTCTAATCGTTTCTGGGGTGCTTAGAGCATAATTATAATCATCAATCCTATAAGTTCCTCAGGGTACAATCAATGTTAATATTTGGATTAGTGTATTGTTGTGCATTTACCCATCAGTATATAGCCATAGCCTTTCTAAAGGCTCAGTCAATTTCACCTTCATTGAGTTCATTTCAGTGATTGAAAAGCCCACTAATTTATATAATAGAGTCAGTGTGATTTTAAGGTGCACACCACTACTCTTCAGGAGAAAAACTAATAGCATGGATGTGTGTATGGCACCATGAGTGAAGCTAGGCAGTTTGTGACAGGGGCCATACAAAGACATATGCTGTAGGCTAATCAGTGTAACGATCACTGAGAAACAGTCTCTTGCATGATGTGAAATGATCTCTTCATGTAATTGGGGTGTACTGTATGAAAATCTGTAATGAGGATACTAGAGGAAAGAGAGTTCAAAGAGGATGCCGAGTGTGTCGCTAGGGTAAAAAATATAATGTAAATACTTGTATTTATATTTTAGAGCTTAAAGATCTCCCACATGCTAGTACTTGTAATTTCAAAAGGGACAAACAGAAAAAGAGATATTAAGAGAACAGAACAAAGGGGTGAAAAAAAATTACAGATAAATGGGCTTGCTGTGTTGGTGAGTTACATACTTGTTCCACCATGAACAAAGAGCTCAGCAGTCATCTCCCATCAAAGTTAAACACAACTTCGAATGAGTTGTGCATTCTTTCTAGTGCACTGCTGTCTTACAAATGCTGTATTGTGCTCTTTCATTTTTTTCCCCTGATGAAGGTTTTTTTGTGGTGTTTGTGTTGTGTTGTGTTGTGTCACTCTTTGAATTGTGGGTCTAAGGACAGAGGGTGTTGTACGCTGTACTGATTGAAAAGACTCATGAGGTGAATTTGTAATTTCTGATATTGACTATATTAGTAAAACTGACTTGACTTGACTTGACTCCCCTACTTTGTAATGAGAACCTTTAGCAAGCATCCTAAAGACTTTATCTCTGCCCACTAAAACATGTGAATGTTGTTAGGATGCTGTTTATGTGAATTTGTTCTTTGAACAGGAGCTAGGAGGATGTTTTGTAATTAGAAAGATAAGTAGCTGATGGTGGTTATGCTGGCAGTAACGTGTGGTTATTGAGCATGTGTGTTTTCCATGCAAAAAAAAAAGGTTCACATCAGTAAGTCAGCTTTTTTTGTGTCCATGGCAACTGTAAAAGACAGCAGGCACTCTTCACTCATTACTTCTCTTCAAGTCTCATTCCGTTAGCCTCTCTGCTCCACATCATCCATTAATGCTTTATTTTCTACTTCCGTCCTCCCCATTTCATTTTCCATTTGTCTTTTTACTGTCTTATTTCATCGTAAGCTACTTTCTATCTCCTACCTCTCTGTTTCTCTGGGTTTTTTGGTTTGTTTTATTTTGCTTTTGTTTTTAAGTAATATGTATGATTCTTGTCAGCTGTTAACATATCAACAATAGTTGGGTAATGTTCAGAGAGTAATAATAGTCCAATGAGAAGGATGACATTTTTAATTATTGACCCTGCAAAGGCTGTCCACCTTATTTAAGTCTGTGCCACCTTCAGTGGCACAACTCATAACTAGCTATGGTTTAGCAAGAAGAAGATGACGACCCAAATGAGATTAGAAAACTAATCTTAAAGTTCCTTTTTGAATTGACATCAGACACTATATGATTGATGGTGCACACATTGAAAGGGTTTATTACAGGGAAGACTCGATAACCAACTGGTTAAGGTTCACACCATGTGCGAGTAAATGCCCTGAGCAGTAAGTCCTAGATCTTTACTGCATGTCGTACACCTGCTCACTTTCATCACATTTTCTCTCTATCTCCACTGTCACAATCAAATACAGGCATACAATGCCCCCTCAAAAAAATGAGAGTTAATTCCAAATCTATTCAACTTCATGATTGGAACCAGCCAACCAACCAGCCATTCAGTCAATCAATCAACACATCCATTCCATTTTGGAGACAGGGCCATGATTTCTCCCATGAAAAAGGAAAGATTAATAAAAGAACCGCTCTTTCTTGGAATGGGAAGCATCTGAGTCCTGGTTTGAATGAGTTATAAGTGGTGAGCCATTACCCAGTAATCAACATTTGCCAGCACACACTTGCAGTGCCACCTGAGTTTCAGATAGAAAGGAAAATAGACTGATTGAGCATCTTCAGCGTATGGATGAAAACCATGTGACGTGATTAAAATCACGAAGAAAATTAGTATGTGGGAAGAAGGGGTCCCAGAACTGAATCCTGCAGAACCCTTTCTGGTCATATGAGTTTCTACCTCTGGCTTTAGACTGTTGAGCAGATTATCTTCTGTCTTAATTGCTACAGCAGAATTCAGCATATTCATTTCAGGAGTTTGGTGCCTTGGTGGTATTGATCTTCTGACCAGGTATGATAACCTGAGCTTGAGCTGTCAAAAATGTTTTCTTTTGGTTTAAAATGCTCAACATAACAAGGATCATCGTATTAAAAAAAAAAAGCTCCATTGTAATCACTACCTTACCAGAGAGTGTGTGAATATAATTATTTTAAGATAAGGTTTCTAAATTAAAACCTTTCTGTATATGAAGAATACTGGATTACAGCAATTCTTGCAGTAATATGACAGTGGTGTTCCTTTTACTTAGACAAATGAGGGAGAACATGAAGCCTTGCTTTGACACATGGATCCATCAGTCATAGACAGGGCAGAACAGCATACTTTAATGTATATGGGACTACAAAAGTGTTCAAGAGATTCATTACGAGTTATTTTCCACATAATCTCACATGTGCTGACCAAGCCTTTCAGTATTCTTTGAATCAAACAAAGTGTGTTTCTTCGAGGAGCTGTGCAGAGAGGAGGAGGATGGGGTGGAATTCTTTCTCATCTCCACTGCTCTTTCTGTCTCCATTCTTCTGTATGGCTAACACAGTGGCCTTGAGGGCTTGAGCAACGGGTCTCAAAAAACAAAAGCACAAAGGCAAAGCCAATTCAAGATATTTTGGTGTGTGTGTCTGCGAGACAGCGAGCGATATCATGCTGTGTATATGAAGAGCGGAATAATGTACTTGTGTGGGGGAGGGGATAAGAAGGAAAATCCGTAAGTTAGAGAAAAAAAAAATACACTCAGGCAATTCGGGGAAACATCCTCCTCATAAAGCCAATGGAGGTTTCTCAGACTGGGATTTTGTGCCACACATTTATCATCCATTGATGACAGAACAGTTCCAAAAAACTGACATTTTAAAAACTAAGAATATTAAATTTGGATACACATTTTTGGTGTATCAAAGCTAAACCACAGGCATTCTTTTACTCTACTATGGGCATGTTTGATATAGAAAACAATTATTATTTACTTACAGTTTTACTTAATTTAAGATAAGACATTTTTATGTTTTTGGTGTTTAGTTGTGGAGTTTTCTTTGCAAATTAAATCCTTACATCTCAAAGTCTTAAACTTTGTTTTGCATGTGTAAAAAAACAGGTAATGAGACAAATTGTGTCCGCAGCACTATTACTCTCTTGAATAAATTATGATGAAATCTAGTTTGGAAAGGAGGATCATCGCGGCACTGCTCAAAACCTGAGGTCTGTGGTAACCGTACATTATACATCCTCTCCTCTCTTAGTGGTTGCGTCACATCAGAAGCCATCCTGTGCGTAGCTGCATACAGTGTTTGCACTGTACACACATCTGAGGCAGAATGACAAAGGGAGCTTGTTCAGCTTTCAGAGCAGCATGAATGTATTATTCTGATGGAAAGTTCTATTGTCAATGATTTTCTCTCCTTTTAGTTTGTCACTCGAGAACGTCCCACAAATTCATACATTTTCTTAGACTCAAATTAGGTTGCCGCTATAATGCTAATAGGTTGACACACATAGGTTGGTGTGATAGAGGAGGAGGGGAGTTGTACCCACAAGTAAACTTTAGTTTTAAACAGAGGTATAGTAGTTGATAGGTGGGCATTATCCAACCTCAATTGTATCAAGAGAAAATAGAAGATGGGCAAGTTGCAATTGCAAAAGCAGATAACGTGCAAGCCAGGTGGAATTGTGCGGACACCAAGGCAGCTAAGATAATGTGTAAAGTTCCTCTGGAAAGAGATGCAGTTAAATAGTTGCAGGTAACATAATGAGTCAGTGAGGGACAGCAGTGCAGGCAGGTTTAGCTGGTCTCAGGGGTAATCAGCTGATGGGAAGCAGGAGTGTAGGAACGGAAAAAAAAATGTCAGAGGGCCTCGATGGAAAGGTGAGACACAGCCACACAAATGAACAAATAACAACAATAAAAACATACAATATATATTTTACCATACAGTACTGGTTAGAATTACTGACAACTTTTAATTTTAAGTACAGAATTAAGAATATCTTAAAAATAAATTCCAATAAACCAATTTTGTGTAATCAGAATATTTGATACAATTTCTGAAGTTATTGAACAACAATAAAACAGCTTTCACCTTGTGAAATGAAAACAACAACAACAAAAAAAAAAAACATTAAAATGTATACTGGACCCAATAATAACCTCTTTCACAGCAGACATTTTAACTCGTCACAATAGGAAATGCGTAGGTGTATTAATGATGGCTCAGTTCCATTAAGTGTCCCAGTAAACCATGACAGTGAACCACCATGCACAAACGCAGGACCTCCCCTATAAGTGCAAGACATCCATCATCAATACACCTGAGCCTTCTCTACTGTGACATGTCAAAATGTCTGCTGTGAAAAAGGTCTAGTCGCTGTTCCTGAATTTGGATTAGTTCTTCAAGAAAAATAATAAACAAATAAGACTCACCTGTGCTTAATTGTCAGTGCTCACATGACCTAAATTATTGGCTTTACTGCATAAAAAGGGGCTGCTGAAAGCATCATGAATACGAACATTAAAAAAACATACTTACATGCATCTGTCTGGGATAATGCTCAGATGAAACCAAAGTAGCAGTCTTTGGGAATGCAGTGCATCTGTCTGTTTATATGGGACAAAATTAAGCCCTCGTGGAAAAGTACACTCTACCTGCAGTAAAACATAATGGAGGCTCTATCATGATGTGAGGCTGCTTTGCTTCCACTGGTACTGAAGGCATTGAATGTATCACAGAAACGATAAAATCGAAAACACAACCAGAGAATTTTAACACGAAATGTCTCTCTGCCAGTGTCAGAAAATATATAGAACAAAACTATGGTTGCAAGGTAAAAGTTGGACTTTTTTTTAACTGGCCTGCAAAGAGTCCTGACCTAAATCCCAAAAACCTTTGAAGAGAGGTTAAACCGACCATTTAAAGAACTCTGAACTTTGAAGAGATTGAATTTATAACAGTAAAACTACTTGCAGACAGGTCCAAGATGTTTGAGATGAAAATATTGTTGCCAAAGCTTTTGCAAATATTAGTTAAGGGTGGCCAATAAACTTGTTCAGCTTAGATTTTGTTGTTTTATTCAACTATTATGCAAAGTTTCTTTTTTTCTTCTGTTTGTCAACCTTTTATTTAAAGTTGGTTCATTTGCATTGTTTTTTTTCTTCACATATTCCAAATTCTGTACTCAAAATTCTGGGTTTCCAATAACTTTGAGCAGAAGTGTATAATGTAAGACTTTGATATTTTGAGGCTTAATTGAATGTCTGTATCCCTCTCAGTAGATTATAGTTTTGTTTGCAATCCATGCATGTACAACGTATCACAGTACATTTTTTGTGTTGTATACTTATCAACACACGTCAAAAATGTTCATGATACTCAACTACAACAAAAATTGAGTTTGAAGTGACAAGTAAGAAAACACAAAATTCACATTGTCCCATCAGACAGTGTTACCACATACAGAGATAAACAAATGCTCAATAACTGTGATGGGTGTCCAGAGGGAAGAGGACAAAGAACACAAACTTCAGCTGTGATGGGAACAGAGGACAGAATTTAACAGGCAGACTGTTCACTGTAGAGTAATGTTGAATTTATCCAACTTTAATTATACTGTGCAGATTTTATCAACATCCCCATTGTTTTCCTTCCCAGTTTTAAAACCATATGCTTTATACTTATTTCTTTTTCAATCTGACTGAGGCCAATATAAAATGCACAAAGGCTATCCTATTAAGGAGGGTGAAACTGGACCATTAAGTAAGTTTTTCTTCCCATATTATTACTTTTTTGTTTTCTTGTTTGAATCAAACTGGTCAGCATTACCAGCCAGTTTTGGCTTGGAGATTTCTGTTGGTGGTATAATAATCATGGAGATTATGTCTGCATGACTGCTTACTTTGTGAAGTTATGGTGTAATATTGAAAATAGTTATACAGTATTGTTGACATAAGAACCATCCACTGTCTTTCACCGTCTCGTTGTGATATGATCACCCCTGTACTTGGCCCCAGGTATCAACTTACTATTCCTTGGCTTTGTTGCTGAGCTGAACTAAAAGTCTCTTTTCCCCCCCTTGGTTTAGTAGTTTTCTCTCCTGCAGAGAGAGAGAAAAAAAGAAACATAAAGCTGAGCTCAGCTTCTTCATGCAAGAAACTCACCTTAAGCTGTGAATTATCCAACTTTCTTGTACATTGAAAAGCATAAAACCATAAAATTCTCTCTGAGCCTTAAGTGAAAAAGCCTGCCAAAGGCATATCATACTGTGCTGTGCCACATGATAACAGTGGGAACATCAAAAGTAAACGACTGCTATTGGCACAAGCACCCGTGTTAACTCTACTGAGGTATTTGCCCTCTGAAATCAAGCAAGACAATTTAAAAAGGAACTTAAAAGTGCAAAGTAAAGGATTTAAATCCTGTCTTGTAATACCACTTTGTACGTTAGGAGGCCGTAGTGAGTCACTTCAGCATCCAGTCTGCCCTGGAAGCTAAAGAGTTTCACCAGTTTCCCACTAATTAGTTGTTGGCTTTTTTTTTTTCTCTCTATCTGATGATCGTAAAGTTAGATTGTGTGGGCCCAGTAGTGAATTGACAAAACAAAAGTGATTGTACGGGATACGGTGGCTTGTTTCCCTCCACTTTAGCAACACCATAGTAGCACACAAACTGCAACAGCAAAAT
The DNA here is from genome assembly GCF_022577435.1 of Embiotoca jacksoni. Classification (NCBI taxonomy): domain Eukaryota; kingdom Metazoa; phylum Chordata; class Actinopteri; family Embiotocidae; genus Embiotoca; species Embiotoca jacksoni. The sequence continues at coordinate 12,577,883 of NW_027185414.1, read as the reverse complement.
AATATATTGATGCTATTTAAAAAAAAAAAAAAATGTCAATACAGTTTTTGTTGTCATTAGATGCTCAAAAAGATCCGTTTTGAATTGCCCAAGCAACTACATAAAATGTCCTCAGTTTGGCAGACAGACACGTGACGAGCTAATTAAGCTATTTTAACTGATCTGAACTGCATGTCAGCAAACAGCTAACTTATAACATACCAACACTGGCAGTGATGTTATACAATCAGTTACCTTTATAAGGCATCGCTGTATACTCTCCCAGAGCTGTCTCCAATAACATTGTTACCTCTAGTTTTGTTTCTGTTAAAATCACTTCTTTCCTTTGACGTCAATTGTTCTCTCTTGCCGGGAGCAGGGTGTGGTGGCGATATCCATCATTGTGTTCACTGTTTCATTCATTGTATCAATAAGTTGGAATACATTACTTTGTCTTCCTCTCATGTTGGACTGTGGGCAGACTGGACGCTGCCGTAACTCACTGTGTTCGCTTGAGGTGCCAGGTGATATTATGAGATGGAACGAGGCAGGGCTAATTGGTTAGCAAGATAACCAAAAAAAAAAGATCTCTGCTCTGGGCAGCTGACTTGAATAATCAAGTGTTGAAGTATCTTCAAGTCTTAACTTTTTGGTCATTCTGTTCGTGATTTGGTGGTCTGATGTTTTCAGAATAGTGATGATAGTTAAGATGTTAACTTGCATAAACATAATTATTATGTCATAAATTACTGAGTGTGTCAGCTTATTTTCCATAAGATGTATGGATGTACAGTAATGATGCAGCCCAGAGTGCACTAATGGTACAAAAATCCAGACCTGTCAAAGCAGAACCTCACAAATGAATCACTTTGCACTACTTCCTCTACTGTGCAAAAAATTGCCCATTGTATTTCTTTTAAAAATTGGATCACCTATCTGAAGATAAGAAGTGGTGGAGATTGGGGAAAGGAAATACAAAACGTCTCATAATTAATAATTAGGCAATTAATAAAAAGCATCAATTTGGAAAAGTTCAGTGGGAACTGAGTGTAAGCCTGATCATGAACCTCTCTGCATGTCTTAATGCAAAATAATGTGTGAATGATGCTAAAAATAGCCACAGAGGCATGTGCAGTTACCACCGAGAATTGGATTAGATAGAATTAGATATCAGATCTTATTCTCACTCCAGCTTGCATTTTGAATTTCATTAACTACTTGTGATGTACAAAATCTGGTTCTCTTAAATTTGTATCTTAAAGTCTTTTTTAGCTTGAAATGGGCTGAACAAGTAACATCAGGTTGGTTGTGATAGCTTAAAACTATTTAGATTCATGTAATGCATCTCAATAAGATGGTGGACTGATGGTGGAATAACTGTATTTATTTATTTGTGTTCATATAAAATGACATCCTTCTGTCCACCAGCTTGTGTGTCAGTGTGTGATGTAGTATGTTTCTGTAAGAACACAGACAATGGTTACATTCAGTCTGTTTGTCATGTCTCTGCATGAAAATCAACCTCAAAAGATGTATATCAAGACATAACGAAGGATGAACAAGTGAAAAACTCCATCCTGCATACCGCATGACATCCCTTGGCTCTAGTCCAGACTTTTTTCTATCGCAGTTCACATCCAGAATAACCGTAATTAAAGACCATACCAAGTCTCTACAGCTGCATTGTGCGTCTTGTTTTATGGCACAGAGGTGGCATGAAATGTGTATTTGCAATGAAACATGCTTTGGGGCTCCAGCTCATGCTCTCCAGTTCCCAAAGCAAATATCTCAGCACTGTTTATTTCAATGTGTTTTCTGAACATATCAGGCAATATCTTTCTATGATTGATGAAACAAAATCAGCTCATACACCAGGAAGAAAGATTTTAGTTCTCGCTCCCACATCACTGATTTGTCTTACTTTCTGTCAAGTGGGTATTTCAAAAAAATCTTTCCAAGATTCCACAAACTGTTGCTAAATAGAAATATATCCTCTCACGATTATTAATCATCATTACCACAGTTGTCAGATAATGACATGGCACTGTTGAGGCTGAAATTGACTTTCAATAATTAACCATTCATACAAGCAAGGTTACTTTGAAGCAATGTTTTGTTAATATCAGATCTCTTTTCACACAATTGAAGCACAGTCTCGTGTCATGGCTTAAGATATATGCTGAGAGGTGGAAAAAATATCAGGAGATCTTTATCGCATCATGAAATGCACTTAGAGATGAGAAATACAGTGTTTCCCTGGTAGTCAAATAATGTCTAACTGTTGTGGAAACAATTATTTCACACTGTAATTAACAAATGACCAAAACAGCACAAACACTAAAACTGTTACAACAAAAAATATTTTTGTGTGGTCAGTATGTCCTGAACCTGCAAAAAAAAAGAAAATACACCAAAAATATTAGCACAAGCTTGACATGGTGTTACAGAAAGAAAATGTTTCTCTAAAAAAACCTGGGGTCACCCTTCTGAATCAAACCAAAATTTGAGAATTAGTACATTATATAAACAAGCCACTGTGTGAACTTACTGCAAAGTTTGTGTTTTTCCCCAACAGGAGCCAAGAGTAATGTTACTTAGGGACTGAGGCAGACTCATCGGTCTGTCCATCATTTCCACCTTTGTGATTGGCAGACTGCAAGCTGCTCAGGGAATGAGATGTGTTGCTCCGCTAGATTGTGCGTTGCCTTGGGAGGGAGCCTCCCAGAGAGAGGTTAACACCTGCTAAACCTGCTGAAGCCCGTGGGAGGATGCTCCTATAAAAAGGATTTAGTTGGGAGAGAGAAAGATAAACAGAGGAACATATGCGCGCACTCACACATAAAGAGACACAGTTTCCAGCTCCAGGTGACATGTCTACTGTGCCGGCCAAAGACAAATTAACTTGCATTAGTTTGAAACAAGTATGCATAGTTCAGACAGTGTTTTTTTTTTTCCATTCGATGTCAATGTTATACCTCAAGCTCAGGCCCAAGCTGTGTCACAATAAACAAATAATCCAGGAATTGATGCCAGCCATTTTGCTCTTTTCACAGATCAGTCTACGATTTGTTATATTACCACCATCAACACCATCTGCTGTACACCAATACAGTACAAAATCAGCTCCTCAACACCTGTTGATTATAGAATACAGACTGCATATCAAAAGTTAAAACTCAGTTACTTATTTTGCATTCATATTAACACTGTATGTGACACACATATTAACTAATTATTAGTATTGATGCGTCTGCGCAGCCCCCAGAGCTGTCAAATAGAATTCCTTTATTTGTAAACAATTAATTTAATTTACATTTAAAAGGGATGAGACCATTTTGCAATGCCTTGTTGCGCTCTGTTGCATTTAGCCACGAGGCATAGGGGAGTGTTGCAGCTTTGCTAATCACTATTGCAATTTGAATCACTCGGAAAACACAAAATTGCTTGCAGTCACATAGTCTGTCGCGGACTCACAGATGTTCCATATATGGTCACGGTATATTATAGCAATGAGAGAGAAAATAATTTGCACAAACACAAGGAGACAATGGTGCCGACTATTTGTCACAGTTTGTTAACAAATTGAGGGATGATTAAAAGCTTCCTTTGAATTATTACCTTCCTCGAGGTAAAAAAAAAATAATAATAATAATAATGTTGTTTTTGTATCTTGTTCATATTTAATTAAACAATTGATAAAATTACGTTTATCATATATATTACAAAGTGTCAAAATACAAAAACACTGTAAACAAAAGGAGGTGTTACATCTAGTGGGAGGATGCGTGCACCTTGTCATTAATGAGCATGGAAACACACTTAATGTCGGTGCTATGTTTTGCGTGTTGCCTTCGATTGATTGTGTTTGAGTGATACCCTTATCCCGACGGCGGTCTGAATGATGTAGCAACTGTCCTTTCTGTTAGTCTGACACATTTCCAGAGTCTCGGCAGCTTCACCGCATCTTTGTGAGAAAGCTCTGTAAGTAGACGCAGGGGAGCAGGGCTAGGGTCCACAGCGCTATGTCTGTGTGTGTGGAAGTATTCATGTCTTTGTGTTAATGTGTGTACTTATACATACTGTATAATGCATGCTTTCTGGACTCATGATATTGAATGTACAGGGGACGCTCGGGGTCAGTGAAATATGTGGTGTTTGTGACCGCGTCGGTAATAATTCATCAGATAGAATCTGTACGGCTGGATGTGTACATTGCACGTGCCCCCAGGGTTCAGTATGTTGAGGGATACACAACAAGCTTTACCGACTGAAGGCTCCAGACATGGCAGTAGCACAGTTAGGAAGCATTCAACAAGATATAAGAGTTGTAAATATTTCATTTAATCATAACGCAGCAGCAGCAGTAGTACTGTGTTGTTTTATTTAATATGGTAAATTTTGTATATACTTGAAATTGAAATGAAAAAAAAAAAAATCAACTTTTGACGGTACTTTACACTGAATGTGGAGAATATTGAAAACGTGGACATTTGTGATCAGCAAAATGAACGGGATACTTCTTTAATAGTCAAATCTGACATGGCCATTATGTAACGGGATCATAACTGTTCCTTTTCAGGCTCCATGCGATTGTCCCTGCCTTTCATATGTCACATCTGCGGTATTTCCCATTCTTGCATCATAAAGCTGGGGACTTTCCACCAGATCAACGTAGATTGAAAACCAGTGAACCACTTTCTGTGTCTCTCAGAGGGCAGAACAACCAACTAAGCTGAACCATTGCGCCAAACCACCATCAGCCAATCTCAGAGAGACGATGATGTAGCCCCCCTACACGGCCTGTTGCCATGGTAACAGTGCAGCAAGTACCTCTATAGCTCTTATATCTCTGGTTATGGCTGGCCGTTTCCATTCTTAGGTGGGGGGGTTGATCACTATTCTGTTCGCCAAGTGTCAAGTCATGGTGACAGTGGTGAGACACAGCTGGAAATTGCCTGACCTGAGACTGACTACCTGTTTCCTCCCCCGACACACCACGTGAGAGGGGAAACCGGATGAAATCACTGATCCTTTCAGGGTTGAAATTTGTTCCATCTATCACTGGGAGACTACTGCTAACCAGTCTGTCTGTGACAATTATCACTTCAAAGTAAAAAAAAAAAAAAATCATTCAGTCTGAATATTGCAGTGCATTTTATATATAAAATTACAAGCAGAGAATAAGTCCACCCCCAGCCAGCATTCTTCACTGACACTTCCCAAACATTACTTGTAGATATTGTAGAAAAGCTGGCATCTTTTCTAACCAAGACTGTGTACGATGCAGTAATTGTTGATTAAAATGATTTGTTTCTGGCACCTCTATCTGCTTGTGCACTTGAAATTGCTTAGCAACACTGAAGTAAGCTAATTAAGAAATGACATGTTTGGTATGGCTGTGAACCACAATGTTATCATATGATAACAGTGTTAGTCACAAAGGTGGTGGAACCTGTTAGGATGCAAATAACCATGACAATTGACACAACTGTGTCTCTTAACAGGGAAAGAAAAGTTGACATAATAATATCACTTTGACATGTGGCATTATGTCATCACCACTGAGCTGTTTTAATAATATGATGTAATAACATCTTCTCAGTTAAATGCAGTTTTATTTCAGTGCATCCTCCACCTTCCACAACTGCAGTCAAACATGGAAGCATTCTGCTTGCATTTTATGGACGCATTTGTGCTGTAGTGATTATATTCAGAGACTACTTACTGTTTGTGTTATTTACACTTGAAAAGACATCTTTTCAAGCGCGCCAAAAGATTTCTTGTGAGATAGAACAATCTGTTGTTTGAGTTGAGACTCGAGCTCCCAGAATGCTCAGAAGATGCTCTGTGTCTAAATAATTTATTCCACCAAGTCTACTGAAACCCTCTGGATCTGACACCATGGTCTGCAGTTCCATTAAGATCTCTTCATGCCCCGTTTACATGTGCACACTCTCATTATCATCAAGAAGCATTTTCAGAGCACAGAAAAATACAAATTAACTTTTAGCTCTTTGTTAGTATTCAGCAACAGCATCATCCAAAGACTGATGTGTGTATCACCATCATTCAGTAGAAATAGCGAGGCCATCAAAGAAGCATTGACTTGCGTCACTCTATTGATATTTGATGCATTGTTACATTTGATTGTATATTGGTGGGGTAGGTGGATATGTCTGAAAGCCAGGATTACAGGAGCTTGTTTGGTTATGAGTCAGCAGAATCATTAAGGCCCGAACACCGAATGGTGCGAAAGCCCTATTGTTCATCAAGGAATTATTATTCCGCTTCCTCTTACGAAAGAGTTGCCTTTTTTGCGCCTTTATCATACCCAAAAACTCATGAACGTTAGTACACGCGTCTCTCCCGGCGATAAATTATGTATTTTAGTGGTGTCGCGAGTGGGCGTAACCAAATGGATTGCTAGCGCCCCCTAAACTGATGTCAAACTTTACATGTTTGATAACAGTTGCGCCCTGAAGACACCTGTATGGTAATAATCGGTCATGGTCATTGCACCCCCTGCTGGTAACAGGAAATTACATTTTTCATACTTTCATATTTTGGACGACATACCACAGTATGACTTTTTTTTCCTAAATTTGGACGACAAACTACAGTATGACTTTTTTTAAAATATTTCGGACGACTAGCTCTATTATGACTTTTTTTCATATTTCAGACGACATGCTATAGTATGACTTCGTTAAAATATTTTTTTACATGTGCTATTTTAAGACATTTTAAATATTTAGGATGACTTATTTTTTCATAGTTTTGGATGACATGCTATATTTTGAATTTTTTTCAAAAATTTGGATGACATGCTATATTATGACTTTTTTTTTTATTTTTTTTGGAGGTTACATGAATGTCTCCAGTGGGACTTGAACCAATGACTTCCTCACTCAGAGACATCAGCACTAACCACTACACCATTGGGCCTGTGATACTGTGACTTTCTTTTGTGCTTTGGAGGACATGCTATAATGTGACTTTTTTTTTTCATATTCTGGATGACATGCTATAATAGTATGACTTTTTTTTTGCGATTTCGGACAACATGCTATAAAATGACATTTTATGGCACGGTGGTGTAAATTTTCTTGCATTTAAAACATCATTACTGATCGCCCTAATAACCACTACAAATGAATTAATTTACATTTGATTTAATAATAAGCGTGGCAATGAATTGGTTAAAGGGTATTGAATTTAGAGTGCTTATATACAGAGCCTAGATTTCTGTGCTATGTCACTGCCTACACATACAGTATTGTATACATACACTTCCCACTTGCTGGCCTACAATGTCAAGTGATAAACCAAGCCACAATGTAAAAAGTAGCTTGAAGCCTTTTGGTCTAATGGAATAACACTGGAGTCATTTCAGGAGAAATATACAGGATTTGAAGAAGCCAGAGTTATATTGCCTGTGATAAAGAATTCCTTAGGAGGGGAGATGGTGATGAAGATTCTCACTCACACACAGAAAGAGAGAGAGAGAGAGAGAGAGAGAGAGAGAGAGAGAGAGAGAGAGAGAGAGAGAGAGAGAGAGAGAGAGAGAGAGAGAGAGAGAGAGAGAGAGAGAAGAGATAGCAAGAGGTTTTAAATGATGTGAGAAAACATTAGTAGGAACCATTACATGCTCGGGTGCTGTTCTGGGAGCCATTAGCTTGTGTAAACATTCCTCCACTGAGCTCTACTCATTGATCTGCAGATAATCTGTGTTTGCTCCTCCTACTCACACTGAGTACGACTGGTTCAGCTCTACAGCTAATGTTAGTGCTGCCAAAAATGTTGTGACTGACCTGTCAGGTCTATCAAATGATTTAATATTTTCAGATGAATTCTTAGAGATAACGTCAGACGTTATTGTGTGTTTGTATTTCTGAATGTTATACCAATAACAGAAAATGTGTATTGGCAATATGTATCCACTCTGGATTTATATAATGATGTATCTATGATGTATCTTTGATGTCTAAAATGAGCTCCCCTGCTGCTGTACCATCACAACACCTCATACCAAACACAGGTGTGCGATGCCTTTGTACAACCAGCCACATTAACAGTGATGTAATCTGCCAGAAGGCATGCTTTTATCCGTCTATCTCATACGAGTCAGTCGAGACCGAAAGAACAGTTTGTTTGTTGGAGGTTTCATGTAGACTCAGAGACATTTAATCTATGGCCATGTCCCTTTACACCCTCAGGACAGAAATGCACGCTGGAAGATGAGTTGATGTTGTGGAGTGTTTGTAGATAGACCTGCTTTTTCAAAAAACATGAATGTTCTGGTTAAGGTGTGATATCCACCTCTACACACACACATGGCTTTTTTTTTTTTCCCCATTTGCTGTGCAGCTGAGTAAAGCTACTGATTGGAATCTTTATTTTATAAAAGTGCAAGAGAAAGAGAGCTTACACGAGGGAGCAGGTGGGTGGGTGAATCGCAAAGCTAAACAGAAACTTCACTTAGCTTCTATTTTGTTTGAAATAGCAGCAGAAATCTTTCAACAACACTTAAGGATGTATTTACACTAGGTGATCCGTACTGCGCCAGAGCCCGTTTGACCTCAAAGTCCGGCTTGTCTGACCAGTGTGATCGCTCCGTACCGTACTTGTACGCTCAACTGTGCCTGGGTGGTGCGCGGTGAAATCGCTGTGTGTCCGGACCGGTGCTCACAAGAACGTGTAACTCTGGTGCTGATGATGATCAAGTGGCAAAACTTAAAACACTTACTCATGAAGGATATTAGTTTTGCCCTGCTCTGTGCACGTCACGGTGCTGCTTCCCATTCACGCACAATGGGAGCGGACTCAGAACTTTTTGATCAACCGTCATTCTGTATGTGTGTAATACAACCTTGTTTCCGAAAAAGTTGGGACGCTGTGTAAAATGTAAATAAAAACAGTATGCAATGATTTGTAAATCCCATAAACCCATATTTATTTGCAAATAGACCAAAGACAACATATCAAATAGCCCTGAGACATAGGGGTCACAGAGCTAACCATGTTCTTTTTTTTTTTTTAAGGGTAATTACCATCGATATTTGAGAAAACCACAAGGTTTTTTAAAACATTTGTGGTTGTTCTGAGATTTAAAAAAAAAAAAAAAAAAAAAAAAAAAAATGCTGCCATCTTTGATAGGTTTGTCTTGGAAACTATCTCAGTGAACTTTTGCCGGATTAAAAAGATGAAAATGAAAATTTAAGTGGTTTGAAGGAGAAAGTTTGTACAAGTCACTAAAATAAAACAGCTCCTCTTATAGGAAGCAGTGTCATATTTAACAGTAACTTACTGTTCTATTCTTTTGGGGAATATGAGGACGGTATGAAAATATAGACACACAGACAGAATGACAACTGGACATGGCCTGACATGCGCCAGCAGGGAACAAGGCTTTGTCACAACCTAGAGCTCTCAGAGCTTTAGCTGAGTTTTTGCAGCAGTGAACTGCCAGAAACAAGAACTGCCAGAAATAGTAGAATAAATTTGTCTACAGTCAACCTCTTAGCTTCACTAAATCCATTTATATCCATCACAAGCCCCCACAAAAATGATTAAGAAGAGGTCATGTTTTGTTTTAAATAGTCTTTAGAACGTCTCGAAAACTTGTGTACAGATTTCCATGAAATTCATCAGACAGATAGTCCGCAGGCGATGCAGCAATTGATTTTGTTTTGGTGGCGATGGGTTTCTATCCTGAGACAATTAAGCTACGACTATCAAAAGTGCTGCTTTCAGCAATCAGACTAACGGAGAAAGAGACATTGTCAGAATCCCCGTCTGTCATTGAATTCCTACCCCGACCCTGGGAGAAGCCCGGGTCGGTAGTGACTGTTTATCGGCTTTCAGCCATTCTGGACTTGGTTCTGTGCTCAAGCACGATTCCCTGGGCCGTTTCCCCTGTTCTGTGTCTCAATAAATGCTCTTTATCCCAAGTCATCTGCTATGTGTGCTGCATTTGGGTCTGTTATCTCACCACCACGTAAAATACATTAATCAAAATCCTAAGGGTGTGTTTCCAGAGTGAAAAAAAACTATTAAACCCAATTTTTTTCATAAATAGGAACACTATCTGTTGGTATAGCCTCAAGTTAGATAATTTTATTTCATTGGTGGTGCTTTTTGCAGTCATGGTTAATCTTAATTATCTGCTTTTATGTTGTAAAACTTTTGCTGACAGAAATAAGAAAAGAGATTAAACGAGGTGGATGTGGGATGTTGGTTTTCTCTGTGTCTCCCGCTGATTCATTGTGACTCAGACCAATCTGGATTGAGGGAGGGAATCAACTGCTCTGGTGAGAGAGGGAGTTTCAAGCTCCCTCAGGATGTAGCCAAAGAAATATACTGTGTACATGACCACATATGGACACACCAACAAACAACCACATACTATCCTGTGACGGCAAAATCAAAACAAATGAGGTTCATTAAATGACACACCGTTTTGGATTAATAAATGGAATGGGCTCTAAAACCAATTTACAATTTACAACTTATAACACCATACTGGTATTATATCTTAATAAACATTCAACAACACCATTGTAGCCCTGATAGGAAAATGGAGGAATAAATTAATTCCGCTCCAAATGAAGATAGAGGGAAACTTAAGATATGAAACAAAATGTGAAATTAAGTTTATTATCGTAGCATAAAAACAAACAAATGGTTAATTTAGGTGTTGTTAAAAATAGTTGAACATCACTAGAGTACGTGGCATGTTCCTGTCGGTTTATTTCTGCGTGTTGATTGGTCAGTAAAGTGGTCCGAGTGTTTCACCTGTTGTAATTGGCTGATAAGTGGAAGTGATAGCGGGAGAAAGCAGAGAATGAGAGTAGGGAGAAGGCTAACGCGGAGCTTGTTAGTTTACAAGAGGGAACTGTAGACTGTAAGGCACGTTTTACTTAATCTCAGTTGATCAGGGTGAATGTTCATGCATGTATGTCTGTGTGATGTGAAGAGAACTTCAGGTCATAGAGTTTTTGCATCAATAACACACCAGTACACACACATAGCAGTACATTATAACCAGTACTGCCAAACACCAAACCTGACATTCATCCCCAGTGAGTACACTGAGCGTATATCATCCATTGGCTGCACAGAAAATCTTGCTTTTGGCCCACGGTCTTCTGTGTCTGTGTCACTGCTGGTGAAATGCAATTTAAATGGCAGAAGGATCATTGCAAAATGTGTGACCTATCCCTTTAAAGACCGTATGGCAATTTAAGCTTTCTAACTATTAAGATAGCTTTGTTGTCACAGTATCAATGAGAGCCTAAAGCCAAATTTTAACACTGCACAGGGTTGACACACCTTTGCAAATAGATTCTAAATTCAGACTGTCCAACAGCTGCCATGTTGTGCGATTAAATGGTTTAATTTTTTTTTTTAACTATTTGCCTACACTTTTTATTCAAATTTGGGACAAACTGGGACAAATAAATGTAATGTATTACATGGTTTCGTATTTTTTCTTTCTGGATGTTATTGTACAATTTTACTCTTTCAGCTAAGTATGTGCACGTGCATGACAAACTAGAAGGGGCTATACTTGGACAAAACTAGTGCAAGATCATTGTGACAGAAGTATAAGAATTCACCACATTATGCTCTGAATCCATAGAGATTTTGGCATGCAATGAGTGAAAAACTATCTACCTCCCTAAGTTTTCCACATGTTCTGTGTAGTAGGGGTACTCTAAAATAGAGTTAATTATCCTGAGACAAGTACCAGATTCAGGTCATTTTGGGATTATAATACCTCAAGTGTTTAGCATGCCTGACAATAAGTATTCAGTGTTCTGGTTTTCATGTGTGTTGCTGTCCTCTCAAGATGTGATTTAGAATGACAATCAGGCACTACAGACGGCATACAGACGGCAGTGAATCTCTGTCTAGCTGGGGAATGCCAGTCAATTTCAGATTGCTGCTCTGTGAATCCCTGCAAAATATGTTTCCCCAGCAACGGGAAGATAACATAACATGAGTGAAATAATCTTGTGCAATCACTGTTAAAGGGTTTTTCTAGTCTTTGCCAGTCTTACAAAGGGGTGACGGCAATGAAAGAGAAGGAAAATGAAATGAGCAGGATAATAAGTAGAATGGCCATTTCAGTTTTGAAATTAAACATGCATAACCTTTGAGCCAGATAATGAGCCATACCCTCAAGGAGACAATCTGCAGCCAAGGGCTGCAAACTTCACACAGAAAGGCCCTGGCTCTGCTTCACCTGCTATAATTATTTATTCAACTAAATATTATGAATATGCTCTTATGCCAACTGACATTTCACAGGTTCTTCCTGTTCCAAGTCTTAGCATGTTATAAATTCAGGACATTAATTGTTGCAGTAGTCTATTAATTTGTCAAAATAAGCCTTGCAACCTTATTGATTTTTCCCCTGAGGTTTATCAGTTTATGAAATCCTAAATTTACTCTACATATATTTTCTTCCTCATTTAAAAAAAAACGTAATGGCTCCAAATTTCCCTTTCGTATATTTGGTAAATGGGTATTGACCCAGACCAATTCAAAAAAGGCTCAAAGGCAAATCAAAGTAAGCAGAATTTGCCAACTTAATCACCTACTGCTCTAGTTCCAGACATCTTTCTACTTCCTCTCTGGCCTCACTGCTTTCACAAAGCCAAACAAAATGTCTCCGGCCAAAATTAAAGAAACCAATAATAATCTGTTTTATATAACAAAACCCTACTTGGGTGAGGTTTCCCTCTGTCATTCAAAATTATTGCAAGGCAAACAGACAACTGTTTAAACCCCGCACATTATAACAAAGATGTCATATCCGTAGGTGGCATGCCTAAAACATGTGACATGCAACGCTTTGAAGATTAGGGTGTGATTATATGTAGAATTATTAATACAAAATATATAATTAAATGAGAAAATATTGTTCATATAGTCAGTTTCATTACCATGTATATTGCCATGGTACAGAAGGGAAAGCGACAGTTATGTAACTTTATTAGAGCTCACATTTCTAAATTGCTTTATGATGATTTGATGCAACAGTTGTATAATAATGTTGTTAAGTAGACAGCCATATCCCTGAACTTATAGTGCTTTAATGTACAAAGTATATTCAATTTGTGTAGTTATCTTAGACGACAAGCTCGCCAGTACGCGTGCGAATAATGAGGTATTCTGACAAATGAAATGGCATGTATGCTGTGATGTAACCATAACTCTTGGCACTCTATACTCTGACGAAAATGCAGTGCAGAAAGCCATCACAATTCTAATTGAGCATTTTCACCTTGATATAGAGGCAAGAACACCATGTCGTCATAGTTAATGTAGTTTCTTTTTTTTTTTTACTTATTGTTAACAGAAATGTGGTTCTGTCAAATGTTTCCTCTGCTCTCCTTAAAGGAAATCTTAGCTCAAGCTCAGAAAACACTGCTGATAGGCCAAGTTGATATGAGGTACGCGTTAAAACCCAACCCCAGTTTGTGCACTCTGGATGAAGACAGTATGTTTTTAACTTGAACACTTGAACTTGAAAACAATGAAAGGTTTCCTGGTGGCCCTGGTGGTGGTGACGTATTCAAAAATGACAGTTTTAGGAATGCAAACTTATTTTCACTGTTATGGGTTAAAAAACATCCAAACCACATAATAATGTTCTAGTAGGCAATATTTTCCTCAAAACACTCTTATGAGTTAAAAGCCTCAAGAGAGAAAATTTGGAGTCACATTATTCCCCTGAGACATTAGATAAGAGGCATAGGTAAAATCAATGAGTGGGGAGCAGTTAAGAAGGTTAAACTGTCAAAATATTAGTCATGATTCTCAATGTAGCACAATAAAACTCAACAACTACACAAACTACAACCTCTGAAAATAATCAGGAATCTTAACAAGCACCTATATGAATACGAGAGCATTTATTTTCCATGGGGCCCGCAACCAAAAAGACACACAGTGAGACACAGCAAGTCTCAGAGTAGGTTTGTCTTTGCTAACCTCTTGGCAAACAAATCCTAGTTAAACGGAATATTCTGAAGGCATTAAATGTATTTATTCCGTCAGACATAGTTAATAATGTCATACAATCAAATTTGGCATTTATGTGCTCACCTTAAATTTATGTGCATATTATATTTCATCTTCATCTGGCTGTTGGGATGATGTCAGTCTGTCAGCTAAAGCATGCATGTTAATAACCTAGTTGTGAGTCTCATCCAGCAGGACAACATGTTTAACATGTCACAGTCTTCTGGTTTCCGTTGGAGTACTCCAGGTAGCGCGCAGTGTTTATTTATTTTTTTTTGGGACCGAGGCCAAACAAACTGAAGCCTGACTTCAGCTTAGCCAAAAAATACATAAATCCAAAAACGCTCTGCATTCACTCTCATTTTGCCAGCGCCCTCCACCAGGAAGTATATGTATTTACGCAGAAATTAACTATTAACTATTATTATGTAATAAAAAAAACAAATTTGTATTCTCCCGAGGGAGCAGCGCCCCAGCACCCCGTATTAACAAACCGCCACTGGTCAGCATGGGACTATCGTCCCTGTGACCATATTTGCACAATAACGTTGGCATTTGGCTCAAAGAACCACTGTGATGATGTACAGCTTCACAGTTCTGCTAACACGGCTGTAGACACTTGCAATGTGAAAACGACTGTGTGTCCTGATGAGGTTTATATCTAAAGTCTAGATACTTGTTTCTCAAAACGGCCCTTTGCTTCTGGCAGGTTTATCTAATCATTGACAATTTTTACACAGTTTCAGCAGATGAGCACACAGATGCTCACTGTTGCTGATGAAAGGAATTTTGCATCTCAGCTATAAATGTGATGTAATGTATGTTCTTTTCTGTGCTTGTGACCCAAAAGATTTGATCAAGATAAAACATCTGAAAGGATTTTACACTGGACAAAATACATTTTAGCCTGTAGACTGATGATCCATGTTCTTTGCTCTGTTTTATTGATGCTATAAAACCTCTCGTGCATACACCCACTGTACACTGCTTTCACCACAGTGTTCTGCCTGAGGCCCTTTTGAAATAAGGACAGGGTGTTGCTGTAACCTACATGAGTCTTGCCTTTCAAAAATGTTCAGGCGCAAAACTAAAGCCAGTGATGTTTCTGAGTGACACTAAAAGATGCAACATAACTCATGTGGCCGAGATGTATATCTATCCCCACATTATGGACCTTTTTCTCACTGTAGGTGAGACCTTAAAAGCTCAGCGAGAAGGGGGCTTAAATGAGGGAGAGGATGGAGAGTTCAGTTTTCATGTTGGCAGTGTGGCCTGTCCCCAGAATATAAATATTCATCATTGCATCCACAGACAGTGGAAACTCATTATAATATCACAGTCAGGAAGGTTTACTTGCATAATCTTTGAGTTGATTTCCAGTCTGAGTCTCATCTCAGCTCCGCAATTCACTGGATGAGGTCTGGAATGGCCTTCAACCAGATTACACAAAGATAAACACACATCCTTCGTCCATTTAGTTTTTCTTAACCTGTGCCCCTCTTGTTTTAGCCTCAACAGCAATTTGTGCTTTCACATCTCAGTCACGCCCGTAATAATTACCCTTCCATATTTCAACTGAATGTGAAGTGTGTAGGCTTCCCCCATGTGCGATGGTGTTGGCATGGAAACAGGAATGGCATTGTGATGTGTATTGAATTTTTCACCCCTGTCCCCAGAGTTGCACAGTGAGGAAAGCCTGACACCATCCCCTCCCCCCACTTATTACGCAAGAGAAAGAAGGGGGCAGTTTCCTTCAAGATCTCAGCCAGCACAGATGAACTCCGCTCGCCAACCTCCGTGATCCTTTAAAGCGAGACCTTCTGTGTAGGTTGACAAAAGATCTTTGAACGCTGCTTGGTTTTTGTATTGCAGGCCAGTCTTGTGAAAGTATTTTCTTATTCGACTGCCTTTTGATTAGAAGCTGTACAATTTGCTACTTTATGAATAATAATGTGCTGAAAATGATCCTAACCAGTTTCAGTTTTCAAACATTATTTGCAAAGCAAATCACCAAACAAAAATGTATGAAACAGCCCATGTTAATAAGAATTTCTCTTCCATTCATCACCTTTGTGATTTCTTTATTAAAGGGAAAGATATGAGGCTCGTTATTACCATCTAGTGGCAGCTCAAGTGTAAACCAATAACTGCCCACATTACATCTTAATTTCCTGAATAAAAACACAGATCCATGTGACAAGCTGTCACATTTACTTTTATTGTAAAGGTGATATTATTCCAAAATATTAATATGTTAGAGGAACAGAGATAAAGAAAAAGAGGGAAATACAGCTAGAAAACATCGACACAAGACTTTGGTAAGAATCACATTCTTATCAAAAAATTCCACTGCAAAAAAATAACAACATTTTCTAATAATGCTCCAAATCATATAGATGTCAATTGTGGTGCATCTACATGTACAACAAAATAGCTGGGTAAAAAGTCAACTGGGCATTTTGTGTTCTAGAAACAACTGAACAATTGAAGGCATATAAAACACTGGAATGGCTGGGCACCTGTGCTTTAAAGTCTGGAATATACTGTACTACTTAAGGATACCACAAGAGATAACAGTTCTTTATCTTATTATTAAATCAATTTATAGTTCATAATTATATTTTTCAAGATATATTATACCACAACAAGTTTACAGTAAGGTTGCAAAAGAGTCATATGCGTAGCTCAGAGCTAGTTTGATAGCACAGAAGAATCAGCCAAGTTTAAATCCAGAGTTTTCCAGAGTTCTTCTCTAAACCAATCTGAGCTCTGGATTTAATCAATTGAGATTCAAGAATGTGTCATTTCAGCCCTAAACAGAGTGCATTGGATCATTGTGCGACAGTGTGCCCGTCTTCTTCTCAGCCCCACTATCATCCCACTCCAACCTTCCTCCCAACCACACCACCCCTGTTTCCTGACTCCTTCCTAACAGGGGTGCACATTACAAGCCCTGATCTCCTTCCTGTCTTTGCAGCTGGACAGCTGGGCAGTCTTAAACCTCTGCTTCACTGTCATGAGCCGTTCTTGAATGCCTCCACCGCATAATTTGGTGCATTCTGTCCAACTTGACCATGGTCTCATTTTACACCCTGAAATAAAATAAATTAAAACAAAAAAGAGACTGTCAGAATAATGCATGCTTCCATGTATTTATGATCTATGTGGTGTTGTAGTTCTGGAGGTAAAGGAAGTGGGATATCAACCTGGATGCTCAGAGCCGCCCTCAGCTCTGCCCTGTTTGCTCCTCCTTTTCTCGCGCTGTTCCCTGCGTCGTTTCTTCTCATCACTGTTGCCTTGTCCTCGGTTGCACTTCCTGATCTTACATTTCTTCCTCTGGATGGTTTCAGGACATGAGTCTCCACCAAACTGAGGCTCCAGCATCACCGTGCGTGTCCGGATCGTATGACCCTTCCCACAGGACTTATTACACTCTGACCACTCGGTCCACTCTGACATGACACAGTCTATGGCTGAGGACACAGACACAGACAGAGGTAGGGTCAGAGGAAGCTGTGACAGAGTAGAAATAGGATGTAAAGTATATCAAATCATGCGGGTGACACAACCTTGATGGAGACACAAAGTTAATAATTCCCCCTGAACAAAGCTTTGGTTGACTTTGACAGAGTTTTGGGATCATTATCTTGCAGAAAGGTCCAATCTCTACCAATCTTCTGTAAATGCACTGATGAAATCCTACTCCTCTTCAAAATGGTATTTCAAATAATCCATGATGTCAGCAAGTTCCTTCATTAGAAAAACAACCCCATAACAGGTTGGACCCTCCTTCATGCTGGCTGTTGGAATGATATTCTTGTCATACAGGCCATGCCTTTCTTATGCAATACATCTCTGTGTTCAAACTGTCCAGTTCAGTCCAATTACTCTGTGACAAGGTTTCCAAGCAATGACATCCTTTCTCGTTAAATGTAGTTCTTGTTTTCTGCACTGATACTTTTGTTCCTGCCTTCATCAGATTGTCCTGATGCTTTTTATCTAATTCATGTGCTTCTGTGATGTGAGTTTCAAACTTGCATCTGATGCAGCCAACTGGAACTGGAACTTGAAGTGTGTTCAAAAGTTTTTTAATCATTGTGCTAGATTTATCATATTTATCCCAGCTAAATCAAATTCAGTGTCATTATAGACATATCAGGTCTTAAAGCACATTTAATGTTTTTATTTTCCCATCTGAATGTTAGGCATCTCATTTAATACTCATCATGTCTGTCAAGTCATTTAAAGTGCTTGACATGAGTTTCAATTCCGGTCTTCGTCTGTTATACATCAGCACACACTACATTACTGTAAACAGATACCGGATGTAATGGAGAGATAGAGCATATAATAAAGAGGTTGTTGACTTAATTCCTTGCTCTTGGTGCTGTCAACTAACGTCCATCATTAGTGTTCGTGTCTGCATCAAGGCACCGGGTTTCATAAGTAAGATGATATTACCATGAATTACCATAAATTATGCATGTACACGTTCAGCATGTGGGTGTGCAGATAAGAACATTCATTACTTACGACACTCTGGTAACATGCACTTCTCCACCTGTTCTAACTCTTCTGTACACTCTCCCAGTTCCACGGGTGACTTGAGCATGCGCTGTCGTGTCCTCAAACCCTTCCCACAAGACACACTGCAGTCACTCCAGTCAGACCATGGAGTCAGCATGCAGGGGATAGTATCTATACACGACAGGAACATCACTCAGCAACATATACAGATTTTGTTGTTAAGATTTGTATCATGATATATTGACACATACACGTGTGACTTATTTGAACAAAAATGCAATTTAAAAAATACAAAAATAAAAAGCGTTGTGATTTTTCATTTATGTTCTGAATTTACTGTATATATATAAAAAAAATTTAAAAAAAAAAATCCACTTTAATTGAAGTTTAGACAAGAAAATTGTATGTTTGTTTGCTTCTTTGCAGTTAGGCTACTTCCCAGTTGCTTAAGTTGAAACTTTGGGATTTTTCAACCTGACCCTATTTCCCCATCATATTCAGTGACATATTAAGTGACTAATGGGGAAAACAGTTTTTGAAATTGGTCCAGGACTGAGCACTTAAGCGGGCAGCTGCAAAACAGATTGCAATGTCATACTTGGGAGGGTAATTGCACCCTGTCAATGTCCATCCACTAAAAGTACTTGTTTTTGCCTCTGACAGGCTCAGATATAATTGTCTGAAAACACTATGGAAAGGATCCCTAAAAAGAAGTCTCGCTTAACTCTCTCTCTACGCAGCAAGTTTGGCTAATGGCATTACCTCCACTCTGTCTGCAGCCGGTCTCTTCACTCTTGAAACAGCACTTTTTTTTTTCAGTATCCAATTTATTCTCTTCTTTAGCTGGCAGTTTTAATTTTTGTCAAAATAGCCGCTGCGTAAGCGACGGTCTGCACGGCCAGTGTATGTAAAGGAGCAATAGCATCCATGTGTAGCACAATTAACCACAACTTTAGCATTTCCCTATTCATCAAGACAAGCTATTAAAGCTTCGCTAGGTGTTGTGTAACATATGGTTGGCAAAATCTGAAAAAAGCGCGAACACAAATCCCTGATTTTTTTTTAAATATTATTATTATTTATTTTTGATAAACTAAGTTACACTTTCTGTACTCTAACACAACAGTACTCTTCTCCCCAACTCTCATTTACATTTCCACTGTTGTCTTCCTGGAATAAGTCAACAATCAGAAATTGTTGTCCCCAATCATCACCTAGATCACAAATTATGGAAAATCAGGGTCCAGATTGAAAAATGTGGAAGTTCCGCTCAATTTTAGAGTTTTTACCAGATTTGGGATGTGGGAGGTGTAAGGATGGTTGTGATCCTGAAAACGTTGCTACTCACGACATTCTGGCATCATACAGTTCTCCATTTCTAGAACCTCCGCCCCACAAATGGAGCCATCTGTAGGAGGCGTCTTCACCATGCGCTCCCTCCTCTTCTTGCCAAGACCACAAGTGGCACTGCAGACATCCCATTCACCCCACTCCGTAACCAGGCAACTGCTGGGAGCTAAAGCCACGAGGGAAAGACAGGTGTAGTAAAGCAACAGTCTTAACCCTCGTGTTGTCCTTGGGTCAAAGTGACCCGCAGCTGTGTTCAACCAAGTTCTATTTTATTTCTATATTTTTATATTTTTTGGGATCATTGGTCATCATTCTTTAAAGAAACCCTCACAGCCTCCTTGTCACCAATGATCCCAAAAAATATGAAAATAAAATAGAACTTGGTTGAACACAGCTGCGGGTCATTTTGACCCAAGGACAACACGAGGGTTAATTACATTAGATCTATAGTATGAACTAAAAAGTCCGTCAGGTCACGTGTTGATAGAAACATTTGACAAATGAAAGAGAAAACTCACAGCATTCCTCATTTACCACACAGTTCTCGGCCTCCTCTGTGGGGAGAGTGCAGACTGAGCCATCATCAGGGAACTGTTTAACATAACGCTCCCGGGAACGTGTGCCCATCCCACAAGTCAAACTACAAGGAGACCAGGTGATCCACTCTGACATCATACAGGTGGAGGCATCTTAGGAGTCAAAGGAAACAGACAAAGATGTCAGCAAGTCCTAAGAAGAGCCAGAGATTTTGGTAATGGAAAAATTAATACATTTTGGCTCCATGTTAAAATGGACTGCATTGTGTTAAACTAAATTACACCAAAGACATAATCTGTTCCTGCACAGTACAAATATAGAATTATTTCATTTTATATGTGCATCTAAGTGAGTGATGTCATTGCAACTTGCTTATCTTAATTTCTGGTTTCTTATGTAATTATTTGAGTCTCAGTTAGGACATCCAGAAAGATTTGAACTGAGGCAGGGAAGTAAGAGCTTCAACAGATTATGCAAATGTAAAATACATGACAAGATTTTTGTCTTTTAATTATTTGTAAAGATTAACCTCAATTTATTGCTTTCAAGCATAAGGTAATAATGAATTAGACAGAAGAAGATACAAAATGAATTAGAAATTCCAAATTGAAAACACAATGTCTAGTTTGGGGTGAAGACTGAAAGGACAGAAACAGCTTCTATTACCGTCACTATCTCTGCTAATTACAGTGCAGGGGCGAAATTTGTTATCATGTATGTTGCCTCTCAAATCACTTCTCAGTTAAACGTAAGTGCAAGTGTAATGAAAACTCAAGTGTGAATGTAATTAAAACAAGTGAAATTAAAACAGCATACTGTCATTTCTACACATAGGACAACTACTACTATCCAAGATAGAGAACCCTGGGCGTGTTTAAACTCTAGTCACAGACTTGCCCCCTGACTCCACTGCTGATGTGCTGTCAGATAAGTCTTTGGTTCTGCCATTAGATTTTTCTTTCCACTGCTCATTGTATCTCAAAGTCAGAGACAAAACAGATACCTGCAGTACAGTGAAGCTGCCTTTGAGAGCTTTAGATCTGAGAAAAGTGAATCTGACAAAAAATGTTCATCAAGCGACAACACTTCCAACACCCCCGTCACTACAAATAACTTTTGCTACATAAAAAGTAAATAAACATGTCCAACTTTTTCTTGTTTAACAATGTAGGCGTATGTATCGTGCATTTTGAAAAGTTTAAGCTATCTTTTTCTAATTGTTACTGTCACTTTAGGCTGCTGAGAAGATGCTGATGATAATTTCAAAATAGGGATCATATAGATCTGTAATGGATACTGTTTAGTGAATATAATCAGCTCATTACTTTATTTTTGATGATATAAAGTTTTTTTTTACTCTTCTCATTATATGCTTGATCAGAATAAAAACAATATCCAAAACTACAAGAAGGCAGGAAGGATGTTAGTGCAGGGTCATTCAAAATATACAACTTCCACATCACAGAAATCAACTAATTTGCCTTCCTATCACCATCAATTTGTACTCATTTGTTGCGACAGAGAACAGAACAAATGTTCTACAAATAGATGTAGAGGATTATCTACTCTATGTCGTTCTTGTTATTTTAGATGTGCTCTTCTATGGATGGCACTGTCAGCACTATTCCACTTTTCTATATGTTAGAAGTACAGGAGTAAGTGATGTTAATCAGAACTATATTTGCAGTAGCCAGATGGAATAATCCATCCATTTAACTTTGTTACAATTATATACTGTATATCAAATAGAATACTTGCTCTCTTTAGAGCCAGTAATGACATGGTTTCAGCAGGGTGAAATGACCTGACCATGCAGGAAGTTTTCTCCTGTGTAAGTTAACTAACTAAACCTGGGAATCAAATGCTGTCACTGTAATATAATGGTGATAAAGAGGTAAATATTTTGTGTTCAGCAGATAGTGTAAGTTAAGTTTGCTGCTCCTATTTTCCATACAAAATCTTACACAACACATATTTCCTCACAATAATCCAGACTACATTGTGCACTCCACATCAACAGGATGGACACTTGTGATGATTTAAGAATACACCTTGGGCCAGATACCACTGCTGGACTGACAGATTACAAAGGGCCTCAAAGATATGTTGTAATCTACCTCTCTCTACCCTGTATGCCTCTGTCTCTATTATACAGATTATTATGAGAACACTTAACTAATAAAGATCAGTAATCAATAATTTGAGTATTATTGGGACATGTTGTCAACTAAAACTTGAGCTTGCAGTATGGAAGTAAAGTCACAATTGCTAAATATTAGGATAGTGACTTTTAGAGGTAAAAATGCAACTTTCAGCATTAATTTAAGGGTGTTTACAGATCAGATAGAATTTACTACCCATTTTAGACATAAACATTAATTGTTAAATCGAGGTATCATTTTCGTGAAATTGATGTGTGTAGGCAGTCAGCCAGGCCACGTTGAAGAAAGACAACGTACTGCATATGTTAGTGGCACACTAGAGGAAGGAGGGGTTACTTAAGCGGCATATCTCATTTAGAAATAATGGGCAGCAGGGTTGGACAAATTCATAAACAGTTATTGTCAGACTATCTATGAGGCTGTGAATCTATGGCTACATTAAAAAGGCTATGCCCATTTAACACTCTTTTATCTTGTTTTATTGTGGTGCATTCTTTCTTCACTATAATTTGCCTTATTTAATTCAACTCTTGCGCTGAGAGGTTTTAATCTTTCCAAAGAAAACTTTGACGTTATGGTGGTGCTTGTGCTCATCAAAAGTCATTTTGTTTCATTAGGCATTAAATTAGACCAAATTGTTGAACACAGACTGACTGACTTATTGACCAACATTGACAGTCCTGACAGGCTGCCTGTGGGGCAAAAATGGTTGTAGGGAGACAAAATCTTCCGTAAAGAGAAGATTTGACAACAATTAAAAAAATAAAAACCTTAAACAACCAGCAAACAACATATTTAATGGTCTCCTCCAGTTTAACTTGACTTGCTATAAAATGTAACACCATGTCATATAAACAAGATGCTGCTCTTCACCTCTCTTTCTGCTCTCACTTAATTGCTACTGTAGAATGGTAGCTTGGTTATTTTTGATGGACCGACAACAGCAATGATGGGGTTCAAAACATGCCCTCACTTTTTAGATTGTCAAACGCTAATGGACTCAATAATTATCACAGCGATTAAAAATGGTCATTAAGGTGTTTAGTGGCTGTTGAATCTTTAGAAAACTAATGAGCTCAAATGTTTTTCATCATCTACATCACCTTCTTCTGTATTTCAAGCCAACACAGTGACCTTCAGGCTTTAGATAAATACTCACCCTCGTCACTGCATCCAGGCCCCATGCAGGGCTCAAAATCCTGAGTGTGCGGGCAGGGAACGCTGAGGTCCAACTGGGCCTTCAGCATCCTCTGCCTCATCCGCTTGCCCTTTTCACAAGTGGCCGAGCTGCAGGCAGACCATGGAGACCAGTTGGAGTAGATACAGGTCTCAGGAGTATCATCTGCAGCATAGAAAACAGAATAGACACACTATAATAGCCTACCGCTGTTAAGTACGCTTTCAATCGTGAGTGTGTGAATGTGTGTGTGTGTGTGTGTGTGTGTGTGTGTGTGTGTGAGAGAGAGAGAGAGAGAGAAGAGAGAGAGAGAGAGAGAGAGAGAGAGAGAGAGAGAGAGAGAGAGCAGAATCCAGACCTTCCTCTTTTTCCTCCTGGGCAATATCTGCCACAATGTCGTCCACATTGTCCGGCACAATGTTGCACTGTTCGCCCTATGGACACACAGACACAGTAATATAGCTACAATAGTTCACCACCCTGCAAATGTTCTGTTGCTTTGATTTTCTGTTTGCAATTTTTAAAACCTTCTATTTGCTTTTTGGAGCTATCAGGAAGGGTGGAAGCCTGCAGGTAAATGCAAGATCTGCATAAACTTCAAATTCGTTTTAAATGTGATTGGGACAAAATACACAGAGTGAAGACATACATTATAATAGATAATATATGAATGCATTCTGCATGTGTAAACTGTGTGCATGTGTGTGTTGTTTGTGTCTCTGGATAGTTGAATAATATAAAGAGTCACTATCATGTAAAAAAAAAGAAGAAATCTGTCATCATCCCCACGGCGGCCTCTAGATGCCACTGAAGGACTGCTAACCTTTTCTGACTTTCTGCTTTGCTGCAAGTGTTCCAAGGGAATGTGTTTCAGCGGCCATTAAATATCTAATCTAGAATGGATTGGGATATTTGCTATAAATAATTTAATTTACTTTATTCACTGCTTTCTTCTGAAATGCTCTCAGGAGTTGCATTGCAACTCTTTTGATGTGTTATGTAATTTACTATTGTTAATGTACAGTGCCCTGCAAATCAATGAAACTGATGTTGCCACAGGATGACATAGCAGATAGTATATTCACTAACAAAATATCACATTTCTATTTTTGTCATTTTACCTCACCTACAATAAAACAGACTTGTTTGAATTGCAGTATTTGAAACTGAATTTGTTTTTACTTCTACTACGACAACATATTTAAATTGCCTGCACCATTTTAACTCTCCTACCATAGCTTTTATTTTTACACCAACACATGACTGAAGGGAAAACTGCCAGACCTTTCTGGCAATGCGTTCCACCACCACCCTGGCCACAGGAGTGATAGCACCTCCCTCAGGGTCGTAAAAAGGGCTTTGCGGATGATCCAGACTGGTCAGGGGACGAATCTTGTCCTGCGGCACATTGGGCTTGTTGGGAGACTAAAAGAACCACAGAGAAGAAAAATAGATGGGCCACAAAGCAGTGGATCTTGGGGATTTAAAAAAAATAACACAATGTCAGGATTTCTTTAAAAAAAAAAAAGTTAATTTGCAATGAGCCCAAAGTCACTAAAAGTTGCACAAGTCACACAAAGGACAAGTTTCAAAGTCAGAGAGCAGCTGTGGAGGAGCACTGTAGTTTATATGGGAGACGCTCTTATTAGTCAACAGTAAAGGTCTGCCAGCATGGGGTTGATAGAAGCATCACCGCCAGAGGCAGTCTGGATGCAGTAAACCAGCTCATCCTTCAGCCCCCCCACCGAGGGCACCCAGAAAAAACCCCCAGAAAGAGTAGTACTGACTGCGTTTGCTAGAACGAGGGAAATATGGAGAGGGGTAATGAGGGGCCACTGATTAAAGGATAGAGTAAAAGTAATGGCACGAAGGATGTATCTCATTACTGTTACAGACCTGTGGCTTTGACGGCTTTGTCAAAGAGAGCCAAAGTCCTACACCACTTCAGAGTAGCCACAGTTTCGCTATCCTCTGGTGCTCAATATATATTTGGCTGGAGGGTATATTTCATTGATCTTTCTGAAAATCTTAAAACATCACACCTTACTCTCTTACTCTCTGCTAAAAAGTAGTGGAGTTTGAGCAAATATTCATTTTAACAAATATATGGCAATATTCATTTTGTTGGTACTAAACATCCACATCTTTCAGATTTTAGCAGAGTAGAACTCATGGAAGTCTCTTCATTTTTTGAAAGTGATGTATTTAGATAAACTGAAAATTAGAGGATGTGTCACTGAAATTACTTGGATACTGAAGACAACTTTAAAAGAAATGAGCATTTTTAAATTATAAAGGAGAAACTTTTTTCTGTGGTTCCTAAGTACATTTATGAACAGATATTTGTAACGGACATCTGGGATGATAATATCAGGTGAAATTGTAAATCAAACTGAATCTAGAAACATGTTTATCTTGGCTTGGTATTCTGGTTCGACTGAGTTAAGAATTAGAGAAGGAATATATATGTGGATGCTATTTGTAGCTAGCAGGCACTAAAGGTTTTAAGATATCTTAACTGTTTGTGATGAACACAGTTGCAGCTACAACTGCTTACTGTGTTGATAGGTGGGCCAAATCAGTGGGTTAACCTACAGCCCCGTTTCCAGAAAGGTTGGGATGCTGTGTAAAATGTAAATAAAAACTGAATGCAATGATTTGCAAATCCATAATCCCAGATGTAATTGAAGAACAAAGACAACGTATCAAATGTTGAAACTGGAAAAATTCAAAATAAGCACATCATTTTCATCAAACAACACATTTTTTTCAGTTTCAACATTTGATATGTTGTCTTTGGTCTATTTTCACTTAAATACGGGTTCACATGATTTCCAAGTCCTTGCATTCTGTTTTTATTTACATTTTACACAGTATCCTAACTTTTTTTGAAAAAAGGTTTTAATACATAACTTGATGTTGTTGTTTTTTTAGAAAACCTGTCCTTTTCACCTCATGCTGTATCTTTGCTCTATGTCTTTTCATTTCCACACTAATTCTCCGGCACCCCTAACAAGGTTTGCCTCACACAAGGTTTGACCAAAACTCAGAACAATTGAGAAACCACGGCTGTAAGCAATTCAGATTCTGCACTCTCAGTTTACAAAAGCTTTTACAAATGTACATGTGATTTAATACAAAAGCAACAAAGTGTGTGTAAGAAAGGACAAGCATGGTGTACAAAGGAGTGTGTGTATATTTGTGTTGTGTTTTGTGTTTTGTGTTTTGTGTGTGTGTGTGTGTGTGTGTGTGTGTGCGTGTGTGTGCGTGTGTGTGTGTGTGTGTGTGTGTGTGTGTGTGTGTGTGTGTGTGTGTGTGTGTGTGTGTGTGTGTGTGTGAATGAGAGTGAGAATGAGAGTGAAAAAAAGAGGAAGAAGAAAAAGAAAAAGAAGAGAAAGAGTGAAATTATTCCGCAGGTCGTCCAAAATAAACAATGGACGGCAGTTCAGTGGGTTCATCTGTGGGCTCCAAGGGATCAGCCAAAGGTTTCACACATGTAGTCACAGAATTTGGTCAAAGATACAACCTAATCTGTCAGTGCTGACTGGAGACACTGAGCACGGAGTAGACAGGACCTTCGGGGGGAAGGGACGTTGCTCGAGGCTGTTAAAGGAGAATTGGATGGGTGATGACACTTGAATTGTTGCAGCCTGGCAGTATGTGAAGAGGTGAGAGAGGGAGTGATTGTGAATGTGGGCAGACAGTCAGATGAAGAGGAAGAGGTTAGTTTAATGACAAGGTCAAAATGCGAGTGTGAAGGGAAATCTCAGCTGGTGATAAAAGCGAGGAGGAAGGTTATTGAGGGGGTAAGAGGTGGAGAGAATAACAGCTTGAAAAAGGCTGTGATTGCGATGGGAATGTGGGGTTGTAATCTAAGGTGAGTCACATAAGGGACACTACTGTTTTTATTGTACAATGATGATAAAGAGTTACATTCCCCCAATTTTTCATTAAAGCAATGATCACAGGGAAACTTCAAAATTATCACCACCACCTGCAAACAAATTCAGGATGACTTTAGACCATGCGTACCAACAAAGGATGACTACCTGGCTGTCTTAGAAAATGTAAACACACCTTTTAGCATACAAACTGCATTAATTAAAAAAGGATTTAGTCAACGACAATATTGAAAACTGTTAATTTACCAATGCATTGACGTAATGTATCAAATAGGCTAACCATTAAATTGACGCCATTTAATCCACATAAATTATTCTCTGAATTTAAGTATTTACATATATTCACAGATAATTGCAAATACCTCATTTTGTGAGTGTAAGAACATTCCTGCGCACATATTAGTGAATGAGGCCCATTGTATTTATTGAATGGCCTATATTTTGTCGCACTTGAACTTTACTGCCACTTATTGGATTTGAACTTGTATGAAATTACGAAGGCCAGAAGCCCCATCTCGCATAGTCAATGAAAGTGAAAAATACCATGATTTAGATCTGTTCCTAGTTTTAATGGGGTTTTTTGGGGGCTCATGTTACACAATTTCACCTAGTTTGATTATAATCGAGTCAGTTTTCTGTAACACTGCTAACAAACAAAGGAAAAAACAAACACAATAATGACCAACTTAGCAGAGGTGATAAAGCATTTTCAAGGTCTCTAGGTCTTCCCAATGACTCTTTGATAGTTTTCTATAACTTTTGGTTGAAGTGTGTTTGCTTCCTTCACCACAAATACTGTCAATTAATAAGGGTGAATGTTTGCACTGACCTCATATGTCACCCCACTATCAGTGCCTGCATCCCAGGGGATCAGATCCTGGACCACCTTCTGGGCCCAACCACACTCCTTGGTGCACAAGTCCTCAGCAGACAGACCCACATTCCAGTCTGGACTGGGCCCCAGCATGGTCAGGAAGGACATGAGGTGACGAGTCCGGTCCACTGAGAATTCAGCTGAGGGGGCGGCCCGCCTGAGGAAGAGAGTGAGGATGACTTCTGAGTAAATCAAAGCAGCAAGTTTGTAAGTGTTACTAAGGCAGAGAAAGACAGGTGTTAGCTGCATCCCAAGTGACAAGCGTGGACTTCTAAAAGCTGTGCCACACAAACAATGTGTCCTTGAGGCTCTTCCTGCTCAACCTTAACAGAGATGTGAAGCCTGAACAAAACCAAATCTACTGATGTATTCAGATGGTCCTTATGTACTTAAGTCATACATTTCCAAAATGTAGATGATGAGTTTCTAATGTTCGTGTTCAAGTTAAGTTATATAATAGTCAACAATAAATAGAGGATACTTAAAACAGTGTCCGTTTTCAAGGGTAAATAGTCAAACAGTGAGAAAGTGTAATTAATCCATTAGTCTATTTTGTTTTGTCCCCAATCTGAGTATTTTAATAATGGGTGTGGGCCACTGCAAAGTTCAACCCAATACTGACTGCATGATCTGCACATTCAAACCACAACCTGAAAATTAGATGAGATAGAACTTATTTCATCCTTAAAAGAAATATGGCCAAGATTTTTTTATTTTTTTTTTAATTTAAAAAATGTATCTTCATTCATTTGCAGGTGTTGGCTTTACTGAATTTGGCACACCTTATGTTTTGCAAGCAACTTGTTCCACATACTGCAGATCCTATTTCAAAATTACTGAAACACCTTCGTTAGCCTTGGAGATTGGAGAATCCATGTACGTTGTATTTCCTGGAGTCAAGACTCACCAGTCACTTGCACCAGCTCACCTAAATAACTTGGGCACTTTCATACACTTTCATTTTCAGTTTCATATACAAGTGAAGTGCTTGCACTGTGGAGCCTGGTTATCATGATGGAGAGCAGGGCTGCAACATCGAAAGGCAACATGGATTGGGCTTAATACAGATCCTTAAGATTGGCCTATAGCACTTCATTGTTTTAACAAAATATAAGACAGGTACTTTTGTTATGTTTGTTAAGACAGTGCACCTACAGTATGCCACTGATTCAAGAAAACTGTAATTTCAGTGTTTCATATTTTTTGAAAAATGTATGAAAATAAAATCTGAAAGAGGAAATGTAACAATGTGAGATGGATGTTAAATTAGAAGAGAAGTTTGACTACAAAAGTAGACCTCTGATTCTCCTTCAGAGGAAGAGTATAAGAAGATATATACACAGACCAAGGAATCATAGTAACTGGCAAAAACTTAGTTGACATATTGTTGACTCGGACTGCCAGAACACATTAATACACGCCACATTTGCTTTGTTCCACCATCAAGAGCACACACACACACAAACACAAACACAAGCACACAAACACAAGCACACACACACAAGCACACACAAGCACACACACACACACACACACACACACACACACACACACACACACACACACACACACACACACACACACAAAACACAAACACAGCCCTCTGGCCATCTATCTTGACCAATGATTGACAGCTAAACTAATTACATACATTTTCCCAGCCAATATAAGATTAATTAGGAGTGGGGAGCTTCTTGTTGTAACATAGACAATTAGCTAGTAATTCGTCTTCACGTGTCATCTTGCCCATACAAATCCATTTGACTTCAGCCACCTCAGTCCTGCCCTTGTATGCTGTGCTAATGGTGGCCTCGGAGAGTATGCCCTTATCCCCTGGGAACACACAACTTGACTGAACTTTCCTGGGCCTCTGCTCAGTGAGTACTGCAAGTCTGGGGTTTATCTCAGAGAGCCACCTGGGCTCTACAAAAAGGTGAAGTGTAATTGACAGAAAAGAAGAGACAGAGCAAGCCTGGTAGCAAATGAGGCAGGGATTAATCACCCTAGATAACCCCAGTGAAATGCTTCAGTAATTCCAAAATGTTTCTGGTTAATAAATGTGCATAAACTTACTTTTGCAGAGGTCTTGATATCAATGTTAGTTGGTGTTATGATGTTGCTACAAGGATATTTGGTACTAATGATTCTCTACTCACACATTCTCTTACATTTGACAGTTCCCAAAATGACCGATGTGGGTGGGTCATCCATGTTTTCTGATAGTTAATATCTGGTAAAGGTTACAAAAACCACTTGATGTAGGTCAACGAAACAATGCCTTCATGTTAAACAAGCAAACTCCAATACAATACAATAAATCAAATGTCCAAAAAAGGTAGCTAGCTATCAATACCATGGTAACCCAGGGTTTAGTGCAATTTGTTTAAGGACCTGTGACCTGTGACGCATGTGCAAACACACTGCCACGCACACTGTTAGGTGGGTGCTGTTTCTAAGGTTGTGTAGCCACTGTTATTACGGTGGCTAGTTTTTATATAATACTCAATATTGTATATTTCAAGTCATGAATATTATCATTCTATTTTCAAGTCATTGCTTACTCATCTTAATTGTGGTTGTCCGGTTTCAGTCACAACACGTTCCTGTAAATGTTTCACAACAAAAGCCTTATCAAGAAATGAAGAGTTTTCAGTATACTAGAATGCTACAAGGCTTTTAATTTGAAAGTAAGTATTGAGTTAGTATTAACACGTAATGCAGTACCTTTAACAGGGCAAACAGGAGCAGATCAAAACGAGGTATAGGGTTGCAATTGTGAATCAATCAATACACCTTAAATGTCAGTATGACAACTCTAACCATTTCAATTATTTTCATTAGCTCTCTTGCGTGACCTTTGCTTTAGAGATGATTGGATCTTCAAGCATTAAAAAAAAAAATAGAAATGAATTTCAGCCAGATGAGGAAAACTGTGAACATGTTATTTTCTCACTTGGAGAAAAAAAGAGGCGGAGCGTCGTTATGGTGCGCTACAGCACTACTACGCCTATGACGGTAACCACAGCACACCTTTTGCCAGTTTGTGGTTGGTCAATCAGCTGATTGTAAAGTATCCATGGAATCTATGAAAAGGGCATGACAAGTAAAACAATATATATATATATATATATATATATATATATATATATATATATATATATATATATATTGTTGAAACCTGGAACATTTAGTGTCCTGCAGAGATTTTCTAAAGCATTGTTAGGGTATGGGTTAGTTTTATCATTAATAAATTACTTCAACACTGGAAAAAATGCAATGTTATGTTTTGTTATGTTTTTCCTAGACTTGGTTGTAGGCTTGACACACGACAATATCAGACTATACACACATAACCCATTGCTATCAATCCCAAAACGTAGAAGGGAGCTCATTAACAGCTGCATTATTGTCTTCAAAAGCTCCTTCCTTCATACTGTTGACAACTAACTTCCTTTTTTTTTTTTTTTAAAGGTGCTAATCACATATAACCCCCACTGGTCCTCTGGTTATTAGGAAGACACCTGACAAGAGAGTGGTAGCAGTGAGACAAGGAACCTGTGAGTGCCATGGAGGTATTGAAGCTGTCAGGCAACCATTCTAATCCAGTGGAAAGTGAAAAAAGTGACATAGAGAGGGGGTGGACTAATAAAGAGAAGTTTAGTGAGGAAACTAACGGAGGAAGATACTGAAGTGAGAAATATGATTTTGAAGCGAGTGGGAGGATACAGTGCAACAAAGAGAGTCAGAGGTCGTTTTTCATCAGAATCTGGGTGAAAACTCCAGGATGATCTATTGTTTTAAGGTCTAGGAGAAAATGTACTGGATAACTGGTGTGGAGATGTTTTATGTAAGCATCTGATGTCCATTTGAGGATCCCAGGGTGTGTGTTCGAAAATGTGGGTTTATGCATACGTATGAGCAGATTGTCTTGAGGAAGTTTCGGATGGAATTAAGTGTTTTAGCATTATAGTAGTTTGATAAACTCAAAGTGGTGCCTTGGGTATGTTTTTAATAAAAAATGTTGCAATGCACAGATGTGCAAGGTATCTACAGTGGTGACAGACTGTTTCAGGAGCAGTTGCCCAATCTGAGGCTAAAGCAGTTGCATTGGCATTATCTGTATGCACCTGCTACCTCAATGTCTGCCTACTGAGAGACTCAGTCTTTTTCTGTGTAGGCCGTCAATGACTTAACTACATTTTAAATGTCATGCTTGTCCCTGTTTCCAGCAAAGGCAACTCCATGCTATACTTTAAGAATCACCTCCACCTCTTTGTTTGTCGGATAACCAAATTAATTAAATGAACCGTCACCCCCTGTGTCTCATCTCCTGAGATACGGAGTGATTGAGACAGTCCATACACCACTCCATGCTTTGTGTCCAAATAATACAGGCTAAATAGAGCTGAAGTGGGATAACTGCACTGCACTGACTCTGAAGAAGGTTTCAGTTGAACTTTTAAATCAAAATTTTGGAAAAGAAAATCGTATTTGGGATATTTAATATCATATTACATTTTTACTTGTGGTATATTTTTAACAGCATTTTGGAACCAGGACATTTTGTATGTCAGAATAAAACCTTTAAAACATGTAAGTTCCTTTCAAGCTAATAGTAACAACTGTAAAAGTAACATTTATCATTTATCATTTATTTTAGCTTTTCTGTTCTATTGAGTTTCATTTTTCAAAAGCCCAGTGGAAATTAGATGGACAAAGATCTGTTTATGTACCTTCTGATCTGGAAAAGACACATTCAACTTTATCTCTTGTAATGTATTGGGTTTCAGGAGACCCACTGCTGAAGACACTGCCCTAATATTTGTGATAATGGCTGTCTCTTTTTCTGCCTCATTCGGCTCTCATCTCCCACTTCCATTCTACTTCTACATCTCTGCTACTTTGCCCTTTGTTTCAGCAACCATTTTACCCTTTATAGTCAAATGAAATTGAGTGTAAGGTTTATGAGGAGGCATTTCATTTTACAGAGTAAAGTGGTAGTAAACATAATACACAGTTACATTCATTTTATAAACTGAAAATTTAAAAAAAAGAAACTACTATTTTCTTTGTCAAAGTTTGGTCACCTTAAGTCTGTGTCTTTAAATTCTTGGTTTAGGAGTTTTCACCCAATCTTTCTTGAAGATCACTTCTTTCAAAAATAGGTTATGATCTACCCACAGATTTGTAATGTTCAAAATAGGGAACTGTGAGAGCCATTCCAGAAGCTACTGCTTGTATTTCTTCAAGTAGTTTGTTGTAGTTTTGAAATATGCTTTGGATTAATGCCCTATTGAAAAAAACAGGCTTGCTTAAGTTTCACTGCTTTGAGTGACTGCATGACATTAACATCCAGAATTTGCTGATATGTAGAGAAATCCATTCTTCCCTCTATCAATGTTTCCTGTGCTACTGGTGGACACACTCCCACATAGCAGAATATTTCTAATCAAATGCTAACAATTGACAAGGTTGTTTTTTTCTTAAAAAACAAAACCAAAACATGAATTCTTTTATTTGACAGGGCTCCTTAAGAGTCCCGGCAAATCAATTCATGTCTAACAAATGAATGAAGTCTACAACCAAAAGGTTTGTAAATGCCACAAGAATACATCTTTTTTTTTTTTTTTCAGTTTTTTACATTCATCTAAAAAGTAACAATACATTAACATCTGAAGACAGGCAACTTTTTATTATTATGGTTTTTTTTTTACTTTCTTTTAACTCCAGAAATACGTATTTTTCCCAGGGGATGCCCAAACTTGTTCATACATCTGCCTATATTGTATATACCAGAAAAAGCACAAACATGCATATTTACCCCGTATTACTGAAACTGTAATACACAAACACACACAAGTAAACACATCCCATTATGAAACTTGCTGACACAAATGCATATATGCATTTTCATGGAGCTAATATAAAAAGCGAATGAGCTCCCCAAGACTATTTTAACACTTAAAATTATGCATTTTTTTTTTTATCTAAATGAGTAATATTACTTCTTTCATGAAAAGGACAATCTCATGTCGTGATTGATACAAAACATCCTTCCCTTTTCTTGCTCGAAACCAGTGTAATTGATCCGACACACTCGTGCATGTGCTGTACACAATCGCAATGTGTGAAACAATTAATTGGTTGTGTATACAGCACAGAGTGAGCTCATTAGCCCTGGTGGATATCACTGCTTCTATTCCTGTCTGTACTTTTCCCTTTGGAGACTCATCTCATCTTCAGTGAGGCCCTTTTGGTTGCGAGAACATAGCCCAGGCCTTCACCACTGAATTTCTTCTTTACACGCTGAGTCAAACAGGTTCTTGTTTATCTCATGAATAAGAAATGAAATGGCTCCTATAAACTTAGGACTAAATTAATGTACACATGTTAGCTAGTGTAGCTGGCAGTTTAAGGGCTCCTTT
Source organism: Embiotoca jacksoni (assembly GCF_022577435.1). Taxonomy (NCBI): domain Eukaryota; kingdom Metazoa; phylum Chordata; class Actinopteri; family Embiotocidae; genus Embiotoca; species Embiotoca jacksoni. The sequence continues at coordinate 12,542,919 of NW_027185414.1, read as the reverse complement.
GAGTTGGGTTTTCACTAATCAGAAAACTCTGGGTCCAACTTTGGAATAACTTTAGCCTCAAAGCCTTCAAACTGTACAAAGTAAAGAATACCACAATGGTTTGATAGTTGCTTTCCAGTTATTTCAGTATGTTGTAAAAACACTTGAGAGTTGAAATTTGCTTAAAATAATCCATTACAGCAGACATATTTAATAAGGAGCATGTCAAATATTTTCTGTGTCCAACAATTAAATCAGTTTCAACATAAGTGACTGATTTACTTAGCCTGTTGTTTCCAGATCCAAATGCCCTGAATGAATATATGGGTCTGGTCTCCTCCACAATGCCATCTTTAAACAATCGTCATTGACCACCGTATAGGCCAACATTGTACCACAGCTGCAGCTACATTTAAAAAAAAAAAAAACGCGTGACTTCAACTTTATCACATGTAGCCACCTCCACTAGTCGCTGAATTGTCTGCCCTTTAGAGAGGCAAAGCAAATGTTACTGCAGACAGGGTTTTCAGACTATAATCACAGCGAACAAATCTCAATAATCTGGTGGAACATTGTCAAAGTTTTTACGAGTAAATCATGGATTTTTTAAAGATTTAATTGTAAAATATGTTTGGACTTTTTTGACACTTTGTTTGAAACTACAATTACCGCCTAGGAGTTGTATGCCTCCGCTAATCACGCAAGTTGCATTTTTATCTTGCATATTTTTCCAAACTCAGATGTTTCTGCAAAGGAGCTATAAATTCTAAAATGTGGATCTATACCTGCTTTATCCTCAACAGGGTCATGGGGGGGGGCTGGAGCCTATCCCACCTTACTTTTGCCAGTCTATCACAGGGCCAACACTTATAGTCACACAGAAACAAAGTCCATTTGCCCCTAAGAGCAATTTGTAGGATCACTAATTAACCTAACATGCATGTCTTTGGACGGTGGGAGGAAGCTGGAGTACCCACGCAGGCTCGCGGAGAACATGCAAACTCCACACAGAAAGGCCCCCGGCAAGGATGGAACCCAGAACCTCCTCGCTGTGAGGTGCAGGTCACTGCACCACTGTGCCACTGTGAGATCTATACAATCACCCTGATTTCCAGATGTACACCCTGAGGTAATGTCACCAATTCAGTATCTATAAGAAATGTGGTCACAATCTCCCCTTCTGCTCCTCAGTTATGTTGTTGAATAATAGACAGGGAGAATAACAATCACTTTATCATGTAAGATATTTGTGTGAAACGTTGTCATGCTTAAAGTATAAATAAGTTACAGCCACAAGCATGGGTCACCGTTACCTTTGAGCACCAAATTCTAATCAGTTCATCTCTGAGTCCAAGTGAATGTCAGTGCCAAATTTTAGAAAATTCCCATAAGGTGTTCCTGAGATATCGCATGAAAAGAATGGGACTGATGGTCAGGATGGATGTAAGGTCATATTGACCTTGACCCTCGACCTTTGAATACCAAATGTATTCACTTCATCTTTGAATCCAAGTGAATGTTTGTGCCAATTTTGAAGAATGTCCAGCACGGTATTCTTAGATATCATGTTCACAAGAATGGGAAAGATATGAGGTCATTTTGACCGCTGACTTTTGACCACCAAAGTCTTGTCACTTCATTGCTGAGGAAATTTAAGGTCAGTTACTTTAGATGTTCCCCAGATATCATGCTCATGAGTATGGGTCAATGTAAGATGACAGTTATCTTGACCTTTGACCATCGACCCTCAGAATCGAATTAGTTTAACCTTCCATCCAAGTGAATGTTTGTGCCACATTTGAAGAGATTCCCTCAAGGCATTCCTGAGATACCGCGTTCACAGTAGGAAATGGAAATGAGCCCACAGTGACCTTGACCTTGACATTTGACCACTAAAATCTTATCAATTTATCATTGAGTCAAAGTGAATGTTTGTGTCAAATTTGAAGAAATTCCCTCTCTGCGTTCCTAAGAATGCAATGATAGTTTGATAAAACTTTCAAAATGAACTATACAGTCAGTATCAGATACTGTATGTGGTAGGCATTATGGTACTAAAGATATATTACTTACACATTATGTGGCTGCCAGGCTGGCCACTGTGCTTTCATCTTAATGACTGTCAAGACATCATCGCCCTACAGGAGAAAAACAGATAAAAAAGACACAAAAATTCAAAGTCAGTCCACTAAAATAATCAAACCTTCACATTTGAACGATTCTGCCTCGCAAGTTAATGATTAAAAGGATGACTGGAAGACTTTTTCCATTTCCACACTTTATGATCAGTGGAAATAGATGAAATGCACGGTCAAAGGAGCTAAAAGCCCAACTTCATAGATAGAAAGGAAAAATACTAATGCTTTCTGAAAACCACCAGTCATTGGGTTTTAAGTAAAACATTCATCTGTCACAAGTTTAATTTTTTTCATTTGTCAATTTTCAAATGTTCAGTTTGGAGTGCTTCAAAACTGTAATCACCAGCTATGAAATTTTTAAAAATGACAATCAAATCTTAAAACAAATGGAATTTTCTTTTATTTATTTTTGTATCTTCTCCTGCCATTGATGCTGACAGTCATAGGCACTTTAATTGGCTCTATTCTCCTTAAAACTTATGACCCTGACAGCAACAAAGATTTATAAATGGATGCATTTTGTTGTCATGTCTTCATATTCAGTTTTCTCTTCCAGAATACTTCTGTGAAAAAAAAATTAATCAAACAAAACATGGGAATAGTCTTTCAAGATGAAGTGAAGGCTGATAGTTCACCATCAAGTAAAGATACACAAACACAAAAGTACAATATCCCCCCAAAAAAAGAATTACCACAACAACACAAACTGAACATGAACATTATAAGTTTTACAAATAAAGTATTTTTTGTACAGCTGTTGTACAAGTGTTATTATGTTTAACACTTCAACATGTTGTGACCTCGCACTTCACACAATCGTTCTCACATTTTTTGGTCAACACGATGACAGACTAGACTGTATTTAACCATACGGAATAAACATTTATATGTATACACTGTATGTGTAGATACGTACAGTATACGTACATGTATCTTTAGACATAGCAAACATGAAAGAATGAGTATCTATCATGATGAAAATGATTCCTGCCAGTGAGGGCATCATTCAAGGTTTTATTCTTCCGATCAAAAGCTCACTGCTTCCTCAAAAATCCATCAGAAGACACTGTCAAAAATGCTTTTTTATCAGACTATTTAAACATGATGAAAAAAGAATGTCATGCAAATGCATACTTCTAATTGAATCATTTATGTACATGTGTGCAGAAAATTGCTCAAATGTTGCAATGATGAGAGTAATGATGCTTTCTATGGCCAGTATACATTCAGGAAATAGCTTGTGTTCCAATAACCAAAATGTCAGCAACCCCATTGGTTGCTTTGCATTATTGAATTTCATTGCAGCAAATCTGACAGGCTGGTAATAAGCAAAGCAGACTAATCCTATTTCAGACTCAAGGATGTGATGGGTTGTGCCCGTGCTGAGGAGACACATATTACATACTCATCCTCTTTGAATGTTTCCACAACCTGACAAAGTATTGTATGCTTAAAGAAGCTTTAGAGTTTTGCATAAACACTTCAGTCAGTTTTAAATCTCATCTAGTGAGACATTTGCAAACCTAAAATGAATAGCAGTTGACAAGTACGAAAATGAAAAGAAGTCAAGGTGCCACTTTTGGTTCAGGTTCTTGGTAAAATACAAAGAGTGAAAACAGTGTTTGGTTTGTCTTTCTGCACAAGGAAAACACGTTTACCTTCTGTATTGATACACTAGTTAAGTGTAGTTTGTATTATTAGAACTGTGACAGTAATGCAGCATATCAAGTTACGATTCTGCAAGAGCAATAATTATTCAACCAGTCTCTGCAAAACTCCTGTGATTTCTCAGTATAAAGGTCAACAGAAGCTCAGCTGAAGGCATTACATGGTGTTTATGGGAAATGTAATCTTGTTAATGAAATTATGCTAATATAATTAGGATGAACAAGAGGCGATGGAGTATGATACAGGGGACCCTGAGATGTAGTTTCATACATAAGAATACATTACAGTTGTAAGAGATAACACTTTTTGTTTTTGTGCATACAGTATGAATATTTTTGTAACTTTAAACCTGTGGTTCCTCAAATTCAGAATATAAATAAAGATGAGGACTAAAATATTCCCAGCTATTTTTGTGATGTGCAGTGTGCTCATGATCATAGAAAGTCATTACATTTGACTCTTCCTTCAATAGGTAATAGCATACACTGTGTATAAAATGGGATAATAGTATATTAAACGTTTTTTCACACAAGTTTACTGAACAAAAATCAAATAAAACTCCATGAATGGCTTGCAATTTTTGAAAAACGTTGTTGCAAAATCAAACAATTACAAAAACAACTCCTAAAGGTACTGATTAATATACAGAAAGAAAAGGAGAGATCCTTTGGCTCATTTTGTTTTTATTGGGCCATCAATTTGATCTACAACAGTGGTTTTAAAAATCCAATTTCCCTGGCAGAAGGTGAAGAAAAAGGACTTTTGAAACACTAGTCTAGTGAGGAACATAGCTGACAAATGTTGCTGTAATAATTTTAGAGAAACATACTGTATATCTCAAAACCGCCAATGTCTGAGACTGGGATGATAACAGCCTTTTGCAGAACAAACTGCAGGAAAGGAAGCATTACAAGTTCTATCTTTATCTTTTTTGCTCCTAAACATCATAAAACACCACCACTTATGGACTATATACAGTGCTACAAGCTTGGCAAACCTATTTTTGGGCAGTTTCTCCCATTCTTCTTTGCGGGATCTCTCAAGCTCCATCAGGTTGGATGGGGAGCATCGGTGCGCAGCCATTTTCAGATCTCTCCAGAGATGTTCAATCGGGTTCAAGTCTGGGCTCTGGCTGGGCCACTCAAGGACATTCACAGAGTTGTCCAAAGCCACTCCTTTGTTATCTTGGCTGTGTGCTTCGGGTCGTTGTCCTGTTGGAAGATGAACCTTCGCCCCAGTCTGAGGTCCAGAGCGCTCTGGAGAAGGTTTTCATCAAGGATGTCTCTGTACTTTGCTGCATTCATCTTTCCCTCCATCCTGACTAGTCTCCCAGTTCCTGCCACTGAAAAACATCCCCACAGCATGATGCTGCCACCACCGTGCTTCACTGTAGGGATGGTATTGGCCAGGTGATGAGCGGTGCCTGGTTTCCTCCAGACATGACGCTTGGCATTCAGGCCAAAGACTTCAATCTTTGTTTCATCAGACCAGAGAATTTTGTTTCTCATGGTCTGAGAGTCCTTCCGGTGCCTTTTGGCAAACTCCAGGTGGGCTGTCATGTGCCTTTTACTGAGGAGTGTCTTTCGTCTGGCCACTCTACCATACAGGCCTGCTTGGTGGAGTGCTGCAGAGATGGTTGTCCTTCTGGAAGGTTCTCCTCTCTTCACAGAGCAACGCTGGAGCTCTGTCAGAGTGACCATCAGGTTCTTGGTCACCTCCCTGTCTAAAGCCCTTCTCCCCCGATTGCTCAGTTTGGCCGGGCGGCCGACTCTAGGAAGAGTCCTGGTGGTTCCAAACTTCTTCCATTTACAGATGATGGAGGCCACTGTGCTCATTGGGACCTTCGATGCTGCAGACATTTTTCTGTACCCTTCCCCAGATCTGTGCCTCGATACAATCCTGTCTCAGAGGTCTACAGACAATTCCTTGGACTTCATGGCTTGGTTTGTGCTCTGACATACACTGTCAACTGTGGGACCTTATATAGACAGTGTGTGCCTTGACAAATCATGTCCACTCAACTGGATTTACCACAGATGGACTCCAATCAAGTTGTAGAAACATCTCAAGGATGATCAGTGGAAACAGGATGCACCTGAGCTCAATTTTGAGTGTCATGGCAAAGGCTGTGAATACTTATGTACATGTGATTTTATTCGTTTTTGATTTTTAATAGATTTGCAAAACTTTATAAAAAACATTTTTCATGTTATCATTATGAGGTATTGTGTGTAGATTTTTGAGGAAACAAATGAATTTAATCCATTTTGGAATAAGGCTGCAACATAACAAAATGTGGAAAAAGTGAAACGCTGTGAATACTTTCCAGATGCACTGTATACAAAGGACATAATTCTCTGGAAACCTTCCTTCTGAATCAGCTTAGCTTTGTAAAATGTTTTAAATATGCAAGATACTGATCTGAAGCAGAAATAAAAGATATTAATAGATACAAATATTTTTCTCCACAATGAAGAGACAATAAAATATCAAAATGCCAAGATGTGTGTGAAAGTTAAGATTTCACAAGTTTGTGTTGTTTTTTTTCAGAGGAAAGGACAGTCTCAACTTTCCACTCCATGTCCAAAGTGTCAGTAAATACGAGTACTGCTTTTAAAAGGGAATCAGAGGAGCTGACATTATTAACTGATGCCAGCTTTGAACCATTCACAGGTTATCAGTGGGCACACTCTGTGTCTCTAGCCATTAACACATCACAAGAACACTTCAAAATAAAGCCTAAAAACCAGTTAGCAACATGCATTAAAAAAAACATCGAACAATCGCTTGGAAATCTTGGTGATGTAATGTTTTCCTTGCAAATTTTGCTTGTGGTGCGTTATGACCATCGTGCTCATTAGTTCCATCACTTAACCTCAAATCAGTTGACATATACACAAATTATGACCTAACAAATACTCTAATATTTATTGTTGATTGTGAATGTATGCAGTTTAATAATAAAACATATACTGTGTATAAAAAAAAATGGTACAGCATTGAATCTCAATATTGGCTCTCATTACCCTCAGCCATAACGAGTAGGAGTCTGGAGAAAGTCTTTGTATAAGCAGTACAGAGGATGTAATTGAATATTTCCTATGATTACTCACTAATTACAAGAAATCCATCACTTAGTAGCTCCCTAGAGATTTTGATGGAATGGATAAGTATCATAATTAACTGCAGACATGTCAGTACCGTGTCCACAAGCTATGCAGTGGCCCCAGTCACATCTGTCCCCAGTAATATTCATTTATGCTACTTAAGAGCAATACACAAGTGAATAGCCTCCTTCAAAATCAAAAGCAAAACTCAAGAGCTTGAACCCTTATGGACTGCTTTTGACATTGATAATAATAAACTCTCCCACATCAATACAAATCCTCCATTATACCTCCATCTTTCTAGTAAATATGGTATAAAACATATATGGTGTCGATGATGTTCAATGCAAAAACCTAATGAATGCAGTGTAACAATAAAAGAGAGCTAATGCACAAACCTACTGAAATCTGAGCCTTGCTAATTATTGACGCAGTTTCACTAGTATGGAAGTTAAAGTCAGAATCCTTTGAAAAAAAATGGATAAGAAACTTTAATAACATGAGAAAAATAATTTTATGTATGCTGCCATTAGACAAAAATCACTTGTATCGCTTCACACAACTTTTCTGTTAGGTTTAATGGCTGGTAGCAGAGATTTATTAGCTTAATGACAAAATGTGCAACAGATCATTATCATCCATCATCTATACCCACTTTATCCTGAACAGGATGACGGGGGGGCTGGAGCCTATCCCAGCTCACTTTGGGTGAAGGCAGGGTGCACCCTGGACAGGTTGCCAACCTACCACATTACATTACATTACATTAAGCTGACACTTTTATCCAAAGCGACTTACAACATACCGAAACTGAATTTAGGGTTCAATGTCTTGCTCAAGGACACTTAGGCATGTGGACAGGAGGAGCTGGGGATCAAACCACCAACCTTCCGATTAGTGTGCAACCCACTCTACCGACTGAGTCACAGCCTCCTCACAGGCCCAACACAGAGATAGATGGAAACAAAGACCATTCACGCTCTCCCTGAGGGCAATTTGTAGCATCATCAATTAACCTGAGCTGCATGTTTTTGGATGGTGGGAGGAAGCCAGAGTACCTGGCGAGAACCCACGCAGGCACAGGGAAAACATGCAAACTCCACACAGAATGGCACAGGCCCAGAATCAAACCCAGAACCTTTTCACTGTGAGGAGACAATGCTAACCACTGCACCACTGTGTTTCCAGATCATTACCTTGCTACTAAATCCCAAGACTCTGACTTAATTTCTCAGTCAACACATACAACTATGCTTGCATGTGCTTTTTGCCCGTTCTCCCATCCAGTGCACTTATTATGGTTTCTCATGCTGCTTTAAGAGCAAGACTTGAACTACAGTTGCAAACAATTACATGTCTTGACTCTTCATTTCAGTGCTACAAAAGATGATGTTGCACATTACCATAAATCCATAGTATTTGTCCACATGGCTGCTTGTAGTTTATTATGGAGGTTGTTATTGTGGTCTCTTTGTTCTGGTTTTCTGTTAATTCCAGTTTTGTTGTCCAGTGTTCTGTGTTGCTGTTCTCCTATTATTCAAAATATAGTATTAGTTTTTCTTATGTGTTTTTGGCCAACAAACCTTTGTGTTTTCAGTACAGTGACTGAAGAATTGACTGGTTAGCTGATAATTGGTCAACTTACACCACTAATTAAAGTCTTCCCACTGGCAGAAGTATTTCTAAATCCAATCCCTGCTTTTCATATGTCAAAGGCAGGCACAGAGGGATAGACTTTTAAAGATGACATGCAAGTAGACTTTCTGCTTAAATTGAGTATATTTCCAGTAATGACAGGGATGTCTAAAGCTGAACCCTATTAGCAATATAACTAATCCCCTTCTTCTCCAGCCAAACATATATACTTGTTAGCTTTTCACAGAGCCTGTCATTTCCTTCTACTAATTTAATATTGAGCAAAGGCAAGTCTGTAACTCGCTTGCATGCTGTAGAAAGGCAGCTAAGGGACAACCTCTCAGGATCTCATTAGAATGGACTCAAGAAATGTCTTTTGAACTGTAAAGAAAGAGATTAGTTACTAATAAACCCACATACTGCTTCTCACTGTGTTCATATTTCAATGTTGCAATTTCACAATTTCAGTGTTTACTGATTTTAATTAATTTACCAATGTATTTAATTGTCTATGGTTACAAAGCTTGATCAAACCAAATCAAAACCCTGCCTTCTTTAAAGTATAATGCTGTCAGTAAAAAAACAAATTCTTAATCTAATCTTTAATTTATTCATTTAGGAAATATCATGCCTTTATCACCAAAAAGTTTAAGGAGTAAATAAATAGAATGTATTACAGCTGACTTTGTTTTTTCTCTTTTCATGTTTTGTTTCTCTGATGTTCAGACAGAACATAGTGAAAACTACATTTTTGACTTTTGATATACACTGCCAATTTTGTTTAGAGATCTTTGACTTTATTAAATAAATTATCCTTATGAAGCAAGGGCATGCTTGTCAATATTGGGCTAGTAATTTACTGGTTTAATTTACTAAATGTTTTCAGGTTTATTTTTATTTCAAAAGAGGTACTTGTGAACTAGATGTTGTATAGCGGGACATTGAAGAAAATGTAGAAATTGATAAACCAAATTTTCCATCACATCTGAGAATTATACAATTATATCACATTTATCATGTAATCTGAAAGAATTGTTTCATATTAACAATGAATGTTGCTAAATTAGACAAGAAACATGTTGATTAGTGGTATTCAGCACTTGTACATGCATTCTAAGCACGTTTTGGAAATTTGGTTAATGTTTGTGCCCTTTTAAAATCAGACTTTTAATTTTAGAGAAACTGAACATACTGTATCTTTAAAGCTGCACTTCAGCAGTGTTTCAATTCAACTCAAATATGTTCTCATTTCAGGCATAGGCAAAGATCCACAGCATCACAGCCAGCAGTTTGTGTATGGGTATACTGTATCTAGATTTATTTTGTTCTGTTTATTGCTTTTCGCTTTGTCTGGAAATCATTTCGGTCAACCATCATGAATGACATTCTGATATTCTCATTTCTGCTCTGTGGAGAATTGACTGAGGACTGAGAAGTAATTAGCATGGGCACATGAGAGCAGCCTTCATCAATAACCTCGTTATTGGAAATCAGTTATTAACTAAAACTGAATAAACTGCTCTGAAAACACTCAACAACATTGCATTATTTTGGGCAGTTGACAAATCATAGAACCAAAGGAAGTCCACGCTCACAAATGTTTCCTGATTCACCATCTATTTAAAACAAATTAACCAGTTAACTCTGGGTTTGAATAACCTAATTACTTCATCTTTTTCATGGATTTTATAGCCAGGAAGAGGAGAATCTGTTGTCTTCCTACAATAAATACGTCTCTACTCAGTCACCTGTTGGGTTGACGATCCTTGTATGTAGGATAGAAATTATACTGAGATATATATTTAGAACAATGATTTCCCCATTTTCTCAAAATGTTCAATCTTCTAAATTATTTTGATGTATAGCTCTAAGAAAAAACTGCTGCAGGTAAGAACAGACCGTGTACACTGAGCATTTGAGCATTTACACACTTTGGTTCATCTGACCTGTGAACTATATGAATGCACAATGCATTTTATTAAATGTGCAGATGTTTGTTAAGCTTTTCATTCAAAGCAAAAAATTACAGAGAGAAAAGCTGTGATGGTAGTGGTAATCACTGTGCCGTCTCTATTATTACCTGGATATTCCAAAAGGGAAAAACAAACTCAGAACCATGAAGTCCCTATAGAACTGTTAGAACCGAGAAAGTCTTCTGTGCCTGTCATCACAAATGAATGTTGCTTCAGATGACGCTTCAGAGAAAATTACTTCTCATTGCTTTAGAAATGTAATTTCCCCGTTCTTCTCTACTCCCATCTTTTCTTATCAAGATGCAAGTAAAGGACTCGTTTGGAAACCATGGATGCAGCTGAGGACATCAGGATGTACTCTATGAATCCATTTTTTATAGGCTACATTTAACTTTTTTCATCTGAACAGTAATAATCACCCAACTTGCTTATTTGCTAAACTGGAAGATTTTTCTGCAAGACCTGGCAAAGATCTTTCCCCAGGGCAGACTATGTGAAGCAGGATCTAGTCCAGGGGTGGGCAAACCTTTTGGCTCAGGGGCCACATTGACTTTTAAAATTTGACAGACGGGCCGGGCCAGCACCAGATGCATACATATCAAACATAAACATAAAAAAGGCATTACAGTGTTAATACTTACATTCACTTTTAGTGGGAACAGTGTTGTTGATCACCCTTCTTTGCCAGTGCATCGAAGTCTGGTGTTGGTTTTGTTGTGGCAATTCTCAGAACAGATCTGAGGTGTTCATCACTCAACTGGGATCTGTGAGGTGCTTTGTTGGTGTTCATCACACTAAAAGTCTGTTCACACACGTACGTAGAGCCAAACAACACCAGCATCTTCTGTGACATCTTCTGGATGTTTGGAAATTTGGCTGCACTTAATGAAGCATAAAACTCATCCAGTTTAAGAGAGTTGAACTTCTCCTTTAAGACGGTGTCACATTGGAGATCAATCAGTTCCAACTGCAACCCCTGTGGCGCCGTTTCAGGGTCTTGTGTGAAGGGACACGACACCAGCTGAAGGGACAAGACACCAGCTGAAGTGACTTGTCAATTTTTCCAAAATCAGAGAACCGATGGCAGAATTCGCCGTGCAGGTTGTCCAGTGATTTCCTGTATTTTTTCACATGTCGAGGGGCGTCTTTCAGCGTAGCCAGCGTGGGAAAATGAGCAAATGACTTGTTTGACATTTGCTTTGAGAATAAAGCTAGCTTGGTTTTGAAGGCTCTGACGTTTGTGTACATTTCATGCACAAACTGGTCTTTCCCTTGTAGCTTCACGTTCAGCTCATTCATGTGTGTCAGTATGTCCACAGCAAGAGCTAAATCACAAAGACAATCTGTGTCACTCAGCTCAGGAAAATCGTCAGCTTTCTCAAGTAGCTCCAAAAATGAGATAATCTCCTGTTTGAGCTCCCAACACTCATTGACATACTTTCCCCAAACTTAACCAGCGGACGTTGGAGTGGTAAAGCAAGTCCTGGTGATCAGCATCATTTTCTTCAAGAAACTTAATAAACTGACGATGGTGAAGTCCCCTCGCTCCAATAAAGTTAACCACTTTTACAACTGGCTTCACTACGTGGTCGAGCTGCAGGACGGATTTACACAGTGTAAGAAAATGACCTCCTGCTCAGGGTTGTCCTCTTTCACCCTCTCCTGGATTCTTTTGAGCAACCTGTCGTTTTTTCCAGTCAAATTTGGCGATCCGTCTGTGGTAACGTTGGCGAGCGGACTCCAAGGTAGCTGGAGCCTCTCGATGACCCCCGACACGCCGTCATACGAGTCCTCTCCCCGCGTTTTCCCCTTCAGGGATTCCACGGCCAAAAACTCCTCTGTTATCTCAAACAGTCATTAATCCCTCTGATAAAAATTAAAAGCTGAGCGGTGTCCTTTATGTCATTACTTTCGTCCAGTGCCAAGGAATATAATGTAAATAACTCCGCTTTTTTTGTTTAGCTTGCTACCCAAGTCTTCGTCAATCAGCTCAACACGGCGAGTCACCGTCCTGCGTGATGAGCTCATGTTTTCTAATTTGTTCTTCTCTCAGGACACAAGACACCTGCTGTCTCTACCACACACTCTTTGAGAAACTCCCCTTCGGAGAAAGGCTTGCTGGTCTTTGCTAATTTGAATGCCAGCAAATAACTTGCCTTCATGCTTGATTCTTGGATAAATAAAGGTCAGATAAAGGTGTTTTGCTGAGCCTGCAAACTATCTGCCGACCTCTGAGCGGTCGCCGTCCGTTCCCGCGTTGACTGGTTGTTAGCGCAATTAGCATGCTTGGTGGAAAAGTGACGGCTGATGTTGTATTCCTTTAAAACCGCAACGGTTTCTTGGCAAATAAGACACACAGCCTTCGACCGGACTTCAGCGAAAAAGTATTTAGTCGTCCATTCCTTGTTAAACACTCGGCACTCGCTGTCGACTTTTCTTTTCTTTGGCCCGTTCATTGTTGCAGATGGGTTCAGAGCAGCAGCAGAGTAACAACAGAGAGCAGCCCGGCCTCCACAAAATCAAGTCAATGTATCACTGCGCCTAGTGCACCACCTGGTGGACCACCGGGTATTACAGGACAAGGTCAAATGAATGCAGTCATAATTGTGATATGATTTGATTTGGGCAATTCTGTACCAATCTTCGGCGGGCCGGATTAAAAAGACCAACGGGCCGGATGTGGCCCGCGGGCCGTAGTTTTCCCACCCCTGATCTAGTCGTTACAGAATGTTATGTTGGCTGGTTATGGTCACATGTCTAAACTGTCTTTATATTTGATAAAGATGGTAGTATTGTGACCCCCGAGGTGCATCTCAAAGAAATCTGGTTTTCATCTCATCTTGAGTGCTGGTATTTATTTATTCATTAATTTGTCTATTTTTGTTTATTTTTATTTAGTCTCCAAGAGATTCATACAGACAAGGACACAGACATTTACATCAGTGCATTAATGTGTAATTGGACTTCATTTTAATTTGTATAGAAGTTTGCTCTTGACCCTGTTAAATAGCTACACTATGAGCTGGAAGTGAGCCCATTGTGAGAGTCCTCTGAACCCACGAGGCCATGTCTTTCCTGCTGGGGTGGAATTGACCTGTCGCACTCCCTCACACTGAGGAGATCAGCCATGAAATTGGCTCACAGAGAGCTGAGGGTATAGTCTTTAAATACTGCCTCAGCGAGGTAATACCCGAGTAGTGCATGGTTTTCCCACTGGCACAGAAAACCTTAGCAACCCTCACGTCTTCTTCTTTTCCTTCATTACCAAGACGATTGTGCAGGATGGCTGTTCTGCAGGCCCACTGGAAACCCTTGCGCTTCTCAGGCAATTCATTTTTTCACAGAGATGAACTGAAACATCTTAATATGGGATTTAATACAGGATATATTTTAATGCATGACTTTTATTTGTTTCGCATGTTCCATCTTTGACTCTGCGATCTGGCTCTTGCAGTATTTTCTCATGTTTAATGTACTTATAGGTAACTGGTCTTCTTGAGATGTTAATAGTGAAACTCTGTGGTAAAGTTCTCTGTAATAAATTACCTCATACTGTTAGTTTGCCCAATCACTGATTAGGATAATGTTTTCCAGTACATTGAATTTACGCAGGTGGCCACTTTTTTTTAATTTATATTTATTTCTGGGTACATATAGAAAACTAGAAAAGCCTTATAAATAAAGACACAGAATCGTGATGCCCAAATCAAAAGGCACTTTGGTTAGCCAGCATTCAGTGGTTGAAGCACTTTGAATTGCCTTGTTGAAATGTGCTATACAAATAAACTTGCCTTGCCTACCCACTCAGTCCACGATACTGTGTATCGTCCAGTATACTGGACCGTATGATGGTTTTCAGAGGAGAAGCTCTGTGTGGTATGTTCCCATTTGAATTAAATTTTTGAGCAACAAGTTCAACATGAGTTTTGTAGGATGCTGTAGCCAAATTCCCAAGTTCATAATGCTGCAGTGTATCAAATAGATCTCAATTTAAGGCATATGTGGGATTGGGAAAATCAATGGCACATGCTCTTGTGAAATGCACACATTTTGTCTTTGGAATTTAAAGAAAAGTTTTAAATCAAATAGGACGACGTGCACATCATCAAATGAAGCCTGCAGTCTGGAGAAAGCCTGGTTTGCAGTGGGGCTGATGGCATTAAAGATGGTGTTATTTGTAGGAAAAGGGCATTACTGTGATGAGTTGGGAAAATAGATAATATTTATGTACTGAGTAAATAGCAGAGGGCCTAATATTGATCCTTGAAGGACATCTTCCTCAATCATTCAGAGACTTGATTTGAAACCTTCTGTAAAAACAGTTTTAACTCTATTAGAACAGTTATGAGCAGAAACATCACAACCCTGAGAAAGCAGCTTATTGAACGAAATGTGATCAACAATGCTTGTGAATTCATAGCTGCTTTGCAGCACAATCTGCAAGTAGGCATTACTACTTGTGCTGTCTCTGGTGCAGCTGCTGCCTGGGTGACAAAAGGCTGTGTAGCTGGGTAATATATTCCTGTTTGTATTGAAAAAACAAAACAAAACATGTGCATGCATTGCTTTACATGTAATCTGTGTCTCTGCACATGTTGCTCTGTGCTGCACCTGAGCCTTTTATTGACAGGGAGGTGTGATTACATGCCTGCTCGTCCATTAATTGCCTTTCAAATGCCAACCTGGTCATACACTAAGTAATTCTGAACATCTGTGAATGTTTATGTTTGTGTATGTGGGTGGGTGTGTGTGTGTGACTAGAACATTTTTGTTTGCTTGTTATGATCATTGTTTTAGTTGCAACATCAATGTTAAAGAAGAATAAAGAGATTATATTACTGTAAAAAATGCATAGTATTTGTTCATGTTTATTTCTTTTCAATTTAATGATTTGTACGTAGAGTTTTTCCTACAAACTGACTGACCTGCACACAGAAAGACAGAAAAGTAATCACTTATGACAAATACTGTAGAACACACAACTAATAATGTTTGTGGCCAAATAGAAAAACATTCTGGTAACATCCAAATCTATGTCTGGAAAAAACCTGAGGAGTCATAGTTACTTATGGTATTAAGCCATTAATAACCGGATTCTATTTGCTTTTGGTACTATTACGGATTTAATTTTCCAATGCAGATAGTGCCTGCTCATTGCAACGCTGCATGAAACTGCCTTGACGTCATTTTCAATTTGACACACATACTCGCTGAATCCTATCAATGGAAGCCAGTCTTCTCCTCATTTGACGACATTACAATTGACATACGTTGCCATTAATCAAGTAGTCCAGTGAAAAAATGATGACCACAATGATAGTTTGGCAAGTTAACAATAGCAAGTTTGTGCAGAATATTGTGTCTTGCGCATTCAGTGAGGCAGTGATTGTGCCGATTCTCTCTGACCAGTCAGTGGTCTGCAGTGTTATGACATCACCTTTTAGTATCAGCTCAGCTCATTTGAAACCTCATGGGGGGTGATACAAAAGAATACTATGCAGGACTTTTGTTGGACATAATTAAGGTAGAGAGCTAGTTGGATTTATTTACCTCATGTTGTTAGTGTATGGGAAAAACATGGACATAGTCTTGGGCATTTGTTTTAACATTCATCCAAATTCAATTCAGGAAAGTCCACAGTCCTACTTAGATGAATTCTAACAGGGTAAAGAATTAATTTGAGGATAGAGAGCAGTCTTTTCCATTAACTGCAGTTGCACCACAAAATTACTCAACCGGTGACACGATTTTGTCATTGGAAAGACTTTACTTTCAAGGTCGCTCTGCTTCCTCTCAACCAGCCACAATGGATAGTGTCCCTAAAAAAGCCTTTTTAATGGTTTCATATGTCTAATAAAAATTGGTAAATGCATTACAAACTGACATACATTAGAAAAGGAGACTGTGCATCAGTATTTTTGCTACAATTAAGGTACAACACCAAAAAAATAAAGCAATAAACTCAAAATAAGAGCAAGTGCTCACAAAGGATGATTTCTTTCAGGCACAATGAACATCTCTGAGTGTAGGCATGAAAGTAGGCTTCGAGGCTATTTCTAGAAATGGAAGAAAAGCCACAGTCAAAGCACAATCATTAGTCAGACTTTTGACGTAAAAACTCTGATTGCAAAAATATTCACTGGAAGAATCAGGAGAATAGAAATGCACCTGGAAACACAACCTCAACTATAAAAATCAAGTTACTATGGAAATTAGACGGACTTTAGACAATCTGGAAAGGGAAATACCATACCTGAATAATAAGAGAGTTCAAGTTAAAGTTTGTATGACAGGAACAAATAATCATCTACTTATAAAATCATTTCATACACCTTCATTGAAATCATAACAGCATACGGGTGTGCATTGATGACCAGCATGTGTTAAATGACAGTCTTTAAAGGGAGTCAAACCAACCAAACGAAGGAGAGACTGCAAAACATATTTGATAAACAGCAGTTTGAGGAGAACATTTTCTCTATTATACAATATATAGAAAGATTTTGGACATGTTGCCATTTCTAGTGGTTGTCTGTTTTCTGTGTTACTGATTTGATTAGATGATATGGCATGTGAGTGTACACAAAGCACAAATGGAAGTGTAAAAGGACAGAAAGGCATTTCACTAGTTCCCAATAGCAGTGAAATATACTGTGTACCTAACCTCAAAGTTTGCGTCTCTAAAAAGGGAAAATATTTTAATATATGCATACGTGTATGTATACTGTATATACAAAGACTTTATTTGTAAGTATCTACTATGTATAGCCTGAAAATACTTTTTAAAATGTGTTTGCTCACAAACTGGATTATGTCATAAAAACATATTGTGAAGAACTCAGTGGAGTCATTTCCAGAACAGAAAACTGCTTGTATCCATTAGAGAAGACACATCATGCAGTACAGATGACATACTCTCATCTTGGAGGGAAAAGATTCATATTGCATGAATAATTTCCATCTAGTCCTGACAAGCGCAGTGAACCTTCATTTGTGATGCTTGATTTAGCATTTGTAATTCCCTGTTATGCAAGAAACAGCATTTAAACTGGCATCATCACAAATAAGAAATGGTTAGGAACAGAGTCACAGTGTTAATATGGTTTAATATTGCCTGCTTGCTCCACTGACACTTGTAATGGTTTAATATGAATTTGGCTGGAAAGGCAGCCATACAGTCATTAAGGTGCTCTCACTGCAGAATGAACAACAACCTGCTACAATTAATCAACTGTCTGAAATATGCACTGTGTTGTGTTTGGGTTGAAATTCAGCAAGTGTGTAGAGGTGCTATGTCCAAAAACAAACACTATCAAAAAATACACAATATATCTATGTATCATAATGGGACTAAAGACTGGGATAAAGTCATGGGAACAGATTTTACTCCTCAAAATAAAGCTTGTCTGCTAGGGATTTCTGAAGCTAATTTGCAGTCTACAGTGACACTTGGTAAAGCCCCACTTCATACTATAAATATTGTTGTTGCTATCATAGAGCTCTTTTTCAGTGGTTTCACATCAAGCCAACCTTCATACAGTAATACCATGTGTTAAGGGCAGAGATGGCAAAAGAGAAATAGTTGTGTAATGTTGGATTGACACCTCGTTAACAACCACAGTCATGCTTAAAAAAAAAAAAAAACAGTGACTGATGGTTAGAAACAAGGTACAACTAGTAGTGTCCTGGTGCTCTGTTGAGCCATCAGACACACCAACCTCCTCACTACTTTGTCACTATCACAAAGTGACACAATGTGTAAATAATGAAGAACTGGTAGGAATGCCCAGGTACAAATCTGTAACACATCCACACCTCCTCTCCCCGATGTGAAGGCCTATATCCCCATAACTTAACAGAACACTTAACTGCAAACAAAGATGAAAAAGGGAAATCATTGCTGATCCATCTCACCCCTTTAACAGTGAGTGCACCATTCAGCCCTCAAGCTGCCACAACCAGCTTTCACTGGGAAAAACAAAGGGACCTGTCACATAATTCACTCCTACAAGTATCCACCTGCTCAACAGTGAATAACCACTAATAGAAGGGACTGTTCTGACTTCCACGTTTTGTCTGATTGTATATTAATTGCATTACAATGTGTTTTTCAACTGCACTTCAATCTCGTATGCACAAGACCAATTACCCTACTGATTTGCAAACTGTTTAAGATCAGGCCACAACTGAAAAAACTCAACAGTCCATCATGTTGAAATTATCCTCTGGCTGTGCACCAAAAGCAAAGAGCTGAACCATTATGACTGATACTTTCTCTCTTTCTCTCTGTGTGTGTGTGTGTGTGTGTGTGTGTGTGTGTGTGTGTGTGTGTGTGTGTGTGTGTGTGTGTGTGTGTGTGTGTGTGTGTGTGTGTGTGTGTGTGTATTAGTGGGTGGAAAATGTTTGAAATTGTGCATTTAAAATGTTGTATTTATCAGCATTCCCTGGTATGTATCTGCTATTCATGAAATATGTATTTTAAACAGAGACTCTTTAGGGTTGAGTTTGCTCTAAATAGAGTTTTTATTTCCTTGGGTGTCACCCCAGAAAATAGTGCAGCAGCGCAGATGACCAGGTTTCCAATGCAAATAAAACTGTATTAGCATCTGTCATGCCAGAAAATCCAGTCTGTCACTAAAGAACAGCACAGAGGAGACTGCTATTGAAATTGTTCAAATCATTCACACAGTTTCTGCTAAGATTTATACAAACAGCTATTTCAGGTTCCTTGTGGCTATGCTGAAATGACACCTCCTCTCTCAAAGCAATAGCAGGAAGACATTCATGAAGCAGAAACAGCTGGAGCTTATTTTTAGATCCCTTTGCAATATTAGCTAAAGCACATACTCCTATAATCATCATGCTAAAAAAAAAAAATAACAGAGGTATTTGCATGGTAACTAATACTATAATTACCATGCATTTATTTCACCTCATTGATATTCCTGTGTGCATAACTAAGTATCATAATTCATATACTTATATACGTAACCATAATAATTCATTAAAGTCATCTGACAGTGAAGATTTTGAATGACTATTGCATGAATTTCTATTTTGTGTCTTGGTAATTTGATTTGAAAGTGCAATGTGAGATGCAGAAAAAAATATTCATTTAATAACAATAAGAATGATAATAAGCTAATTTAAAAGCTTATTTATTTGTTGCATAACATTGTTCATATTCAATTGTGAGTCAGAGGGATTCTGCTCATCTTAAAGATGACACAATACTTCATTCTGTATTCAAGCTGGTCAAACTATTCCCTAGGACAGCACAATTATGTGAAATTAAGAGCTGTTTTCTGCTTGCAAGTCAAAGCCCCACTTGGTCTAAAGCAGCCAGTTCCCTGGGTGAGATAGGAGCTCCTCTGATGTTGTAATCAAAGTTCTGCTCAGAAATCTCTGATCTGTAGGTCCCAGCACGTACTCAAAACTATTAATAGACATAAAAAAAAATTGCTTTGAAATTCCAATGGTATGCAAGCTGGCTTTTATCAGCACATAGCGTAAAGGCTTACACAGCCTTCAGGTGTTAATTAAATCTCCAGTGACATTCCCATATCCTGCCCTGCAGAATAGGCTGCAGTTTAGATATTGCATAGGTGAAGTCACTTCAGTCACACCAATCTTACTTAAAACAGGATGGGGGAACATCCCACAGGTGGGAGGGAAAACGTGGTGACAAGAGAGTCTGCCATGCCAGAGGCAGATGAGTTTGCAACCGCTGACTACTTCTCTAGAGAGCTGTGAATTGATTTGCTGACCGTGGTTGTCCTCGGTGGCAATCTCTGAGCCTTGCAGCACACTCTGGAAGGCTGTAGTCCCGCCTGGCACACTCATTCATCAAGCAGCCTGAGCCATCATACAGGCAACTCCAGCAGACCTGGGCCCAGGGCGAGGGGATATTATTAGAGATGAATTGAGGTAACTGCCTTTGATGACCCAGTTCAGGGTGTCTGTCGCTCTCTAAGCTTTCCTTACGTTTTACTAACTTTCATTCTTACTCTGTAAGGAGGTCAGTGGCCATTGTGGTAAGATGTACTGCACTGCAGAGTATGTGATAATCCTGAAACTGCCCACTGCTGGTAAGACAGCACAATTATTACTGACTCAGGCTGAGCACCAAAGTTTCAAATTAAAAGCAGATATAATACATCCATGCGTCCATACAACATCAGATACTTTCACATTCTCATTGACGCATTAAATCATAAACAGCTTTGCACCAGAATACATAATTCAGTCCAAAACTCACTGGAGACATTAACTAAGCATTGCCTCCAAGGGGAAAAACAAAACAAAAAACAAAAACATGCTAAAGGCAAAACATTACTTTGCATAAATTTACAGTATGCAACACACCACAAACTGCAATAGCTACAGTATATCTCTCTGCAGAATTTTTAATGTCAAGAATGCATAAAGAACATTTGCTATAGAAGAAATATCCTTTTCAACGATCAAACTTTAACTTGCAATTACAGATAACCTGAGGTATTTCATGTAAATACAAAGGTGTAAGGAAATAGTTTTGTATGTATGTTGGCACACAACACTCTTCCCATTTATCTTTGCTTGCAGCTAAGTTTTGCAAGAACAAATAGGCAGCCTCACATACTTAGAAATAACATAATTTAGATTCTCTAATCAGTTCTGAACAATCAAATGCAAATTCCACGTTTCAATATCTAGTTCTGCTGCAAGGACTGACCTGTTCCACTGCCCAAAAATTATTCCATCCAATTAGAAGCTGGCCCAAGCAGAAACATGAATGTTATGAATTTGTTAATTCTTTCTAAAGGCGGAGAAGAACCAAATACAAGTTTGCACAGCAACCCTTGTTAGGACGTTGCATTGACTTCCAATCATTGTGGACAGTCAAACCCAAAACTAAACCATAATTTAGTTCTGACCTGAACCCTAAACTAACCCCGGTTCACACTTTACATCCGAAATTTAACCAAGACCTGAGGAATTACGTTTTGCCACATAAGATCCAGGCTTTTGTCTCCATGAGTACTACTGGTCCCGATAAGGTCTGTATTCATACTAGGTTCCAATGAGGTACCAAAAAGACACAGTTACACACACACACACACACACACACACACACACACACACACACACACACACACACACACACACACAAGTAATGAGCTTTTTAATGCATTTGAGGCAAAATAACATTAAAAACTAAATATGCTGCACTAAAAGTCACAGAGTAAGCAATAACCTGGAATTAGCAAAAGCTGTAGTCATATAAAAACAGTGCTTCTGGATAATAAATCACTGCTGTCGTCATCGAGTTAGAAAAAGCTGTTGTGGACTAATAATTGTGATGATTTTGGATCGGGAAGTGTATCTCTTTGTCTCACATGGTTTAATACACATCTCAATATGTAGTACATTGGTTAAAAAAAAAAAAAAAGATACATTTGTTATAAGACAATATCATGTGATTTGGGACTTCATATTTTGTGGGCTGTTGCTTCCTAATTTCATACAGTGCTGGGAAGTTGTTTGTGTCACTGAAAGCTGCTGACTAGGAGTGTCGTAGTTCCAGAGTCATTTTCAGTTGTACAAATTCAAAATTTATAACTCTACAGTATAAGGGTGCCCTTGAAAATAAAGTACCTTAATGTTGCACTTATTGCCAATAAATGGTTGGAGTTATCATCTAATGTGCTCTGAAAGTAGCTGCTAACAGTGGAACTGTTGTTACTTGCCCCACATTGATTCCCACAATAGCCAACTTTACTGTGGTCATCTCCATATTTTTCCTCTGTTTCGACAAAATGTTAGTTTTGTGAGAGAGAAGCGAGACTGGTAGTACACACTACATTATACTTGACCAAATGCTACATGTTTCACACACTGCAGCTGTTTGTTTGATTGACAATCTCTTCTTTGTTTCTATGTAAACAAACTAGCTAATTACTTCTATGCCTTGTTCTACTGGCATTAGGTTGGAATCTGTTCAGCAAGACGGGATGCTCGTAGCACATATCATAAGATAGCAGCAAGTAGCACAAACAGATGTAAAAGCCAAGGTTTGGCATTTGCTATTCATATTAATTTTACATTTTCTTTTCTATATAGAATCTGGTTCAAAGCTGGTATTTGAAATGGAGGACTCTTGCTTGTTTTTTAGTTTCCAATACACATCGGTTAATCTTTAATAAGACATGATTGCACTATTTACAATAGACATTCATAATAATTATTAGACTGTATTTAAATGCTATCATATATCACAATACAATAAGAGGCAATCCTTGTCAGTTATGTGTTTGTCTTGTGTTTGATTTGTGTGTCAGAAACATGTGTGGTCATGTCTGAATGTTTTACTACGTCCTTAACTGTCAATCAGTGTCTATCTCCTTCACCTGCTTGACCCATGATTGCGAAGACAGACTCGTGGTCCCCAGACTACCAAATGATATGGAGATTGCAGTGAATTGGGGCCCTCAGAGCCACGGTCTCATTTACATGGGGACACCATATCAGGTAGAGCCATTACTGAAAACAGATTTGTTGAGGCCACGTCATGAATAAAATATCTGACAAATTTATGATGATGGTTTATTGTAGTTAGTTGGCCTTGACCTTATGAAGATCTCAAAAATAAGAGAAGCCTCTATTCCATACCACAAATGTTCCTTCATGACAGTCAGCTTTTATAACTTGAAATAACTTTATATAGGTTCTGCTGTGACCTCTCAATTTGTCACCTTGATTTGTCACTGCAAAAACCTTTCGGGCAAGTATTTCATCATGTATTTTGCAATTTGCCACGCCAAATGTTTACCATGTACAGTAAATTAGACAGCCTCCAGTTCCAGACAGATGGGATAGAAAATATGCAGTTTTACAGCCCTTTACTGTTGAGTAAGCATGCAAGTGAGAATGTGAAAGGCATATGGCATTTTGCATATGTCTCTTTAACCATGTACACTAACCTGCTACTCAGTATGTGCCCAATTGAAAGACTTCCTTTCAATCTGTTCTTCGCTTCCTCTCTCACACTTTGTCCACCTCGTATACTTTGTTCTGTAAATGCATGCCGTAGCAGTCGGAGCACTGAACAAGAGAATAATCAAAAACCAAGAAGACAAATAGTCTGTGATAATTATGAAATCTGAAATTCACAAATAAACAAACTCAATATGCATATGCACGTGTGCATATAAACAGATAAACACTTGAAACACCACAAGAGATGTATTAATAGCGTTGATTAATAACTCAAAATAAAAGCAGAAAAGATTATCCTGGGAGACTACAGATACAGTGCTAAGTCAAAACATTCATATGTTTAGCATACATTTTAATTTCAATTTCCATAAACTGTGTCATCTCACACTCACAGGAACTGACATATTCACAGAAAAGTTATGCGTATCCAAATAAGGCGAACAAGGCAAATAACTAATCTTTGAAAGCTGTATTGTACTAACATGAGGATCTACAGGGGTGTCTGGTCCTCTCTCCTTTGCATGCTACTACTCTCTTCGCCCATTCAAGTCTCTGGACAATGGGATGGTTTTTATCAGAGCTGCCTCTGGCCAAGATGTCTGAGATCCCAGAATAATCTATCTTTTTATCCCTGTGAATGTGTATATAGCCCTGAAGTCACAGCCAGTTACACCAAGGCCCAGTTAAGTCAACATTAGGGCCACACACACAAACAAACACACACACACACACACACACACACACACACACACACACACACACACACACACACACACACACACACACACACACACACACACACACGCGTGCACGCACACACACAGAAAATATACCTGCATGAATACCAATCCTAATTATACAAATTAACAAGAAGCAAATGCTATTTGCATGAAAGCACCTCACTGCATTGTGACCTAGGTGCCACATAATAAAACAGAAGAAGTTCCTTGGATTTCTTCATTATAGGAAAAATAGAAAACCCGCTCGGAGAACCCAAACTATAGTTATGTGCACGCACACAGGCACACAAAGCACATGTAGGCTTACTATACCCCACTGCATTTTGGCAATCATAATAACAGTCTTAGAAGCCAAGGCAGGCATTAAGGTCTGTGAGAACTTTGTTTTCCCGAACAGGAATATCTTTGCTGAGCTTGTAAAGCTGACTTGACAAGCCAAGAGAAAACTGCCAGCTGAAATTAAAGAATTATTCCTTCCTAACTAAACTTGACTGTTTTTTTGTTTTTTTTTCTCTTTTAGACAAGAAAAGAAGATGACCAAAAAGACAAAATGTTCAGCAAACTTAAGAGTTGTGTAGCACGGGTGAAGTGGCCATGGGGGTTGGTGGTGAAGAGTTAGGAATTTCTGCATGCTCTTTCACACACTGGGGTTTGGCATTGTCCACCATGGCTTGGCAAGGTTGGATACAGAGCTGGGCTCAAGACTTCACCCTCTGGTAGGCCCCTAAACAGCTAATTGCTAGCCCATTGTGGTAAACCTGACTTCACGCAGCGGTGCGCAGAAATATACACAAGAAACAAAAGAAATATGATATATAGCGATTTGACAATAGCATAAACAGTGAAAGAGAGAAAAAGAGCTTGCAGCTTATGTGGGAGTTACCATGTTAACATTTAGTGCATCCAACTGTGTTGTGTCCAAAGGGCTATTTTGAAGAGAGTTACCTATTGCAAAAATCACCATTGCATTCGAAGAAGACTGACACAGCTTCACATGTCCCTGAGATGTGTCATTTGTCACTTTAGTCAAACAAAAAATTGTTTTCTATGCAAGCCAAAAGGTAAAACCACATCTACATACAGTGTTTTGCACATAAAAATAAACCCTTTTTCTGTTTAAAGTACCTAAAGATAGTCCATGTTACCATTTCAGCGTGTATTAAATTGCTTAATCCATATTATAATTGCAAGATCCTCCTCTGGCAAAAATGTTGTACATGCCCTCGTTTAAGAGGGTTTAATGGGTGAGTTTCTCCATGCCGCGATTCATTATATTACAACATGGTTGAGAGAGGATTTAGCTCAGAGGTACAGCACTCAAGAGTAAAGATCTAAACCCCTGTGAATCCAAACAGTATTTAAACCCCCCAGCCCCAACACAACTTGACCCCTTTTAGCAAACCACTTGTCTTACTGTGTCAATGACGTCATACAAGAGAATACAGCACAGTGCCTACTGTAGGAGCCTCATAAACACATTTATAGAGTCATAACCATGTCAACTGTCATAGTATGTATTTTGAGTATTCATCAACGACATTGTTTCATGGAACATAAAAGGCGGTGACTTTCTAATGTATCATACATATTTTATGCCACAGGGATTATCACATATTCTCTTATAAAGTCAGGCTATAGTTGGTCAAGGATTTAATCAAATGAGAACGGTAGATTTACTGATGCTGAATGACATCACAGTGAAGAACAGTTTGATCCCTCACTGTTTGATGAAAGATTGAATCTTAAAAATACATTACAAAACCTAATGATGCAAGGAAATAACTAGCTCTCAGTCATTCAATCTTGTCCAATCTGCTTTATACCGGTCTGTGAAGTCAAAAAAAAGAGAATACACTCACTCATTATGAAAACGTCAATCAAAATGTCATTCTATGCTTACTTGGGTTAGAGTATGCTTTTGTAATACGTGTTGAAATTATGCACATGTCACATAAGCCAACTGTGCCCTTATTGGAATGAATGTAGTGAAATTGGTATGCAACACATTTTATAAAAGGGAACTAGATACTGTCCCTGTATATTTTACAGGTCGCACACGAGCGCACACACAATTGAGTGCATGGTTACGATGTTGCTGTTTCTGAGGTTGTGTAACCACTGTTCTTACGGTGGCAACATACAATAGTCAATAATGTTTGACTTCCATCACTTTAATTTAATAAAGTCAACAGTAAAGTCATGCTATTTTCAACAGCTGTTCTGGATTACTCATCTGAAGTGTTATTATCTGATTTCAGTCACAACATTATATATGACAACAGTCATATCTACCTGCTTGTGTTTCACAAAACTTTGTCTGTCTACTGAAACGCTAAGGGGCTTCTAATTTGAATGGTGAGTGTTGAGTTTGGATAAACACACAGCCCAATAACTTGAACAGAGCAAATGCTAGGGGATCAAAACGAGGCTTCAGGTTGACATGGTGAATAAATCAATACACCTCAAATATCAATATGTCAACTTTGATCACTCCATTTGCTTTATTGGGTCTCATGTGTGAAATACTCTTTAATTGATTGAATCTTCAAGCACTTTGCAGAGATAACTACTGAAGTTAGCATGCTAACTAGCTACTGCCGGCACGGCCTGTCTCAAAAGGAAAAAAGTTCAAACAAAGAGACAGCAGCTCTTCTTCATCTTTGCATTCATTAAACATAAAATATCAATTGTCAAACACGAACTCTGATTTGGTTTCTGACTGGTCAGTGCCGCCACAAAATGTAATTTAAGTGCACCAAAAGACACATGTGGAATAAAGATTTCCGTGCAGGACAAAATGTTTGTGAAGTAGTGCCCTGTATACAAGCAGAAGCACGCATACACACCTGCTCAGTCAGTCAGAGTCGAGGACCCAGAGGAACCTGCATATCTATTATTCTCTACCCACGCTCCTAACTGCAGGCCTCCCACTTACAGATGACAGACCTTACTGTTCTCACAACTGAACTGCTAAATGTTCATTTTAATTCTTGTTAAGTGCACAGAAAGACAAGCAGAAGGACACAATTTAGAAACAAGCTAATATTTTATTCTATAATACCTGCTGTTCTCTAAGTCAGCTCCAAAGCTTCTTTCAGCTCTCATTAGCCAGGACGATTTGACTGTAATAAAAGACGCAATCAGCATTACAGTTTTAATGACTATTAGTTGAATACTGCCAAGAATTATCACGCATTGACTTCTTAAATTAAAAGGAAATTTATGGGCATCCCAGGAGTCCATTTTGTAAATTTATACCTGTAAACAAAAATAAATAAATACTATCAATTAAGGACCACGGCTGTTTCAAGTGACACAGATCTGTATTTCCTGTCATTAATATGTCATGTCTCTTTTTGGCTCCAGCCTGAGCGGTATTGTCCCTGCTCTGTGGCACAGCTGTGCAGCTCTTGATAATGTAGGACTCCGTAAGCATCTGTACTGTGCAATAATGAAAAACATCCATGCTGCGAAGGGAAATAGGACATTTCATAATCCGTCTGTGGCCTTGGCCCTGGTCGTTGGTCCATGGAGAGAGTCTCATTAAACTTCTCATTAGTGACACACTGAGTCTCTGTAATGACTGAATGCATATACAAATCACCTCAAACATGAAAGGAGGGACAACAACAACACACCCAGACTGTGTCCGTGTGCTGCCAAGTCCTCTGGTGAGAGCATTTGTACTTGACAAATGGAACAGTATTGAACATCTGTTTACAGTCTGAGAAGACAACTTGTAGAAAAAAAGGGTCCCCCTTCACATTCTGTAACTCACCTACGAAAGCCTCAAGACATGTCACCTATTGCACAACATACACTTCTTCTCATAACTAAAATCAATGCACACTCTCATACAATGAGCACCAAAACGTCATGCTGTTTATTTCAATATAATAATTCTTAAATGGTCAATTTGGAAGGTGTTTAGTATAAAATGTTCAAACATTGACTGAACCTATCCCCAGAAGGTGTAGAAATAGCATTGATGATGTTTTGACAGAGACATCTGAGTATTTTGTTGCAGAGCTATCTACTGAAGTTATCATGCTAACCACCTAGCGCCGACCAAGCTTTTCTTGTTATAACACTTTGTACCACAAGATGGTACAGTGAGTCACTGTCACAAGTCTGCCCTCAGTCGAACATCAGAGGAAGAAGAAGTGTCTAACTTCTACTTATAATACACAGAACTACAAACACAACGATGGCTGTAACTCTTTGCAAAACAGAAGCAGAGCGGGAGTTAACAGGCTCTTCTGGAGACAGTTCTTGCAGAGTAAAGGCATAAAGTTTGATGCTGAACTCGTTATGTTTCTGGTCAGTAACTGGCTATGTGGCAATGTCTCATAAATAAAGGCACATAATTAATATAACGTCAGGGGTGTTCTGACCATCGATCATACAGTTAGCCATCTCTTGATACGTTGATGCAGTTCAGGGCAGTTAGAATGGGTGTGTGCTCGTCATCGGCCTATCTACCAACCTCAGGTAATTTTATGTAGCAGAGAAAAAACAGGCATACTGACCTTGTTTGGACAATTATAAGCAGATTTTTAGTGCAGCTAATGACACCACAAACTGTACTGAAAAATATTCTCAATCATGTTGATATATGGTTTTTCGGTGGCTGTTTTTTTGTTACTGTGATCTTCCTATAAAGAGGGAGACAGGTAGACTCTAACGTAAACTACAGGCTTAAGTGATCACCATTAATTGTCTATCCATTACTGGGCGCAAACTTTACAATTATCACTGATATAAAAAAAAATAAAAAAACAACGACTAAGTAACGCCAGGACAAGAATATGTAAATTCTACCAAATTGCAGAAGCTACTCATGCCTAAACCGAACCAACGTAGTATAGCATTGAACTGAGAGCTGACTACCTGAATGCTACAGTGACTCATTACCGCTCCCCTAATGTAAAAATTAGTATTATAAAAAGGGATTTCATTCTTACAATGTACACTTTTAAGGGGGCAGTAATGTAGACATTACTCACTTGTCGTAATTTCAGGCTGTGTTTCAGGCTGTTTCACTGGGATGACTGGCATGGTGTCATGACTACAAGTGTAATGTGCAGAGATGCTGAGATTTTGAGGCTGAGGGCTGTATTTGAGAAGGCGTTGACATGCAGTCATGTTGTCATCATCAAACAATCACATGAAAAGGACTTGAGGTGAGTGGGTCAAGCAGCATGCTCAAATAGGTTGGACAAATTAAATTTAGCCAAATGTGCATGCCACATCCTTACTCCTACTTTTAATACTGTATGTAAACTGTCTTCTTCTTGTTAGGAAAATTCTAATAAGATATAAATGACATATAAAACACTGTTGTCTGTAATATTGCAGTTTGATTAAAAACTCCAATTCTAAAGCTGAATGTATTCCTCGTGGACAGGACATGTAAGATTGTTTTCAGCACACATCTGAAGATCAGCAGCAGCATGACAGATTGCAAAGCACACCCTGGTTCCAGCTCTGAAAAGGTGACAAACTCAGATATAAAATAAAGCCATCATACTCTGAATTGACATAAGCAGGATAAAGAGAGCTGTGTGTGTGTGTGTGTGTGTGTGTGTGTGTGTGTGTGTGTGTGTGTGTGTGTGTGTGTGTGTGTGTGTGTGTGTGTGTGTGTGGTCTGCATGCCTGCTTGGCTCAGCAAATGAAACTTTGTATGAACACTCTGATCAGTGCACCCCTTGGCTCGTGTGAAGCCTGGCTATGAATATAAATGTTGCATTCATCGCTAGCTGCTCCCCACTGATGCCTCACCTGACACAAAAGCGAATCAGCTTTCTGTTTGTGTCAGCGTTTACCATGAAGCGATTCATGGCTCAAAGGAGGAAGCCTCCCTCACCCGAGCTCCTTACCTCAAGGGCATCGAGAGAGTCTCTATGTTTTATGAGTTGTGGAAAAGTGAACACAAAGAACATGTGAGCTGGTCGTATAAAGAAACAAAAACAAAAATGAAGTCGAGTTATCAAAGTACAACTGTGAACATCAACAAGGGAGAACTCATGTGTCTTGTGAGGCACAATTACACCAATTTACAGTACAATTACACTCTATGTCCGCCCACACACATAGACAACACAACAAGATGGTACTACTGAAGCCATGTGCAAAGTATTGAAAAAGGTTGATTACTTATTGGTGTTTTCAGGCAATGAATAACACCATGCAACTAGCTAGTATCAGACCAATCAGGATTTATATTGATTGCCTGTGCAATCATCACCCCGCATTCACATGTAGCTCATTCCACTTCACTACTAAGCAATTATTCTATCCGGCGGCATACTTAGTCATGATATGATTGCGGTTGCTTGGAAAAATACTTAATTTCTTCCTGTTCACACATTTATATTTGCTGATGTGAAAAAGGCCATATGGTGTACAATCCAACAGTTTCTCTCATATTGAACACAAATGGCTGACCCTCTTGGTTTATTTCCCTGAGCCCTGGGTTGGCGTATTTGATGGATTTTGTGAGCAGAATAATTTAAATTTCATGAGATACAGAAATGATCGCAAGTAAACACAAACACAACAACATTCATTCATAAATGACTGATGAAATTGATGTTTTCTAGCAGCCTTTCTGTACTGCTCACTCAAATCTAATACCATATTAATCTCACCTCTAAGGTTAAAAGAAATCCATCTAATTATCCAGGCTGAGATAAGAATAATACCGGGGGGGGGGGGGGGGGGGGCACTACAGCAGTGGGAAGGTAGCAATGACATGGAGACCCCATTGCTCACACTATGCTCTCATTATCTGCTGCGACTCCAGGTCTTCAACATTAGCCAACAATAAGCACTATGCCGGACCATCTGCTCTGCCAGCACGGGTTATTTTAAGACTGAGAGAGACAGCTATGGAGAAGAAGGAAAGGAGAAAGATATTCCATGCTATTTGTGGAAATAATAAAGAGAAGAGAGGCCAAGGTGGGAGGGAGAATATGAGGAGTTGAGTGCAAAGATGGTCTAAAAATATCATATGATATGCTAAAGTAAAATTAAAACTGTACAAAGCAGTTTAAAAGTAAAACTTTAAAAAGTTTCCTTTGCGCACACTAGGGGAGACGTAATTCAATCTGGTTTAAATCGACTGCTAATTAATTGAGCTGATGATGGAAATAACAGCTAACTCCTTTTACCTTTAAAACACCTCCTGAGTCTTGTCAAACTACATGGTGTGATCAAAGATGAACTGATCTCCAAAAGTTTACAGTATTTTGCCCCTTTTAGAGGTATAATAACCCTGACTTTATGACACGCCTGAGAAAGTTCCTTCCAACCTTTTTTTTTTAATATCTAAACCAGGTCTAACGGAGGTACTCCCCCAGCTCCTGTGTACTGGTTAAGTGCACCTAGTATATGTAGAGGCAGGCTAAGAATAGCGTAGATGCTTGAAAGCACTAATCAATCTGGACAACAATGTCAAAGCAATTCATCGTACACTGAACTCAGGTGTGCAAACCCTGGAAGATCCTCTGAGGACCCCACCTGCATTTTTATATAACTCATATCTTACCTGTTTCAGTCAGGGCAACATATATCCCAGAAATAAAGCTAAATAATTCCATCAATAACAACATGCATTTGTGAAATACCCTGATGATATCTTAAAAAAAAAATTATATATATTAATGCTCAAAATATATATTTTTTTTAAATTCATTTTAATCCTTTGCAATTCATGTACAACACATTAGTCATCTCCTTGCACTGGAGAATCTTACCTTCTGTCTGATCTCCTCCTCCATTTTGACCGGAGAGCCCAGCTCAGCGACCTGTTTAACTCCGTCGCTGGCAAAACCACCGTATTCCCACAGCACATAGCTCTTAGAGTGGGAGGAACCAATGATGGCTGACCAATGATTGGCACGACCTGTGAACACAGACAATAAAAGATATCATTAGTTGGAGATCTCAACCGACGTAACCAAAGTTACATCTGCATCATTCAATAACAGACATTGTTTTGCCACTCGCACAGTACTGGTTCTGATCCATTAGTCTGTTGATTGACAGACCTCTTTTGGTGCAACATATTCATTGACAAACAGTGATTTGTTTTAGTCTAAAATTATTTCATATTGCTGCAAACCACCTACAGCGTATTACTCTTACTGCAGCTTAAATTTGATGCTTTCTCATAATCCTTTTCGCTCTCTATCTCTCTTGGTCAGGACAAAAGCATGTGGGCCCAGATGACAGAAACAGCAATAGTGTAGAGCAGTATCTGTCTGTACCTGTAAGCGTGCAGGGAATGCAGCACTAGTAGTACCTACCATATAATGATCCACTGAGGTGACACAATTAACTTAGAGACAGTGGAAGCTCATTTCACTGTGGGCCCTCGCTGGCCCAACATGTCTGCCTCAACAGCCTTGGTGCCTGGTGATCTCACATTCTCTTATTATGCCCCCCGCTGTCATATTATTTCCCCTGCCAACTGTGTTACTGTGCACATGCACTGGAATGACATCAACCTGAGAGTACAATAATGATTTTACAGCTGTGGTCAACATATAATATACCATAGGCTTTAGTCCAAGTCTGCCATCCCCAGTTTGAAAGGAATAAAAGTCAGCTGCTTTCAGGAGCTCCTACAGCTGAAAGATTATTGTTGTACCACGTAATGGAATCTTTTACATGAACAACCATTTGTCTGAACACTATTAAACCACCTATTAAGTCTAGGTGATGTTGTATAGATAGATTTAGCTCTTAAAGTTTTTCCTTAAATAGAGCTCTTACTCAGGAGTGTTCCAGATTCATATATTGTGAAAATTCATGTAGTTCCTCGTTGGATGATGCAGGCACACCTAATATTCTGTAGGATATGCAAATGTGTTGATCATTACAGATTTCTTGCTTTCTCAAACATTTACTGCATAACTTTTGTTTTAACATTTTTGTTTGCGTTATGATTTAGTGATTTAGTGATTATGTGAAATCTTTCTTGTATTTAAATCAGTTTGACTCCGTACGGACATTGCTTAGGCCCAGTACTTCAAGGTTCAATGCTTTGTCTTTTTTGCCGATATACATGTAGGCTAAATTGAAGCCATGACGGAAGGCATCCGTTCCTAGTCTTAAAATGATTACACACTTCCAACCTGACAAGCGAAACTAATTACCGTAAATTGGACTCAACCTGTCCTTGGCTGGCTAATTCCACACAATGAGCCTTATGTTGCTTACATGACCCTTTAAAGTAATTTAGGCAACATAAGTTTGCTTTACAAACCAGGGTTAAATCACTATATTCTGACACACCAAGGGTTATTTTGCTAGGATTATGTGTAGTCTACAACAGCTGGAGTGTGTTCAAAATGTTGCAGCAATGTTTTTACTTTACCCTAAGAAATATAAGAAGCTACTTTATTCAATTATTATCTTTTCACTGGTTGCCCATTTGTTGAATAATTATATCAATTCACTGATAACTATTAGAGTTTTTATGACCAGACCTCAAAAACTCCTTTTGAACTTCTCAAGTTTGCATGAAACCCTCTTATTCTTTCAGTGTTAATCAGAATTTGGAACAACTTGCCTAAGGAACAATGTCAATATCATCTCTTAGGACCTAATCTGAATGTGTTTTCAGCAGTGAAAGATGCCATTTTTATTGGTATCAATGGATTTGTTGAATGCTTCCGTGCTCTAGATGTGCATCTTATCTTGACAAGATTATTTCAAACACATCCGTTATTTCTTTGAGTTTATACAGGTCTTTTATGAAATTTTAAGGGCATTTGTTTTTCTATGTTTTTTTTTAACATGTGTGACCCTTGCAAGCACGTAGTCATTGCCAATAATCAAACACTTTGAACTTTATTCACAGCAGCAGCACAACGATCAGTGAAAGGAGTGCTTCAACAGTTTAGAGTTTTAAAATTGTCTTTTCCCATCCATGTGGTAGTTTGGCACCAAGCACAGAATGCCTGGTTCATAGGTGGGAGAAGTTCAAACAGGTGGGAGGTTCATGCAAATCAGACTGTACAAAGCAAATTGTTGGTATTTCGGTGAAATTGGGACTCAGACTTTGCATTTGGAATAGAAAAAAAGTCAGTGGAGAAGAAAATCTGGGTAGACTGTCAAGACTGTTGTACAGCTAATGTAGACAGAGGTAGACTGTACTTGCCAGTATCTGGCATTTGACAACAACAGTTTTGTCCCTGAATTGGGGATTTCGCAAAACATACCTGTTGCCACCTGATTACCATTGTCTTATGCTAAAGATATCTGTAAATAGACCAAAAAAAATCTAGGTTTTTATCTTTGGACCAAGCGGCAAACAACAGTGACGTCACCAATTGGTTTGTGAATGGCCATTATGAAGCCCCTAGTTCAGATATGGCCGTCACCATCTTGCTAGTTCGGAGCGGTTTGGAGCCAGAAGGGATCATATTTGAACAAGCTGGGAGGAGCAAGCGGGAGATCTGACTCAATCTGATTGGAAACCCGACTATACTACATGCCGCCCACTGATAGTAGAAACGTGACTGCACTACAGGCCTGTCAATCAAACAGACACACCCCAAAAAACATGGCTTCTAGAGGCTTATTTCTAATTAATGACAGGATTATTTTTAGATGAGCTGCCAGAAAACTAATAAGAAGGGGTGACTTTAGCTAGAAAAAAAACAAAATAACCTATAAATTTTGTTTTTATGAGACAAATTGAATGGGAGTCTATGGAACTATGGCTTTTTGGAGCCAACCCCTGGTGGCACTTCCACCTCAGCCTCATTTTTTGTACTCAGAAGTTACATCCCCTTTTATATCCATTCTATGCTTTGGAAATGATGTCGTCCTCCACAAATGATGGAGTGTTATGGGTGTGATAACAGTCGTGTGGTAAATACATAAATACAACAATTTTTATTGCATGAGCTTGTAGTTTATTTATAGGGGACAATGGACATTAGAGATTGATGAAACATATACGTTATATGTGGTTGTTCTCATCTAGAAGGAGACCAAAGTAGGAGGATGTAGCTGTTAAGTCTAAAAACTTTGATTGAGTTTGTATAAAAGTGGATTTTGTCTACTGCAAAGCAAATATGAATTTGTTTGTGGTTGTGAATGCACAGCCTTAAGGAATCATTAAAACCAACTTTATAAGAAGACAGTGTCTGCTAGGCTAAGCAGACAAAAGATAAATGGCAGCTTATATAGAGGATATGTTATTTGACTTCAATACATTGTCTGCCTTGCGTATACTGGGGTATTATTAGGTCAATAAAGGAATGCTTAAATCTCTCTCTCTCTTATTTTTGTACTCCATTTCTCTCTCTCTTTCTCTTTTTCACACTAATCCCTTCAAAGGTCTTTGTTGACAACCAGGCCATTGTCTACCTCAGTATATGAACAGTGTCCAAGCGAGCTGCCATCGCTTGGGCTCAACAGTCATGCATTGCTGCATGACTTGCAATGGGGGCAAATGGGAGAAAGAAAATAGAACTGTCAAGGTTATAACACCAGCAGTAAAAAAAAAAAAAAAAAAGTATTGTTGGCCTGTTTTACTTTGATATTTGGTCTCAGAATATGTGTCCCCACAGTGGTCTAAGGCTCCTGCTCTTAAAGGACGCATGTTAAAAATAGAAGGATGACATGTTACACAATGGCAGATCTCAGGTAGCACAACATTTCTTAGTACTGAGCGTGAAAAATAGGGAAAATGAGAGCAAGAAAAATAAGGAAAGAAGGACAGACTATGTCATGATTTTGCTCTATTGTAGTTAGAGAATAATATTGTCCGGTGCAGTATGTGCAGTGTTATAATAACTAGTTGCCGAGGAAATGACTTTGTGCAAGGAAAAATCAATCTGTAGCATCTCAAGAGGGCAGATGAAACAGAAGCCACAAGGCTTGCCCTATCGTCTTTTGGGTTGATCTATCTGCCAGGTGTGTGTGTGTGTGTGTGTATGTGTTTGCGTATATGTGTGTGAGAGTGAGTCACATATCAGCTACTCCCTCCATAAAACAGTGAATTAGGGCCCCTTTCAATCTCAGGGTTTATCTTATTCCACTCTAATCAGTATATTGATCTGACTGGCAAGAGCCTGATTTAGACAAGAGAGGCAGTGTAATCCTTAAGTCCATTCACATCCTGATAGTGTGGCTCAAGGTTATATGCACATCACACCCAACCATTGTACCACAGCTCACCACCCACATCACTGCTGAGAGCCATGTGCAAGGGCTAAACTATCCACATCCTAGAGTTTTTGTGGCAATCAAGATTTACAGACAGAGCAGTCAGTATTCTATATTTAGTTCCGGCCGATAACGGAAAGTAGAATGGTAGTCTTTAGAAACTACAAGTTCAGCTACACAGGAAATTAGCAAGATCAATTCACTATTGGTTTAACCCTTCAAACCCGATGGACACAAACTGGATCCCATTTCTTCTTGGCTGAATTGCCCAGTGAATCGTCATCACAGAGATTCAGCAGATATCCTGTGAAACTGCACGACTTGAGCTTTCCAAAAATGCATTGCAGAGAAAATCGACTTTAAGGTTGCAACAAATTGAATCGCTCTTACACTTTGCATTTAGCTCTCTGTAAATCTCTCCTCTTTATTAAATGATTTCCATAGTCCCGATCGCTTCATAACGTACTGTGTATCAAAATAAATAGCATAACCTACCTTTTCTGGTGATACCTGTTGTTTCTCTGTATGACAAAGCTTTTTTAGCTAAACCGGTTTTGAAATCACAGCTGACCTCTGTATTGTCTGCAACCTAGGACTGACATTACATCCCATTTTGTATGAAAAAAGATAACAAGGTCTTAATGGGCTTACTCAACAACCAAGTTATTAACACTTATGTCATGTCATGGGTGTATGCATGCCCTGAATGTGAGTCCCTGGTTTGGGCCCCTGGCCATCCGCAGTCCTTCATGACATTTATCTTCCATCAGGCATCAAGCACGTATTTTAAGTATTATCAAATGATGAAAGATTTTGGATTGCCTAGACTATCCTGAAAAAAAACGAGATATATATAAATGGTTCACCCCAACAATGACCAAGATATGAGCTTAAAAGTGAAGGTAGTACAAATTCCCTGAAAATAGCCAAGGGTTCATAGGGTTAAGTATTTTCATGGCAATTCCTGACAGCAAAAACCTTATCCAAGAAATGTGTTACGTGTATGACAGAGCTGAGATGACCTGAAAGACAAGAAGAGCAGTTGTACTTACGGGGATAGTCTTTAGGATGAATCTTCTCTGACCAGTTCCCATAGAAGGTGACTCTGTATTTTGCTGTTCCACAGGCACAACAGTTGAGCAGAGGTTTATCTGTTGTATCTCCATACAGGGATTCTGTAAGGAAATGTGGAGAGAGGAGGGGGAAAAAAGAGCAAGAGAGAGAAAAACAGAAGACCATGAGATACGCACAAAGAAATTGCTCATTAGTATAAGGAGAAGATGTGAGGGGTGCCCATCATACAGGAGATGGGTGGTTAAGAAAGTGGGGAGCCAAGAGGAAGGGCATGAGAAAAAGGGAAGATGTGCAGCATGATTCTTTTGATCTGTTGCTCAGTGTGGCATCCAATGTCATGCACAGCCAGGGGGTCATCCTCATTTACAATTATTCACATTCCAGAGCATAACAGCAGAGAGGAAAGTCCCTGTATCAGAATCAAGAATGGAAAAAAATAGAGTAAAGGATGAGATGAAAAAGAGAGCATCAGCAGGGAGAAAAATACAGTACCAGCAGGGGGATTGAAGGAACAGGAAATTCATAAATTAGTTATTCCATGCCAATAAAAGGAGCCTACCTTTCTCACACATTCGCTTGGTGAGTGAGCCTTCATCTTGGAAATAGATTATCCTCTTCTGCACGATGCTAGCCCTACACAGCGAGACGAGAGCAGAGGGAGGCTGTGAGGAGCAAAGTTTATTGGGGTCAGCATCAATTGGAAATGTAGGCATAAGGGGCAAACGTGAGCGTGAATGGCAAGAAAAGAGTGCATATCATGAAAAAACAATGGGAAAGCGTTGACAGCTTAAAAAGAAAGTGAGAGAAGACAAGAGACAAATGTGGTAATCATGGTTTTTAGGATGATAAGACTCTGAGTAGTGGATTGTGGCAGATTTAACAGGTGCAAAGTTATTTATAATCATCTTGCGTTTCTCAGTATACTCCTAAAAGCAGGAATGAGAGCCCACAGGGATATTTCTAAATCAGGGTGTCTTCCAGAAGGAGGCATTGAATGCCTCACACAAAGACCACAAAAAGCATGCATCAGCATTAAGATATAGATGTTCACAGAATTGACAGGTTGAAAAGCTGAAGGAAAAACTGAGAGAAATACTGCAACTAAAAGAGTAATTTTTGCATTGAATAAGGGTCCTAAGGCAATGCCTAGACACACTATACTGTATAGTAGGCTATGCTTTGTGTTGATGCAGACTGATTGACAGGCCAACAGTAATGCTACCCAGATATGAGGCCGAGTGAAGATGAGGGTCTCTAGATTGAGCTGTCTCTGAGGCTTGTTCCACTGGGTGGTGGGAAACACAGGTCTGAGAGGGGCCTTAACATGTAAATCAGCCACACACAAACCTTTTCAGAGGGCAGCAGACTTAAGAAAACAACAACAGAAAACAAGCCTCCAGGGGCCTAACTTCCCAACAAACAACAGCCTTTTACACCAGCAATGGCTGCAGGAAGGTTTCCATGGTAATAAATAAACCCTAACAAGGAAGAGCTGGGTGGAGGTGCCGGGGTAATGTCTGATCCAGGAGGGCTCCATCCAGCTGGACAGTTTGGATGCTATTTATTCTAGAGTAAGAGTTGAACTGTGCCGTGTTCTGATGGGCTCAGCTGATCTCTTTCTGTGAGGTTTGCTCATGCAAGTCAGATTCACTTAAGTCTCTTAAGAGCACAGATGTGTCATATTTCGTTAATAGCATGATAAACTCCCCTAAATCGTCATGTTAGGCTGCCTGTTGTACTCACAAAAATGTGACGAAAGAAGAAAAATTCAAAACCCCCGATCTTTAACTACAGCTGTCAGTCACATTTTTGAAAGCGACAAATTCTCCTCAATCACTTTTTCGTGGCAGAGAATTTGCGGTTTTCGCACAAGAGCCATTATGAATATTGATCGATTGGTGTGAGGACAGGCATTTCTACTGTCCACATCATCACAGTGAATAAGGGCGCTCTATACCTACAAACATAACACTGCCTTTTCTTTTAGTATTTCTGAGCTTCACTCACCTTTTAAATGTAAGATGAGTGTGTGGAAAGAAAGATAAATAATAAAAAGATTACTTCTGTATAAAATGGAAGAAACAAGACGTAATTACTGCAAAACTTCCATTTCAAACAGAGATGTTGAAGACAGGTCATGTCCCGCACACTGGGTGGAAGAACATGATGGACGTGTAGAGAGGCATGTCTGGCTGTGAACAACTATAAATTGTACTGGGTCTCATACACATAACTGTATCCTGATCACACTCTCTTATCCTCATCACCATACACTTCATCATCCTCTGCTACTTAAAGTACTGTCATTATTCTATTCCATGAACACTGAGAGTGATCATATACTGTACGTGACTGTACGAGAATACCGGAGTGTGTCAAACAGAATAATATGTATCTGAGACAATTACAGTTTGTGTGATTCATAGAGTGTAAGCCAGTTTGAATGACAAACAAAATAATGTTACAATTATATTTTCTGATGGGCTCGAAGCTTTTTACTTCTTCAAGAAGAAAAGAAGGTGAATAATCTGAAAACTCTTCCCATTATTGAAACAAGATGTGCTGAATTTTAAGTTGTCCTTCAGTTAAATGCTGTTTTTCCCCATTTTATCACCACTGAGCGGATTCAGGCTTTGATTTGAAAATGTTGTTAACCGCAAAAAACCTTTCAGTTCAATCAAAATACCTTTTAAATAAAGACCTTTAGACATGCTACTATTCTCCACCACGTGCAATGTTATTCCTACTCAAAGACAATCATTCTCTCACATGCCATCATATTCTTTCACACATAATCATACACCATCTGTATACCAATTCTCTCTCACATGCATTATAGTAATTCATGCACAAAACTCTTATCATTTCTCATCTCTCTCATCGCAAGTCTCATGCTTAAGAATATCTTTTGTTCCTCATACGCACCACTATTCTGTCTGACATGCACTACTATGGGGCATATATTAGTGCATATATAATACTCTGACTTATGTTCAAAATGGCCTCTTATAACGTGGATGAAATGATTCAAGGTAAGTGACACCACCAGCTTCATCTCTAATTGTTCACGCTTTAATTCAATCTCACCCCAATTTCGCATATCTCCCTTAGAGAGAGGAGCACACTCTACCTCACTGCTTGCCCACTTTCCTGGGCAGGCCAGACAATCAGGGAGAGTAATGCTTATTTAACATCCAATTTAAATTCTATCTCACTTTGCTGGATCCACACCACCGCCGATCCCAATCACCCCAAAAGTGCACTGATTTAAATGTGTGTGAGAGCGTGTGTGTTTCAGAGTGTGTGTCTGTGAGTATATGTATGAGTGCGAGCTTAGCAAACAGAAAGAGAGTGAGAATGAGAGAAAAAGCAAAGGAAAAAGCGCAAGGCAGATTTTGTCTTCCTATGCGTGAAAGAAGGAAATAAATTCTCATTTTGTTGTATCTGCTCCTGCTACAACCAGAGATGAAATAATTTTCATTTTCTTCTCTCTGCTCCCACAACAACTAGAGATAAAATTAATTAATTTTGTTCCATCTGCTCAAATACAAACAAAGCTTACAGAAAAAGAAAAACTCAGGAGACAATACATAAATCCACTGCACAACAGTGAATCTATTTACATTTCCCTTCTGCTTAACTATATCGTCCTGAAAGCCTCCTTGATCTGGGTTGTCACTGTGTTGATGGAGATAAACAGGTTCTGACAGCTGTATGCGTTTGCGACATTCATGTGATCACTGATGCAATCAGAGAGACCATCAGAACGCATCACTCGACCCTCCATATTGCATGACAGAGGGAAATGACAAATAAATTGATTCCCACCTACAAATGGAAAGATACAAGATAGTGGCAACTTCAATGGTGGCTGTAGTATATAGATTATATTCTGACGTGAGTTACTCAGGCTCTGTGGAACAACCGGGATGTAATCAACCACAGAGATTGAGCTGTGATAATACCTCGTGACAATTGTTGTAATTTTTGTCGATGGACAATGGAAGCCAACTCTTTTCACTGCAGTTAGACATAATGCTAAACATTTCATTCAGAATGTTTGTTGGAAGGATGAGGGACGTTTAACAGTTGGATCCAATATTGTGTGAAGAAGAGTCTGGATAAAAATCAGGGGACCAGAGATAGGGAGATTTACAATGACAAGTTTTACATTTAGAGAGCATTTACCAGTATCTCATCTTTTACTCTCAATCAAGGTATAATTTTAAAAAAAAATATCCCTATTCAAACAGGTAATAACTAGTACCAAGCTGAATAACAACTATTCCATTGATTTCTTCAGGTTGATTTTTTTTTTTTTAGTGTGCTGCGTACTACATTTCAAATCTGGTTTCAGCTGAAAAATGACCTTTATTTATCGAGCTCAGTGGTAAGCAAATCTTTAATGAAATGTTTATCTCTCCTTCCTTTGTTTAATTAGCAAAGAGCAAAATAGTCATGTAGCAACTTCACATTTTTAGCACTGACGCCACTTTTGCCAGTGTGACCACAGTCACTGGCAGCAATTATGTGTAGCTCATAAGCCAAATATTGTGTTCTATGCAAGCTGGTGCCTGTACTGACCAAAGATCCTCGGTAAGTGAGAAGACATGTCCTTCTGTAAGACCACTGCACAACTGCAAGTAGACTATGTGTTTTTGCAGTTCAGCAAATCCAACATGGTGGCAACTAATCTATTGAGAAATGATGTGGCTAAATGCATCACATCAAAGGAAAATCTTTTAAATCTCTGCATATCCATACATTTAAAAAAAAGATTTTAGCAGTGCAGAGGTCACTTCCCCAACACCCTGTAAAACTTCATAGTACAGAATATATGTTCAAAAAGACCAGAGTAAGATACCAGCAACAGGGGCACAGTGAAAGACAATGTTGGTGTGATTTAATTCTGTGTATAAGAAAGCTGAAAATAGATGGTAAGACTTTCAAAGTTTGTGCTCTGAGTTCAGTAGGTTGAATGAGCATCTTTCCCTGACCCTATCATCAGGGACCAACCTTTAACAAACCCAAACCACTACGCTCAGTCTTTCCATCTGAAAGACAGCTACTGCCCGTCAATTATACTGTAACAAACCACTCATAAGGAGCAAGTCTGCTGGGACAACATGTGAGTCACAGGAGCTTCGTAACAGAAACACACATACACACACTTGTAATTTCATGACCAGATTTTTTTTTCTTTCTGAATAACTGATATTTTTCAGGCAGACACACTGACAGACGGAGACAGAACACTTCTGGGATATGAAGTGTAATTTGTCCTCTCTATGGTAGCAATGAAATTGTCTTCTCTAAACTCACATTTTTATGTTGGTTCCTCGTGTGCCCATTAGTTGATCATACAGCATCTGTCTGTTCATGTATCAGTGTTCGTGATATACTAGTGTTGCCAGTGAACAAGAACGTGTCTCCCACCAACAGTTTTCACGTAAAAAGCCCTGCACTCTTCAGTTAGTTACAGGAGTTGTACTTTTTTTTTCAATCAATAAGACTTCATTAAGACTTTTGTTGCCTTGTAACACGGAGACATACAAAATCCTCATCATCATCACAACTGCCTCGCAGGTAGGGTGAAGAGCACAGACAAGAACCCACTCATTGCCAGCCTGTAATTATGATTTTTCACAGGCATCTCTTTTGAACTGTGAGTTTCTCACTCTCTCCGTCCCCCATTGTCTGTGCGTTGGTGTTACAGCCACACTTTCACTGCACTTTCAAGTCTTTCTAGGTTGTGCGCTGTCACCCTTTCAACTTTTTCCCTATCCATGTGCTTTACTGAACACAATTCTATCATCATCCCACTTGTCTCTGAGAAGAGC
Source organism: Embiotoca jacksoni (assembly GCF_022577435.1). Taxonomy (NCBI): domain Eukaryota; kingdom Metazoa; phylum Chordata; class Actinopteri; family Embiotocidae; genus Embiotoca; species Embiotoca jacksoni. The sequence goes on along the minus strand of NW_027185414.1, from coordinate 12,499,601 downwards.
ACATGTATCATACGACATGACCTGCTGTGAGAAAAATATGATCACGTTACATAGTGAGGACGGAAACAAAGAGAAGAGGGATAAAAAAAAAAAAGAGAGAAGGAAGGAGAGGGAAAAAAACAGGAAAGCTCAGAGGTTACTGAGAGGGCAGGTCATGAAGAAGAGAACAAGGAAAATGAAAAAAAACAGACACAGGAAAGGGTAACTCATCACACTGTAGCAGTCACATAAGACCACGCATTACTAAGAAATTAAACATTTTTATCATCTCTTTGTACATAACAACCACAGAGAAGTACACCACGCACTACAGAAACAGACTGAGCACATAAACAGTTAAATAATGCATTGATCAGAAGACCTTGGGAGTCACAGTCCCTTAGTTTCTTTTCACCTCCTGTACTCTCATTATTCCCCTGCAGTACAGTGCAGAATTAATAAACGGATTTCTGTCATGATCTGTCTTCAGCCTAACATGACTACCCTGCTGTGTCCACGCAAGCCCAGAGGACTTACAACAGCAAAATTGATTGGTGTCAATCAGCCGTATTATTAATAAAGATAATGAATATTTTATGAAGCCCAATGACAATTAATATTTTATAAAGCATTTAGTATTTCATTGTGTGTAGCTTCAGGCAAAGGGTATAATATAGTTCCTGACCATGTAGACTTGATGCAGGTGGCACAGATCACATTACCACAGAGATATAACAGGACATAACAACACTTGATTAAAATGGATCATGAACTGATATTAGCAAACCACAGTTAAAAATAATTTCATGAAAGAGCTGAAAACTAAATGCTTTATATTACGCTCAACCTCTCCATCAAATCAAAACTAGCTAGTGCCACTGATTTTTTTTTTTAAGTTCTAAAATATCAGCATAAATTACAAAGAATATGCAGATACTTCATAAACCATCTTCATAAAAGGTTTTTAGTGTCTATCAAGAAAAAAAATTAAGTCTAGATTCATAAAATGTGGACCTAAAATTCAGATAGGACTGTCCGCAACTGAAAATTGAGTGTCAGAACATAGTTATGATGCATCAGTGCAACTACACTACAACTACAGACAAAGCACAATAGGCAAAGACAGTTATACACATCCCTCAATTGCAGGTAGCTTACTGTCTCACCCATGTTTTGGATGGAAATTATTGTCCTGCCAGAGATAAACTGTATAAAATCTGAAAAACCAAAAAGGATAGCTTCCCTCAATCTCAGACCACTGAGATTGCGAGAATCTGTTTGGACTAGATTATAATCAATCCTTCGCACGGCTGACAAAATGCTTTGGATGTTTTCTACATCATAACATTTATTTTAAGATTAATAAATAACACTTTTAGTGTTTCACAAGTCCACACACCAGAAAAAAAAGAAGCTATTTACTAACTCATAAAAGTGTCTGGTATCAGAAGACCATTCACATTACCGAAATGACAAGAAGACGGTAAAGGTAGAAAGGGAGAAAAGGCTCAAAATAATCCAACAAAAAACCTAAAAATTTCAATCATTTATTTAAAACTAAACATATATTTGTACCAGATAATCCTCCATAGGGTATCTGTAAGTCTTTCAGCAGAGGTCTTGCCTCAGCATCCTTTGCTGTATACATACTTGAGAAGAATACAGCCGGAACCACTAGGGGGCGGAGTCCAGAACACTTGGATACTGGTTCGCCTGCGAGGGGTGCTCTCTGTCACAGCAGGGGGACAGTTGGTCATAAACTGTGTTTCCTCCTCATCAATTATCTGTAAAGCAAGCACAAACAGATACACAAAGAGATTAGTGATGAACATTAAAGCCATCAGATGAGACATGCCTCCAAAGTACTTGAAACATCCGCATATGATTTTGTTCATTCGGTGTTGGGTCGCTTCAAATTCATTTCCTCTCTTATTGTCAGCTCAAGTGCTTATAAACATAATAAGCCACTGAAACTGAGGTTAGTTGCACCTTTTCAGGAAACATCAGTGGATCGGATAGAAATAAATCATGTAGTTCTTAAAGCATTTGTGGTTATCTGCTGTTTGAAGCGTAACGTATGTCGGTACAACAAACATTTCTGACTTTTGCAGCTTTGCATTGCACTGAACAAAATTATGAAGAAGCATTTGTTCAAACATCAGTGAATGGGTGTAACTATGATGTTAAAGAAATGGGTGTCATTCTGGGCTTCAGTAGCCCTTTCATTAGCTACAAAATAAATCTGATGTGTAGCATAATGTCTAATGGGATCGAAGAGAAGAACAAAACTTTTCTTTTGCTAAATGCTAAAGCATTAGTTTATAAGAATTTTTTTTGTTGTGCAAGCTTTACTTTTTCCTGTGATATACTGGATACTTTTATGTTTTCTTGTTTGGTTAAAATAAAACAATCTTAGTAGTTTAGAGGGAAGTCAGTCCTTGGTATATCTGCTCACAACTCATAGAAGTATGTATATAGTTGACAGAGTCACAAACAGACATTGCTTGATTCGAAGAGGTCAAAAGGGAAAAAGGTTGTGAAGAACTGTGTCAGAGTGAGAAAAATAGAATAACTGAAGGCAATATTTCCATTGTTTGAGTCCTTGTGAACATCTGTCATTGTCATTGTGTTGAAGATACACACAAAAGCATCTTCGGACCTCACAGCACAGTTCAATAAAGATGGTTGAGGCATTTGAAACCAACAACAAAGTGATTAATTCAGTGTAGTGACTGGGTGACACATTGCACTGTTCTGTCCCTTTCTTTATTGAATGTCAGCCCAGTGAACTTAAGATGTCATTCACGTTGAGCTGAAAGGTATCTGTCTAGAAACTTGGCCAATCCAATCAGAACACACTCCACCTTTAGCAATCAAAATATATTTCTACTTATTTCACTCACTTTGGGAAAGGCTTCAGTGACCAACTAAGCTCCAGTGACACTATGTGTGTCCGTTGAGCCATTTTCAGAGCTCCATTTGTCATAATATCATGGTCAATTGACCCTTACCTACTCATTCTAGACAGGTTTCTTTCCATGCCCCCATCCGCCACTAACAGATGCCGTTTCATTGCAGCCTCCGAGGTTGGTCACAAACATAGACTTCTGGGCTTCTGGGTCTGAAAAGTGAGGCAAATGAGGAAGTGCAAAAAAGTGCAATACCACCGAGGGCCGCTAGGCACTGGATCCAAAAAGACTCTGGCTCCACAGACAGACGCAGACAAAGTCAATATATTTTTTCCACAAGTCATAATGGTATCATTTGATAAAGTTCCTCCTTCTTATTCGTTTTCTGATGGTCCATCGGAAAATGATCCCATCATTAATTACATGTTAAGCCTCAAGAAGCAGTGTTTTTGGGGGCATGTCTGTTTGATTGACAGGCCCGTTGTGCAGTCAGATTTCCGCTGTGGGTTCCCAATCAGATCGAGTCACATCCAGCGCTCGCTCCTTCCTAGTTTGTCCAAATACGGTCACTTCTGGTTCCAAAATAGCAAGATGGTGCTAGCCGACATACCGAACTCGAGGCTTCAGAACAACAGTTCACAAACCAAATGGTGATGTCATGGTTGGTTTGCCGCTTGGTCACAGTGAGGCAATTCCCATAGTTATGTGAAGTTAGAGAAAGACACAATATCAGCTGTAACATTTACACTAGCTGATATAGTCTCACTTTCATCAGGACTTATCAGAAAGCCCAATTGTACAAGATAATTCCTTTGAACATATCGATGCTCGATAAGAAAGTGAATTTCTACATGCCCACTCATCCATGAAAAACAATTCCCAGAGCTTGCATAGGTCAAACTGACGAGTCCAAATGCTTGCTGCCCTCGCTACTCAGCTGCACACCTGAGATACTAAGCATCTCATTGATTTTAACTGGACAGAAAATTAGTTGAGTGGGCTGCATGAGGGAGCACAGCCAGTGAACTAATATTAACTGCCCAGAGACCAAGGATCTGTCTGATAGGAAGTGACATCAGGGCAGTAAAGACGGGGAACTTTCTCACTCCATAAAGCTGTCAGCAGAGAATTTCCTTTGTCATGCCATGTTATGAATGAGTTCCCTTTGAAAGTGTGTGTGTGTGTGTGTGTGTGTGTGTGTGTGTGTGTGTGTGTGTGTGTGTGTGTGTGTGTGTGTGTGTGTGTGTGTGTGTGCATGCAGATCATGTGTATGCAGCTAATCTTGTTCTGACGGATTACCCCCCCCCCACCACACACACACACACACACACACACACACACACACACACACACACACACACACACACACACACACACACACACACACACACACACACACTCTCCATGTTCCCATGGTTTCTAACAGGCATCCTGGGCTGGCCTGACTGGACTACAACACATGTTGAAACCAGTGAAGCCTCATGGGAATGCATTCAACACCATCTGGAAATAGAAGCAACTAATTTGCTGCAAAAGGACTTACGATTTTCTTCTTCTAATCCCTAGTTTTTAAATTTTCTACCACAGACCATCAATGACAGCTGGGGAAATAGAAAAAATGTGACAAGACTGACGACTTGAGTTGTGTATTTGGATTTATGCAAGCAGTTCTGCATCAGAGTAAGTGCTTGGCTCTACACAGACCCAAACAACAACATTCAACACCAATCTAAAATAACACAGACTTAAAAAAAAAAAAAAAAAAAAAAAAGTGACTGCAAATGGCACAATTTCCACAGAAGTTAAATTTCAAAATATTTTTGATGATTTACTATCAGATCATCCTGATGTCTTCCCCACTAGTACAGCCAAACTGCCACATCACAATTTTCCTTTCCTTGTCCTATTATCACACCCTGCTGGGAAGTAATGTCTCATCAGACATAGCCAGCATACCCCGCTGGTTTACAGTCTTGCCAAAAAAAACACACATACACACACACAGTGGCAGCTGACCTCCCCAGAACGCTCAATAAAAGTGCTTCTCATCAAGTCAGGAGCTGTCCTGAGATGGGGCACACCATCAGATTTCAAATGAGCTGTATGTTAAATAAAGTCTGATGTCTTCTGTTGCTGCGTCTTTTGTCTTTCTTTTCCTTCAATGCCTGGATGCCGATCCACCCTGAGGTCTTTCAGAATGGAGGAATAGTGTGTGTGTGTGTGTGTGTGTGTGTGTGTGTGTGTGTGTGTGGCTGTGTGGCTGTGTGGCTGTGTGTGGCTGTGTGTGTGTGCTTTTTTGACACAAGAGACATAAAACATGACAGACTAACTGAGTAGGTGAGGATAGAGCGATATCTCTTTGCACAGCAGTTTACTTTTACTGCTCCGTCCCACATTGCTTGCAATGAGAAACTTAAACTTCCGAAAACCTGGCAGGAGTCCAATCAAAGGCTGACGTCAGGAATGACATATCCATATCTTTGCACTTTTGATGCCAACATCTAAAAGACTATGGTCACATATCTGTCTATTTCATCTACCAGTCTCTGGGCACTCCACACCCATCCATTCCATGTGTGGACCAATGTGACTGAATGTGATTTAAGTGATGTATTGTTTCCCCTCTTTAACTCGTGACGTTTAGCTCCCTGTCAAACCACACCACCCTCTGCCATATGGCTGAGGAGCATGCTCAAGGGTGGCATTAAATAACAACAGCATGAAATCAATTGCACAGACCAATAAAAATAGAAAAAAAAAATGGCCGATGTTAACGCTGACTAATGAGATGTGAGGTACACACAATACAAAAATAAAATGGTCCTGTTCTTTATGTCCGCCCATATTCACGGTTCAGGTTCAGAGTAGGTGTCACAGCATGGCGGTGACAGTGTCCGGAGCAGCCCGATGACTCTTCTGCAAACCTCCTTATGAATTGTACATACAGGCTCCGTAAAATAATAGGGTTTTATATGGGAAGCAACTGAAACCGACACGTTCACAAGAGTGTGAGAAAGAGAACTGAAACCATGCTGTTAAACCTAGTTAACGGCTTCTTTACAGCGTCTACTCTAGGAAAGCATGTGTAGAGTCTATATGTAAGTCTTTTATTTTCTTATTATATATGGTATAGTGGCTCTGCTGTTGTTAACTACACTGCAGTATTTCTCTCACACTTTTGTAGTGATAAAGCTGAAACCAGTTCCTCAGTTGCTTTTGTTTTTTTTCATCCTTGAAAACAGGACGTCATCTTGTGCACTGTATAAGCACTATGAATTATGAATTTATTGAAACTGCCACCATGACGCTGATAAAAATAAACTTTTATTGGCAAGACATAATAAACTCAAAACGCAACAACAGCAATCAGTACAGAGTGATGAATTTAAAGGGTATAAATGTAGCTCAGGTTTTCAAATTTTTCTCCTGTAGTTCTACTCTGGGAATGTCTTATATACTGGTATGACATTAGATTAAAATGCATACAGAGCATTGTATGTATAAGACTTGGAATAAAAATAAAACCATCTATCATTTTATCTCTCTAAATCACACACGTGCACAAATTTGGCACCAACCAGTCTTTTCCACTCGATTCCTGACACTGCATTATAATTACAAAGACCTCACATATTTGGCCATTATAACATGTGCGTAGCAGCAGCAGTTTCCTTGCCTTCTCTTTATTCCTTTCGCACTCTTGGCCCTTCTCGGTTCCCTCCCTCCTCCCTACAGTACTCCAGCTGGACCTGCCTGTATAAAATGCTAATTAGCCTCTCAACTACTCCAGTCGTACACTTCCTACATACATGGACTGTGTGCGTGTTTGTGAATTAGTGACTTCTTAATCTCTACTACACACACGCATTTCAACGGCCTACCAAAGCACACTTGCGTTGAGCTCGGGTTCTTTTCATATGTTGTACGAAGCCTATTAGCCGAGGTGAGAATAATCACACTTTGACATGTGAAGATGGGAAGGCTGTGCAAAGAGGACCTTCTCTCTCTTTGCACACGTCATGCACAGTGCTTGTATTGGAGTCCAGAGGAAGGATAGTATTGATATTACAGTTGTGGTTATCTGTGCTGGCTAGTCTTTTTTGGGGGGCTGCTGAGTCTTAAAATAAAATCTATTGTATCACTGATATGAAAGATAGACATTAAATATCACGGTTTAACCACAGATGGAGCGGAGCGGGAGGAGTCATGGGTAATTAATTACTATGTACATTAACAGTACTCTGAAGACTGGGGGGGGGGGATTTTTTTTTTTTTTTTTTTTTTTTTTTTTCTAACTCTATTTCTTTAGGCGCTACCTTACCTGGAAATGTCCAGCGTAATCCTCATCCTTATCTCCTTCTGCGCCCTCCTTCACGGCAATAAGGGTAAACCCTCTAAAGTAGGAGGGGCTGGATGCAATCAAAGACACTAGATGGAAGTAAACAAGAATGACAATAAGCATCACTTGACAGAGAAAAATCTGAACTACAATCCTAATTCTCAACATAAAATTAAAGCGGCTTTAATCAACCTGCCTGAGTAGTGGTACATTTAGAAATAACTCTGTGGGTTGAAATCTGGTAGATAAAAGATAATATATTCTAATATAACTGTGGTCTGCAGACTGTCAGTCTCAGCCTGGCAATAAATCCATAAGATGTTTAAGATGTTTGAGCATTTTGCTTTCAGGCTGAACATAAAAGAAGGTTCTTTCTTCGAGGGACATTTTACAACTTGATAGTCAGCTTCTTCAGGTATGATTTTAGACTTCGAAATAACTGCATTGGTATTTGTAACATATAGAACTATTTAGAGTTAAAGCAGACAGAAATGATCTATGTGCAGTCTAACATACAGTACTGTCCAGACCAGAAGGGCATGAGCCTTGAAAATCACATGGCAGATGGCACATGCACATTGACTGCACCCAATAACAAAAAAACAAAACAACAACAAGGACTGGCTTTTAATAAATCTGTTAAGACCATGAAAGACCATGCCAAAAGCATGCATTCATTCACAGAGGGATTTAGCTTAATATAAAAATAAGCTTTTAAAAAATGTATCCTAAAAGACTACAATTAATTACTATTGCGACTATTACTATTCACTTACTTTTCACAATTGATTGACAGTAAAGTGCTGTGATCCATAAATAGCTGAAATACATATTTTCTATTGTTAAGCAGGATCATCTCTTTACACACCCAATATAGTTTACTTTTAGGGCCCACACACTTGCAACCTATCAAAAGTACATTGTGTAGGAACTTATTTTAAGTTTGCATAGCCTACTGACTCAACGAGAACCAACGTGTCGCGCGTAACTCGCAGAAAACCACCAACCTCTGTATGTGCTCCCTGGATGATAGCTCTCCGGGTCTCCTTCGACGCGGAGGCGAAACTCGTTGTTGCCCTCCTTCCGATTGCTCTGCGCTCGTAATATCCGACTGCAATACCCGTCCGACTTCCCTGCTCTCTCAGATGGCTCCTCGGTCGATGCAAACATATTGCACGCCGCGGTGGAGATGAAGCAGAGCAGGAGTATAACGCGCGGATGTAGTCCGGTTGCTGTCATCATGTACATTCCTGACAGCCAAGTTGATGTGCGGAGATGAAAGAAATCGTGTCAGAGGGAAAGGAAACGCTTTGTTTCACCTCCTGTTTCTTTACTAAATGAGAACCCAACTTGCCAACTGCTAAAGTAGACTTCTGCTCTGCTAAGAGGGCAGATCCATCCTGGTGTGAATGAGAGAGAGAGAGAGAGAGAGAGAGACCGACTGGGATGTGCCGTGCGCTCGCTCTACGAGAACCGCACACTGCGTGCAGCTGGTTAGACTGAGCAGGATAACAGGGGCCCGGGGAAATAGCCAAGCGAGGAATGGGCGTTGTGTAGCTGTCTCCAGGTTCCACAGCTGCTTACAATGAATGAATACCAACCAACAGAAGAACACAGACAACCATTAGTGTTCAGGGGAGGCAGCACGTTTGACATACTTGGACTGAACTCTAAATGCGATGCGTGTGTGTGTGTGTGTGTGTGTGTGTGTGTGTGTGTGTGTGTGTGTCATCTGTCAAGTGCCTTAACGAAGACATGAACACACAGACACACACAAAAGAATTAATAAAGGATGCTACACGGTTGTCAAGGTGACTAATTAAACAAGCGTTTAGTCAGGATTGGCTCGTGGATGATTCCTCTGCTCTCTATTTTCCTAGTGCACAAAAGTTAACATGAAATGTCCACGTTGGTGGGCAGGTTTTTAAATGCTTGAGACTAAAATGAATTGCTTTACTGTCATTATCAGCACAACAAGGACTGAGATAAATATGTCCAGTACATTAAGCACCTCTCATTGATTCCTTTCAATAAGCTGAAGAATATTCACCAACCAGAAACCATAATTGCCCAAATGTCTCAGTCACACATGACGCTCATGCAGGGCATGCTTAAATTGCCATAAGCAGTAAAGTGTGACCTCACATATTTACTGTAGTGCTGTGTGCTAGCTCTCGGTCCACCATTTTGATTCAGATTGAAACATCCCAATGACTATTTGATTGGATTGCATGACATTTGTGCAGACATTCATGATCTTCTGACTTTTACTGTCGCACAACCAGCAGGTTGACATTTTTGCATTTAAGTGCAATAGCGTGACGATTACTGGAAAAAAAAAAAAATGCTAATTTGGTATAGACAACTATGATGTCCAGACAATGTATTTTAAATGAATTTGGTGAACCCTGCAGTGACACCAAGTTCATATTTTTATTTTGCAGTGAAATTTCTCAAAACAATAGAATGGATTAGCAGGGAATTTAGTACACACATTCATGACTTCCCTCAGGGGGAATTTAAATAACTTTGGAGATACTCTGACCTCCCATCTGCCTGAGCTGTACTGTGACGTTACCATGGTAAACATTGTACCTGCTTAACATAAGAATGTTAGCATTGTTACGCTGAGCATGTTCTTGTCAGCATTTAACTCAAAGCATTGTTGCACTCACGCATCCTCACTCTTATAGCTATAGTTTATATATATATATATATATATATACATATACTGTACAAGGCCCCAGAAATGTCACTTTAATGTCAAAGCCAAGGCTTTAAAAGGTATATTAGAATAAAAAGCTAACAAGGTCATTTTATACACAAAGTTGTAGAAAGCGATGATTGTCTGTTTACAACCAGCAAATATACAGATCACATTAGTGTATGAATGTCTGCATTATTTGGTTTTGTGGGAATCTTGGTAAATATATGGGCTCTAGCTGTCTTTTTTTTTTTCTCTTTATCTGCTTTTTTTCACCCCGCTTTGTTCTTTCTTTTTAACATGAGCCCACCTTTAGACTCATTTTTAATCAGAATCAGTAATCAGAATGTCAATAGAGTTCAACTACCATGATCGTGACCAAGTGCTCTCCATCAATGAAAGTGCCCTTTACATCAAGCTATCGCTTAATTTCTTAAATGATGAAGAATACATGTGTTTTTGAGCAAAATGTAATCAGGACATTTATGCACAGTTGGTCTGTAGATTTTACCTTAATGATTGATTTAGCAACTAAAACCAACCATACATTGTTTCATTAGCATAAACATGGAGATTTAGGGATGGTTTTACAGGTTGGACTTCACCCAGCCTCTACCACTTCCTGCACATTTAAAACATTGACATTAGCACTTGTCGTGAAAACACGAGGGGACCAAACCGTACTAGAAACACTGTGGTTTGCTTTATTTTGACCTTTTGAGCCTCATGAGCAAGCTAAGAAATTAAATATTCTCTCCTGATCGCTGACTGCCTTCCTCTCTTGTTATCTTCCTCACCTTTTTCTCTGCCTCTTCTCTCTCATGTCTTATTTTTTTCTTCCAAAGCTTACCGGCTCTGACACTTCTCCGTTCATCACGAGTTCTCCAGTCACCGAAACAAACACGTTGCACGACAGCAACACGACAGTGGGTGATAAACTGTAAAGTGTTGATGTAATCCCTCTGTTCTTTTGCTTCTTAATCTTGCTCAGGGAGGAAGGCTATATTTTATCCTTTGTGACATTTTCTTGCAACACCCCCAGAGTTTATTTTAGTCCTCTGAGGGGTCAGCAGGCATGTAATGGGAATGCAACCACTTCTGACGGGCACTGACAAATGGAGAGTCGCTATGCTCTGTGCATCTACTGCTGGGTTGATGGATGGATGATGGGGGAGGAAAGGAACAGAGTCTCGACAGCAGAATGCTACACCAGCAGGTGTCATGAAAGCATTTTGTCTCACTGCCCTGCTTAGCTGAATCTCTTCACCACCTTCAGTACCCAGGTTACTTGCTGCCTTTTGAAAAACATAATGTACATCAGAACAAGATCTGCAAGATCCTAACATTCCCTTATTTTACTCCTGTTTTACAATAGGCACTAGAATGTAAATGCAAAAAGCACCACAACCACAGTTTGGTGGTTGTTGCATTTTTTTTATTTGACAAACTCTTTGTAAAAATGAACAATTGTGAGCCAACATACAACAGTCTGAATTACTGAATATGGATTCCTGTATTTAAAATCTTCTTTTTGTATTGTAGTCCAGATGTTTTGCTGAAAAAAATGGCAATGTCTTTGTTTTTTTTTGATAATATTGGGATATTAGCTCTTGACCAGGAAATTTCCGCTTGGAATGGTGAAGCCTGAATGAGTCATGAGCTGTCATTCCCTCAACAACAATTCTTGAGCTGCCCTTGAGTAGGGCACTTAGCCCCAAACACTGCCAAAGGAGACTATGAATGTACTACACCACAAACAGGTATGCGTGTGCGCGACTAGGGATATGAAATACAGCAATGCTGAAAAAAGCTTTTCCCTTTCGCTGTCCTCTTCTGGACCAAATACAGTTATCAAACTTTACTATATTAAAACACATTTCTGTTCCATTGGATGACACAAAAATAAATACAACAGGAAAAACATTTGAGTCTGGTTTACTTGCCAAAAAGAGAGAACTGTATGATGACATAAATGTAATTAAAAACACACCTAACTTGACATCAGCCACCAGACTTCCCACAGAATGCATTTTATTATGTAACTCAAGAAAAACAATCACAGCATGTATTTAACAGTGACAGATAAACTAAAACCATAATAGCTTTGGGCTATATGAGCATTTTTCAAGGTGCAAAATGGGAAAACAGACAGTTCAGTTGTTTATAAATAAAGTTATGTCGAGAGGGAATGCCGATAATTATGAGTATGTAGGAAAACAAAACATATTTGTGATAAGTAAATAATTCAACTTCATGTGTTGTGTGGAAATGAGCACTCTTTTTCTCCTGGACAGAACACGTGGTCTGTGGATGTGGGTGCTGTCGGTACATGAGGTTGTTACTGTTGGACTAGACAGCCGTTGCGTGTTTTCCTAGAGTGACACCATGGTCTGCTGGTTGTTTTTGAAGTGGTCTCCTCTACTGCCATATCTAAAGAATCAAATCATAGGACAGTTTTCTAACAAAAGTCCTGATAAAACGGACCTGCTACCTCCTTAAAAAAACAGAGTTTTAGCTGTCATTACTGTTTTAGCTTATAGAATTTTCTAATTTTCCTTATTTTACACTCACAAAATTATATTATCTGTCAACGGTTTCAAGCATATGTAATGCTTCAGGCAAAAGTCCAGTACTGACTGACTCAAGTACTTATTAACATGTTATATCTTGTCTGTTAAATCTCTACAAAAATAAATTGTAAGATTCGTAGTTCACTGTTTTATGGGGGTAAAGTCCCAGACTATTAGAGCTGCCAGCCCATTTACAACACAGATACTCATACAGGAACTCTGTCAACATAAAGACACTTTGAATAAATGTCAAAACTCAGCCACACTCTTTCTTTCCAGTGCAGACAGAGAATCAGACAATGACCTCTCATGGCTGGTTGCCTTAGACTAGGAGATCTGTGGAGTGGACAGTCTTCACTGCATTGCAAGTGTCTAGAAGGCCACACTGTGGGCAGTTGCTGCCCCCTCACTCCTTGCGGTGCAGTTTTTCAAATATACTGGGAAAAAGGCTTCTTGCTTTTGTTTCAGTATACTGTTTTATAATATAAATAATGTTTTAAGTCTTTCGCTTAATCTAAGATAACCAGGTGCAAGGGATATATTTATATGTAATAGGCAGATATTAGAGTAGTATCAGTCATCTCATCTAATTCACAGACAAAGATGATATGCACAGTTTCCAAAAATGAAAGTATTCCTTTCAGCATATTTGAACTGTTCATTCAATTTTGTACTTGAAATTTGTTTTTGCATGCATGTGCAAATGCATGCTGTATGTGTGGATTATACATTATACTCCATCTCTAAGCAAGAATATGATATACCTCATATCATCATGGGAAAAATCTCATCATTATCGTCTCTTTCTCCACACACCTCTGAATTTATCTACTGCTGCACTTGCCTTTGAAAAATCCCCTGCGCTTTGTTGTTTTCTGAGAGGAATAGAGGTCAAGAGGGAAAATCAAATTAGGCTCTCATTTGATCATGGTGGAGCAGGAGAGCCTGCTCATTAAACAGCCGTACCCCCCGCTGCTGAGTCATTAGGCCATATTTACCACGCAATAGCACTACGTGCAGAAAACCTGAGAAGGTTTTCCATGTTGTTTCCACTTACTTTGAAGGAGAAACAGAAGTAGTTAGAGGGTATTGACAGAAACGGAGGAGGGAAACTTATTTGACTTGAGGCTGTCCCCTGAAAGTCGAATTTGTTTAATAATTTGTTTGAGACCCCTGAGTCGACTGATATTCTTCAAGTCGAGGTAGGTGCGTACATGTGGCACACAGAGGTGACTAGGGCAAAGTCACCACACTGCACTGATGTTAGGATGTAGAGTGGCGAGCCAAGGCCAGGTGTCACCAGATAGGGACCCCACAACGAACACTGCACACACCTCGAAATCAAGTCCTCCTGTAAGCCACCAGGTGGGGGCGGTGGGGGACACAGGGTCGTCTGGTTTGGTGCGACACCAGATTAGCACAGAGAAACACAGGAGAATGTGCTGCACATTTTCGAGTGCCAGATTGTCAATATGGAAAAAAATATATAATGAATAGTCAAATTTGCATATTAAGCAGCAAAATCCCATTTGACTGGCATCTCGAATTCTTTGACAAAGTCACAAAGTTGCAGTCCTTGAACATTAATTGCAATATTGGTATGTTCATACATTTTGGACAAATATAGGCTATTGGAGATTGGCAGGCTGAAACTCACATGAAACACTGACTATCATTTATGGTCCGTGATGTATATGCAAAACAGGCTGTAATGTCACTTAGCACAGTTCAGCAACCTTGGTCTGCAGAGAGAGTTAATGTATTTATTTCCACCCTGGCTTCATGCATTCAACCCCTCATCTAATGCTTTGGAGGTAATGTATTTTGATGTCCGTCTAAAAGCCAGAGTGAAACATGTGCTGTTGGGAGGCCAGGAAGCGTACGGGGGCTATCACAAATGATTACAGTCAGCCAGAGGGTGACGGGGACCGCCAGGTGCTGGGGCCTGCTGAGGCATTACTTATTGAATCCTGTCTTTAGCTCTAAGGAGACCCGTGCCATATCGAAAAGGCTTTGAGGAAATCACACACCCTGTCAGAAACTATTAGGTTTCTGTCTCAGAAACGAGACTGCCTTGGCTAAAGTTTGCCACTACTTTATGGGAGGCAAAATACAGTATTGAGCTGATGAAGACTGGCTCAGTGAGGCCTTTGCATGAATGTGTTCATATAATAATCTATAAAATCTGCACATCACAATAAAAAATTCTGAGACAATCTATTATGAGAGTATTCTAATAACAAAAACTGGTATGATGGTTATCTGTAAGCCATAGTTAGTTTCTTTGGCGATATTTCTCATCACAAATCAAGCAAAGAAATAATTTCCACAACAGCAGCATATCACGGCAACATGACTCAGAGACACACAAACCTCATGCAAACTACTGCAGCGCCGTATAAACCATCTCACTACACTTTACCAGATAAAATAAAATAGCGTAAGAAGAAATTGATACACAAACAAAATATTTATTAATGATAGACTGAAGAACGAGGGCCCCATTTCCCAAAAGCTTTTTATAAAAGGAAGATGGTAAAATTCGTAATAAGAGCATTTGTAAGTTTAAGAAGTGTATCCCATGTGCGACTGAAGACGTTCTTAGGAATGATCAGAAATTATCATAGATTGCCAAGTAATTCCTCACTTGTATATTTGAATATGTGTAAATAAATAACATATAAGATCCCATCAAAACCATTTCAGGCCACTGACAGCATCTCAAGACCCGCTGCAAGAGAAACGAGAAAGTATGACGAGTTTGATTCGTGTTGGTTTTGTCAATACTGCTATCATGAACACAGATGTTCTTTGTCAAGTGATATTTAGTGGCAGAACAGTTTGTGTGTTTGTCTGCTCGAGTTCAGGTCCATGGAGACATTGCAAATGCCCACATACTAGCAGTCACAAAAACACATGTAACATAGGTGCTGATGTTGATCAAGTCATGCAACCTGGAATACTTACTTACAAAAGTTACTACGCATGCGCATTAGTGTACTGTGCTCCGTTCAAATACAACAGGACCAGTCTCTAGACTGGTTACACAATGTTGTCGGTATGTATGTGAAAAATGTTTACTATGACCAGAGAACAAAATTAGCACCAAACAAGTGTTGATTTTCAAGTTGGTGGGTGAATTACAGCAGCTACCGCGCCACTTTGGTGTGTAAAATCAAGCATAGGTGATGTTGCTTGGGAAAGTTGTCTATGTCTGTTCAGTCTGATTTGTGCTGTGCCAGTAGTTGCGTGCACTGCAGTAACTGAGTGACCAGAGGCTTCTCTGCACAATCGCCTAGCAAGCGCACATGAGGCATTTAGGGGACATGGCAAAATGAAATGTCTACCTGTGTTAAACTCTCCACATCTAAAGAGCATGAGTCTCTGCATGCACATCGATCACATTGTCCCACCCACCACCACCAAGTAAATTCTCAACCTGTTCGAAACACTAACAAAGAGAGAGAGGCAGAGAGATTCACACAGCGAGAAAGAAAAAGAGGTATTCCAGGAGTGTCTGTTTGTTTCATTTCTTACATTCCCTCTATATGTGATGTGCATTAAAAAGCTATAAAAAGCAACAATACATTTTTGGATGCTAAAAAAAAAAAATCAAAGTAGCTGGTAAATTCTTTTTCATCTGTCCACCACTTTGGCTACTAAATCGGGTCAATTGGGCACCGGTGTCCAACTCCAGAGACGAAAGAGTTTGCAATCCAGTCATTTATTCATTGATTGATAAACTAATACTCCTGTTGTTTTAGACCTGCCCTGCTTTCGTGCCGGTATGATCACCTGATCTTAACCGCCTCCCTACTCACCAGGTTCCACTTGGCTCATCAGTTTACTTGCTTATATACCAGCAGTTCACCACTCACCATTTGACAGACTGTGGTTGAGCACTTTGCTGTAGTATTCCAGTATTCCTTTGTCTATAAATACAGAATCTACATCTGACTGAAAAAAGAATGAACTGAATTCAGTTAATATTACTCGATCCTTCTAAAGCATAGCAATGCAAATACTAGATGGAAAACTAAATATGAATCTTTCAGGAAATGCAAATGGTGGCCATGTTAGGTCATGCCTATGACAGCAGAAATTTTGAGTATATTTCTTCGATGGCTGTGGCACACAGTGTCCATATAAAGTTGAAAGCCAAGACACCCAACTGTGTGCTCTGGTTTAAATGTCACATTAACATCTATGCTGTCTGTGCCATAAGTGCTGTGACATTCTCCAACGCTGGTCTGGGCAACACACTCTCACCGGAACACCTTTCAAAATCTCTATCCTATTGTACAATAATCTGTCAGTTGATCACCTCAGTTCACAATTTATCATGTCTTCTCTTAAAACTAATGGTACAACTTGTACTACCAGTAGGAGTTCAGGAACCTGATATGTTCCACTTGTTTATGATAGTTATTATTTTGTTACCAGCATTTTCAAAGAGGCTTTGACCTTTTTCTCAAACTCAGCCCTCCACTTGCGCCTGACCTTTGGCTAGGAAACCACAAAGCGTTAGCTGAAGACGCTCGTGTTCTCTCTTCTCAAATGTCATGCCCGGAAGCACTACAGGTCCGTATCTCACATCTAAACACTTCCCACTCTGTTACCACTCAAAACCATATTAGAACACCAACTCATTTAAAAGGGAACAAAAAGCGCTTATACTGTAAAATAAGCTTATAATAGAGAAGACCGTTTTTCTAACTACACCTGATTTACCCTTAAATGAGATTATAAGAATAAAACATAGAATACTTGCAATGCAAGTTTATTTGTGCACATAGTACGCCATGCAGGAAAAACTTAGTGAAGGTACCTGCTCCAATAGACATTAATGTACAGTAAAAATTGAAGAGTAACCCAAGAGACTCAAGAAGAATTTATCCTCCGATTTCTATTTTCATGACATTTTATATAACACTGAGCATAGAGAACATGCAGCATCTGAGCCATATACACAAACATCTGTATGATATTATAGAAAAATGGCATTACACTAGAGTAATAATACGCAAAGACAGGGATCTAAAGATGTTTACTGTGGTGATGTTTGTATTTTCAGGAATGTGGAGATGATATATGTGATTTTAAAGCTCCATCTATGCAAATGTTCCTCTGACACTATACAGCATATCTCAATTAAGGGATATTAGAGATTCAGAGCAAATCACTCAAATAAGTCAAGGCACTCTTAACTTCATTACTTTAGAAACTTGAATAATGCCTCTGAATGATGAGACTTCTTTGGTGGACAACCTTTTCTTCTAAGTAATGCATAAGATTAAGGCACAAAGACCAAGATTTACAGGGTTGCTGCTGAAGATGGAGTTCAATTAAACAAGGGTAGAAAACTACTTAATTCTCTTTCTAATTCATTTCTTCACCACACCTACTCGCCTCTATCCTTTCATATATTTCCCTGCTTCTCTATATTAAAAATGTAAAAGACAATCTCATGGTTCACTCCATCTAATCAATAAGCCTAAAACTTCCATTAAAACTTTTATTTGCACTGGAACCAATCCCAAACGATCGTGCTTTATACAAACCTAATGTGCTACTGCCTTCCACAACAGAGGCTGGAGTCAACATCGAACCTCCACCATACATATTTAGCCTCAATCAAGATAAATAGTTAAGTTCACTAAGCTTAGGGAGTGTGCTCCAAACACCAATTACTTTTTCATTGCTTCCATTTTTAAACTATAGTCTGTCCTGAAAAAAGTGAAACTTGAAACCAATTTTTTTTTAATTATTATTTTCTTTTGAAAATTATTACTAGCAATAAATATATGAACAATTTGGACATAATGGACTGAAACATGAACGCATATCCTTTGAGAAAACAATTGGAACAAGGTGTTTTATTTCTTTTAATTACTGGCCAGACTAAAGATGAAGACGTATTCCTTTCTCCTCTGTTCCACCTTCCTTCACTTCTTCTATCCCTAGAGTAGACATTAACTATATCTCACAATAAAATATTTTGCACTTCACATGGCACCCACACTAGTCAATTTCCAATATAAATTGTCATAGACATAAAAGCTACAGGGCTGTAAGCGCTTTCCACTCTGAGATGAGCACACACCCATCCATCAACCAGCACTACCCACACACACACAAGCAGACAGGCTTTCACACCAACCTCCAGGCAATAAACAGATGTATTTCTCTCTAACATGTAAGTTCTATTATCTATGAGAATAGCTCTTAGACTCAAATATCATCACAGCAGCGGGGCTTTATTTCGCTCTGTCTCTCCATCACACCATCCACTTCCCCAAATCCCAATACCTTCACGTGAAACCATTCATCCCTTCCCTCTTCCCCGATACAATCTCTGCTTGAGGCATTACTCATTTCTGCCTGCATGTTAGGAGGTGTGTTTAAACAGACTATGGACAAAAGAAACACGTGGTGCATGTGAGTTCCTCTGATACCAAACTGCAGTAGGATTGTAAGGCCCAGAGTAGATGCTCTGAGAAGTGTGTTGACAGCATCATAGCTTTTCACTTTACCTTTACTTTAAAAACAGATTCAGACTGATGGGTTGAAAAACAAGACCATGTGATAAAGCATGGAAAGTCATAAACTGCTGTAATATTTCTATTAATCAGAATCAGAGGGGTTCCAATGAGACATGTAAAATGAGATGATCACTTATTTAAAGTGGCCTTTTGAGAGGGAATGCTGATAGTTAAACCAGGGCTAAGTTTAACAACACCATTTGAGAAAAAAGACCGTGCTGGTTATCTCATTCATCCTATAATACGAGGCGTTAGAAAGCAAACTCTTTTAGCTCTAAGTACATAAACAGCCTTCAATGCCTGGTATTTGTCTGAGCAAAAGTGTAATATATATAAATAAATATATATATATATATATATATATATATATATATATATATAAAATTAGCTGCTCGCTATGGCGCTATGGTAAAGGTCTGGATGAAAGCTAAAGGAATCTAGATCTTTTATTTTTCCATGCACAAAGACCAGTCTGGGTGAATTTATATCATAGTACAACATGTGAGTAAAATAAATTCATTTTCCAGGCATCATTGGTTTGAAAACAACTACCTTTGGTGCAGATGTTTTTCGGACAGTAAAGAGGATCAGAGTGTTTGGGATGTTGGTAATAAAAGCTGTGACAATTCTGAGATGGCAGCAGATGTTGTCGTGACTTCATTAATTGTCATGTGGCAATTAATGTGAATACGTCAGCTCAAAACTGCCTTGAGGGAGTTTTTTTTTTTAAATTTGCAGGATGAATGGATTAAATGTTGGTGTTTAAAGGTCAAAGGTCAAGGTCACTGTAACCTCACATCTGTCCCATTCTTGTGAATGTGGTATCTCAAGAACTTTTGACAGATTTTCTTCAAATTTGGCACAAGCGTTCACTCGGACTCAAGGATGAGCTGATTTGATTTTGATCCCTGTGATCATATAAAACACCTTTGTGGCAATAACTCAAGAATTTATAGACTAACATGACAAAAGTTACACAAATATCTAATAGGATAAAATTGTGACATCAAAATGTTCCACAAAAATTCGTTTCTGGCCATTATTTAACGTTATAACTCAGGAGCAGCTGGGGGGATTGTGAATTTTGAAAATTGACTGGATTTTCTCCGTCTGACTTCCTGCCCGGCCGATCTGCTCTGTTCAGCTCGCTGCAGTCTCCGTGCGGCTTCCGTCAAAAATAGACTCAGCTCCTATATTTAGCGCTGCAGAGTGTCGACCCGCTTCTGGGGAGCTGCTAACACGCACCACGGCGCAACCGATGGGATATGAAGCCTTCACTCCAGCAGCCGTGTCTGAGATGGAACGCGTTGCAGATGGAACCGGTGGAAAATATCCTTTAGAATTTGCAGCTTCTTTGTAGCAAACTCCATATTTCAAGCATTGTCTGCTGTCAGTCAGATTTGTTGGACAAGCATGTGAACACACAGGGACTCCCTCGAAGTCTTCACGACATAACGAGTTTGGACAGATATGGGCATAAACTGCAACTTCATTGCTTAGCGGAGGCGTACAACAATGAGGCGGTAATTGCAAACCCTTTTTTGTTACAAACACGGTTTTCCCGTTTTTTCGCTTTTTTTGATTTGGGTGAACTGACCTAAAAAGCTGGGGAGAAAGATTTATATATATATATACAGTGGGTACAGAAAGTATTCAGACCCCTTTAAATTTTTCACTCCTTGTTTCATTGCAGCCATTTGCTAAAATCAAAAAAGTTCATTTTATTTCTCATTAATGTACACTCAGCACCCCATCTTGACAGAAAAAAACTGAAATGTAGAAATTTGTACAAATTTATTAAAAAAGAAAAACTGAAATATCACATGGTCATAAGTATTCAGACCCTTTGCTGTGACACTCATATTTAACTCACATGCTGTCCATTTCTTCTGATCCTCCTTGAGATGGTTCTACTCCTTCATTGGAGTCCAGCTGTGTTTAATTAAACTGATTGGACTTGATTAGGAAAGGCACACACCTGTCTATATAAGACCTTACAGCTCACAGTGCATGTCAGAGCAAATGAGAATCATGAGGTCGAAGGAACTGTCCAAGGAGCTCAGAGACAGAATTGTGGCAAGGCACAGATCTGGCCAAGGTTACAAAATAATTTCTGCAGCACTCAAGGTTCCTAAGAGCACAGTGGCCTCCATAATCCTTAAATGGAAGAAGTTTGGGATGACCAGAACTCTTCCTAGACCTGGCCGTCCAGCCAAACTGAGCAATCGTGGGAGAAGAGCCTTGGTGAGAGAGGTAAAGAAGAACCCAAAGATCACTGTGGCTGAGCTCCAGAGATGCAGTAGGGAGATGGGAGAAAGTTCCACAAAGTCAACTATCACTGCAGCCCTCCACCAGTCGGGGCTTTATGGCAGAGTGGCCCGACGGAAGCTTCTCCTCAGTGCAAGACATATGAAAGCCCGCATAGAGTTTGCCAAAAAACACATGAAGGACTCCCAGACTATGAGAAATAAGATTCTCTGGTCTGATGAGACCAAGATTGAACTTTTTGGCGTTAATTCTAAGCGGTATGTGTGGAGAAAACCAGGCACTGCTCATCACCTGCCCAATACAATCCCAACAGTGAAACGTGGTGGTGGCAGCATCATGCTATGGGGGTGTTTTTCAGCTGCAGGGACAGGACGACTGGTTTCAATTGAAGGAAAGATGAATGCGGCCAAGTACAGAGATATCCTGGAAGAAAACCTCTTCCAGAGTGCTCTGGACCTCAGACTGGGCCGAAGGTTCACCTTCCAACAAGACAATGACCCTAAGCACACAGCTAAAATAACAAAGGAGTGGCTTCGGAACAACTCTGTGACCATTCTTGACTGGCCCAGCCAGAGCCCTGACCTAAACCCAATTGAGCATCTCTGGAGAGACCTGAAAATGGCTGTTCACCATCCAACCTGACAGAACTGGAGAGGATCTGCAAGGAAGAATGGCAGAGGATCCCCAAATCCAGGTGTGAAAAGCTTGTTGCATCATTCCCAAGAAGACTCATGGCTGTACTAGCTCAAAAGGGTGCTTCTACTCAATACTGAGCAAAGGGTCTGAATACTTATGACCATGTGATATTTCAGTTTTTCTTTTTTAATAAATTTGCACAAATTTCTACATTTCAGTTTTTTTCTGTCAAGATGGGGTGCTGAGTGTACATTAATGAGAAATAAAATTAACTTTTTTGATTTTAGCAAATGGCTGCAATGAAACAAAGAGTGAAAAATTTAAAGGGGTCTGAATACTTTCCGTACCCACTGTATATATATATATATATATATATATAATTTAAAAAAAATTGTATACCTGTTAAAGAAAAAAGGTGAATATATATTGTACATACAGTATGGTGATTTCTGTCAAACTGTGGCTCTGTAGCACACGGTAAGATTAACAAGGTTTGCAAGGATTCAATAATATTGCAGAGTGGAACTGATGTGAATGATGAATTGGGATGCTTGTTGCTTCTCGGTTCTCAATAGCTCTTTGTCTGTGCCCGGCTTTGGACAAAGTTGAGGCCCACTCAGCTCCAGAGTGCTCTCTTACACCTGAATACTAATGAAGAGCTTGTGATCTTAACCTGACTTTGACTTCAGCGAGGAGGAGACAATGTCAAGCACTCTGCAGGTCTGAGATAGAGACTTACAGAGTGCTATCTGACATCGGGCTGCAGAAAATCAACAGCAGAAATAGTGGGGCGCAGAGTAAGGTGATATGAACAAGTGGAGAATGTCAGCATGTGATGTTACCTTGTGCATTGCATCTATTCTCTAATAGGTTTACTGATCGTTCAATCATTCAGAACTCTCTTTTTATAGCATTCATTTATATTATCATTATCTCAATGCGCACTCCAGTGAATATCACTTGTACCTCTATATACTCCTAAAGCAATTAAATTCCATGTTTTCTATAAGTGGGAGAGAGGGTAGTTTGGAAAGCTCTAGATTCTGAACTGAAAGTGTGTAGGGTTGACTGATCACCCTAATACCGGGGGTGTAGGGCTCTGTGGGGAGCATTAAAGATGTTTTGTAACTGGAAACAGAGATATGGAGGACTATCAGGGATCAGAGGAGGCTGAAGTACACTGAGAGATAAAACAAATTCTCCCACTCCTGGATACATCCATGTGTGTTTGTGCATTCGAGTGTTGCTTAGAAACATGCCAGAATCTCTTTTAACATGGTCCTTTGACGTGGATTTCAGCTGTTGGCCACATTGACTCCCACTCACTCTCACTGCACTCTAGAGTATGCTTCATACTCAGTATTTGATTGAGCAGATCAAATCTTAGATGAGTGGCGCTACAGTCCAGCTTGAACAAAGGATACACAGCATGCTAATGACTGTACAACTACGACTTAAACAAATACTTTTGTGACTGCAATGTAGCAAAACAATAGTAACACGTGACATTTAAATAACATTATAATTTACTGTCCTTCAACTACAAGACCAGAACAAACTTCTTAAACAAGTAGCCGTAAACTAAAGGCATAATATTTTTTATCTTAATGAAAGAGCTATGCTGCTTTCTTTGGCTATGGATGATTGTGTGAAAACAGCATTTACTGCTTTTTGATTTTTGGTCCCTTAGATCACTGTGTTCAAAGGCCACATATGTTTACCATTAAAAGCATGTTCTAAACTGGAGAAAATGTGATTATTTTTCAAAGCTTTGTCTGGGTTAGCTGTGGCGAACAAGCTCACACTGTGGTTGATAAAATCTTTATCCCGTATCCCTTTTCAGTCTGAATTTATGCTAATATTTACCTAAATATTCATGTATCCTGTGAACCAAAGGAGATGTTGAACCCCAATGAAGTGTTATGCTACACATGTATTGTCAACAACTGAATTGTCATATACAGTGGTAAAGGTTTTCGCTGTTCCGGTTACATCAGTAACAATGTCCCTGCGTGACCTCAGTCAGTTAGCAGTTGAAGAGCGAACCCTTTGCCTTAGCTTTGCACACTCTCTATCTTGTGGAACAACCACTGTTGGATGATGGAAAATGTGTCACTAACTGTGTAGCGCTTGAGAATATTTTCAGAAATGTCACCACAGACATCCAGCTCATTCAGCTGCAAATATAAGGACTGTCATTAGTGGACCATGAGCTCAATCACCAATGGCTTACATAATTCGTCAAAAATGACGTAAGGCCCATTTATTTAAAATTATTTTTTTTATTTAAAACTGGACACAGTAACACACATGCAACTTGTATGTGAGTCTTAATCCAGAGTGTTTGGAAGAGGGTCTTTGTTTTATCTACAGTAAAAGTATGATACATGGATGTGAATACAATATAAATTTCCTGAATATGATGATAGGATGTGCCTCGTGTCATTCATTAACCAATAGTCCAGTATCAATCAAAACTCAATAGTTTAGTTGTTAAGTGGATTGGATGGTGGTGTCATTTCCTGGAGAGGACACAAAAAACTTGGAATGGTAATGGTGAGGTACTCATGAAGTAGTCATGAATTGCACTAACAACTCGATGTGAGTGCATCTTCCAGGAAGCAAAAAGAAAAATCAACACTTCCTGCAATTAGACATTTTTCCTCAGGCTTTTTAAACTGCTTGGTAAAATCTCTGTTTATAAAGTCCGTCCTCAACATCGTTTACCTTCGTAATTACAGGCTCATCTCTTATCGTTCTTTTCATGGTAAACTTTTGGAGAGGATTATAATTAACTACCTTCTTATCAAAATGAATTGGGTGTATCGTTGTGGTCTAACAAACAGCTGATTGAGATGCCTTCCTCATGAAACATTAGCAAAGCTCATTTTGATTGAAACTGATTGTCCATGGTTTGTATTTTATTCTTTTTTTTTTTTTTTTTTGCTCTCAGTATTGTCCCTCCCTGTCTTTACTGGCAGAATGCTATACCTTTGATGGTATGAAACCAAAAGCAGAATTAAAATTATACCATGTGCACACATGTCTAATCTGATGGGTCTATTTTAAAAGGAAGTTGAAAACCTTTTTGAGGTGATTTCATCTGTAGTTACCATCACAAGATTTAAGTATGAAGATCATATAATATGCAAATATACATTTATATAGGACTATTTGCAACAGCAAATATTTTTTGTTCAAGATAAAGAAGCTTAGATTACATAACATCACAAGGAAATGTTGATTAACAAACGACAAGTCCCAAAAATGGCATTCATATGTTCTGCATAATCTTGCAATACAACATCTGCTTGTTGTGGCAACAGCATTATTAAACTTTTTTTATGGTTATATTAAGGCCTTCACAGCACTTCAGATGTTTAGATTAGTATTTGCAAAATATTGTAACATTCTTCACCCAAAAGAAAAGAAGCAAAATCAAAACCAAATCAAAAGAAAATAACACTATTATTTCACAGGGAGAGGCTGAATAGAAATCCCTGGACCTGTGGCAGCTGATACAGTCTTGAAGCAGAGCTTCATCAGCACAATAACACCACCCATTGTGGAGACAGAAGCTTACCCACTATGTGACAAATGAGCTCTCATTTGCAACAAGACATCATTAAAATGATCAGCTTCCTCAAAGAACTCCCTACTGAGTGCATAAGGTATATTACACATGCACTTTTATAACATTAAGAATTATTCTTTGAAAACATTCAAACTTAGTCCACTTATCATACCCATGAGTTAAATATGAATCTCTGTCCGACAACAATTCCTGGCAAAAGTGAGAACCAGTCAGGGCGATCATAGGGTCCAAAACTCCCATCAAGATAGCAATTACACACACACTCTGCAAGATGTAAATTATGCATTCACATCCAAAAAGTCCTCATCACAGTCTTCCCGAAAAGCCACAGAAGCAAGATATATTAAATCCCAATGGAAAGGTGATTTTAATTACGCCAATCTGCTGCATCACTCACTCGCTCCCACTCATTCATTGTCTTTCAAATAATGTAACTCATCAGCACTGACAAAATCACTCCTCATCAAACACAGGTAGAACACCATGTCCTTCGATAACAGTGATGTAATTTTCTGCCCTGCTGAGGAGTATAGTTATCCACTTCAATCTTAGGGAAACGCAATAGTCTAATACGTGTCAAGGTGCCACACAAAATTTTGGTAGATACTATAAATGGAAATGAAAATCTAACATATCAAGGAGATAGTAAAGGTCATAGCTATAAGATACTCTAGTATTCTTGGATGACATTTATGCAGGAACTCAGACTTATATCTTCAAATAAGTCATCATCAGTTTGTTCGTTTAATGAACATTTAATTCCATCAATGACGCACTGTGTACATCCTACTTTTACCAAGATAAACAAGGGATTTACATCTTGTCAATCCAATTTAAAGTTTTGTTGCTGGCTTCATGTTATATTAGCACAATAATTAAATAAAAACGTCTTATACTGTAGCGTATACACACAGTATATAGGCACATGTGACCCATAAGTACAATGGTAAAAATGTAAATACATAGCAGCAATTGGAAAGCTCACTCTGCAACATATACAGGCCAAAATTTTAAAAAAGTCCTACAATCAATTCACAAAGGCATGGACAAATAAACTAATTAACTGGCAGTTTGAAAATAGCAGCCTACATTGTGAAAGCAACAGAACAGCCTGAAGGGTTAAAACAGGGGAGCTATGGAAACGTCACAATAACACGCTTCCACAACAATCAACTAAAAGATGAATGTACTCCAGTATACCAGCAAGTATCATGGAATATCACTCAAATACATCCAACAATGAGGATATGCAATGCAATTATACCCTGTGAGGAATCTGGATTTGCGTGTTATACAGTTATGCGCTTTTGGCCAAACCACAGTTGTACAGACCTTTGAGGACTTACAGGCAGCTATGGCATGGTTTAGGGGTGACAACAGCAAGAAGTAACTGTTCATTCAAAAACAACAATAACATGATTGGTTAACGTTAGCCCTCAATAGGCAGTGATACACCGTGATTTCATCCATTCATCTAACAAATACTTTTTTTTATAAGTGGTGCTGTGTAACAAACCATGTGGCACATCAAGTTATGCAATTCATGATGTAATAACACTGCATCACATTTCATTAGCGAAAATAGGTAACACTGTCAAAAATATTTAAAATGACCAGCCTGCAAGTCAGATTTTGTTTTACAGACAAGCTGCAGATGTTATGTAGAGTTTTGCTAAAGTACAGCATGCTCCAAGGTTCAGCTCAGGTCTTCAATGCACAAAGAACCTAGCAGATAGTCATTTATGTTACCATATAATTTTATAATCAATTATTAACAAGGCCATTACTGAATCAATGAGCTGAACCCAAGACTGTTTAAAGGACCACTTGATCGACCAAGTACATTATAAAAACGCCACCTGCGGCGGTGTTGAGTTAATTCACAAGAATTTATCGGACTATAATTTAGATGAATTAAGATGTTAAAAATCACAGGCGACTTGTGCTGTACTATGTATTTGTATGCAGCTTGAGACTTTTGAACGTTGAAAAAAGATATGAAAGACTTCATTGCTGGAGGTCTCTGAGCCTATCCAGCACCTATAGCTCCATTTATTAGCTCTTTATTTGCCCACTTGATGAGTGCAGAACTGGACATGTAGCCAGCCATATTAGACTCACTACTGAATACAGTGTATCCCTCTCTGTTTACAATAAGACGTACAAGTTTGCGCACATGCACATTAATAAAGTTTTGCTGCCGATAGAGAAGAGAGGAAAAGTGTCGGTCTTCGAGAAAATATATTTAAATATGTGTCATAATTTAAATGATTAAGATTAATAAGTACAATTAAATGATTTAAGTAAATACAAATATTTAGCAATGCTATTAAAATACCACAGCGATAAACACAATTGGGCTAAATTCCGTGTTATCCACTGAAGTGTATTAAGTGAAGCTGCAGTCTCACACAAGAGTCCTGCAATAAAGTCTATGTTCATTAAGTGTTCAGTTTGAGTTGTTTGAAACAGGTGTTGATTCAATACTGTACTTTGTGGTGATGTTGATTGATCAGGCTGTTTCCATGAAATCCACACTTTAAATCATTGAGGACAGATTGATGTTAGAAACACCTCGGTACAATTAGACAAATGTTGCAGGCAATAAAATCAAGTCAACTCGGATCACTTTGTATTTAAATAATCAAATACCCATGCTCAATTTAGTTATTAAGACACTCTGGATGTACTGCGTTTTACATGCTAACATTAAAAGTAATGTTTAGATGTTCATAATTGTTCTAAATGCTGTGTTGTCATTTTGTAAACCCAGTTTGACCTCTGCTTAAGCCTCTATTAATGTTACCAGAAATGACTGCTCCTGTGGTGAAATACACCCTTTAATTTAGTGTTTTACAAATAAAGGAACATTTCTTATGAAATCATTTAATGTACCACCTTGCTCATTAACTCGTTTCTGAGCTATGTGACTCAGCATCAACAGTGTTTGTGAATTAGATGCAAGTTTTAGTCATTGGCATATTAGCATTAGGAAATATTAGGATTTCAGCAATACCAAACATTTGGCTCTCCAAACCCACAGTATCATAGTGGTTAATAAGAAGTGTGCACTAATGAAATCTCACAACATATTCTCCTCTGCTCACGGTTCTCAGTTCTGATGGTTTTGAAGCAGCTAATTACAAATTCAGTGGGGTTACCATGCAACTCATTTAAGAGGACTAATGAGTTTCAAAGCATGCATTACAAAGACATTCATCAGGACCAAGAAACCAAGCTTGACATCAGTGCTCTTTTTGGCCACCAGACTGACTGCTCTGAGTTTTTAAATTTTTCCACCTCTGATCTCAGAAGAATAGAAATAGAAGAATAGATAGGATTTGTGGTAAAGTGGTTGACATTAAACCCTTGTGTCAAGTTGAAGAAATATTTCAGACATTGAGTGTGGAATGAATTGTTGCCTTTTTTCAACTTGTATAATATTACCTATACCTTCACTCTGTCCTGTTTCAGCCATTATTATTTATTCTTTCATGTCAAAGATATGAAAGTATACATTCTATTTGACAGCATACTATTTATTTTCAAGGTCAAAATATTGGCAAAACAGTACAGCCCTCCAGACTTTCACCCATAAAGGTTCAAAAAAGTTCTCACTTTGATCCTGATCACGAGCAAGCCTCAATGGAAAAAGGACATTTTAAAAAAACACATTTATCTTATTATAGATCAGTGATCTAATGTAATACGTTTACAGTGATCTAATCATAATCAGTTTACTTGAAGCTGTCAGTTACAAAGAAGCCATCTGTATCTAAACCTAATTAAATTCAGTATAATGTGTATTTTCTTTTGAATTGTATGCAGATTTAGTTACAAATGACAGCAAAGAATACAATACAACCCAGATTTTATACAGGGCTTTCCTTTAAAAAATAGTTCACATAAAATGAACATAATGAACCCATGTGAAAATTATACTTTATCGTACATCTTTTCAGTAATATCATATTCTGTTTTAATGGAGCAAAAATAGATGAAAATTGACATTTTGCCAGTGTGCCATCATGCTCTTCCATTAATAATGATTTATGAAAGAATTATTAAAGTTTAGGATGGTAGTGTTTTTTTATGTGCTTGTTCCTTAACATATACTGTAAGCCAAGTGTTCTGAGAGAACACTAGACCTCTGCACCGCCTCTTGGTTCTGTATTGAGACTCTAAAAAATCTAGACTATGACGGAGACCTTTGGCCAATCATGGGTCATTTCAGAGAGAGGGCATTCCTATTGGGTGTTCAATAAATGCAGATGAGCGTTCATGTACTTACAGATGTTAATCATGATTCAGAGGCAAAAAAATACTGGAGAACAAGTTGCTATTCCAGCTTTGGCGACAATTAGGAGATTTCGAAATCCATGGTATAACTCTACTTCTTCCAAAGTGCATATAGGGCAACCAGAGGGAGGACGCCACACCACACAGAGGTTTTAAGTTGGGGATCCTGCATCAGCCTCCACACTCCAATGTCAAGTCCGTCTGCCCTCACAGCAGGTCACTGAAAATGCGTTGCTTAGGTGGAGGTAGTAAGGACAAAGGGTTGTCTGGTCAGGAGTGCGGCCCAGACTTGGGGGTGTTTTTGACTCTGTTGCCGGCCACTGCCTCCAATGGGGGAGGTATACTGGCATAGATTGGAGTGACATGAGGGGAGATCAATGGAGGGAGAAGGGCTGAGATTAAATGGGAAATTTCTTTCATGGTAGTTTACTAATTATCATGTATAATATTTGTATCATAATTCTTACCGGTATCTTGTTCATTAATACTGAAAGCAGGAGGAAAGAAAAGAATGTACTTCTTTATGTCTAAATCTTCTTTTCATTTCCCTGTAGGAAGTTTGTGTCCTTCGGGTCACCTTAGTTAATTTGTTCACTATTTTTCTTCAAAGGCACTTGCCTCACACCTTAGACTGTTGGTAATGAGATAATTTAAAGGGCTTCATTTAAGATACTTTTTCCCTCTTTAATCTAGTATGTGGAAGGAACTGTGACACTGTGAGAGAATCAATAACATCGTTGTTGTGGAGGTCAGTCCAATAATGAAATGCAAGGGAACATATTCAAAGGATGACAAGCTTGGACTCAGAAATATTTAGACATATTCCAAGCAATCTATAGATTGCTAGATTACTGTATATATCGTATGTACTGTGTAATTAGAGCTTGATCCATTAGCTGAAGGAAACCATATGCCAGTACCTGTTAAAACCTATCAAAACTGCACATTTTTTAGAAGCAAAAACTGCTTGGGTAGTGGGCACAAAGTTGTGGGAATGACTCCAATCAGCTGCAAAAAATGTTTCTAAAAAGTACCTTCATTTTTAGACACGGTCCTCCCACTGTGAGCACTAGCTCTGTATTGCATGGTTAGGTTTGCTTTCATTATCATACACTAGCCTTCCAAGTCAGTTTCCCTTATCAGCATTCATTTGGAATAATTCCTTAAAGTAACAATGGCTGATAAATCATTGAGTGATTTTAGTTTACTATGACCTGTGACAGCATATTACTTTACATTGTTTGCAGTGCTACTTAGTAATACTGGATCTTATTCATTAAGGATGAGAACACTACTCTGTATTAACACTGCAGTTAAATATCTTTAAAGCATTTTTGCACAGAATCTATCTTAGCTAAGTGTGGAGCAATCTTTATCTTCAGCACCAGGTGTTTAGACACTGTGCGCCAGCTGACTATGAGCACAAACAAATCATACAGGGAGATGTGACAGAAAACGATTGCTTCAGACACAACACAGTTATTACTACGGCAACTGTGACTTTGATTCTAAAGGCAATGAAATGTTGTCACACATATACCCAGCTCACTTATCTGTACTGCCTGTGCTCCCATGACTAAAGACATCAGGCATATACGTATGGAGGAAGGAAGGTGAAACAACAAATGTGGAAATAGACACTCATTTCTGTAATTAAATTGGATAATATCATCTTCATTTGTTTTGTAAATATCGATCACATTTTGGAGATTTCAGTCACTCAGCAGTTATAGATTTAATACACAGTTTTAATCATGGCGCAAATATGCTTGAATTTGTTTGTTAATGCAATGAACATTTTTAAAACACCAGTCATTAAAAATATTAAACAAAACTGGACGTCCATGAATTAATTTCATGCGCTTAAAAGGTTTATATCAAATCATTTGTGGATGCAGTGCCAACAGAAGAGTCATTTAGAGTTTCTTTGGAGCACTAAGTGCTCGTTACAGGGCTTAATTTTAATGCGAGGCTTGGTGCTCCTGCTGGGTTTTGTAGTTGGCAAAAATCATTCAAACATCAGGAGGGCTGCAGCTGGAGGGAGTGAAATGTAATGGGCTGTTTGGTTTACATAGAACCATATGAACAAGTGGTAAGTTGGTTTCTCAACTAGAATTATTTATATTAAAATCAACGGAGCATCTTGACATCAAATATATATAGTATGACACCTGTTATTTGACAGATATATTCGATTAGAAAGAAACTTATTTACACATACAATATCTTATTTTACACAATGACCTCTGGCTCTACGTCTTACACACTCAAGTGAAGACAGGAGCAGAGCTGTCAACTGATCACCGCCTAATTCTGAGCCGAACTGGGTGGTTGGGGAGTCATCCAGACAGACCTGGTAAATCCAAACGTATCTTGAGGGTGAGCTGGGAAGATCTAGTGGAGGCCCCAGTCAATCAAGTCTTTAACTCCTAGCTACAGAAGAGCTTCTCATGCATGAGGGTGGGGGACATAGAATATGAGTGGACCATGTTCAAAGCCTTTATTGTAGATGCAGATGTCAGGAGTTATGGTCAGATGGTTGTCAGTGCCTCTTGTGGTAGCAACCCAAAAAACTGCCAGTGGACAGCTGTGGTGAGGTAAGTTCTCAAGCTGAAGGAGGACTTTTGTGTCTGACCCCCAGTGGTCTCCTGAAGCAGCAGATGGATATTGCAGGTGTGGGAGAAGTTTGGGGAGGCCATGGAGAAGGACTTTTGGTTTAGTTAAGAATGTTCTGGGCAAGCCATCCAGAATCTTAATGAGGAAAAGCAGGGGTTACCCCAGGCTGTTCTCAGCAAGGAAGAAGAACTTCTGACTCGAAATGGGTATAGCAACCCGATCAACATGTCCCCTGAGGAAAAGACAGAGCTTAAAGATTGGAGGAGGCTTACTTATCTCTCTGGCAGAGGTCTTTGACATAGTTGGGAAGCCCCTTACTGGCAAGGCACCGGGATGGGATGAGATCTGGCCTTAAATGCTAACATTGCAGGCCTGTTGACACACCTCTTCAATATTGAATGCAGGTTAGGGACAGTGCCTGTGGACTGGCAGACCATGGTGGTGGTTTCCATTTTAAATAACAGGAGTGAAGGGTGTCCTTGATTTATACTGCCAAGCCTCTGGGGGCAAGCTATGCTAGGGTGTAGAAAAGGACGCCTCGACTGATCGGCGAACCTCCGATTCAAGTGCAGCATGTCAGATTACGCCCTGGTCATGGTAAAGTGGACAAACTCTTTACCCCTTCAAGGCGACTTGAGGAGTCATTGGAGTTTTCCCATTTAGTCTATATGTGTTTTATGGACTTGGAGAAGGCCTATAACCAGGTCCTTCAGGTGATCTTACCAGAGTAAGAGTTGTGTCCATATTCTCGACAGGAAGTCAAACACATTCCCAACGAGAGTTGGCTTTGATCACGGTTGTCCATTGTCTCCAATCCAGTTTGGAGACAATCAGGGAGGAGAATGTCCAGATTTGGGACCTTGATATTGCTTCTCAGCTACTTTTAGATGATGTCGTTATTTTGGTTTTATCAGAGTGTGACCTTCAGTATGTGCTGGGGCAGTTTGCAGCTGTGATGAGAGTCAGCACCTTCAAATCTGAGGCCAGTGTTCTCTGATGGTGGGTTGCTCCCTTTCGGGTTGGGAAGGAATTCTTGCCCACAGTGAAGGGGTTTAAGTAATATGGAGAGGTGAGATTGACGGACAGATTTGTGGGGCGTCAGCAGTAAAGCAGCCATTGTACCAAATCTTTTTGGTGAAACGGGAACTGAGCTGAGAGGGAAAGCTTTTGATTTACCAGTTGATCTACATTTCAACCCTCACCTATGGTCATGAGCTTTGGGTAGTGATCGAAAGAATGAGATCACAGATACAAGTGGCTGTAATGAGTTTTCCTCCTTACATGGTGGCTGGGCTCACCCTTAAAAAATAGGATAACGACATCCACAGGGAACTTGTGGTAAAGCTGCTGCTCCTTCATATCAAAAGGAGACAGTTGATGAGGTTCGGTTATCTGATTAGGATGCCTCCTAGCCGCCATTAATTGGAGGTTTTTCAAGTACATCCAATTGGTAGGCAACCCCGGGGAAGACACAGAACATGCTGAAGAGATTATATATCTAATCTGGCCAGGGCACACCTTGGGATCTACCAGGAGGAGCTGGGGAAAATGATATCTGGTCTAACTTGCTCAGCCTCATGCCTCTGCAAGCCCACCTCGGATGAATGATGATAAGGAAAGATCCATACTGTAAGTGTTCCATGAAAAGGCTGGTGTTGTAAATATACATTTGGATAGATATGTATGCAAGATAAATCAAATATGTGTCTGGTATCATATACTAAAGCATAATCATATACTGCAGAATCCTCCAGTATCCAGATTTTTCTTATGAATTAGTATTTGTAATTTGCTCCTGTTCGTAATTGGCATGGTAAGCACCTGTTTATTGAATATTGTACTGTAATATTACTACTAAGAAACTATTATCCATATTGGATAATCCTGACCACCCTCTCCACCACCTGCTGCAGGGACAGTGGAGCACTTTCTCCAAAAGACTCCTCCAGCTCCGCTGTCACAAGGACAGATACAGGAGATCATTCCTGCCGACCGCAATTAGACTGTACAATAACTCACCTCTGGCAAAATACATCACATAACAATAACACTGTTGACTGTGTTTCTTGGTTGTTTGTATATAATATATATATATATATAGATATATACTGTACTGTATATACTGTGCATTTTATATTTTATATTTATATTTTTTATTTTTTACTGCTATTTTACTGCTATTTTATTGCTTTTCTATTGTTCTATTATTATCTTATTGCTTCTGTATGCTGCTGTAGCGAAAAATTTTCCCCTCAGGGATTAATAAAGTAACTACCTAACCTAACCTAATCTGTCTTCAAACCATCTGTTAACCACAACACAATGCAAGGCCCCACAGGTCCATTACTTTCCATCAGAACGGGGCTGTGACTGCTGTTAACAAAGCAGTAATGGTTATGCATGGAGGGAGATGGGACTTCATTGACCTACCATGGTGGTGCAATAGTCATTGCACCCTACAAAGAGGAGTGTTGTGTTAGTAAGTGTAGAATACTTGGTGAATCTGTTAAGACTGTCAAACCAGAAATAAGAGCTGAGAATTTGACAGACCTGCAGACTGTCGTGGTTATGGTCAGAAGAATTGGCAAAATACCCGGGTTTTTTCAGGTTACAGAGACTCAACTGATGTAGTAGTGTCATCCTATATTTGTTTCTTTTGACTTATACTGTTAATACAACAATGGCAGGCAAAAAATGTGAACAGTAAGTACTGACAATACTTGCTTAACAGTGAAAATGTTAAACTCAAACCCAGATATAACACCTATTTGCATGTATTTTAAAGCTCATAAAAACATTAAACTGGAAAGGGCTTTAACTTTGGAATGTCATCTACTATTTGCTTCTTCCTCTTCACCTCTAAAATACTAAATTATATTCATGAGAAAATTAGTGCAGACGGCAAAGCAATCAAAGACTCTAGCTGATTCCATACTAACAAGGGGATCTTTGTACTGTACGTCTCAGGTACCGTGTACATATGGCAGCCCTGTCATATTGAAAGAACATGAGGGGTGTGCCAATCATGCAATGACCTAGACTGAGGTGAATTCAAATTAAACTTTAGTACTCAAGCTAAACTTCACAATACATTATGATACAATTTTTTTTAATACAGATGGGACAAATGGGGACGGTAAATGGAGTGCAAGATTCATTTCAATCAACAGAAGCAATTATTAAATAATTATTCTGACAATCAATCATAAATTTCACTCATCAAAAAGAAAAATGTGATAAAAGAAAATATTCTACGGTTGTAACTTCTCAAATAAATGTTGCTGTTTTTCTTTGTGATATGTCACTGTAAATTGAGTACTTTGGGTTTTGGACCTTAGGTTAAAGACATTTTAAGAAACCTTAGACACTGCAAAGTTGAAATGACCATTTTTCACTGTTGTTTGATTATTAATAGACTAAACTATTAAGAAAGAAAAATCTAATCTTAAATTGAGAGAAAATTATCTTAAATTGTACCCCTCCATCTATCACACCCCTCCTTCTATATCCCTTCTGAATGATGCCTATCCTATTCAGGGAGTAATTAGACCTATCCCAGTGTACTATGGTACACAGGTCTGTCACAGGTGTAGAGTAGATCAATAATCATTATTTCATTAGATGCTCACTAGCATGGTGAAATTTTCACGCTGAAAAAAAAAATATTTTACAAGGTTTAAGTGATTAGCTTGAAAGAGGAATCTGTCTCAAGTAATTTCGTCACTTATAGTCCAAGCCAACACAATTACGTTCAGACAGAAATACTCTACAGGCAGTGTAATTAGTGATACATGTCAGAAAGAAAAGATCTGCCGTGGGTTTCACAAGAACAAATCACAACTTGAGCTGGTCGGCCATACATCATCCCACAAGAGTCACAAGATATTACCTACAACAAATTTACATGTATATGTTTCCTATTTAGTTCCATTAAGTCTATTTAGCATACTTATTGTGAGCACTACCATTATTAGAAGAACATTTTTTGAAACAGATACGGATACAGTATTTTTTTAAAGGAAATCAAGGAAGAAAATGTAAAATAACAACCAATCACAGACCAAATGCAATGGATTTTGCCAGGTTATTACACAACACACACAAACAGGCCATTGGTAAGACTACTTCCTGTTCTCGTGTGTGCATATTAACAGGCATGTGCTTGAGTGATCACTGACAAATTTCTTTGGAAGGCTTGTGTGATTTATGAATTGCTTAAAGTGCACTTACAACTGTGTAGTGACAGTGTAAGTACAGTATATTCCAATCAAAAGAAGGATTACAAGTAGGCTTTACATTACTAAAAAACACTTCATATTTATTAACCTTTAGAGCAAGAAATTATGTATGTGTATGGGTCAATAAAAACGTCATGGTATGATTAATACACAGCAGCTCAGGCTCAAGCTTTAGTCTCACTATGTAGGACTATATGCTCACACAATGGCTGAAGGGACATTAAAATGGTCCATTGTCTCAGGATGGAAAGCGACAGCACATAAAGAGCCTGCACCAGGATGCAGTGGATGATTAAGGAGCAATGACATTTAATATGCAGTCCTTAAGAGCTCCACAAGGACATAGCAGTGTCCTCCCATTGCTTAGATACAGTGGGGTACAACAAATCTCTCATATCTACATTCTTCCTTTTCTACTCTATTCAGCAACATCAGTTTGTTTGAGTGGAAGATATGGGCTTGTCAGTATTCACCAGCAAGGGTGGTGGTGTGATAGAACTGCAATTTCCAAGTTGTAGACTCTCTTGAAATTAGAATTAATTCCTCCCCCTGTATGGATAGAGACCACCCATTGTACGCATCAGTGCCTCGCTGAACCGGAGCTTGTTGAAATGTTATTTTACTGAGAGAGGATGGATATTTTGGTACTAATCAGACAGAAACACAGAACACCTCCTCTTAAGCCTAAATATTTTTTTCACAAACAGAAAAAAAGGAAAGGAAATTAAAGAATGAGTGCACAATGAAAATAATGGGCACATAAGAGATAAAAGCTATTTTCCATTTGAGTTCAGTTTAGATGGAAGTTGCATTTGAAAGAGAGGCAGTCAGCCATGTGTAGTATTGCCCCCTATTGGACACCTCTTACATGGCAAAAAACTTCACCACCCAAAATGGTAAAATGGAAATTTTTATACAAATAGCAATAATCATAGGGCAATCCCAATGTTGTTGCTATGAGGAAGAGAGAGTCTAGTCAGCTGGACACCTTGTCACTGCTAATTTACCGTTTCACTCAAATACCACAAGGAGGTTAAATTGAGGTTAAAACACACCGGGCTCTAAAGGCAGTAGATTGACCATCAACATTTTCCCGCTTATTTCTTACAGTCCAACAAAATCTGTACCCTCCCAAAAAATATCAGTTGTTAGGTTCAGTGGATTAGAATGGTTTATTTTATACCGTTTACAGAGCCTCCAAAAGTCTAACACCTGTACAACATCAACCATTTATTAAAATTGTAAACAGAAAGAAAATCCACCTTTAGTGTTCTAAGACAAGAAACTGTGTGCAGGGTTAAATACATTTGTACAATTTTACACTGAATTTTATATATGTATATCAATATGCAACAAGTTACAGATGAAAATTATGCATACTGCACAATATTTTAACCTCTACAATTGTCAACAAACAGAAGAATCAAATGAAATGCATGCTGGAGTCAGACGTTACAGTTTTAGTTCAAATTATTGGCA
Source organism: Embiotoca jacksoni (assembly GCF_022577435.1). NCBI lineage: Eukaryota > Metazoa > Chordata > Actinopteri > Embiotocidae > Embiotoca > Embiotoca jacksoni. The sequence continues at coordinate 12,461,427 of NW_027185414.1, read as the reverse complement.
CCCCTGAATTTCAAGTACATAATCTAGAATATCTTTAGAAATACAGTATGCAAATTAACAACTTTGTGTAACCAAAATATTTTAATACACTGTCCAAGGTTACTAAACCAAAAAAAATATTTGCTTGCAGAACCTTTGGCCTTTTAACATTCCAAGTAGCCATTCAGTGGCTTCTTGCACCTGTCTACTGGTAGTTGCCACGCTTCCATTGTTATACGTTCAATATTTTTTAAGATTACACAAGTCCTTTAAATGGCAGATTTCAGCTCTCTACAAAGGTTTTCAGTCAGATTTATGTCAGGACTCATTGCCGGCCAGGTTTAGAAAAGTCAATCTGTTCCTTTTCAACCATACTTTTGTTCTGCTGGATGTCTCCTTACGGTCGTTCTCCTGCTGAAAGACCTTTGCCTCAAATCTTGTTTTTTTTTTTACACTGGCTAAGACATTTCGTTCTAACATTCTCTTGTAATCTTTTGATTTAATCATTTCTTTGATACATTCAATGCTTTCAGTACCAGTGCAAGCAGAGCAGCCTCACAGCATGATAGAGCCTTGATTATGTCTCACTGTGGGCAGAGTGTACTTTTTCTTACTGGCTTCATTTTGTCTCCTATTAACTGATGCACTGCATTCCCGAAGAGATGGTTTAAGACTGTAAGATCTATTAAAGTTTTTCCAAACATTTGTCTGGCTTTTTTGTGTCTCTCTTTCAATACTGGTGACCTCCTTGCCTTCACCTATAGAGCTTTAGTTGGTGTGCAGCGTATGATAAAGCCTGAAACCACAGCTCAAGATAGCTTCAGGTCAGCCTGAAGCTCTCTATGTCTCTCACTGAGTTTCTTGTGAGTGTCATATCTTCGTGCAGGTTTCTCAACAGTTTTTTACTGGTGAAGCTTTTTGATAATATTGCATGTTGAAACAGGGTTTTAAAGATCTTAGGTGATTGCCTTGTAGCCTTTGAATTGTTGTTTCTAGACAGTAGCATTTCTGATGCACTCAGACAGCTCTCTTGGTCATTTGCATTTATTTCTAAAGATATTATTAATTCTGTACTTCAAATTCAGGTATGGCAAAAATTCGGACCAGGACTCTACTTCTCTTCTCCCAAACAGTCTGTCAGACCATTGTACTCGTCAAATATTTAAAAAAAAAAGTATACACCTACTCAAAACAAAACTAGAACTCTGAAAAGAGCTGATAACGGGTTGTATTCTTGGAAAGGCTCAACTAATCAGGTTCACATTCTGTCAGGTTTCTCAGGTATTATTTCTTTTATGCTTTAGTGTAAAAAAAAAATAAAGAGCAAAGTGAATGTCAGGCTTACAAAAAAATAATACAAAACTGTTTTGAAAGACCAACAGTGTGGGTAAAATATATTAATTAGAGTCATTGTGCAAAGCTAATTTTTCAGTCAAATTAAATTACCACCATGAGAAAGCCGTCGTTTCAGACAGGCAAAGGGGCGACAGCCAGTACATTTACATGGTCTTTTTGCTCAGTATGACCAAGTTGATTGAGGGGCCTGATGGACAGGAAAGACTCACTGTGTTGCTCTATCCAACTCCATTCACTTGAAGTTAAAGAATGTGGGAAATGTCATTTGCAAAATTGAGATTGCACAAAATAAAGGCTTTCCGACACAAAGGTTGGCACCACTGTAGCGTAATGTCAAATTATTTTGTGAGGGATTAAATTTTCTCTCATTGTTAGAAGTCCAATATTGGACAAATTGTGAATTCAAGTTCAAACTAAATCAGTCAATCAAAATCTGAATCTGATTGGAATTCTTATCCTTTGATATAATGAAAAAGTTATCACCATGACACAGTTGGATCTAATTATAATGGGTTTATTGAATAACTTCACACAGTAAATGATAAAATGGTAGATATGTGAATATAAATGATAATGGACAAATTCCTCCAGAGAAACTGATAGTGGAATGAAAGAGGGAATGAAAGACTAAACTAACGGAGGATTGAATGAATGTATTTAGGAATATGGTAACTAAGATAACACCAAACCAAGGATCAAAGCAATTGTCTTGCGGGGTATAGATAATGGATGGATGGATGGATGGATGGATGGATGGATGGATGTGCGCAAAAAGGTTAACAAAGACATGTCCAAAAATGAAGCGCTCCAAAGACACTGAAGAAACAACTAAACTGAACTAAAAGCGCAAACGAACTGAACGAAACTTAAGTGAAAACTTAAACGAAACTGGTTTTGCTCAGGAAGGCTGAGCCAGAATTGGGGTGTCAATTTTCACACTCATTGATACCCGCCGTCTCAGAGGATGAGGAGAGAGGTGTCATGAGGGCCCCTTTTGGTATGATTTGATTCGAACTATATCTGAAAGAAGTCCACCATGAACAAATTAAAGATAAAATAGATCATCATAACACAGATCCCATTTCAAACGATAATGTCATTCTACGTAATTAATCTGACAGAGAGATGAAGGAGGGTGCAAAAGAGTGAGAGATTGAGAGAGGGGGCGGGGGGTGAGACCTAAAGCAGTAGAAAGTGTCCGTATATCTAACGTAAGGACATCGTTTATGATACAGAACACTTTCTATTAATACCACACTGTTAGCAGAATAATATCATAGAATACATAGATAGCAATGGATATAATTACAACTCACAAAGTCCATCTTTTGTTCTTATTATAGTCCATGAGTTTTTGGTGACATTTGACCACATGATGGCAATGTGGTCCTTTGGGAGTCAATAGTGATGATTGTTTAGGGTCATGTTGTGTTATTGCCTGGGTCAAGGAATAGGCAGGATTTTTCTCCCAACCCTGACTTGTTTTATTCACCAAAAAAGTGTTCATATCCTTACTGTGACAGAAAGCTTGGGTTTTTATGAAGGAAAAAAGGTGATAAGCTCTGGGGAAGAGGACAAAAAGGTTTAACGGCTTGAGGGTAAAAAGTTCACGTCTTGCATAAAGATGGGGGTGAAACAGGCTTGATGGGGTCCTTCTTAGGGTCACTGAGATAAACTGGTGTGGGTGTCTGGTATTTGGGAGTATTAACCAAAGGTTTGTAGGCTACACCACAATTGTTCATTTGTGGCCATGGACAATGTTCCTGCAGTGGTACACAGCGGAGTAACAGAACAAAACATTATCCTTTTAAAACTCATTCCCCTTGTAAAAACATTGGCCTACAGTAATACAGCCAGTGGCAACATATCAAAAATTGCTCTGGTGAAATTATACGTTTTTGGCATTCATTTCATACAACACACTACTTAAAGTAAATTGAGAGTGTATAATGTAAAATATTTGTTCCAGTACACTATCATGCAAACATTTAAGGCACCTGGATGTTAAGATTCTTATCCACCACACAATACCATCACAATGTCCCAAATTAGTTTTGCAGTACATGACAATGACCAAAAACATACAGCACACAGAGTCACAAAGAACTATCTTCAGCAACCATAACAATGAGTCCTGCAACAGATGGTATAGCGCCAGCAATTTTGGATTTTTTTTTTTTTTGGAAATTTAAAAGTACAAATTATTAATATGATGGAAATAATTAATTTGTGGGAAAGAATTGTTCATTCGCGGATACAAATCACTAACTTGTGAACAGAAATTATGAAACACTTTACTCCTCATACTGTATCTGCCAGGTGCAGTAGAAGAGACCCAGTACAAACTTTACTAATTTTATTAGAAAATAGCCATGCACAAAATATCCAGCTAATTCTCTCACAGTCGAAACGGCTCACTAAAGAAAATTAAACACTATTAGAAAGGTTGTGGAACTAGCTCTAGTCATACATCCCTAATGGCCACATGCCTCACAGTTAAAGGCTAAGATTAATTATTTCCCTTTCCTTTTCTTCTAACTGAGAAAGACCTAGACAAGCAATTTTATGTTTAGCTATGGTCTTCAGAAAGAGTAGGAACATGGACGTCGAAAAGTTAAAGAGGCTTTAAGGGTTGCTAAGTAGTGAAAGTGTGGAGTGAAGGCGTTATGTCCAATGTGGACATGGGGTCAAAGTCGAAGTTCACCGACTACTGCATCTGTCCCTTCTAATAAAGCTTTTTGTGGCTCAGGGATTTATGCAATATTTGAAGTAAGGCTGTAAACCATGAGGAATCAATAACCTTGATGCACAAAGCCGAAGCCAGCCCTCACAGAGAGCACAGACTGAATCAGTATAATCGTCAACCTTTAAAAAGGAGTATACAGGAACTAAGAACATTTGATTAAATCTGACTCATTATTTCAAAATCATTATCACAGAGACTGCCAGTAACTCACCAATTGTAAAAGATTTTCCTGAAAGAATTGGAGTCATATTATGAAGAAAACAGACCTACACATCCCAATTACAGTTTTTCAAATAAAAACATAGGCTGTCTGTCTAAAGCTGATTTTACCAAAGCTTTGTCTGGATTCAGTTTTATTTTCAGCTAAACTTGTCCGTAATTTCTGACACTAGACCCACAGCTGTGGAGGAGCCCCTATAGCCTCGCACAGTTCATTTATGCACCGCAGCGCAGAACCTGACCCTCTCAAACCTGCAGGAATAACTAAATAATCTGAACCTGAAGCGCCGTGATTGAGTCACACCTGATGGTTCAAGTTGTGATTTACAAACAGGAGTTTTCAGACATTTATAAACTTTGAAGCACATCAAATTTCATCGAGAGAGATCACGATCCCGGGTTACCATCATGATGAATGTCAGCCATCAGTAATGGATAATAGCATCGTTCATCTAGCCTGGTGTGAACCATAACCCAATTTCACTGTGAATATATGGGTCTGGGGATGCTCCATAGAGAATCGGTTGCAGACGTTCCTTCCCACTGGGTGTATACCTGGGTTCATTTTAACCAATCAGCCAACACTGCCACCGCTGCAACTGTCCACCAAAGTTTATTTTCCTGAGCACAGCATGTTTTTAAAGTTGATTTTAATGAATGCCAGCAGCGTGACGAGGTGCTTAGTGTTTATTCTGCGCTGAGCGTTTATTGTTTATTTCTGGTCACCAATAGTTGTCCAATCACAGTGAAGGAGGGGCAGGACAAATGCGGTTAACGACCTATACTGGTCGCTAATTGGTCCATTGTTCAGAGGGGCTGTTCAAACGCTAATAAGGGCCGAGGACCCAGACAGTTACTCACAGTGAAGAAAACTGAAGCTGTGAGCCACAGTCGGCACAGCCAGGCTATCGTTCATCAGCTCAACCCTTAAAGTGATATTAGTATATTTCTACATATCAATTAACTGAAATCTTTAACATTTTCTTTTATAACTTAAGCAGAGGGTTGACAGATGTTAGAAAGGTAAAAGCTTTGTATCACTAAATACATTGCCCTTTTCCACACACACACACACACACTCAACTTGGAGTTGAATAAGTTTGCCGCACAGAAAGCTGAACCTCTGTGTAACATGTCCCCATGTTTTGTGAGCTATCAAAATAAACAACCAACTTATTCATTGGTTTCTTGTTGTGCTCGGGTCCTCAACTGCTCAGGTAAAAATATGGACTTACAGAGCTGATATACAGCACTGAATAACAACATCACCTTGCAATTTGATCACATAAGAGAACTTGAGAATTTGTGGGTATTACTCTAATGACCTTCTTGATTACATTTGCATGCAAAAGAAAAACACTTTGAGCACTGTGACATATGGACTTCAATCATAGTCACTTTATAATAGTGTTCAAATGATATTTTTAGGATGAGATAAATACTTAGACTCACTGAAAATAACATGTATTTAAATCTCGTTTCCAATAGCTTTAAGAAATAATGCACAAGGACATTATAGCTGCCTGGTCAGGTATGAACTTTTGGTGACTTTGCTTAGCGTCAAGGATTAATGCCACCCCCACTGAGCTGGGTAAGTGCCCATTTACCCAGAGAGGAGAGAGGCAGGAGTGAGAGCAGTAACCTAAATACTGCTTGTTTTGCAATTGTGTGTACCCAAAATCCTTGCAAGAGGGTGATGTGAGAAAAAGGGGGAAACAAAATGGAAAGCAACAGAATAATATTTTCTTTATCTTTTTGTCTACGGAGTCCTGCCTCTGAGTCGTACGATGTCTGGTTGTATGTACCGTGATTTACAGAGCCGTGGCAGAGATCCATTAGCAATGAAACAACATACCCTCTATCCAGGAAGTGATTTATGTATTCAATAAGCCTCTCTGGCTTTCATTCCCTCCTTTGTCTCATTTCACTTCCTTATTCCTGACAGCAGCAGTAAGCCAAGTCACAGTATGGAACGTGCAATTTACCAAGCAAGGTGTCGTAGGTAGGTGTGAACACAACGGCACCCTGAACCAGCTGTAATGGAAGTTTGGCTGCTTTGCACCAATAACACACAATATTTCTGCAGAAAGCTCGCTCCGGTTTTGAGGACGTTTTTCAGTTATGAGTAAATTTAAAAAGGCAGCAGTACCTCAAAAGAACAGATTATAACGTAAAAAAAAAAAAAAAAAAAAAAAAAAAAAAAATTTCCTGATGTTTTTTTTTTTTTTTTACATTATAATCTGTTATATATATAGGAGGCTGCTTTATCAAAAGCTGAGGCAACGACAAAAATGTACTGGCCCTGTTGGATTATCTGAATTAAGTGCTGTTGAAGTTTATAAATTGTGGACGCGTAGGGTGCTTTAAATCATGTATCTATATTTTAAATTCAATTGATTTAAAGTTACTTATTCATTGAAGACAATTTTGGTGATGTCATTCTGCATCATCGCCACTACAACGAGGACACATTTGGGGAAATCAAATTCATGTGTCTGGTATTTAAGTCCTGCAGCACTTTACTGAAACCATTGTGTTATTTTATCTACTCTGGAGTATTATTAGTCGAGACCCTCATATTGTAATGATGCACGGGTAATAAGAAGGTGAAAGAGAGGCATCTCTTATTACAACATTATTAGAAGACAGTAAGTAACTACGTGGTCACAATGTTTCACTTACTTGTTAATGAAGAACAGCCAAAATAATTGGATCACAGCACAAACACATCGATTGTAGGGCTGCAACTAATAATTATTTTCAATATCAATTAATTTGTGGATCATTTTTACAATTATTCAGACTCAAAGGTGTTTTTAAATGTCTTGTTTTGATTAACCAACAGTCCAAAAACTCCAAAATATTTAGTTTACAGTGATATATGACAAAGAAAAGCAGCAAATACTCTCCCTTGACAGGCTGAACTTTGAGAATATCTGGCATTGCTTCACTATATTTGCTTGAGAAATTACTGAAACAGTTGATTGTCAAAATAGTTACCAATAATTTTTCTAATAATCAATTAATTAATCAATAAACTAATTGTGTCAGCTCTAATTGGCTGTAACTCATTTTCTATTTCTGATGTATCATGGTACACATTACCATGGTTACCAACTGATTTGAATAAATACATACTGAAAATAGCTGAAAATACGTCACTCAGGTTTAACTTTTGAATTCATGCAAAGATTGCATCTAAAAATGACGTGGTTGGTCTACTTTGCTTTCAGACCCCAAAATCGTGCTACAGACTTTCCAGACTGAACCAGGCATCAATTGACAGATTCCACAGCAACTTAACGTCACTGAAGCAAAAGAGGAAGGGCAGCCAAACAGGTTGGTAGTCAAAAATCGTAATAATATAATCAGCTGTTATAACAAGATTCCTCTGATTATTATTCATTAAATACATAGAGAAATTGTAGAAATTATACAGTTTATTGTAAGTTGAAAAATAAACATTATTTCAGGTTATACCGTTTACAAACATTTAAAAATGGTTAAGACAAGCAATGAAGAGAAACAGATAAAAACTAAAACTGGCCATATCATGAAAGTGCCAGTCAGGAAAATTGCCAGTCAGGAAAATTGCCCAGAAAGCAGCAGCTGAGTGAGAAGGGTAAAGGAAAGAGGAGAAGCCTTGAAGGAGGACTGGATAAGGAAGAAGGGAGTGTAGCAAGTAAGGAACAAGCAGCCAGATCCTGCTGACTACTCAATTTTCAAACAGCTGGGCTGGGAAACTCACAGCACTATTTAACATATAACGGTATCACTGAGCAATTAATCTACAGAGGGAAAATATGGGAAGGACAACTGAGAGAGGTAAAAAAGAGCTGGCAGAAGGGGTCAAGAAAGTAAGAAATCAGCAGAAAAGGTTTGAGGAAGAAAGAAAGCTGCTTACAGTAACACCCATTAATTTCCCTGAAGACAGGTGCAGGGGATATTAATCCAAATACGAGAGTAAGCTTTGCCAGCTTTTCTGCTCCTGCTCCAGCCAAAGCTCTGCATATTCCACCCAGCCAAAGCCTTCTCCATGCTTTCCTTTAAAACCGAGAGAGAGTTGTAATTTAATGGCCAAGTTACAACGGAGGATCCCAGCCTGCTATTCACCACTAAATACCTTCCAACTTAGCTCTACATTTAATTCAAAATGTAACCTCACTAGTCTCTGATCTATAAATCGGTGCTTAATCTCAACTATAATTTAGACACTAATTTTGGCCACTTTTAAAGATTTATGCTTTGTTATTTACTACGTTTGTACTTTGGCCAAGTAGTCAAAATCCCAAAAGGAGAGCCAAGTTATAAAGACGTACCTTATATGGTGGAGAAGAGTACAGACCAGGGCTCTGAATTACAGGGCCATTAGATTATAGCTTCACCAGCAGGAGCTCTGACTCCATACACTACAGCTGTCTCACAATCTAATGCCAAATCAAGACACTTGAGACACTCATCCAACCAACAGCAGGCTAAACTGTTTTTACAGAATTTGCATCAGGAAAAATATATATTTGGTGGATTTACCTCATGAGGACTTTGAAAGAATAAGAGCAGACTAAAGCAACACTTGTTCAGTTCCTGGTTTTGTCAGTTGTGGCAGCAAGATTGAAAGATGTGTGTATGTTTGAACACCTGGCCATATTTAACAGCTGAACAGCTTCCGCTCAGTTCTTTGCTTAAATTACATTGAGATGAAAATTTAATATTTTTCTTTGATTGGACACATTTCTTGGTTGTCACAGTCAATTCAACCATTTGCTAACTAAATCAAACGATTGAGTTTTAACGTGAAGTCCGTTCTTTTACTAGCGCTAGTCTTTAGTCTTTAGACTAAAATTATTCATATAAAGTGAAGACATTATGCCCTCCTGTCTGAACACCTAAGTACCGACTCACTGTATTATATTTAGTGGAGGATACACACAATGGATTGGCAGAGATATGCAAATTACTCGCGACTAACTGCATGCATTCATTTAATCCTCAAACTCCTATTTGCACTTGCATGACTATGCTTTAGAAAGCATTCCAGTGTCCTCCTGAAGCACAATCATCTTTGATAGCTGCCACACCTGAACATCAGGATCAGAAACAAATCAGGCTTCAAGCCTCACATCAAAGTAATTACAAAAACGGGTAAAGCTAACCCTAACCCTAAAATTAAAAAAAACAACCTTAAAACTACCCTGAGCAACTGGATCAATCACTCAATAATATTCAATCGGTGTAATTCAGCAGAAAAAACTAATGTTACTACTTCAAGCCTCAGTAAACAGTGTGTTTATAAGAAAATTTGCTGAGAGAAATGCCTGTCCTCTAGCAATATTGGAGCCAACATCCAGTGGGTTCTTCGCTTTACGAAGAGAGAGTCCCATTTTGATACTGACTGCCTTTAAATTACATTTTACAGTGCCTATATTTATAGAAACAGATCAGCAAATGAAAATTGATTTTAAAATTCCTTATCAAAAGATGATTTAATATTGGCGATAAAGCCAGATAAATTACCAACTCATGAACAAAATAAATGACCATCTTGCAGAAGAACTACTGCTCATTAAATACAAATATAGTTGACTTTTTATGAACATCTTAACAAGACTGTAAATATCAAGCTTTGTCCAGATATCCTTGTTAACATTTGCTGAGTAAGACGTTTCCATCTGACTGTGCTTTCCTCTGCAGTCAAGTGGAACTCAGATGCCGCATGTGCTTGGACAGCATCTAGTGTCTTTAAACAGCCAGTGCAACAAAAGTAACACGAGACAGAGTAGTAAAGTACGGGGGGAAATTAAAAGGGCCACACAGTCATCCACCTATTGTGCAGTAATGCTACCACTGGAAATCTGCACAAAGTTTTTTACTTTACAGAAACCAGGTCCTGGCAATAATCTGATCATTTTCTGAGGAGGTGGACAACTTTTGTGGACTTGAATTTGCTGTAATGCTACAAATGGAGTAGGCAGAGAAATAATCAATAGAATTATATGAAATGGAAAGCTCAACCACACAGAACTGATGTACTGAAACCCTTAAGGTTTATCTATTTAGGGCTCAACTGCCCTGACAGAAAAAGTTGCAAGGCTTTATTTGCTGTATGTGCATGATTCATTCGAACTGAAGCGTCTGTTGCAGAGGCACAACAAGCGCTGAGATAATTCTAATGTTCTATTCCTCTGAGTAGTTCAGAGGCGCCTCAGTTAATGAGACTCAGTCAGTCTGGTTTGGAGTCTGACTTTCAATCCACCACCCACTGAGTTCACATATTAAAATTACACCACTGGGGACAAGTTCAGTCAGTGGAAAACAATGTGTCATTTTCAACCGTATCAAATGATATGGATGCAAGAAGAAAATGTTGTCTTTGGGGATATCCACCATCATTAGATGATTTAAGGGTGAAGTGATTTGTCATTTTCTGACTCATACTAATACCAGAGAATCTACAGTTACGCTTCATTACACAAATCCTGTCTGCTCCCAGCGATGATTCGGTCTGAATCCAGTTAGAAAGCTGTGAGTGCAAGCGCACTTCTGAGTATCCGAGTGAGGAAACTTCGCTTCTCGTGTCACAGAAGATATGTTCAATCAGCAACTTTCAAGGCTATTGTCCTGTCCTTGTACTGACCATTGTGGTAATTATCTAATCTCTGTGCTGATGTCTGCACAGAGTCAGAAGGCTGTATCATAATTACTTTAAGTAGCCTTTATTAGTGATAATGTACCTCAAGAGTTGGATCACATTTAATTACAGCTGCCAAATTAGGCTCCAACTAAATCTACACTCTACCTGGGACAGATGACATCAAAGCACTTAAAGGTGTTATGCATGTCACTGAATTAAAATGAGGACTCAAGGAGACATAAAAATGGAGCACGAAGACATAAGTGAGGATTCAAGTGGAGCGGTGTAAACTATGGCCTCAAAAGCAGCTCTGCAACACTAAGGCATTATTTCCCCTGGGGACAGACAAAAAAAATCTGAAGTTTACAGTTTTGGCATTCTCATTAAAACCTGCCACAACCTATTATTTTGTCAATATCACCCTATTCTTATTTGAATAATAATACATGATATTTGCATTATACCTACTATGCAGTTCAGCTAGCACAAACATCAACATCTAGCACACTCTGTGTGCACAGATGTTGGTAACATCAAGTGTTATGACATGGATCTGACCTTTGAATGTATAATACTGATGATGACAAAATGAATAACAAATGAAGAGCCATATTTAATGAGCATGATGGTACACTGTGCATCTACAAGCATGACAGCTGCAAAAACAGGTTTGAGTGTTTACAGTAGAAGGCTGCAATATTAACATTACCTTCGCCCAGGAGGTATTGTTCACGAGGCAGTTTGTTTGTGTTTGTTTGTTTGTTTGTTTGTTTGTTTTTCCGCAGCAGGATTATAGAAAAAACAATCGACTTGATTTTTATGAACTTGGTGGAAGGGTATAAAATGGACCAAAGAAAAAACATGAATTATTTTTACTTTCATTAACATTAATTGCGAGATATGACATTTGGCCTACCAGATGCCATACATCTTAATCCGGGATCCTGTGTGTCACTTTAGACGTTGCGATAAGCATATTGTGTCACTTCCTGTTGCCAATGCAATGTGCAGTGATGCTGTTCACAGATTTATTTTAGCTCACCGACACTAAATATCTCTGTACAGCAGTTAATTTCTATTTATAACACATGCTTGCTTAGTAATTATCGATGACTTCTCTCTTTAAACTTCTTCTTCTTCTTCTTTCTCCTCAGATGTTTAGTTATTCTTCTGCCTCCTTTAGTGATAATGGTCTTAGTAAAAGTTGTAGTCTTTTCGGCGCATTGGAGCCGAGACTCACTGCATTGAAAGTGCGGCTCTTAACCATAGAAAACAGTAACTTATCAGTCCCCAGAAGCCGGTGGCTCCTATTAGCCGTCTCCTGGCAGGTCCTGAGCTGGGAAGCCAGGCCCGCTGGTTCACAGTACAAAAAAAACACAACCCTAACAAAAACCTGAGGCAACCGGTCAAGACAAATGGCCACCCACCTCCGAGTCTGGTTCTGTTAAGGGATTCTTCCTGTTAAAAGTGAATTTTTCCTCCTCACCTTGGCCAAATGGTAATTATTGAGTTAAATTAAGTTGAATTAAAAATAAAATTAAGGTCTTGACCTAGCTACGTAAAGCATCCAGAGATGACTTGTGTTGCAATGCGCACTAATTACTGTATATAAAACTGAAATTAATTTAACAAACAGATGGTAATAAAGTTCAGTGGTGACAAAACATAGGTCATTCTCGAAATATGATGACTCCATAGCACAATCCACACTCAGGGGTACTAGTAATCCTCTGGGACACACATGTACTTGCTCAAAGTTAGTTAAGCAAGTCACGATAGAGCACTTGGGGACAGTGGTCTCAAAGGGGAGACCTGGAACCGGTACAGTAGCTGAGATATTTATAAAATCCACAATAAACAAACAATGCTGAGTTGACAACACTTTGAGAGTATCGTCTTCAAAATTTTGGCATAATAACCTTTATGAAGGTGGTATTCATTGCAGGCCTACTGTATTAAACTATATCATACAGCAACGGCTGGTGTTCTTGTTTTTTTTTGTCCACCCTATGTAACATTTCATGCAAAACTTCTCCTGGTGAATGCACAGCTCTCTCTCTCCCTCTCTCTCTCTCTCTGAAGTAAAGAGTAGTTAGATGTGTTCTGACTTGGCAAATTTAGCATTTAGATAAAGATGTGCCTTTCTTACTGAGGGAGAACATTTGTTTGCACGGCTTTAGGCTGAGCCCTGGTGGCAAAATGCTGAACTACAGATTTACTGATTTCTGTGCTCACACATAAGAGACAATTACAGATGGGACTTTACGGTTTTGGCATTGATGCAGGGAACACAAACATGAACGTAATAGAAGATGAAACACAGAAGTATTTTTTTTAGATTAGGTAATGTGTAAAATAGCAAAGAGTTATTAAATCTTGAAATAATAATATTTTCAAAGTAGGCAAGCTGGTTCGTTTCGTTAGACTTCAGAGAAACAAGTGTGAAAGACGGAGCTTTACGTTGTCATTCCATCTAAGCGGTACTTCTCTCTTATGTTTGTGCGGGTGATGACATTGGGGATTTATTAAAATGTCAGGCAAGCTTTTAAATCATCTAGGAATTAGAATATATACATGTATATTAGGTTTGCAAATGGTAATGCTTTTTTTTTTTTTTTTTTGGCAAAAGTAAGATGATTGCAACCACCTTATAATATATAAAATCAAAAAGAAAAATGACATTGAGCTTCTGGGAAATTTAAACCTGACATTTCGCATGAACTGGTTTGTTAAAATGATTTACCTACCTATGAGATGTAACAAAAGATGACCCAGTGAAAAGCAAAGCAGCAGCAAACTGAAGATTTCCTGCTAAAACACTGTTGACATGTGATTGGTTCACATCCTTGAGCATACAGGGCACTGTCCAAACTGCTTCATGAACATGAACCTTTCTTTGCAAAAGTCCTGAAGAAATGTAGACATGGTTTTGTATGCGAGAAGGAAATAACCACTCATTAGACTCACGTTGATCACTGGTACTTGCAGACAAGCAAAAACAATAGCTAAACTATGATTCACAAAGAAAAGGTACATGTGTTAAAGTAAATTTGAATAACCTCTCAAGTCAAAATGACAGAACAGGTTTTTTATTGTAAATTTTTTTTACCTGTCACAGCTACGCACTGTCAGCTAGCGTACATCAGCATGGTATCTTAAATCGTCATTCTGCATATAATGTCTGACTCCACACCAAAAAACACAAGTGCATACTGAGCTTGCTATACAGTATGCTGATGTGTTATAGAGCTGAACCACCTGTCAAAACAGACTTCCCTAAAGAGAGCGTGCATCTCTTTGTCCTGCTTCAGAGCGTGTTGCAGCCCAACTGGAGCTGTTTGGGTTTGCACTCTGCTGATGGCTGTTTTGGAAAGCCAAGCCTGACATGACATTTCGGAAGTACCAGAAAAAATTCATTGACAACAGTGGTCACAAATGACAGCCATTATCTTCTAGCATTATGATAATAACCAAAGAAGTAATGTGCCAGGTTTCCCACTGAGCTGTGCTGAAATGCTGTGACCCAGCTACAGTCAGGTAGCTCCATGAAATTTGTATTCAACAGTGGACATCTGAACAGGTTCAAAACAGAATCACCTGTCAGTAAGAGAAGACTGCAAAACACCTGCGTGTAACATTACTCCAACTGGCCAGGACAAAAAGAGAATCACACAAAACAAGTCAGCCTTGATTTGGACTTATTTTATGCTAAATATAAAATAAGTAAGTAAATATGGGAGGAATAAGTGGAAACGGTATTGCAGTAATTCACAGGCAGGAAGAGGACCCTAACCTATGACACCGGAAGCTGGAGGTTTCAGCAAATTGAAAGCTGTGCTTACTGAATTCTGCAGGTTACAGGAAAGCAAAACACAGGGAGCAGGGAAGAAGGCCAAAACCCCGTAGCTGCCCGAAAAGCAATGAATTAACAAAGAAACGAAGACGTGTGACGGTCTGACAACTGAAAGGAAGACAGGTTGTACTACTGGGCTGACAAGACACAGGTGAGAAGCAAGAACTGGCAGAGAAGAATAAAACAAACACAAGGGCAGGAAGTAAAAAAAAAAAAAAAAAAACGGACACAAGCGGCGGGTAATTTCAAAATAAAACAGGAAACCAAACAAGTCATTTACCTTTAAATAGGTAAAGCTAATTTTAGTCAGTTGCATTTTTACTAAAAGACATTTTTTTTACAGCCAAAACAGTAGCGATGGAGTAGTCTACCCCAGAGCCTATATCACTTCAGACAAAAGCTCTACATTGCAGGTTTAACCCTCCCACAACCACATCTAAAAATATATGTTGTGTTCAGGTCTGAAAAGTGAAACCATTGCAGAAGTACCTTTAAAGTGCAATAGGTAGGCTGTGTATATATGGTGTCACTTCACACCTTGTGATCAGGGTTTTGATGCTCCATCTGAAAATATTTCATAATTAATTTGATATTAAGCCTCAAGAGAGTTATGTTTGGGGATGTGTCTTTGATTGACCTGCCTGGGACACAGTCAAGTTGCCAGTATTGGTGAGAAGGAAACGTGTTCTTGGGTTCTTGGTCAGATCCACTACTCCCCAGCTCACCCATGTATGGTTAGATCCGGCTCAAAAAACAAGGATGGCGACGACCCAAATGCAAGACTCAAGACTTCAAAACAGCAGTTCACAAACCAATGGCAAACCAGTGGTGGATTGCCACTTGCGCACAACGATGTTGAGAGTTCATACATAAGGAATTTTCTGTCATATTAAATTTCGGTCAAATTGTTAAAGGTATTTTGGTTATGCTGTGACCTAAACCATGTATCGTGTTATTATGTGAAAGAAGGCAAATGAAAGGATCCAATTTTTTATAAATTTTCTTTCTGATTAATAAATGACTAAATCTTTAAAGTGTTCCCCTTCTATGAGTGTTATCTGTTGTCTCTGCTCCAGCACTGTGGTCTGTTAACTATCAACTTATGGACTCCTTCATCTTTGACCATGTCTGTGTCTTCTGGAGCATGGATTTATATGGTATGATGCAGAGAAAAGTGTAAATATGTGCAACAGTCGCTTTCAGCTGATTTGAAATTGCAGATGAAAAAAATGTACATGCAGAAGGATTGCACAGATTGACTCCATTCTTCTAATAAAGTCTTTTATTTCATTTCAGTCATGTAGGCTAATATTTCTTTCTGTCTTCATCTTTCTCAAGATCTCTCTGCCACATCAGTCTCTGAGGAACATCAAATATAACAAGTTTAAGCAGATGACGAGGAAATGAGGAAACCAGTCAGGAAGACAAAAAGACATTGATTTTAATAGGTTTATCTCACTTTGTATTTCTTTATAGAATAAATATTCATAATTTTTCTAAACCAATAAATCCCCTAAAACCCTTTTATTTAATATCACTAAGTTTTCTCAGTTATCCAGCATGAGAATGTGGAAAGGTGTTCACTTCTGGTATACACAAAAATGGTTTTACTGTATTTACTACAGTTCTTAAGACACAAGTGCTCCTCTGAATAATGAATTAAATGAATCTTGGGAAAACAAGCAACAACAGAGTTCTTGTCGAGTTTAAGACATACAGTATTTCCTACTTACACACCAGCAGGCATGAGTAAAAAAGGACAATAATGTTGGAAGAGAGGGAGGGTTTGTTCAGTAGTCATGATGCAAAAAGGCTAAATTCATCCAGGACTGCTGAAAAAGCAATCATGTTCTATGAAAGGAAATAAAGATTCAAAGGCATCTTCACTCATAGTTGTCTTTCTTAGGTCCCGACTGACAGCGTTCCTGTGACAGCATTGATTATAATAACATCAGCAAAGCATTCCATGTGATTTGTTATAGTAAAAGTAAAAGTAGGCAATCTATAGCATCTCAGTTTTTATGCAAACATATTGCAGCACCCCTTCCATAGGCCTACACACACTCATCGGCAGTCAGTCCCACTTTCCATTCCCATGCCAGCAATTCTGCTTTAAGAGTTCATCATAACATACTGCAGGCTTTAATGCCACAGTGAAATGAGTGAGTCATTTTCCAGGAAAGATTAATCCCTTTCCTGTTTGCAATTATTTACTGACTTGTGTTTCATTTTACTAAATACTTCCTCAATTTGTTTCAGGCCCTGCTATGGTGGCATTTAGTCTGGTTACAAAAACAGACAAATTAAAATAGGATGACAAGTGAATTAATTTAGATAAAATAAACCAGAGTCAGTAAATAGGTCAGTGTTTGTCAAAGAATTGTATTCTGCCCAGCACTTTGCTGGGTCTCGGTCCTAATCTGTATTTCTTTGTGTCTGTTTTTGTTTGTATTCTGTTGTTTGTTTTAATTTTAGCTCTTTTTTTATGTGCTGATTGTTTATGATGTCTTTAGGTGACTTGAAAGGTGAAAACTTGTTGCTTTGTCATGTTCTTGTGTACTGCCTGGCTAATTTAAAGTATGCTTCCATACATGCGTTTTTGAAGCTACAACATTTAACCAGATTACTGTACTCTGCACCTTAAAATCTGAATGATTCCTGGCCACACTGATGATAGACATGTGATGTGTTCATACTGAACAATATTTCTGAAACAGTTCTTGGAAAACGACAAGTGCTGTACACTCAATCTGATTCGACACTCAGGCAGGCGTTCACAATGTTACAAGACACGAGGGTTCGTGCACTTAAAACTCTGAATGGGAGTATGGAAGCAGAATTTCTTATTAGGTCATATTTTACACAAACCTTGTATTTTATTCATGAAATGTGCCCATTGAGACCATTATGATGTCTTAAGGGCAGTAAACAAACAATAGACTCGCTCTTTTTATAGTTTAACTTTACAAGAAACTGTGGCACTACTACCAGCAGCAAAGAGGATTGTTTTTGTTTAAGGTTTTTGAGGGGTGTCGAGGACATGCACAGAATCATCTGTTCATCATAAAACCTGTAGGCTTCAGTATAAAACTGCTGCTCTGAGATATCGGTCCAGCTGCTAATGTTAACTGACTTAACTGAGTTTTTCATTTGGGGTGTTTTTATTTTTGTCATTTTCTTAAAGAAAAGAGAGACACATAATATAACAATAATATACTCTCACAATCACCCATTACTGGTCAAGGTAAAGGTCAGTGTACTTTTTGCACACCCAAACAAATATTGCAAGGATAAATGCTTCCCTGCATTTCAGACACAAAGACAAACATTCAATCTGTAAGTTCATCATCATTGATGCATCTTGAGATTTCATGTTCAATTGGGTTCAACTAAAAACGCAGATACAAATACACTGTGTTTAGTCCATTTGTTAAATAATGGAAACTACTGTTTTCCCTAAAAAAAAAATTACTAGACCACCAAAGACAGTCAGTGTTTGTTGTTACTGTTATGGAGTTAAAATGTGACATGTAAATAAACGGAAGAATTTTTTTTTTAAGTAATGTCATTGTTTGATATGGTATGGATGCTGAAATGAGTTTATATTAATGTAGCCCATCTTGTTCAAGCTAATGGTCTATAAAAGGAGATTACATAAATGATGTCCTTATACTGTACATGCTCATATACACTGTGGTTTACACTTACCCATCTGACAGGAAGAATTTGGTCCTCTCAGTACAGACAATAATAATATTGTTTTTCTTTTCTCAATTGATGCTGATTCACACAAAAAATGTCTAATCCAGGAAAAAAAATATTTTCCATATTTAGGGTATCCTATTGACATATCTACAAAGAGAAGCATGTAGTTACTTGGGACATCATCGATAGAGGATGGCAATAATTTTTTTCCAAAAAACAAAAACAAACGTCTTTACTGTTCCCTTAAGACAGGCGCTGAAAAATACCAATGGTGCGTGAAAAGAAATGAAAAAGTGGGTAATCAGTCGGTAAAGAAGATCAGTCTGTTTTACAGTACAAACATCAAAAATCCATCTGAAGGAGTGTCACCTTTGTGTGCCTCTGTTGAAGACCACTGCACAGTTACCCATCTCCTGCACACATGGGAGCCGAAATAAAACTAGAACTCAAACATGTCATTCTGCTTCTTCGCCAGCTTGGCCACCTCCTGCCGTATAGCCTGCACGAGTGCAGAGGTGGAGAGGCTGCTCAGGGGCATGCTGTCCATGTCTTTCAGTACCTGGGGCAGGCTTTGCTGGGATGCTGTGCTTGGGGCAGTGGGCGGCTGCTCCAGTGTGTGGTTATACTGCAGGGGCAGCCTGGTGGGGCTCGCCTGTGGGTAGCGAGGATGAGGAAAAGCCTCTACATACCCAGGCAGGGGCACCTGGAAAACAGGGCAGACAGGACATCAGAAATACAGCCACTTCATTATTACTACCTACTAAAAATGGCTGCAAGTTAAAGGATACAGTATGCGTTCGTTACTCATTTTGCTGAAGGAACAGTTTTTCTTGCACCACTGGTTTAAAAAAGGTAATAAGGTCAAATAAATATTTTATACATTTATATGTGGGAAAAAAATCTCTATGAATGGACCAGAATATAAAGGAAAGTAATGAGTGGGAAGATCTACAACTATATGAAACTAAAATGAATTTTGTTTTGAAAAAAAATGGGCTACTTTTGAATGAAGACATAAAGTCTCTATAAGTGCCAGATGTACAGCAAGAAAAAGTAAGCAGTAAAAAAAGGTGTTCATTTAGAAAATGTGCTCAACTACCCCAGTGTTTTGTTGCGTCCGCTCAACGCCAGCCATAAATTCAGTTCAGCAAATGGTTTCTAAATGACACTGGTTCTGCAAAAAGACACTGTGTGAGGGCATCTGGTTGAAACAGGCAGACAGACAGTGGAACAAAAAAAGAACAATCCATACAAACAAGGAGAGTCCAGTGCAGGGGAGGGGATGGACACATGGGTCATAACACATCCAACAGGACGAATGAAACCAGTTTTGTTTTCATGGAAAATAGAGGAGTAGGTAGGCTTAAATGAGGCCCAATCCTGTTAAGGGGTAGAGCATGAGCACAAAAGACGTTCTGTTATGTAATGTATGCAAAAGATAGCAATCCCTCCTCCGCATGACAGATATATTTCTCTCCTGATATCACTATTAGGTGTTTGAGTGTTTATTCTTTTGATAGCCTTATCGTTTACATAACTGTAGCACTATAGCTCCTTTTCATGCTATGTGGGGTTGAACAGAAGTTATGGAAGAAAACATCCAGTCAACCAAAAGGCGAGGCTGAGGTTGAGGATTTTACTCTTTATTAATTGAGTCTAAGCTTATAATTACTATACTAATAACAGAAAGCAGCAAAAAGCTTATTTTCTGTTTATAAAACTTCTGGAACCTGTTCAAGGACTACAGGAAACTTTACAATAGTCACTCAGAAGGGTTTATTTTAGAAATCTAATCATAAAATCGAAGCGCTGAAAACAGTTTGGGACAACTGCTTGAACTGGACTGTCCTGTTTAATCAAAGTATCTGTTCATGTTATTTTACCACTGTAAATGAAATATTTTTTAGTAGAGCTGGGTGGTTCCTAAGCAAGCTTTCTTACAGAGTCTGCCCACTGTGGCGGTACATCCTCAGGTTCAGGTGGATAGGACATCCAAGAGGGACTGTGGTAGGAGGTGGGCGGTGTGGAGACAAAGTACTCCGAGTAGCCGGGCCTGGTGGCTGGGATGGCGTAGACGGCTGTTATTGGGTTTCCTGTGGAAGAGAAGAGAGTGACATTCACTGATCAATGAATTTCTGGGAATGAATACATCTAAGAATTTAATTACAAATGTTTTATTTGACTTAGCATTGAAGCCAAGCATATTAGAGGTTATTTTTGAAAACACAAAGTCAACTCCTCGTATGCTTACCTGAGTAGTTGGACACAGGCTGCTCTGCAGTGATAGATGGAAGTGCTGCTCTAGTCGTTGGCCCGTATGGGTTGTTGTCATGTTGACTCCGCAATTCCGTGACAGATGTCTCTGAGCTCCTTCCCTCAGGCCCCAAGTCAGAAGTGGAACTAAGTTGGATAGAGATTGGACAGTCATAAACAAAGAGCTGCAGCAACACTACACCACTAGATGGCAGACACAATCCACGTGGAAAAGTGTGAACCTTATTAGCATTCTTGCCATCTCCCAATGCACTGTTCAAAATTAAAATTTATACGAGGCCTAAAATCAACTCGGCCAGAGCTCAGCACCCAGTGACTATCAAGTCCCTGAGTATGAATTTGAATGTGAATAAATGTTAAATATCTGGTGGGTTTCAGGAGGCTACAAGCAGTGTGGTGTGGGGTGTCTGTCTGTCTGTCTGTCTGTCTGTATGTCTATCTGTCTGTCTGTCAGTCAGTATGTCTGTCTGTCTGCATCTAAACATGAGTGTATGTCTTCAGGTTTACCGTCTTAAGGACGTCCCGGGAGGAGGCCCAGTACGAGGTGGTAAAGGGGGAGGAGAACCCATGGCCATCTCAGGAAGCTGGGTGAAGCGAAAGGCCTTGAACAGATAGTAAAAGCCATTCAAGGTTAAGATTTCTCCATCATAGGTCATCAGAGAGGGCAAATAATCTCACAGCCCACTTACTGGTTTCGGCAGGCTGCACTGATACACGTCTGCACCATAAGATGGGACCCACTGCAGGCCTCCTTGTCCGCAGCTCATTGTGCCCGGAGCGCTGGTCACCACGTCTACGTAAGGGAGGGGGGGCGGTGCAGGGCTGTAGTGGTCAGGAGGGGGGTGGTGGTGGTGGTGGGATTGCCTTCCGGATGTGGACTGCCCCCCTGAAGCCAGGCTGAATGCCTCCTCCAGCAGCAGGTGCATCTGCTGTCGCACTTCATCAATGGACGGCTGTGAGCTCAGAGTGGACGTCTCTGAGTGGCCTTTCAAGCCCCGGCCATACATGTATCCCCGCGGCCCCATTAGCCGATCAACATTCGTCTCCTCAATCAACTCCGGCTCAGTCTATAATATAAAAGTCACCAGAGAGAGACACGACTATGAACACAGACTGAACACACTCCCCTCAAGAACTAGTGTGACGTATTTTATTATTTATCTACAAGGAAACAACAAGTCCAATTCCCTGGAGGTTTTATGGATATGGATGTGGGTGAATTTGTTACTTTGGCCACCTAAGGAGGCATGTTTTGACATGCAGATCAAATATTAGCAAATTACACCTCTCCTTATTGAATTGGCAGGAATCCCCGAGAAAGCTGGAAAATTACAAGTTTTATAACGTCTTCTGTCATTCTCTCAGTGGGTTGTTGACAAGGTGCTGACTGAGCTAGAAGAGGCTGTTTAATGTTACTCTAACTGTCTGAGACGAAGCAGCTGAAAGAGTTTGATCCAGTGGTGTTACTGCTCGGTCACAGTGGGTTCAGGAGCAGAGCCAGGCAGTTTGATTCTCCCGAGTGCTAACCTGCACTTTTCTGTGCTTATAAAACATCCAACAATGTGGCAGTTGCTGTTTCCTGTGTGTGTGTGTGTGTGTGTGTGTGTGTGTGTGTGTGTGTGTATGTGTGTGTGTGGAAGCTATTTTGTATCTTCTTTTTCTCTTTTCATATTTACACAACCATCATCGTTTCTTATCTATATATTCATGGCCTCTTCGTCTTAATCATAAGGTGAACCATGCTTCTTCTCACGTTTTCTGAACACCCTCCATCTTTTCATGGCCTCTTCTTCAGCCACAGTTCCCATCTATTCGTTCCTCATAGTCAGTGATAAATTGATACATATTGAGGCTGCCCTACTTCCTGTGCGAATAGAGGGTAGCCACGGGAGACCTAGCATAGTGCACCTCATAAATCAGCCCCCCCTGCAACAGAGAACAGTCGAGACTTGCATCTGCAGTGATCGGGCCGGCAGCTACACTAGTCCCTTTGTAATCAAGAGCAGTTCTGAAAAAGGACCATGACGCTGGTGCTGGCTATTGTGCCACATTTCTAACAAAACTGTCTGGCTATAAATATGTTAACCACACAACTACAAACCAATTAAGTATTTGTGTTCGACTTGCAATAGTAGGAAAACCAGTGTTATACAGAAACATTTACTTTCCACATAACAGCCCCATTAGGCCAGGGCAGTTAGCTAGCATGCACAATACCAGAGACAGAGACAGTTATACCTGTGCTTTTCCTGCTATGACCAGTCAGATGGCCGGAGGGTCAGTTGGAGTTCAGGGAAATATTTCCAGCTCAGAATGAAAGCACTTTTTAGGAATGGTCGGCCTGATTACTCTTAGGACCTCACATACTAGTATTCTGACGACATGACAGAAAAAGCCATACACAGAACCATAATGGCACAATAAAAGAGTGGAAACATAAACCAGCCCTCCGGGGATGCATTATATATCAAAACGACAGGACCTTATAACTCTTAACTCTTAATTATGAATGAACCACTTCTCTACCTTCAGCTTGCTGCGGCACACTTGGAACCACAGTTGAGCAGAATATGTCGGATTTCTTGCTCTGTTGCTGCACTGTGTCTTAAAGAGGGCAGTGAGGCAGAGATTTAGCACTGATTGATTATGATATTTTAATTCCATTGAAAACAGTTTTAATTATTGTCTGAATTTCATAACAGTACATGAGCAAATTTGAACACTACATCCCTAGCATGATAATAAGATTTATATGTAACTCACATGTCAAAGCTACTTGTGCATCAGCCTTCAACACCTACTGCAAATTACCTTATCATAGTATTTTTATTTAACACCAGCACTTGTTTTGTGTTGCTTCATAAATAACTTTGTTAAAGTACGTGATATCTTCTTTAAAATGGTAAACTGTTAAATATTTGGAAAGTTTAAAGGCTGGAACTCAATTTTATATCCAATCTTGAAGCAATCTTCCACTATGTCCATATTTGCAGACGATATGATATCTGAGTGTGTCCATTGTAAGTGAGGGAAGAGAAAGTCCTTTTACTGTGTAAAAACATTCCTATGTCCAACTAAAGCAACCATGAGCCTTCAGGAGTTTAATCAACTTGGCATCTTTCAAAGTTGCAGTATTTTTAGTGCAAAATGTACTTTTGTTTTAAGTGTCCCTCTACAGCAGATCATCAAGTTAACACTCTCCAAAAAAAAAAAAAAAAAGAGAAAGAAATGAAATGAAAGAAATCTTCACTAAAAAGACACACTCTAACTCTGACTGCTGAAGCCTCATTATGGGTTTAGCTGAACTGTGGAAATAATTTTTACACACAATAAGGACTGTGGAGTTTGTCCCCCATCTCTTCAAAGTTGTCACTGTGGCCAAGAAGAACAATTACAACAACCAAAAATGATCTCAGTGTACTGTACTGCATTTCAGTTTTATTTTAATTACACTTGAAAAAATGTGAAGCTCTCTTTAAATTGCTGGTTGGTGGGTTATGACATGTGACTCACATCATAGCCGCTGTTGCGGATGCCTCTCCTGGGTCTCTCTCTCATTACAAGCAGGTCCATCTCTGTTCCCCCGGGGCTCGGACTGCTTAGGCTTTGTCTGCTGCGATAGGCCGTCTGCCCTACCTGGGAGTGCCTGCCAATTAGAGTAACGAGTCGATTCAGAACAAATCAGATCTGGGGTAGTTATTAATTTAAAACATTCAAATTACTTTTTCAGTTTTGGTGTGCCTGCAGAGAAAGGGGGGTTTATTGAGCCACACATGATGAACAGGGTGGGGCAAAGTGTGTGAGCTACCTGAGGTAGCTGTATATTAGGTGCTGTATATTTGTAAGATAATAAGTAAAAGAGCTGATACAGATTTAAAATAATCATTGTAAATGTTTTGTCACATGGGAATATTCTAGTTGTTTTTTTTCACAGAAACATGCAGTAGTGATAAAATAACGTATCAAATACAAAAAAAAAAGTCTAATCAGCAAGAGGTCAAGATACATATCAGCAAACCTATGCTGACGTGATTTCTTCAGATGGGGGAATGTATGTTGGTGGTGTCATTGATCAGCCACACCAATCATTTTGACGGTAAATAGCTGCTTATCTTCCTCATCAGGGTGGAGCATAAAAAATAGCCATCCAACCCTTCACTAAGTCAACTCACAAGCCAACATTCAAAAGTTGCTTTCTGTTCTGAGTACAGCTGGTGTGAAGCTCAGGAGAGTATATGTTAATCTAGTGTGGAAAAGATAGTTAACACACTTGACCTTGATCTGTAAACCAAAGACTGTCCATTTTTATGTGCATCTGTAAAGCCAAAGCAGGACAGAACCAGCATATTGGACTATTCAGCACCCTGCCAATCCTCTTATCTCCATTTTGGAAGCTCAGGACTTGGACCAGACTAATCAGACGGGCCTGATGGGTTTCTCACTGCCTACTAAGACAGGATAATGACAACATTAGAGGAGACAGTTTCACATGTCTATAAGCTAATTAGGCAAGGCAGGGGTGAGCAGGGATGGATAAGTGGCTATGGTCATAAGCCCAATCAACCAACGTGAAATCCATGTCACCTGCAGCACTCTGTGGCTTTATCTGTGCCTGAGAAGTGTCCTCCCTTATGAAAGCATGGATTTTCTTTTCTGTTTACATTCAGTAAGACCCAGGTTCCACTTGCTTTTCCACTCTCCCCTCACCTCCTGTGAGACTTGACATAAGTGGAGCCTCGCTCATCATCGGGCTCCAGTGGTCTGCCATGCTCACCGGCTTCCCTCTCATGGTCGTGCTGCGGTCTCTGCGCCAGGGCTCGACCACTGTTGCTGCCGTTGGAGGACGGGAAGTCATAATAGCCCTTCCTCTTAGCCTTGAGCCTCAGCTTGTTCCTGTAGTGCTCAATGTCTGACTTCTGCTTCAGTGCCAAGTTCACCTGCAGTGAAGGATAGACCACAGGATGCAATGGGACATGGGAAGATCAGAACAAAAGCAGACAGAAGGTTCTTCAGAAGGTTTTGTCTTAAAGGGCTGTGTGGATGAAAGAACAGATAATAAGAAGATCAGGAAAATTAAACTCTTGACAATCAGAAAGATTCAGTTAATTTTTTCATCTCTATTATATTGCTTCAGCATCATGGACAACGTGAAAAAATAATGAGAGTAACGAATTTAGCCAACTATTTCCAGTTGCTCTATTATAATAACATATTGGGTATATACATATGTAAATGAACGTCCATTAGAATCAAGCCCTTGGAAGTTCAAATAATGCTATTTATCTATTACTGTTAAAAAATCCCTCTGTATTTACAGGTTTTAAAAAAAAAATCTGGTGTCTGGTCAGATATTTCAGAGCTGAAGAGTGGAGAAACAGCTGCAATTATATTGATGACGAAGAGTAGGCCGCAAAAGCTGCTAAAGCCCATTTCAGAACAAAAATTCACATTTGGTTGATTTTAAAACTTGCAAAAATTCGCAATTCCCCAGTCTGAAACATACTAGTCTGTGTTAAAGGTTTTCTCGCAGCGTGAATCTTTGGCTTGAGCTGGGATTTAGATTATGGCAGAAAAACCAAAGAGAAGGGATTGAGGTCAAAAAAGTAAGCACTCGCCAGCGAGCACAAACATGGATTGTTGGTGACGCTTTTCTGTTTTGGAGAGCACTGAAAAAGGAGAAGGGACCAACAGCACACATTGATGTCACGTTACTGTTCTTGAACACTTGGTAAATTATAAAATATTTGGAGAGGGCTGTGTAGTAATTACTCTCACTGCCAGAAGGGGTCGATAAAAGTGCTACAATGCAGGTTTAAAGTTATATTTATAATCATTCTGACAAATAACACTTGGATGATATCACTATCAAAAAATGTTTTTTCAAAATACTGCATCACATTTTGACAAAAATTTTGCTTAACTGTGATTGATGCAAAGAAATAATACGACCACTTTTCCAGCTGAGCCCTGAGAAGAGCTGAGAAATTTCTACTGAGAAATAACCAAGCTGTGTTCCCACTTCGGCTGAAAATGGTGTTTTCTTGTAGAACCATGTTGCTCTTTGTAAGGTGCTAATTGCGAAAATATTTCCAAGACCTCTAGTACATTTGTGCACACTTGTTTCATTGTTTATGTCTGTCTGTGTATCTGTCTAAGTGGATCCTTGTGTATGTTTCACCTCTCCATTGGCGATGGCTGAGTCCTGGCTGCGGTCAGAGGATGCAGGATGTGAGTAGTTGGTGTGCGCCGCCACGGGCTTTATGGAAATGAGCTGCAGGGAGCCAGAGGAGCTGTCATATGGATCTGAAGAACAGAGAAGCCGTTCACTCACAAAGAGATTACAAATACCTCTAATCATTACATTGTCAGTCAAAGGGGAACAAACTGTCACACTCCCTCTCTGTCTCTTTGTCTGACCGCCCCTCTCTCTCTCTCTCTCTCACTCTCTCGCTTATGTCACCTTTGGGATTTTGTCAAACATCAGTCTTCCGTGTCAGCAAATGAAGTGGTGCACGGAGACAATAGATTACAAAGATAGCTTTGGCTTCCAAGGTTGTGCCATTGCATCGCTGTGATAAATGAAAGAAACTGACTTTGCACTTTCATTTCTTATCAAACAGCAGACAAACTGGATTCAATTCTAGTTTCCCTTAACTCAGCTGATGAATTATTCAAATCCACCCATTAAGAAAATCATAATCTAGCAAACTCAATCCAATTTACAAGCAAAGTATTTGAATTAGATTAATTTGACTCACGCCCACCACATGTGGAACATTTAGTTTCAGTGGACAAGAATAGAACAGCAAATAATTCAAATCCAAATGGCTTTTCCTGAAACTGCTCAGCAGTTTTGAAGAGCACGACATCTGCGACTTCGCATGGTCTTCCTGCACTTTTTCTGTTGCTGCATGTGTGCGTGTCCATGTGTTTGTGCCAGTGTGTCACAGCATCCATGAGACTAACATACTGTATCATGTCAGCAGAGTGTCTGTCTCATGCATATTCATTGGGTCCATTTCGACTTACTGCTGAGAGGCTACCTTTCCGACAATAAAAAAAAAATCTGCAGTGGCAATGCATTTCTCTTAAGGTACATGTGAGCATGAGAGACTTAGACCTGAAAGGTGTTTCATGCAAGAGGGAATGAGAAAAGATTATTAGGATTTGCGACACATCTGACCTTGCAGAGGAGCTGTAGAATAAATAATTTTCATTTGCATCAACGTGTGACTCTCACCGTCCCTATTGCGCGTCTCCTCCTTTGTCAGTTTCTGCTGCGCTGTGACTTTCGGCACTGTCAGGCTCCTGCCGGAATTCAGCTTCTCTGATTCGTTGCTGATGACGGAACCATCCTCACTTGGTAACTTGCTGCAAGTAACCATAGCAACAGGAAAGGCGGTGAGCTCTCAGAAAGCTGGGCTCACAGCCAGGTTATGTCATCCCTCCCTTTAACAACTTCACCTTACCCTCTCCCTCTCAGGCCTGTGTCCAGTAACCATATCATTACTGTATTTGTTTGCATAGTGAAAAAAAAGACGTGTTAACATTCAAACCGTTACGACACGCTGCTCGTTCAAAGAATACCGACCAAATCGTGCCTATTCAGTCCTGAGTGCTCAGATTTTAATTGATACCCGGTGGTTTGGCAGGGAAGTGACAGCGAATGATCATACAAATCAGCATTTTAACATGTTATTGTGTCTCTACTACAGACGTAATGTGGACGTATTATTAAGTATGTGTCGTGTATGTTTCAAAGCAGTGTGTGTTAATGTCCAGTGAGGCAAGATCGATTCTTGCATTAATTGGACAAACAATTGCTTTGTCCAATTCTTGTTACACTAGCTTCAAACGCTGCACTGTAGTTGGAATTAGAGCTGATCAAGCCCCGGCTCAGAGGACCACAACGCTGACAGTGACATCAAAGCACCATGGTCTATCCCCTAATTGTCTGGTAAAATTGATAACAGTGAAGGGAGACAGTAGAGCAGTGGCTGCCCTCCCCTGCTTTAATTGAGGCAGTGCTGCAGAGAGCTAGCTCCATGCACCAGTCACAGGCTCAATAAAGATGTGTAGGGTGAACAGATTATGTTAACACTGGCTGTTTGAGAGGGTTGTATGTTTGATCCTTTGTTGGTGTTTGACCTTGGCACAAATCAATGGATAACTTCAATGGGGAAGAAGAAAACCAGAGGTAATTGTGTACAGTGTGCCTGGATGCATGTTTTTTTTTTTTTTATTTGTTTGCGTCCAACGTCGTTGTCCTGAATTCACATGCTATACTCAATACATTGTTTAAAGGTGAAATAATAACCTCACAGCATCATCCCATAAGTTCCCTTTGTCTGGCAGGGCTCCGCTGGCATTTTGGGAAGAGATGTCATTTCCAACACAGTGCATAACAGGTGAATGACAGTTTGCGTATTCAGACGTCAACAAAAAACTTGTAACCTCTACCAGATTCAATGAACACAGCATTCGCTTGTCTGTGATCTTGGCCTTAAGTAGACAGCTAAAATTATGCTGCATGACAGCTGCTTTTCCACTAGCTACATTGTAAGCTGCACAGTAGCAAGTTTCTGAAAAAAACAAAAACATTGTTAATAAATTATGAAACTGATGTTTTCACACACATTCTAAATTAAACACATATTTACTTCTCTACTCTGAAAAAAACAAAAAATATCGTGATGTGACTGTTGAAAAGCCAAAGTTCTCCATTAAATTATCCACCAAAATAGTTTTAGAGTCAAACTGAGGCTAAAAGTACTCCATGAGGTCAAAAAACTGTTTACCTAGTTGGGGTGTTTTTGAGGGGACACGCTAAAGCAGATACTGTATATACTGCAGCTCATGGCAAGTAAAGGAATGAAGTTTGATTCTGAACTCGCTAAATTATTTCTGGCCGTGTAATTAAACAGCTGTTAATGCTACCGTTGGATGTGTAGTTTGTTGTTGATTGTTGATATGCAGTTCAAACCGGGGTGCCAAAGTGACTCAATACTGCCTCTGAATGTACGAAGTGGTCTTAAAAGATGGGACTTAAATCTTACATATTGCACCTTTAAGTCCAACAACTTGATGAATAACAAATTAAAAACTTTCGCTGACTCGGGAGTCTTTAAAATCATTACTGCAGCATCACGTCTTTAGATTCCCAATTCTGTGATATAAATTTCGTTTGATTTCATTATCTTGCACGGCTTTGAAAAATGATGTCTTGCATTCCTTGATTAAACACTTTACCATGATTTAACATGGCAATTAATTTCCGAGACAGCGCTACTGACTGTCAGATGAGGAAAATGGTCAATTTCACCTGCCCATATAGAGAACACTGTTAATGAACGCCTATCATTCAGCGTCAGAGTAGAATGAGGACAGGCAATACGGCTGGAGGGATCTTTGTGTTTTATCGTCTTGTCTTTACATGACCCAGGAGCCAGGCTAAGTGAGAAGCGGTGCAATCCTGGAGATAACATACACACTGTAAACATATGTATTACTCTCAGTCTCTGTTGAAGGACAAACCTTCATGTATTTCTACGTAAATACTGTATTTTCACCTGTTTTCTTCTGACACGCATGTTAACCGAGACATACACAACTGAGACAGCTGAAAAAGTTGAGCCAAGTCTTAAAACCCTACAGTACGCAAAGCTTTGCTGAGCCTGTTAAGTTCAATTGATGATATCCTAACGGCTGCTGTACACATGATAAATCATTTAGATTTAGCTTAAATGACAACACAGACATTTCTTGGCGTCACCCTCATTTCACAAACTTGACTGCACAATATGTTCTCCCAGTTGTTGGCCTAAATTGCTAATAGATGATAGTTAATCCTATTTAGGCCTCTTAAGAGGAGAGAAAATGTCTTGCATGTCTCCTAGCAACCCCAGAGGGTGTCAGTCAACACAGCATCCAGAGGCCTGATCCTCAGATGCTGTTTCCACAGATAGTCACAAAAAGCAATTATCCAAACTTTAAACAAAAGCTGCAGCATTATTTAGTAAAATGCCTTTCTTGAAGGAAAAATGAGGAGAAATCTATTTTTATTTCAACTCTAAAAGAACTGTCTTGAAGGCATTTTCCTCAGCATGCTAAATTTACACCCAGCTTGTTCCCTCCAAAGCCAAGCATGTAATTAAAACATGAGTTCTAATAAACATAGACAATGTTTGGAATGTGCTCTTGGCCACTGTTTGGCATGGAGTTGTCCTACTATGCCAATTTGCACACTTACATACACAAATCTGAAGACAAACACGCATCTGTCTAAATCAACTGTCTGCTTGTGTTTCAATGCTTCTTGTGTCCTTGATTTCTTTGGAGACAGAAAGCAATCTGTTTTGTAAAAAGTGATCTGTAAACAGGTTTTTAATTTGATATCATAGCTTTCATAAATAATACAAACAGAGACTAAAAAGAACAAATCACTCCTTTGGTAGGGCTGAATATCCATAAGGGAGCCTAGTCCTTCACCCATTTGCAGTTCCTCTGAATACAACTTTTCTCAAGAAGCAACATCATAGATCATGTAAAGGTTTTATTTTAGATTAGCAAGAGTATTATCTAACTCTTTTTTTTCACACATCTGTTAATAGGGTCAAAAAATATTTTAACATTTTTCTAACTTTTGCTGATACAGATGACAGCATGAGCAGGTGAAGGTGTGTAGAGTCAATGATACCTTTTGTGCTTGTCAGCAGTGAAGCTCTTCTTGTTGGCAGTCCCGTCTTGTTGCAGGGCCTTTTCTAGTGAAAGTGGTGTGTCCCGAATTTGTAGGGACATCACTAATGTATCCTGACTGACAGGCAGCGTCTCCTCATCTCCTCCCTGTTGGCCCAGGTGCTGCTTGGCATAGTCAAAACCTTGGACTGGCTGATGAACAAGCAGAGTGAAAATAGAGAGACACAAATAAGATAGCCTGTGTAAGATTGATTTTCTTTATTTGTGGCCATAAAAAGTAACCATTATATTATATTTGCCGAGCACGAGTGTCACAAAGACAAACATCTCAAAGAAAGCTAAAAAATATATCTTCTGATGTCCTGAGGATTTAAGGAACAGAACTGGGATTACTGCACTGCTGTGCCTTTAAATAGATAAGCACAGATTTAACTGTGGCCCTTTTTCATGTTCTTCCAAATTCTTGTCAAATAAGTGACTCAGTGGGCGGTGATGAGATGAGATTTGCAGACTTTCACAGAAATATAGTGATAAAGTTAAACATTTGAGGATATGAAGGAGGAGGAAGTGGATTCTATCTAACACTGGATGTCAACATGCTTATAGAGAAAGGCACAGCAGAGGCCAAAATACTTTAGACTCACACTAATACGCACACACACATATACACTGAAATATTTAGGACTTCTCTCATCAGTGTCATAAATTGTCAGCCACACATCACTGCCTCAAAGCAGCACAGACATGGTGCAAAA
Source organism: Embiotoca jacksoni (assembly GCF_022577435.1). Lineage (NCBI taxonomy): Eukaryota > Metazoa > Chordata > Actinopteri > Embiotocidae > Embiotoca > Embiotoca jacksoni. Next base: position 12,429,214 of record NW_027185414.1, on the reverse strand, counting down.
TCAATGCGTGATACTCCTCTGGCCATTCATCCTCTCTCTGCCTATAGAACACACACGCACAAACTGCACATTCATAGAGAGAGGGTAAAGGTTTTCATTGAATACAGTTCTCTAGACTAACTGAAAGTGCTTCTGTTGCTGATGATAAAAGAGGAAACTCTAACAAGGGTGTATGATGAAAGGGGCTGGCTTGCAGACTCTGACTAATGTAGAGGACGTAGCACAAGATCCTCATTCAAATTTTAGGGGTAACTATCTTTGAGCATTTTAAGAATTTTCCTTGGTTTTTACATTACTTGTTAGAAAGAAGTGGCTTTATACTCTGCCTAAAATATGAAGGTGTGTCAAGACACTCAATAGTATTTCATATCTAATAGAATTAAGCTGTTAAGTTGGATTTTACACAATGGGAGTTGCAGGACCTCAGCCTGTATATAATAACTGCTCTGAATGTTGCACTGAGGTTTCTTTTGCTGTTTAATATAAAAGATGTTATTGCTTTCTCTCTAATGAAATTCCATAAATAAAGCAGCGGGATGTGGTAAGAGTTATACTCTGCATTTTCATTTATCTACACTGATTTATGCCAGTGAACCACTGAGCACAAAACACAACAGACACAGAGGTGGAAACTTAACTTTGATTAGGACATTGTGACAACCCTTGATGCAGCAATAATGGGAACGGTTTTCAATCTTGCGAACACAAAGTAAACAAGTGTCAGTATACACACAGACACAAGGACTCATTCTGCTTGAAAAAACAATCTCCATAATAAATATTGTCTGTAAACCTCTGTGAAGCCATAAAGCTTCAAATTTGCCATCTGGAGACTGCTATAGGAAGAACAGATAATATCAGCCTTTCAAGGAAATCTCATTTTGAGAGGTTTGTTACTCCAAAGTGCTCTTGTATCCTTTGTTGTCCTCAGTGCAGCAGCATTTATTGAAATGTATCATAGGTGTTGTCTTCACAGAATCCCATTCAAATCCCCCTCTTGGCACAGTTGATCCTTGAAAATGAAAACAGATCATTAACGAGCAGAAACATACCTGGTGATAATAGCCCACATCTCTCCGGTACGCCATCTGAAAGCAAGAGAGGATGTTTTAAACAGTGTGTGTGTGGTTCAGGTTTGGATTCAGGACTGACTAGGATTCTGCAGTCAAACCTGCAGTGCAGAACTTTTTTCTCCTTTCTGCCAATGAGAGTAATTGTAAAAAAAACTCGTCAACTTGTGCTTGCATCACAGGCCCTGCTGTAGCCTACTCCGTCACTACTGTTGTGGCTGTAAAATGGTGGATAACTTGTTTTGAGTGTCACAACCTCTGCAAAATGACTAATTTCACCATCAGAATTTGATCCATTCAGTCCAACAAAAATTTGGAGTAGAAGAGACATGAGATTGAATTATTTAATCTGCATTCAAGTTAGCGAGCCTTCGGCCAGCAGAAGTCTCTGGTCCACGCACTCTGCCCATAGAATGCATTCATCCAGCCAGCGCGGAAATGTCTCACGAGACACCCGGATTAAAAACTATACTGTGAAATACAAAAATATTAATCTGATAGTGATAGGTGTTAACCAACATCGTTTGAACTGATTTGAATGTTAAAGACATCTATATATACACTATACTTTAAAAAAAAAAAAAGGGCATTCAGATGGCATGATGCAGATAATGTGGAATAAAATACACAATAAAACATACAAGATTAAATTATCTGCATACAAAAGTTCACCTCCACTTCACAGCATCACAAACCCTCATTACTCACTGACTCACAGTCTGCATGCTGTAGCTATGAAATCACAGACGCTACTCTAGGACTGCAAGAAAATATTATTTTATTAGAAGTTAATTTGCTTATTGTCTCCTTAATAAACTGTTTAATCAATCAGAAAATAGTGAAAAATGCCTATTATTGATTTCCATAGGCACAAAGTTGTCACGTCTTTGTCCCAAAGTAATCACTTTAAAATTATATAAAACAAGGAGAGAAAAAAGCAAATGATCACATTTGAGAAGCATGAAAATTGACTCAAACAACTGATTGATCATCAAAATTGAGTTCATATTTGTTTTGCATATGTAGGAAGATAGATACCTTTGCTCTGGGATTGAGGTTACCAATGGCATCCGCTTTAAAGTCATTCTTATTCTTCCTACACAGCACAGCTGTGATGATGATAATAATGAGCGTTACTACGGAGATTGGGGCCAACACTGCAGCGATTATCCAAAGGTTATTAGGAGGGTTCTTGACCACAGCTGAAAACAGAAAAACATTGTTTCAACATCATCACTTCATGACATGTCCTCCAGGAGACTAAATGATAACTCTCTGTCTGCTGATTGGTTCATTGGAAGGTTAATACACAATCTACTTTTATTGCTAAAACATGCAGAAGCATTCGTCACAACCACGCTAAGTGACACTGCATAAAGCTTAGTCTGATATACGGGGTGCCTGATTCAGCTATTGTAGGAACAATCTATAAGAGAAAGCTGCATGCTCTCTCTCTCTCTCTACCAGCTCTGTCTCACCCTTTCTCCCTTCCTCTGAGCAGCGAGCAGCACTGAAGCCCAAACAAACAATGTTCTGCTGGGAGCATTTCAGACAGATTAGAGAGCAAAGAGCTCTCTCAACCTTTTCAGCTATGCCCCCTCAACCCAACACCAGCTTTTCTTTCCAAACTCAGCCTGGGTTGTGCTTTGTTTTGCATGTCTGTCTGTGTTTCTGTCGATGTGCCTCATTGTCAAATTGATGCTGTGCTTACGCTCTGCTTGCAGCTGGACAAAGTAGCCCAGGGTGAGTGCCATGGTCTGAGAATCCACTGTGTTCAGGACCTTGGCAGCTGACGTGCCCGACAGAGGAGTACCGTTGTGTTGGACATAGTAGGTCATCTCTGCTGGACTCCTCAACCCTGAGACTCTGCGGATGCTCACCATCTGATTGGAGATGAAAAGCGATGTGTTTCTAAGAACTACAGTACACTCAGCATTAGCTGTTATTGAACGGTTCCCTGTTAGGAAGCAGCTTACATGTCAGAAAGGAAAACAACAGAAGTAGAACCGTGCATTTAGGAGTGGAGTGTCCTGAGAGGAAACATCACCGACAGAGAGTACTTGTTCGGTGACAGGTCTAACCTCTGACTTGTTTTAATGAGCAATTAGCAGATGATGAGCTGAGAAGCTCGCTAATTATCAGGGGTTGACCACAAGTAATCATGCAAGTGTGTGCAGAAGTGCGTATCAAAGTATACATCTTTTTAAATATTCATACTGTTAGAAATAAGCCCACAAAACACTTTGAATAATTTGACTTCTGACTAGCGTGCCAAGGCCGTCGGGCAAAACATCAGAATAAGAATTTAAAATAGCTGGCATTCCCCCTGGGCAACCCTGCCAGTTTCTTACCTGGACGGTGTAGCTGCCGACAGTCGTGGCTCGTCTAAAACGAATGCCCTGCTGGCCTGCCAACACAAACAACTCTGCCAGCCGCTGCTCCATTAGACTGGCAAAGCTTTGGTACTGTCCCTCCAGGCTAGCATTATCCACATCCTGGATCACTGCAAATGTAGTCGAAAAAAAGAGGATGGACAGATGGTTGTAAAGGTAAAAAAAACAAAGGACAGACAGTAGCACAAAAGAAAGAAGAGACAGGAGCAGAGTGAAAAATTTGGAGTCAGTTCAATTCAACTGGCTATACTGGCATTACCGTATTCACAAACACTGTATGAATTCTGACATTAATCTATGAGACTTTCAGAACAAAACCAAATGAAAAATAAAACCATACAGAATTGGAGCCTTTCTGTCCCCTAGTGGTAACAAGTCTCCTAATACAACTGCTGCCTTTTATCAACAGCTAAAAAGCAAATAATCCTGGTTGTATAGCTTGTTCTTGTGTGAGTAAATCCCATTATCTAGGGTCTGACCTTTAACTGGCTCAGCCTCTCATTGCATTAAGTGCAGGGTTAAGAGCTACAGAGTCTGATCTGAAGGACCCATTCATTATACTCTACGGTCCAACAGTGTGGATGCCCTTGAACACTGTGAGATATATTGTTCCTGCTCAGCATATGCAGTCATTCATAAAGCCCACAGAGTAAATACTATCAAGGACTCCTGTGTATGTAATTCCTCCTTTGAAGGGAGACATCAGATTATAAACAGACACATTACTGTATGACTTAAAGTTACCATAAATAGTCCCACAATTGTTTGAGAACATTTTTGTCAAATACATCCTGTTCATGTGTGTTTTGCGCCATGAGGTAGTAAAGTACTGTACCGTACTGTAGATAATACGGTGACAGCAGCAGATACATTGTACTGTTATACAAACAAGTTCCCCAAGACGATTTTATGGTTTATAATAAGCTGTAAAAAAATGTAAGCAGTCACATCCCTACCTGTCACAACCCAGAATTCTCTAGTTGCAATGGAGGTGTTCAGATTGTGATATTCCAGTGCTGCAAAGACAAAAAAAAGTGTAGTTAAACCCAAAATGACATATTTTCACACTGAAGTGTAATTCATATTTGCCTTATTTAAATAATGTTTATATCATATATATCATATTGAGGTTTTTGTTTTACAATGATACTTTTGTTTTTATTTAATTAACTAAGATATAAAACAAAATCTTAAATAATCAAGAAAAATAATACAAAAAAAGTTGGGTTTTTTTGCTGCAACTATGACTTTATCATCTTAATGGTGTTCATGCTCGCTAGATATTTTGTATTTCAGGAATCAGTTTTTGTAAATATTGGCCAAACCTTTCAAGAAGAAGAAGAACAGTTGACAGTTTGGCACATTTTGTGTAGTTGAGATCTCAGTTTAAAGCCTCATTATCACTGGATGTTGGACAAATGCAGAAGCAAGGGAAGCTGTAAGCTGTCTGAGCTCTGGTTGTCTCTGTGTTCTCTTACATCTATTTCCTGCCTGATTAAACTCTTGTGCTGGAGGCTGGTGCAGTGTTTGGGAGAATGCTGTATCAGTGGCCTGTGAAAGCAGAACTGTACACTCAGGCATGACAGGAGAGAGGGGCGGGGGGAGTGGTGTGTGTGTGTGTGTGTGTGTGTGTGTGTGTGTGTGTGTGTGTGTGTGTGTGTGTGTGTGTGTGTGTGTGTGTGTGTGTGTGTGTGTGTGTGTGAGAGGAACAGTGAGGGCTATAGCACCGGTAATAGATAGGGCTGCAGGGCTGTCAGCAAAATCAGTTGAACGCTGTCTATAAGAATTGTGTGGCATATTAATCAGCAAGGAGGTTTCACATGACCCTCAGCCGTTTGGTGATGAGAGCTGGGGGGTTAAACATTGAAGAGCATTTGTAAGTCATTCAAAGAATTGAAAAAACAACCTTCACATTCTCCAACAGAAAGCTATTATTAAAACAAAATTTCATATTTTGCACCTGCAGTTACAGTTGGTTGTAGATTTTATTGATTGTTATAGTCTAAAAAGAGACCTTTTCCGCCTCATTTTGCACCTGAGATAAATTGTTGGAGAGCAGAGTAGGGGTAAAAGATCTGAACACAGCAGTCCAGCCAACATAAGGGCCTCCGGTATGATGGTGCTGCAAACAGGCACCTCAGAGTGGTGTGAGATCCCGGACTGTTTCTGTCAGAGCAGAGCCCAAGGTGGTAGGAGAATCCCCCACTGTTAATTATTTACTACAATAATTGGCTTTGAAGTGAGGAGGCAGCCGCTGCTAACATATGCTCACACCTCCTGTGAACAGTGTAATATCACTGACAGTGAGGCTACAGAACAAACAGACAAAATCACTTCTACACTGTTCTTTTACTCTCCTGTCTCACTGGCTTTTCCTCCATGTCAGTTTCTGCTCCCTTGGAGTCTCTTCTTCGTATCCAGTTTGCCTTGCTCTCTGTCTTTGCAAAGCACCCAAACATCCTGCCTGTAGGTAACTTGATTTTCTAACTTAATTCAATCACAACACAAAGCGATTTTCAATTTAATGCTCACCACTAGAGATCCTATTTATCTGGATTTTAATGGTGTGTAAACCGCAAAACTGTGTGGAGATGCAACCCCTAAAACCCAAAAGCTCCTGTAAATTCGGCTGAATAATGTAACCTCCTTTTTTCTCAGTCTGATAGACACAACCTCCAAATGTTTAATATATCTGTATCTTCTCTTGTTGCCTGTATTCCATAATCCATTGCAGACTGGGTTGTTACGTAATGGAGGAGTCATGCTGCATACACCAGCTCATAATGCAGGAAAATATTATGTGGCCATATTTCATGGGGGTTCAGTTGGTCATCACTCATCTTTAAATAAATCACATCTGGACCGCTGGAAAGTGAAACATGATAGCCGTGAACTCTACAGTTCTCAGGTGCCTGAACATCCATTTATCTCTAACACATGATAACAGGGAGCTAGAGATTCATGGAAGCTATTGTAGATGTCCAACTGAGTAAGAAGGTTTCTGCAGAGGTCAGGCCGAGAATGGAGAAACAGTGAGTGTCTGACAGACACATAGGCTACTATCTAACATACTTCTGTGTTAACGCTGGAATATGGGAATTTTATATGTAAACCAATGTCTGTTACATTCAGTCCCTTGCTAAACAAGTTCACACAATGCTGAATTAAACAACCACCACCTGCTAAATCTCTCTATTTCACAGAATACAGAGTTTTTAAATCTGGTGTCTGGCGAGACATTCCCAAGCTGGTCAGATGAATGTATACTGGGCAGAGCAAACACCCAAGACCAGAGCTAACTTTCGATTAAGCCCTATGCTAACTTGGATGGAGACAAAATAATTCAAGCGTACTGCTTTTCTTGATTTTCCAAATGTTATCAGACTTAAATGATGAAATTCTGATAATGAAACAAGTCAGTTTGCAGAAGTCATTATCCATTTTTTTACATCCCCAACAGTAGCAATGGAGGAGTCTACATCCTCCATAGAAACCTATAATGTAAGCACACGTGTTTTCATGATCACTCTTACTGACAGAAGAGAGAGACAAAAGTTCAGTACAGCAGGTTTAACAGAATTTGACAGAACAATACATTTTGGTTCTACATTCTGCAAAATATGATCCAACCGAGTACACTCTGGGAGGTTAGAGAAGATCCTTAGTCGATTTCCACATTGGACTCAGACAGGAAGAAAAGTGATGGTTAAAAAAAAGCTTTCAAGATCGGGCTCAGCCAGAGGGTATTACAGGAAAACCCCTGCCTTAAATCCTGGCTCAAGCATCATCTCTGCTGTGATGGAGAGCATGGTCTTGAATAGCCAAAGCTCAGCCTTGTCAAACTGACCACGGTCTAGAGAAGGTAAAGCACTGCAGCTGGTTTAAAAACTATTAGAAGTTAAGGAATCCACAGTCAGTCCTATGGCTGCCTCTGTATTTCCAAAGTCTTCTTGACCCATCGTGTCTCTCGATATAGATTTTCTCCAGCCCTCTTTGAGCTTGATAAAACAGACTTTTGTTTACAAAGGATTACAGTGTGCAAGACACTGAGACCCATTTTGCACAGATAATCTGGAACACTTTGCCTACACAGGAGGCATTGTGTGAGCAGGGTTTCAGTGCTCTCACTGTGTCTACACAGTGCATCAGGGCCGGCACTGAGTGTAGGTTACCTTTACGTTTTGGCTACGCTCAGAGCCCAACACACAATCACTCTAACATGTTAAACAGAAGAAAACAGCCTTGAAAATGTGTGGCCTGTGTAAACAGTTGTGTTGATTAATATGGGACACAGATGCACCACTGAAAAATGCAGCTGAAACGCCTCCTGTGGGAGCATGATGGAAGAGGTCTTGTTGACTTGACATTGCTTCAGACATTGTGAGGTTTCCATGGCTTTTGTTTACACATAGAGCAACAGGGAAACCCAGATCAGGAAAGTAAAGTCTGGTTCCTGTCAGACATCGAACATTTCCAGGGGATTTCTGAGTGACACTGTGTATAAAAAGAGCTTCAATCTCTTCATCAGCCGCAGAAGACGATTTCTAGTGCTGCACCTTTTTTATGAATTTTCTGTGAATGAGGTCAAGCAAAACAATGAATCTCTCCTCCAGGGATTAATAAAGTACCATAAAAATGATGTCTCATTATATGTGCATCTGAGCTCTATATCTGTCATTTCTGCCTCTGAGCAGATACACTGGGGATGGAAACAGGCTGCGCACTGGGACTCTACTGGGATTGCTGTTTAGACTCCTGCTGATTCCCTGTCGCTCTTCATTTGTTTTTTTCTCAGTACAATGCAAACACAGAGGGAGGCTGAGTATGCCCTCAAAGGAGGCTTGGATGAAAGGCATGGGCTCAGTCGTGTCTTCATCATCTATCTTTGAGTGACTCAATCATAAAAGAAAATCCCAACTGAGATCGTAAGGCACAAACATCCAATTACTGAAAAACTGGACATCAGACAGGCTTGGGGATCAAATTATTGAGTTTTACATTTGCCAGATGGACCTTCTGAGTCCATGTGAATACAGAAAAGATTCAAAATAACTTTCAAATCAACAAAGGTTTGTACATTTTGATCAAGTCTTAATTATATAGTATAGTCAGTTAATAAATCAGGTCCTTTGTCCAAAGGTCTAGAGCCGAATTATAGAAAACCCCCTGTAGCTTCAATACAAGAAAAAACAACAACAGGACAAGCACAGCACTTTTTCTAAAATCTAATATGTATTTGGAGAACAAATCATCCCCCAGAGAACATTGACTTTTGGTGACTGCTCTTGTAATGTTGTTGAATAACTCCTGACAAACACGCATATTTCAGAATGCAAATTGTAACTTACGCTCAGCAATGATAAGTGGTGGATAGAAGAGGAAGTAGCCCACGAGCTCAGCTGACAGCTGACCAAGGAGGTTTGAGGCAGCGGTGCCATTAAGGAAGACAGTCCCATTCCTCACAGTGTAGACCAATGATACAGAAGGAGAGCCTGCTGCCTGAGAGACACTCAGCATCTGGGGAAAAAAAACAGGATGAGTACAGGTCAGAAAAAAGGAGAGGGTACGGAAAAACATGTGGTATTACAGCCAAAATACTTGGGATTATAATTTATAATATAATAAGCAATTATACAAAATCTTGTGGTTTGTGACAAAAAAATCAATTGAATCAACAAACATGAAAAGAGAAATTGGCATGTCTTACCAAGTGCAAAAATATTGGAGCATCAATTTTTTTCATCCATGCATAACCATCAAATTAGCATTAATATAGGCTGCACTTTAATGTGGCAGCTCATTAAAATTATTGCCTCTAACATGATTAATTTGCATCTCTTGGCAGCTCCTAAAACAATGAGAATTACCGCCTTTTTTGCTTTTGCCTACCAGTCAAGTTGTAGTTTACATCCATGTCTGTTTCATATATATATAATACATTTCAAAGGAATAAATAAAGCTAATTTTGACATAACACAATATTGTAGCCATGTTAGAGGACAATGTATGGATGTTGCTACAAAGAAGCTACAATTTTGAAAACATGGATGTTTCAAACACAACTTCAACCTGACAGCAGAGAAGATCAACAGTTTTGAGATGGACACCCAAGATTAGTGTCACCAATTCATCTGACCAAATATGAAATATGGTAACAATCTCCCCTTCAGTTCCTGAGTTATGGTGTTGAATAAAGGCCAGTTTTTGCTAGAACATTTTGATGTCACAGTAAAGTTGACCTTTGACCTTTTGGATCTAAAATGTCATCACATCATCATTTTATCCTGTTGCACGTTTGTGTGGAATTTTGTCATAATTCAGGTTATCTAATAATCTTATCTAATCAGTTCATCTTTGCGTCCAAGTAAATGTTTGTGACACACTTGAAGTAACTCCCTCAAAACTTGTCTGAGATATCACATTCATGGGAATGAGAAGATGTGAGGTCACAGTGACCTTGACCTTTGGCCCTTAAAATCAAATCATGTAATCCGTGGGACCAAATGAACATTTGTGCCAAATTTAAAGAAATTTCATTAAAGCGTTCTTGAGATATAGCGTTCACGAGAATGGGACAGATGGGGACCCTTAAAACATGATGTCTCTGGCCACAGCTGTTGCCGAGGCATAACAACAACAACAAAAACACCAATACACTAGGGGACAATTCTGCTCAAATTGCACAGTGTGGATTTGTTGGTGGCTGCCAAATCCCACAAACTACATGGGGAAATTGATGAGTAATGATGAAAAAACTGTTTAATCTATCCTAATATGCTGTAAACCCAATACCCAAAATTCAATAATGATTTATTCTGAATCTGTATTTGGGTCCTGGAGGTTGAACATTGTCCAAAAAAAAAGGCAACAGTTTATTTTTAACAATTTACGTACAATGACGTTAAAACTGGCATAAAGTTAAACATCACAGCATTATCAGTGTAACACAAACAGTCCTACACAGCGCTCAGAGTGCAGTCAAGAGTTTCACTACGGTACCTGAACAGAAAGTCTGCTGTTAGAGTTGAGCACTTTGACCTGGGCTTCAGAAAAGACCTTCTCAAGCCTCTGTTCCATCATTTGAGAGAAGCGACAGGACCGAGGATCATCACCTGCTCCCACAAACTGCAGCACTGCAACATAAAAACAAGGTAAGTTGGCAAAACTGTACACTGAAAAAAGATTTCAGTCATTTTATGAATTCCCAGTGTTTTTGCTATCATTGAAAGTGTATACTGTATATCAGGAACAGTAAGAATATGACTATATTATTTGACATCTTATGTACCTAAATTCAGATTGTGATATTGTAATTTCCTTCCCTGATGCGGTGTCACAAAATTGTATTCTTCACTTCTTTTCCAGTGCACAGTCACAGCAGGAACAAATAACAGAGAGTCTCCAGCTGATGTTTGACTTTGTTTTCATCCTGTCTGAGCACTACCTGACCTGTTTTCAGCTGGAAGCCAGTGGCTGGGCTGGTTCTCCATGGTGCAATTGGGAGGGGCAGGGCTGTTACCAAGGGGAGGTACTGTCGCAGGTCTGCAATCAGCTTATCGCGGCCATAGGATGCCAGGCCTTCCAGCACTACAGACGGAGGGTAAACTATGTCGCCTCCAGTCACATGATAAGCCACTGTCATGTTGGGAGAACCAAATACAGTCTCCACCTGAGAGAATAAAGTAAAAAAAAATTAAAAAAATTAAAAAAAAAATTAAAAAAAGGAAAATTAGATTAGAATGAGATGTCTTGGAGAAGCCATGTTGGTAGTTTTTATTTTATTTTATTTTATTTTATTTTATTTTATACAAATAAAAGAGGGAAAAATTAAAAAGTAAATTCACACCAGGTTTAAAAGCTATGTTTAACTGCTGTTTCTGGTTGAAAGTATCACCACTCCCTGCATCACTGATGGGTGTGGTCAGGTATGGTTACGTTAGAATGAACCTTTCATATCTACATAGGGAGCAGGGCCTCTTCCATGGAGCCTGCCATATTTGGGGGACGCAGGGGGTGGGGGGGTGAGATGATTTCAGTTGGTTACAATCTAAAACCTCACTGCTCGACACTTAATCCTCCACAGTCCTCCTTGAAACCACTGGATGTCAGCAAAAAGTTAAAAGTTGTGTTAAATTTAATAAAATTTTCTACGACTTTCTACAATTAAACACAAATATACATTGAGATGTTATTTTCAGGTGAACTAAGTAGATAGATACGCCTGTTTTAAGATAACCCAGTGAATTCCGTTAAATACTTGAAGCTTAAGGTACAACTGTGGGTTTAAAGGGTGAAATAGTCAATTTATCATAAAAATACATATATTACAATTAAAAAACACAGAAAATTCAGACTCACAAAACTAAAAAATAACATTAAACCACTACTAAATTAAAACTGTTAAAAACATCCAAACAACAATATAAAGCAGGTTTACATTAAACTACATGTATATTCAAGTTTGCATTCTCCTCACAAAGTTGTGGGTCTACTTTTTACCCCCTGTAGGATAAAAAAAAAGGTCCTTTATCACACTTACGAAAAATCCTGTGAATCTAAAGTTACCATAAAGTTGGTATTTGCAGCACCACGGCTCGATTTGCATCATTACCTACAGTAAAACTACAAGTATCAAAGTGACAGTTGTTCTGTATAAACAGCAAAGTTGATGGCTCAAAACTTATTTCTACCTTTCACATAGCCACTGGCTTTTATCCATTTTAGAATAGAATTAAAATCAGTTGCAGAAATTTGAATGTTTACATCAAATAATCAATGAAAGTCCTTTGCATTTCCCTCTACATTAAAGTCACCATTGTGTAGTAAAATGTAGTCATAAGAAGAGACTGAATTAGACAATACATTTTTTACAAGTTTCACAGGTGAAAAAAAAAAAAGGTGTAATAAAATGAATAATGGCTAAATTGGCTGCTTCATTTTTAAAGACCTTGATGTTGCGCATGCTGACTCACTGTCACACTGCCACTGTTTACTGGGAAACCTGAATAGAGCAGATCCATTGTTAATGTTATTAGTCACACCAGCGCTTTATAGTGACAAGTCAAAATGACTAGGTTACATGTTTACTCTCAGAATATGGGGATTTGAAGAAAAAACGTGCACCACCAATAACAACTGCATTTAAAAATGTTCAGCTCATGTAAAATATTTGCAGTTCATCTGCAAAAGCATACATGGTTATATGCTGCATCATAAAGCAGTCTGAATTATATTAGTCCCATCAGCAGACAAGCTGAATGACAAGATATTGAACACTACTGGATTGACGGTGCACTTAAGATTGTATTACAACGAGTCATTAATGAGAGCGTAAGGAAGAGGAGAGAGAGTGATCGTGGAATACAGATATGAGGAGAGAACCAGGAGAGACTAAAGGGCTGCTGGGAGGAGAGAGAAGAGAGCAGAAAGATGGCAGAGACTGTTAAATAGGAAAGTTTGGGACAAAGAGGCTTATGTTCACTAACTTTTAACCTAAGAATCCAGGTATCACTGTGTTCACAGAAATAAATCGGTGTGTTTTGATAATGCGTGTCATGACACAATAAAATGGTCGTGTGTTTGTCTCTATGAGTTTGACTTTTTGGTGAACTCGGCTGAAATGGAAACTGGAAAGGGAATGATGACAGAATTAGGTGTGTGTGTGGGAAAGGTGAAACCATTCACATCCGTTATCTAAACCCATCTGAAAAGCCAGTGCTGACAAGGAGAGCCACTGCCCGAAACACTGAGAGCCTTAGTCTCTGGAGCTGAGAGTCCCCACTCTGCCTCCTCACAATTCAGCCTTGTTACGAGCTCTGTGAAAAGAGCCCTTTATTATCATTCCATCCTCTCCAGCTTTACCCATGTGAAGGTGTTATTAAGAGATTGCATTTCGAACACACTTACTAACTCCACCTCAGAGAGTGTGACAGATTGCAATAGATTAACCTGACAGATCTCAGTTTGGAAAGTTTCAAGTCACGGAAGAGGCCTAACTACACGAAAGACACGAAATAGTTCACTATTATTTTTTTAATGGTTCAAAATGGTTTTAGTCTTGTGACTCAATTCATTTAGTCTATTTCTCGTCATCTTTTTAGCATCAGCTCGGCACATCGCTCTCCCCCCAACCATTTATGACCTATAATTAAACACAGAAGCAATTTCCCCAGCCAACAGCTTGCTTCCCATTGGACGAAAAAGCAGGGCTACTAAAAGGAACCCAAGCAATGCTGAAACGGGTGACAGGAGTGCACTGAAGCAAGACACCTTCAGAGACTACAGAGAGAGAGAGAGAGAGAGAGAGAGAGAGAGAGAGAGAGAGAGAGAGAGAGAGAGAGAGAGAGAGAGAACATGTGAGAGCACTGACCTTCACATGGGCAGGACAAACACACAGGCCTCACTCTCAATTATTTGATACTTCCACATTGAGAAACACAACACGGCGAGACATTTCACTGGTTGCGCACATACAAGTAAACACACACACACATACACACACACAGAAACATGCACACATGGATGCACTTAACACTTGCTCAAAATTGCAACACTCTAAAGGCGCTGCAACCCACTGGAGACGTAGAGGAGAGATTTGTTTTTTGTAGCAAAGGAATTACACTGCTTTCTCATTCATTTCCAGACCCCTGAAAACGGTTTTTATAACCAAGATTAATCCTAGCAGTTATTTCTTTCACATCTTCAGTGTATGCGAGAGAAAACATTTACCACCTTGCTAACATCGATCCCAGAATAAGTCTATCTCTTTATTTTGCACACAAGTATTCACACACACGTATACACAAGTCTGTTTCTCACTGGCTGCATTTTAACAGAGCTTCTCTTAGTTAAGAGGTGATTTGAAGTGTGCAGTGGAAGTATTAGAGGCTTATTGGAGAGAGAGAGGATGTTTTTCTGGCACAGAGGGAACCATGACTGGTTCCACACATGATTAATCCACCACACAAAGATGATTATGTGTGCACTGGATCTGTTTCATTGGATCAGCGTTATTATTGCAGGGGAAATGCTGAGATTGGTTTCCTCCTGAGAATCTGGTGTGTCGATTCTTGTGAAAAGATTTGTTGAAAGATGTGAAGACCTCTCCTGTTGTTTATAAAAACATGACCCGTGTCAATATCTACAGCGGCGCTGCAGTCCTATTCTACATCTTGTTTTAATGCTGGTACAGTTACTCAAATATGTGACATCACCCTCTGCCTTCTGGGACACATTCAGTCAACCTAATTTCTATATTAGTCCTCATCTCTTCTCGCATAGCCTACATGAGGGTCCTTGGTAGAAGTGTCTAATACAGGCTAATAAACCTAAAGGTATTTGGTGAGTGCACAGTTAGATTGGTTTTTGATTATTTAGCCTGAGTTGCAGACCAAGCAACGTTTTGTCAAAAAGTAGTTGTTCCCCTTCATGTCATTTTATGAACTACTTAAAAGGTTAAAAAAAAAATCCACAATCCACAGCTTTTCCTTTGAAACATTGAATTAAATTATCAACATAAGAGCACCATTCCTTCATTTATGGTAAAACTTGTAACACCCCCCAAAGGAAGGCTGACAAAAACTTGTTTTTTCCTTTCTGATTTCATGTACATTACTGGTGGCATGAAAACAACAGTGTGAATTTTACCCACAAGAAACAATAATATACTGTTTGTTTGTACTGTGACCGAAGCATGACACTATAAATCTTGACTGGTCATTCTCGATTGTGTGTTTCCCTTTGAAGATGACGTCAAAGTAGTTTAACACGGTGTGGCTATGACAATCAGCTATACTGAGGGGGTACTATCTGCACTGGAAACAAAATCTAGTAAAGTATCTGGAACCAAAAGTGAGCTGGTAATTTCAGTGGAAAAGGGGCATAGCGCTTATCTTATCTTTATCACCTCAAAGTCAATTTAGTGACATTATCAGCCTCACCGAAATTGTGAGCACTCCTTACATGAATCACTAGCTTTTCACATCCACACCATTTCATATATTTGTGAGGTTAACACGTTAAAGGTAACTTGTGACATTTTTGACCACTCGGAGTGACCACAGATCATTGTTTTTAAGAGTGGGTCCCTGTTTTTCTGCTCTCTCATGCACACACACAAGGGTGCACATGCAAAGTGACACACAGTCCTGTTGAATTAAGGATATACCCATTGGCTGAGACAGCTGTTGTTGAATAATCAACAGTAACTGATGACAGTCTGACCTGTGCTTGGGCAGAGGTATCATTCAGAGCTTTCCTGAGGCCTTGACTTAGTCCTCTTCGCAGGTTCTGCCTCTGAATGCTATCCAGTCTATTTCTCCTCACATAGATGGAAACCACTAAGAGACAGAGAAAAAGAGGGAGAAACCAAAACAGGCACCAGATAAAACTGTGAAATAATCCAAATTTACCAATTTTTACTCCCAAGGCTCTTGCAAAAAGTGTTGTTTACCTGTTTTCACCCACATTCTCTCTGTGATGTTGCACTGTTGTGGTGGAGCCTCTGTGGTGGTGGTGAAAGGGGAGATGAAGACAGTGGTGACGCCCCTGGGAGGGTTCGTTCTGGGGACGGGTGGTGTGAACGTTCTCCTGATGGTTGTGGTGGTTGTTGTTCTCCTGGTCACAGGTGCGGGCTGTATTGTGGTAGTGGTGGTTGGCTGCGTAGTGACTCTCGGGGAAGGCATGGTAGTGGTGGGGTTTTTATCTTTTGTGGTTAAAGCCACAGTTGTGGTGGTAAGCTGCACAGAGGCTGTTGTGGTGTCCTGTCGTGGGGTCAGAGGTGATACCTGAGATGTCCTCTCGGTGGATCCAGCAGAAAGGGTGATTCTGACTGAGAGAGAGGGGGCTAGACTGGCCTCTTTTTCTTTGGGGAAAGGGAGCGCAACTGCTCTGGATGTTCCAGCAGTTAATTCATCCATCTCTGCCTCTGTAAGAACAAATGTCTCAGTCACTTCCTGTGGGGTCAAACTTGGGGATGATGCAGTGTCTGTGTATATGGTTGGAGTGGTTGACAAAATCATATCAGCTGAATTTACTGATGCTGAAGTGGTAGGTTTAATGGGTAGAAAGGACAACTGAGAGGAAGATGATGGATGTGGAAATGATGATGATGATGATGATGAAGGAAATGAAAAGAAGGATGACACCAGGTCAGCTGGAGAGGTTGATGTCTTTAGAACTGAATCCGTGGTTTTATCGATGGTGTCTGTATCAGATAAACTGTGTGCAGCCTTGTCTGGAAGTGTGACGGCAAAATCTAATGCAGATTCAGGAGAGTAAACAGCTGCCAGAGGGGGGCTGTGCTTGCTCTTATACACCGCTGCAAGAGAAGCAGCTTGTGAAGCTGTTACAGAGTCAGTAGTTATGTGAGAGGGGGGCAGAGAACCATCTGAACCCCATGCTGATGTAGCAGCAGTGTTTACACTGGCGCCTTGGTGTACGCTGACAGCCACAGCAGATCTGAGATTAGCTGGGGACAAATTCAGACTCCAGTCCTTAGAGTCAGATGTTCCTTTAACATAGGTAAGAGATGGATGGTCTCCAACAGTTGGATAAACTGGATATGGATCACTGGTAACAGCTGTTGAATTAGCTGAAGTCGTAATATGTACATTAGGCTCTTGTCTGTCTTCCAGTTTTGGATGTTCATATAATGGGCCATCTGCTGGTAAATTAGATTTTGCCCTATCAAAGCCAGTAGATGTATTTTCTGATTTAAAAGCAGTGCTTTGAAAAGGCATAGGCTTGGTGGCTTTCCACTTTGTATATGGTGCCATTAGTTTTGTGCCAAAGCTCAAAATAGCACTCAGTGTCTCCATGCTGTTTTCTCCACCACTGTAGGAAGTAATTACTACAGAGGAAGCAGTGGAGGTGCTGGTTGTTTGTCTGCCTAAATAAAAATGTGATTTATCACTACTCACCCTGGTGATTGGTCCCTGAGAGCGAAAGGAAGAGTTTGTCCTCTGTGTTTGGATGATTTCTAACCAAGAGGAGGGAGAAGGCTGCCCATAACGACCCGCGAATGTCACATCATCTTTATGGGAAGGTTTTTTAACACGTGCTGATGCAGCATCAAAAGTTACTGGGGAAAGGGGAATTTCAGTAGAAGATCTTTTGTCAGAACCTACAGAGTATTTATTCATCACAAAGAAATCGTTTGTAGTCATGAAAGATGGGAAGTGTGTTGCGAGCTGCCCTGATAAAATGCCTCTCTTGTAAGACACCGTGTCTCTGATCTGAGTAGAATCTTCATTTACATCAAATAAAGAATAAGCTGAACTTACAACAGTATCTGTGTGCAGAGGCTCTAGAGGCTTGTTTCCATGTGACACGTGAGCACTGGAAACTTGTGACGTTTTATCTCCTGCACTTGTTTGCACCTCGACGGCTCTCTCTGATTTTATATGAGCAGAGGTTTCACCTGAGGATGCCGCTGTCTGTTCAGATTCTTTGGAAGTTAAAGCAGGTGTGTGGGGGAAACTAAGCAAAGATCTTGTCTGAAGAGGTCTTTCTGAGGGGGTTATTAGTGGTGATAACACAGTTTTAGGTTGGTCTGCAAAATTAAACTCGCTACTGAAATATACCTCAGTGGATTCATCAAGGTGATTATGGTTTGGGTTGTTACTTAGAAATGAGTATGTAGGGTGAGTGAGGTGTGAACGACGTTCATGTGTGTTTTCATAGGTCTTTGCTAACTCTACTGGATCTGAAAGAGATGTTGTCCTACTGTTAGAGGAAAATATCACTTTTAGTGCCGTCCAGCCTTTGTGCTGCTGTGTTATGCCCAAAGAAGTCCCGGTTTGTGTTAAAGATTCCTGAATGTTTCTCGACAAATGAAGCAAATCTGACCCCGCTGTGAATGACGTTGTTTCTGTTCTGGTACTCGAACTGAGGACGTAGTCAGTGGTGGATTCAGGTGTCGGCTGTGAGAGTGAAAGTGAGTTATTCAGGTGAGCTTGAGTTGAGACAGGTCTGAGCTCAGATCCTGCTATCTCTACCTGGTTGTAAATCATAACAGGAATTCTGGGTCTGCTGTGACCTGCTGCCATCAGTAAATCAGCAGGATTAGATGCGTGCTCTGAGGACACGGTGCCGGAGGGGATATGTGTTAGTTTGGTGACTACAGATTCAGAGAGAGGCACTTTGGTTGGTGGAGTTGCTGAGGAAACTGTAAAATATGATCTGCTGGGTGTGAATATGATTGCTGGTGAAACAGTTGGATTTACAACATGCGAACTGAGTGGTGACATGACTGCACTGCTTCCCTGAAACAAAGTGTGATTATCTACCGCTGTCTTGTCTTCCTTTTCAATATATGGTGCTTCGTTTAACATCTGCTGTGTGACCTGACTAGAAACTGAATAGCCTTCAGGACGGGCAGACAGCAGTGCTGATGTGGGATTTTGTGAAGCTCCCCGCTGCCTTTGAACAGCTTGGCTCTCTTGATTGGAGAGAAATGAGGTGTTAATTTCAAGATTATTGGTGGATATAGAGTTCGTACCTGGGTTCTGGGTTGGACCGAGCCCGTACATAATATTTAAAAGATTTTGACCACTGTTAGGACTTGAATATGATGTATATGTGCTGGTCGCTGGTGTCTCAGTTGCGTTCTGGTTGGCACTTCTTACGTATGTTTCACTCATTTCATGGATTTTATCCACTGATGAGTGAGATAAGAGTTTTGTCACTTTATTGCTCTTTTCACTGCTGGTTTCACTTGGAAAGTGTGATTGCTTGGTTGCTGTGCTCTGTGTAACAGCTGGTATGTCAGCATCTGAATGAGAAGTGGATTGCGTGGTTGTTGGACTGTCTGTCCAACCCTCAGACCCCGCTGGTGATTCTGTTGTTTCTGTCTGAGGAGCAGGGTTGAACACAATACTTTGACCTTGAGATGAAGCAGCTTTGTTTTTCCACTCAGTGGAAGATGATAGAAAAAACAGAGACTCATGGGACAAAGAGGACGTGGATGTTGTCAATGAAGATGATGATAATGTTGATGATGGAAATGATGAATCACTCTGGTTTCCATCCATAAAGGACACATGTGATGGCCTGAAGACAGTTGAACCAACAGCCTGGAGTGATGTGGTGTGTTCCTGGGACATGCTGAAAATCAGACCTGAGCTTGCTGGAAGGATCCTGTCTCCCACAGATGATGATGAGGAGGACATGTCCGAGCCCTGGCTGGAACTACGTGAAGGCCATTGGGTGGTGTGGGTCTCGTCCCTGGTGATAGTCGGCAAGGTTCTGCTTTGATCAAGGCTCACTGGATGTTTGACACTTCCTGCCATCACGGTTAAGACAGAAGAAAAAGCAGGCTGCCCTGATAAACCTTCCCCCTCAGGCTCTGAGTCACCATCTGAATGGACGACTGGAAAAGGCACCTCCTCAGCCACCGATGGGTCAGCCAATCGGTGAGCAGGAACACCTGTGACTGCAGGGACGCTCGGTATAGGGGAGGAGCCAGAGGCATCGTAGGTGGATTTTTCTGTGAACAGAACAGACAGGGGGGTGACTGGTTAATACTGAGGCTACATTTAATCACTATTTCTCACTTTCTTCTTATCAATAGACATATCCACCAACACCAATATATTGTATCTGCAACATAAGCAAATATTGGCCATTACATTGATTTATACTTGCGGTGAATGGAGCGCTCAATTAAGCAGTACTCACTTTATAATAAGCTCTCAAATCTAGTTAAAAATGCTGAAAAATGAAAAATACACTGATGTTAGTCCAGATGTTCTGAAGCTCTTTTCCAGAAAGTGACATTCCATTAGTAAGCATAAAGCAGGTATCATTCTGGAGGATAAACACCGGCCAGTTTTTCACACCTTGGAAACCCAGAAGCTTTTAATGACGTAGGGCCCATCTGAAAAGCAGATTTATCAACCATTAACAAAGCTATGACTGTGAACCCATTACGAAGGGCGCCGTATTGGTAAGACATGCCCCATTCCTGTCATTTTAAGCCCAAACTGTATAAAATGGCATATTGATGCCCTGTCCTATTAACTGACAGTGTGAAAAATCAAACTACCTAAGCAGTGTGCATATTCATTCAGCCTGCATGTCAGCACAGATTTACCCTCTCTAAATAAGACAGATGAGGCCATTCCAAGGAGACAGGTGTCACACTCCTATGTAAGACACCGAGGATCAAATAGTATTCCTGTCCGGATGGCTGTGGTTGTCATGATTAATTGTGATGTGTCAGATAAACTGTCAAAGTTGTAATAAAAACATGACTTTGCTTTCAATGTACGATGTTTTAATTGGCTTTGTACAAAGGTGAGAACATATCACAAATACCATTCGCTCGCCAGGTTTGAGGTGTAAACACATCTATCTAATAGTCCCAGACAGTGGACCAAGGACAGACATTTGTGTATTCCCAAAGAGAAAATCTTCAAAGTGGAACAAATAGAATTATTCAAGCGATATCAGTCGTCTGCTAAAGTATAGCAAAGATAACGCTACTTCTAAAATCACACAACAGACTCATGTTTCGGTGTTTTGTGCCCTTGCAGAAATTATGCCACAGTAAAAGGCAGGAGGAGAGAGAGATATGCAGAGTGGAAACTATCATCAAGATGCTGGAGGTGATTAATGCACCAATACGGCAGACCTGGAGTTGTCTCTCATCCATCCTGTCCTCTCCGCTCCTTTTATTCTCAGCACATCCTCGACACATCCATATAGGAGTTCTTTTATCCATTTATAAAGCTTTGCAGTCCTGTCACATCTCCCACCCCCTCAGCATGTTTCCCCCGCTAAAGTGCATCCTACTAGCACTCGTATGCAACTCCTTCAGTACTGGAAGGGCATGAGCTGGAGAGCAACTGAGTTTCTGGGACCCTTTTAATGTCAAACGTGCAACTGGATAACAAAAGGATACTAGATTATCACATAGCAGTCATTTTTGCCAGGTCAGTTTTCCAATCACGTTTCCTTCGATAAACACATAATTGAGCATAAACCGTAAAATTCTGAGAACTGTTTGGCACTTTCTGTGGAAATGTGAGGCCTACGAGTCCATGTTGTCTGAATTACACACAATGATTAGCTTAAGGCAGTGTGTGCTCTCACAGCCAGCACTGAAAACATTTTTTTTTTCATCCGCAGATATCGCCACAGTTTTAAATGAGAACTGTAATATGATCTAATACCAACAAATTTTGTAAAAAAAAAAAATGCCGGTTACTAACTTTGAATGCACATGTAAATGTCACCCAGAGAATTGGAAGAATGCTTTTTATAATTTGTTTTCAGAGGAATAAATTGCTAAATTTCATTAACTGCCGGTATTCGTTTCTTAAAGGGAGCCTCATCACGGTGTATTTATGATCCCACTTAATTCCTTTTCTGCAATTAATCACTAATGTGCTGAAATGCGATTAGTGAAATTGCTACACTGCAATTTTTTATCTTTTCCTACAACCTGGTAATACAAAAGAAAAAAATAAAATTACATTCCTGCATTCACAAAAGACTTTGAGGAAAATAAAGGTTATGTGTCCTGCTTCAAGGCCACTGAGAGGTCAGTGAGATTTACCACCTGAGCATCAAAATGAAGAGGACTTCCTGCCCCGGCCCACCCCCTGCCGTTACCCCTGACTGGTGAGACCAGTGGCAACATGAGTTTGGATGCGTGGGACAGACGCCAGTCCAAGCTGAGGTGCAGGGTCCACCTGTGGTTTGCCACCTGCTCTGACAGAGCTGAGTGTATAGGAGGATTTTAACAATGAACTCGAGAGGACAAGGTGTGCATATGAAAGGAGATGGTAACAGTGAAAGGTTGAAAAGAAAGGAAGGGCTGCGAGGTGTGGATGAAAAAAAAGAGAAAGACGAATGAGAAAATGATTGAATTGGAGGTCATTTTGGAAAAAAAATTGCAATCGCCTGCAAGTCTGTGGGTCATTCCCAACAAAACTAAGTTATTTTCAGGATTCCTCATACCATCAGGCGTCTATCTTCAAAATAATGTAAGTGGAATTTGTCACGTTGCAGCAAGTAAAATGAGGATTTGCTTAATTCTATTCAAAATAGTTATGAAATGGAAGTTGTTTTTTAATTGTTTCGGCAATTTACTGAGCAAAACTCCTAAACCTTTTTCTATGTTTTATATCACCATATTTTGGATTCATCTGGGTTTTTAAACATTGGTCGGACAAAACAAGCACAAATTGTAGGATGTCACCTTGGCTTATGGGAAACTTTGATGGGCTGTTTTTACTATTTATGACATTCTGACATTTTAAAGATTAACAGATTCATTGATGACGAAAATAAATCAATGCCATGCAAGCAAGGACGTATAACAAATCAGTCACCATTACCAACCATGTGCGTAAATTGGCCAAGTTACTTTGAATCCACAGCAACATTAGTTTGGATTTTAGTGGCAATTGTAAAGATACCATACATGAAGTTTGGCAAGTGTTAATAAAAATTGTTAAAGAAATCTAGAGTATTTTTTATTATATAGTTAAAACAAAGAGTTTCAATATACATATATATATATATATATATACAGTCTACATTATTAGGCAGTGTGGGGTTTTTTTTCCAACTACATAAGCAATTTCTGAAAAATGAAAGGGGAAACAACAATTAAATGATAATCTCTGTAAGAAATGATACTCCAAACATGTACGATGCATAAAACATTTAGCTTAGCATTTAGCTTTATGTTTTTTTTAGTCAAAACACAGCTGTATGATCCTGACTTGTCTCTAAAACCTTTTCCAACCAGCACACCCAAACCACAGACCTTATTTCCACACTGATTTTTTGTTTTCCCTCTCTGCAGCCAAGCACTATCTTTGAGCTACCAGGACTCAGACATGACACTGCCGGGGCTCCCGCTGCTCCACTCATATTATACACTGCTTCTCCTTTTGCTTTGAGCTGTTTTTGTTCTCTTATGTGCAGAAAATGGCAAACAAGAGAGTATAATTCAATAGTGAGCTGGATGGAGCCCTGGGAGCAGAGAAACAAATTTAAGAAGCCAGGTCAATTCCTTCCGAGGAAGTGCTTTGAAAGTCACTCTTATTTTTGTAGCTGGTTATCCAGGCAGCAGCTCTATTCTAATTATAAAAAGTATCTGAAAAACATATTTATTTCACATACCCTATTTGTTTTTGTCTGTATGGAGGTATCATGTCTGTGCAGAGTGTGAGGAGGAAGAGGAAGAGGGGTTGGAACCGATGCCAAACACTGCTGAGGTGACAGAATGGATGGGAGGGAGGATGTCACACAGCTAGCACTGCTTATTATTTTTTTTTAGAGGGTGCAAACAGCACAGCAGGATGAGACACGCATCAGCTGTTTGGAACAGAGCCCAGTGGACACTTAACCCTGCAACCATGTGTACATGATATTAAAAAGAGATGTTCATTTAGACATCCACTCATTTATTAACTCTGACACAGACAAGTACATTTTAGGTCCAATTTGTTGGTTCGGGGAGTTCAAATATTTCATCTGAAGCCAAAGAACACATCATTAATTTGTAATGTGGAATCAGAAATTAATGTAATTTTGGAAAAAAAAGAAACACTCTTCTTCATACAAACAAAAGTTGAATTTGTAAGCTGAGTAACACACCAGTGCTAAATCCAGCACACTCAGCGATTTTTCTGTTACAGCCTTACTTATTCTTTTTAATAGTTAATATTCACAAATGTTAGCAAATGTGAAATGTTGTGTAACTGACATTATTGAGTCAGATGTCTGACATGACTTTGCTATCCTTGTTCTACTGTCGAAAGCATTAACATTTATTGTTATCTTGTAATGTCACATGTTGGCAGTGGGTGTTGTTCAGCATATGTTACTCACGTATATGTATTAACTAAACAACAGAGTAACAGCCCCAGGTGGTATTACAGTTGAAAGCACTTCTGCATTGGCCTCATTTTTGAGACCTGGAAGCCACGTGCACTTTTATATCCAGTCTGTGGGATATTTAGGGGAATATAATAAAAGATCATGGCTTGGGTTGAAATAACTACGTTTGGTGACATAACTTATGCTGGATATATTTTGTAAAATAAGTCAACATCGACTTTTAGTTCACACGAGACACAAACAGGGGTCTCCTGGATCAAAGTTCTATGTTTGAGCCATCAAACCATCCCTGACCTACCTCTATATGTGGACTTTGTCACTCTTTACATTCTGTAACCTGACTTCTTCCACTGCTCCAGTCATATTTACTACAACCACTGCAAGTGACAATAGGTGTAAACATAAGGCATTTTACCATCATCTAAAAAACAATTAAAGTTGTCATTTTTGTTGTTGTTGTTGTCACGTACCTCATGACTGTCTATCACATAATAATCACGTGTATTTTCAGATTGTGTAGACTTGATGCAGGAATGCTCTCCATGTACTGAGCACTTTCCAGTTAGAAGATCTTGTGTTTGTTTAGAATAGTTTTATAAGTCATGTTAAGAATGGAGCAAAACTCTGACAACACTTGTCTCTTCTTTTTAACTAATAAAGGGGAACATGTAAAAAATCCTTAAGGGAATAAAACTAGCACTGAGTCAGGTGAAATTGAGCCAACTATTGCCATCTATTTTTCTCTTTCCTCCTCCTCTCCTCTCTTTCTCCTGCTCTCTCTCACTCCCTCCCACCAGATGAAAGTCAGTCTATCCACTGAAGCTACGCTCTTCAGCTTTTTCATCCTGACATGTTGACACACTGACTTTTGTCCTGATGCAGCTCAGGACACTGTTGTCATGGCTTATGTGCGTGCAGTCTGTCCTCTCTTATTACTGCTTACAGAGGCTGTTCTCCATGCACTGCCCTTGTCCCTGTGTTTGAGCAAGCCTCATTTAGGATTGAGCAATATAATGGTGCATGCAACGAGATCATAGATGTTTCTCAACCGGTAGTTCAGAGGTACTCAAATTTTTGAAGATGAGGCAAAGTGCAATGTGCCGGTTTTTACAATGTAAAAGAAAAGCAATTTAGCAAGCAGTCATATTGACATGGAGTACTGAGTTCGAGAACAAAATCACCACTGAACTGCTCTCTCTGAATAGCCGACACATAATATTACACCCAATTGTTCCTGTACCTGCATCTCAATATAGTACTTTAGGATAATGTTCCTGTTGAGTGTATCTATGTTTGTTACTGCTGGCCCTGATTTAGTACACCACACCAGAGTGCCATAATTCACGGCTTTTAGCGAACTTTTGGGAAGGTGACAGGGGACACATTCTCTCCACTCATATGTAGGATCATATATCTGCATGGTCAGCGCTTTTTTGCAAAAATGGAGGAGCCCGAGCCAAAATTAATTGATCTTTGTGCGTCATTATGTAAATGTAGAAATGAAGGTGCTGCAACAATTCAGTGAATGAATGAATGATACAGGCACAGTTTGGCAGAAAAA
Organism: Embiotoca jacksoni; assembly: GCF_022577435.1. Taxonomy (NCBI): domain Eukaryota; kingdom Metazoa; phylum Chordata; class Actinopteri; family Embiotocidae; genus Embiotoca; species Embiotoca jacksoni. The sequence goes on along the minus strand of NW_027185414.1, from coordinate 12,403,334 downwards.
CACAATCCATTCCTGAAAAAAATGGCTTCAATTCATGTGAACACTTCATAATTATTACTGTATTGCTGTATTATGTTAATGAGCTTAAACAGTACAAAAGGGTTCAGAAATATAGAGACCTTTGATATGCACGTGATTAAGTCCCTAAATGTAGAGAGAAATGTGCACGCCAAAGAATGAATAGAGCTTTTACATCAGTCTCTCCCATACTATGCAATAACCCATGGGCTTTACTGTCTGCATAAGGGAAAAAAGTGACACTAAATGAACTACCACATATTATAACAAACATATTTAAGCTACTACTGACAATACTGGTTGTTTTTTCAACCTACTTTAAGTGTTGATGGTTGCACAAGTTATACTTTATTTCTAACTATCAAATACATTCAAGAACTGCCTTAATGAATCTATTATCAACTGTGTCTTCATGTGAAACTAACACTGAGCTGAGGCCCAAAGACATGTCAAGGTATTGTATGCTGAAGCATATCACATAAACACAAATATACGCATGATGGCTCATTCATGTCAGTTCAAATGTTGCGTGATGGTGAAGTCACTGAAATAAACCATTACCACAATATTCTAGCAGCAGTGAGAAGTTAGGAGTATAGATGATGTAAACCCCTGACTGACCTTAAACTGAATCAGATCCCTTGATGTTATCTATAAATTATCCCACTGACAAACAATAGCGCACTAATCCTCCACACCTGATACCTGAAAGAATCAGATCAAATACTGACTTTTAGGCAGGTTCAAATAACATTTCTGGCACTGAACAGACTGAATAAATGTTGCATGTATTTGTAGCTTTGAAGAGAAATTTTCTAGAGAAGCTCAGACTTTTTGGGAGTGTAAAGGCTGAGTGGCCCTTCTGATATTAATATTAGATATACAGCTCCTTAGCATCACCAGCAGAACATTGAAATAAAATATGGTGCTATTTTACACTTACAGAGGGGGAAGGGGAATTTGCCAGTGGTTACTGCGCTAATGGCTGATATGTTCAATACAAAGAACCCTTTGCATTGCTGTGTATTGTAAGTTGTGTTGAAGAGTAAGAAACTGAAGTCTAAAAGGATGACAACTGAGAAATTCTTACAACTTCAAAATTCAAAACCGTACAAGATTCAGTTCAAGAACCAGAGTGTGATTTCTCAGTAATGTTGCGGCAAGTGGGATATAACAATATTTTATAGATGAGACTGTAATTATTAAAGATTAAAAGATCATGAGAGGAGCTTTCAACTTCCAGTCCATAACAGCAGGAGTTTCTGATAATTTACAGATTTACATAAATGTGTACTTCTGCAGCTTCATCCGTATTTAGATTTTATCTGAAAACAATAACTACAGGCAAGCCTGCAGCAGCCTTTTCTTAACGCTAACTCCTCACATCCCCAAACAGCAGCTCGAGATGCAAATAAGAAAAACATTTTCTCAAATGTAAAACTGCTTTTCTTATTTCACTATTAAAAAATATAACTGTAAACATGCAGTTTACCTTCAACTGTAGGACAACAAATCAAAAAAATTACTATTTAAGTGTCCGAGTAAGCCAGCAGGCTTCAATAAACCGAAGCTGAACCTAAAACTGACATTGAAACTAAGAGATAAAGGAAATGTGGCCATCATTCATTTTCTTATCAACACCAGTGTTTTTCCTGCTGTGACATGTCAAAACATATTCACTAAAAGAGACCAAGTTAACCATGGAACTGGCACACCTATTATAAATGAAGTGCAGTCACATTTAGGTTTACATTTACATTCACATCTGTACTTTTCCTTCAATGATCAATCAAATGTGTGCTGTTGAAAATGGAGCTAAATTTATGCCCCAACAACCTGAAATATACCAAATCATTTCCTGGATGAGAAGCAGCCTGCTGAACTGGGTGCACATCATCAAAAATAATACTTGCACTGATCATTGCAGATTTGTTGTATCTAAGCGTGTAAGGATATTTCAGGGTGAAATAATCCTTTGATGTGTGATGTGATCAGATGAACCCTGCTGGGGCAGACGGGATGACTGCAAGTCAGAGGCCTCAGTACAGTTCTGCAGGCAGACTACCACAAATAAGTCATCTTTCACTTCAGCAGCATGCCCTGAGGCAACACAGGCCTATGAACTGAGAGATAAAAGCAAAGGTAAACACATTAACTGTCTGGCCATGGAAGCGTCATACAACCAAAATTTAATGATGACATTTACATTTCTGACGACAAACGACTGTTTTTTTTTTTTTTTATCTAAAACGAGTTATCACTCAGGTTGAACAAATACAGTGGTGTGAAAAAGACAGACAATCATGCTTACGTAAACAAAGCATCAAAACCATATCGTAAATCTCAAGACGCATCAAAAATATGATAACGTATCACTGCCTCTTCAAATTAGGATTGCTTGTCCTGGTACAACCTTTTACATATAGTGTGTTTCAGTCCCATACCAAACTGGAGCTCATGGCCGTCTGTCGGGGATGTACATATCAGAGCAGGCAGGGGCACGAGTGGTGGAGTTCAGCTGCGTGCTGGAGGCTGTGATGGGACTGGGGATTTCAGCAGCCATTTGACAGGGCAGACTGTCAAGAGAGGGCATCAGATAGTGACACATTGCAGCTGATGAGACTCCATACAAGGTGAACATGAACATAAAGGTCACCTCCTAAGTTAATTTGCATGATTCATCAACAATAACTTTGCATAAATATCAGAAAAATAATTTGTAAGGTGGAAATAATTATTCAAAATATTAAGTTTAGTCAATCATTTCCTACCCTACAACCAGAGTTGTTTCAATATTGGGTCAAGACGTGCAATTAAATGCTTAACCTAAATTAGAGAAGAGTGGAAATAGAGAATTGTGGGCCTAATTTTAAAAATTGAGCCAAATGAATTGTCAGTCTTCCCTTTCATACACACACATTCCTTATTATTATGGTCAGATATATTCTGGTTCTTTATTTAGAGAATCTGTAAGAGTTAGTGTGGAAAATATTTACTCAGGCTAGAGTGAAAAAAAACATAACCGAAGACAGAATGGGATTAGCAATAATGAAAGCAGGTTAAAAAGTTGAAGGGTCACAAGATTGAACTGAGGGGTCATGAGACGGTTATTAAGAGAGTCAAAAGGAAAAAAGTCGGTTGTCTATTTTTTAGGCTTACGATGGAATTTTTGCTGTATTTTATGATACATTTTATTTTATCAAGTTACGAGACAAAAAATTTAGAGGGTAAATCTCTATTTGGTGAAAAAGCTTACAGATTTGGATGTGACAAGGCGTCGCGATGACACACTACTGTTTGTAAGATGCCAGAAATTAAAATATCATGTTGGAATTCTATAAAATTATCATATTTTTCTTGCATAATGTTAATCTTTAATGTGACCAGCAATTCCAGCTGTCAAATAAATGAAGTAGATAAAAATAAGTACAATATTTCCTTCTGAACTGCAGTAGAGTAGAAGTACTTATATAAATATACAGTCCACCACTGAAATCAAGAAACCCTGTTCAAATTTCTCCGGATGTAATTTGATGCAATTACCACAAAATACTGCCCCACACACTATCAATAAAACAAATCAATAGAAAATAACAAGTGGCTGCAGGGTGACCTTGCTGAGGAGCTGAGGCCTGCGGTCCACTATTCAAAAGACCATCACATCACAGCAGGTGAACTTCAGCTTGATCATCTGTGTCAGCATCTACTACTCTATTCTGGTATCAGTGTTGAGGTGATCACATGTCTGTGCCTCTGACCACCTAATTGGGCCCTCTGAGAGACTTCAGAGGAAGTCAAAGCTCATCCTCTGAGGTGACAGAAAGCTGAATACGCCTGCGTGCCCTGCACTAAAATCCTGCACAATCAGGTCTTATTGTTCCCATAGCAATCTCCTTAAAGGTACAACACCGCATTTTGTCATCGTTCAATCAGCCGTGGTACTATAATATGATTACCTTCAACTACCATTTAGGAAAATTCAAACTCCATTTTCAATTAATTCTGTTTCTTTATCTCAAATATTGGTTGATGTTATGACCTGATGTCCTTCCTGTGTATTTTTCTCTTTGTGATCGGTCTGTAAAGCTTAAAGAAGAATAACCTTTGCTAAATAAATAATATTAGGTAAAGAATATACTCGACATCTAATAAGCCTTACGTACATGTGCTGGAAGCACAACAGTTTTCTCTGTTTTTTCGGAAGTCTTCCTGCAAAAATGCAATCCCTAAAGGAATTCATTTAAGCCAGCCATAAACCCACTAAAAGATCTCAGTTGTCTATGTTTTTAATATTAATTAGGCCAAACTGTTTTACTAATAAGTCATTGATGGTAAATTTCCACACACGGCATCTCGCCTCTGAAGTTTCATCAGTATCATTCAGGCAAAGTCTTCTGCATATATTGTACTTGGTGAATAAAGTGACTCTGATGCTGTCACAGACATACATAATTCATGCCTTCCATGTCAAACCAAATTGCCTCTCAGGTGTATTAACATAAACATGATGCAAAAGCAGACAATTTGCGAGGCTTCGAAGTGACATAAAGACCATCCTATGCTTGACCTTGATCGAACATGCAGAGAGGTTGAGCTGCCCAACCAAAGACCAAAAACAAAAAAAACATAACTTTAAAATATCATGCTGTTTGATTAAATTAGGTCAGAGGGCTTGAAGTCTTTCAGCATTTCACTAAAAAAGGCACAACTTAAAGAAAGGTAGGCACTCAAAGTAAAATAGACAGGATAATAAATCTATATGGTAGACAACCCCATGACTGACTCGTGGGTCCTTGAGGGGTCCAGATCCTCAGATTGAGAATCAGAAACCTATGAGACTGAGCAGATGTGAAACCTCTGATCATATTTATTGACTGCAGTGCAGCAGGGATGAGGATGATGGAGGGAAGAGGAAAATGAGGGATAACAAGGTGGGATAAGCCTGTTAAGCCTCCCGGATCCCCTCTGAAATCCACACTGGAGTCAAGCACAAGGATGTCAGAATCTATGTAATACAATCCCAATGCTCTATAATCTGGGGTCACTGCAACAACAGGCCACAAAGTAACGTGTTCGTGTTGACACACTATTTAGTATTTTGATAGATTTGGGGATCAAAGTTTCTAGATGTTATGGAGAACACATATTACGCTATTTATAAATAAATAAATAAAAATCCACTGATTCAGCATTTACGTAAATATTAGCTTTCTTTTAGCAGCTTTTCTGCTACTTTAAACACAATTTATTTGGGGTGTGAATCGATTAGAAAAAAAAAAACTATTTAAATATGTCAATTTGAGCTCTGGGTAACTGTGATATTTATAAAGGATTTATATGCTATGAAGCTAGTGAGAAAGAAATTAAAGTAACACCACAGTTCAACTGAATGCCTTTGAGTGACTGAGTGACTTTTTAAATTAAAAGCCCTCCAGTTTCGCACATGGTCCAGTCATGTCCCAGGTTTTGAAACTAGGTGTGTTATTTTTTTTCAGGAGGGACGGGGGGTCCCAATCGAAGGGGAAACACTGGATTTTCCTGGTGAAATGTTATATTAGACGGTTTTATTTAACAATTTTAAAATCAGTCTGACCACAGAAGTTTGCGTGAACTGCAGCAGGCATTGAGGGAATATCGATGTTATTGTAGATACAGAAAATACCCAGCCCCCAATTGAAAATTAAAAATCCATTCAGACATAAGCATGCACATACTGTTGAATTTAAACTGTTGTGATATAAAATGTGTGTGTAGAGTATCAATTTGGTACGGTTCATATAAAAGAAGCTTATCTAGCTGGTTTGGGTAGAGCTCAGCTATGTGAATAAATGTTACTAAACATGAGTAGGTCTCGGACACTTTAGTTTTGTCAAAGTAGCTCTCAGAGGAAATAAGGTCGGAGATCCCTGGTCTCGATCACTCATCAGTTAAGAAAAGAGTAGATGTGAAGATAATTGTAGCTCGTGCATGTCTGCAGGTGCATACATCCCACACAGGGAGCCCCTATTCAATACTATCACCACTGGTTATGTTTTGCCAGTGTTAGTGAGAAATATTAAAATGGAAATCCCTTGTTTATGCTGTGCAATGTTCTTTGGCACAAGACTATATTCTCTTCCCTGACATATTTTCTGAACTGCCAAAGTAGGGATGCTTCTCTGGCAACACCAGAAAAGAAACACCAGATGACTTATAAGGACGTGTCCTTTATGAGGCACACAGAACATGAACAGAAGAAAAAAAACCTACACAATGCAGGTGAGAATAAAACCAAGACATGGCTGCATTATGCAGTTTCCCAGGTCAGACAACACATGTTTGTGCTACAACAGAGACACTGTTCATGCTTCACATCACAGCGATCAGACATTCAACCTTGACACTCCACACAGTCGAAGCAAACAAAGAGATCACCACCACGACTTTCAGCAGGCAGCATGATGGATGAGCTCTCAAGCAAAGGTCTCAGCTACATCCTCAATTCACCACAACACCGCAGGGCCAACAATGTCATACTGCAGCTGCTACTGTGATGGTAGCCACATACAATCCCTCTAAAAAAATACTTGCAAGCAAGTATGCATGCTAATTTTGCACCTATTCATAACAGGGCAGTGGTTTAGAACTGGTCCTGTTTTGTATAGATAATTATCATTGCACGGGCCTCCCTTGAGTGAAATGCACCCATCATCATACCTGTGCTTTTCCTGCTATGACATATCTGCTGTGAAAAAGATTTGATCTATGTCACTATGAAAAGCTGTTCACACTGTTATTGCATTATAATGCAGCTGTAATCGCAGACTGGTATAAAAACCCATCTTTTTTAAAACTGATGTGCAATTACATGATTTACAAGTAATTATGCAACATTGTTTTGGCTGAGTACAAAGACAAACATCTAATTAAGCTAGTTAATTAGGAGCACAGTTAAGAAAACAAAGAGCTCTCAGAAGGCATATTTAGCTGATAGATATATAGAGTTCAAAACCATAAAACCTGCTTCCAAAGACTGCTGTGTATGAGTGAATTAAGACTCTTTAGGGAGGAGCGGGGTGGGGGGGTGTCAGAAAGTAGCACCAGAGGTGCGAGCTGACGAAGAGTACAGAACCAAACGCTGAAAGGAAGGTGAAAACACATTTTCATTCGGATAATGTTTCTAACATCCAGGCAAAATCGTTTCCTGTAATGGGAATTGCAAAATCAGTGGATGGTTCATTCAAAACTGACAAAAGGTGCACAAAAGTAGTGTGAATTAAAATATTGTTTATCTTCATATCTATATGAATAGAGTTAAATCACCGTGTGCCTGTGAAAATCTTAACAATGGCTTTTTTGAGACATCATATAAACTTGTATTCAGTATGGACCAAGAACACTTTGTGAGCAGCTCATTAAGATTTTTCAGCTGAGGTGTGGAGGGCAGAACTAATAATGTCTTGTCTTTAAGACAAAAAGTTATATTTTGTTGAGTTAAAGATGTTGTTATGGGGAGATGAATCCATCATTAACAAGGAAGGTCAAACAGAGATATCGCTGCTCAATACCTCCTGCCTTTCAGCTGTGACACCTGACAGTCCTCCATTCTGTCCTGGCCTATGGCAACTCAAGGTAAATTTCATATAAGGAATTTGGGTGTGATTTTTGACTCCTCTTTTAAATTGGATCTTCAGATTAAATCTGTTGTCAAAGCCAGTTTCTTTCAGCAAAGAGCTTTAGCTAAGGTCAAGCCCTTTCTCTCCTCAAAAGACCTTGAGAAAGTTATTCATGCATTTATCTCCTCTAGGTTGGACTATTGTAATTCTCTGTATGCTGGAATTGTCCAGAATATTTTATCTCAACTTCAGTTGGTGCAGAACGCTGCAGCGAGTCTTCTAACTGATACACGCAAGCGTGAGCACATTTCACCAATCCTAAAACCTCTGTGCCATACAAATACATTTGACTTGACTTAATTCTGTGATATTAAATTTGTTGTTCAAGGCAAACACATTGGAACTTTTAAATTCCCTAAAACTAAATATTTAATGTGATTTCCTTACGATGGCCAACAACAGATGTTCTTTTTAATCATCCATTTCTTTAAGCATCCTGACAGATGTTTAGTGGTTTGGGTATCGACATTTTAGGTAGGTAGGTATTTACTTTATTAATCCCCGAGGGGAAATTTTTTCGCTACAGCAGCATACAGAAGCAATAAGATAATAACAGAAATAATAGAATAAAATAATAGAATAGAATAGAATAATAGAAAAGCAATAAAATAGCAGTAAATAGCAGTAGAAAATATAAATATAAAATGCACAGTATATACAGTACATTATATATCTATATATATTATATATAAACAAACCAAGAAACACAGTCAACATATATATACAGTACAGTGTATATCTATATATATTATATACAACAAACCAAGAAACACAGTCAACAGTGTTATTGTACTGTGATGGATTTTGCCAGAGGTGAGTTATTGTACAGTCTTATTGCAGTGGGCAGGAATGATCTCCTGTATCTGTCCTTGTGACAGCGGAGCTGGAGGAATCTTTCAGAGAAAGTGCTCCGCTGTCCCTGCAGCAGGTGGTGGAAAGGGTGGTCAGGATTATCCAATATGGACAATAGTTTGTCCAGCGTCCTCCTCTCCACCACCTTTTCCAGGCTGTCCAGTTTGTAGCCGATGATGGAGCCGGCCTTCTTAACCAGTTTGTTAAGTCTGTTGGTGTTACCGGCTCCAATGCTGCTCCCCCAGCAGACCCCAGCGAAGTACAATGCACTGGCCACAACAGACTGGTAGAACATCTCCAACATCTCGCTGCACACATTGAAGGATCGAAGTTTCCTCAAGAAAAAGAGTCGACTCATCACCTTCTTGTAGACAGCGTTGATGTTGGTCTTCTAGTTCAGTCTGCTGTCGATGGACACACCCAGGTACTTGTACTCCTCAACCATGTCCACCTCCTCTCCCAGAACTCTCAGCGGTTGTGGAGCCGTCGTCTTCCTCCTGAAGTCGACCACCATCTCTCTGGTCTTGGCCACGTTCAGGAGCAGGTGATTCCTTCCCGCCCACTCCACAAAGTCCTCCACTACTGCCCTGTACTCCTCCTCCCGTCCATCCCTTATACATCCTACCACTGCAGAGTCATCAGAGAACTTCTGCAGATGGCAGGACTCTGAGTTGTACTGGAAGTCAGTTATGTATAAGGTGAACAGGAAGGGAGACAGAACAGTTCCCTGTGGAGCTCCAGTACCACTGACCACCGTATCAGACAGCACACTGCCCAGACGGACAAACTGTGGTCTGCCTGTCAGGTAGTCAGTGATCCAGGAGACGGTGGGCGCGTCCACCCCCACCACCCGCAGCTTCTCACTCAGCAGCAGTGGTTGGATGGTGTTGAATGCACTGGAGAAATCAAAGAAAGTGATTCTCACAGATTCACCGGTTCCATCCAGGTGAGACTGAGCTCGTTGCAGCAGGTAGATGAGGGCGTCGTCCACTCCCACACGAGGCTGGCACGCAAATTGCAGAGGGTCCAGAGAAGATTTCACCAGCGGCCTGAGGTGGGCCAAGACCAGCCTCTCCAGCACCTTCATCACATGAGATGTGAGGGCAACTGGTCGGTAGTCGTTGAGGCCAGATGGAGTCTTCTTCTTGGGGACAGGAACCAGGCAGGACGTCTTCCACAACACCGGGACCACCTCCTGCTTCAGGCTCAGGTTGAAGAGGTGTTGTAGGACCTCAGCCAGCTGGACGGCGCAGGTCTTCAGGACCACGGGGCTGATGCCGTCAGGTCCTGCAGCCTTGCGCTGGTGGATTCCCTCCAGCTGTCTCCTAACCTGGCCAGTCGTCACAGAGAGGGGGGGGGGGGGGGGGGGGGGGGGGGTCAAGGTGTCGATGGAGGAAGAGCCCTTTGAGATTGAGGGCTCTATGCAGTTCACCAGGGGGCACAGAGAGGGGAGGGGGGGGAAGGCAGCAGAGGTGTTTGATGGGGCTAAATTAGCTTTTGGAAAATAATGACATAAGCCTGGTTAGACAGTGTCAAGGGTTGTGAGGCAGTACGGTTAAAAAGAAATGATACTGTCACCTTTAAAGTGCAAGACACATTGGCATCATGACACAGACCAAAAACAGGCACTACCGATTGTTTCCTGTGTAAGCCAGCACACTGGCAGAAGCTTGATGTTTTCACATCTTGTGAAGGCCTCAGGATATGCCACTTTACTACCTGTCAGCACAACTGAACCGAGAATTTTATCACATTTGCCTCTGTGATTGTCACTTTCCAGCGACACGTGTCATTTCACATTTCAAGCTGAGCACACACTAAACTGTGATTAACTTGTGTGACTTAAAAAAAAAAAATCTCAATGCAGCAACACACTGTTCACCTGGTATACATGTGAAACAAACAGCTACTGTTGAAACTCTGTGCTTTTGTAATTTGTCGAACAGCAAAGTCGGATCTGCCACATTGTCTCAAATGCTTTAACTGTCTGAATGGGGAAGTATATGAGGATAGTATCAAAGGGAGTGGTTGAAAAGAGGAACCTTACCCTTAATGAGAGGATTTGCTGTAAATTAACAGTTTAAAGTGGAAAAGATTAATCTTCTGAGAGATAATTCCTAAACACCTAAAGACACCTCTTCTGTGCCACACTGAGGTCAACCACTGCACACGGACACTTTACCCTGACCTGTGTAAAAAGGTTCCAAGCATAATGGATCTATAGTACATGTGGGTTCGAGATATTACTCAATGATTGTTCCTCACTTGGTTAAAAATGCAGATCACTGAGACTATTGTTGAAAAGACAATTAAAGGCTTGATCTACAGAGAAAAGCTTTTTTTTTTTTTTCCCATTGGCGTGTAACTTGTTTTAGTGGACACCATCCAAAATGTTGGCAGACAAATAATGCTACGTGTGAGAGTTCAGATGGGACCATCTGCTAGGAGAATGTTTTCTAATTCAGATTTGTTTTGGCAGACATTTCATTTAACAAAATCTGAGCAATCCTCATTGCGATTTTTGAGTAACATTGTACAATGCACACTCAGTAGAGCACTGTAGCGCTGCAGAGTTTAATGTTGGGCAGACAGATACTATTAAGAGGATGGACGCCCCCACGGGAGCCATCTTCTCAGGAATGGTTTATCCAGCTCGGCTAGGTAGCCTCTTTTAAGCAGATTTCTTTAAGATGGAGAAATAGGATAGACCAGTATCAAAATGTGGACTTTTTTCTGATGTGCATCTGTTGTGTGAATTTCAATGTGAGCATATAAAGGTAAGATTGGACAAGGTTTCTTTTTAGGAAAATGGAAGCAATCACATTTTGATGTGATCTTTCTTTTCATTGTGTCGTATTATCTTTTCCTTGTACTTTCACTGTTTTCTGTACACGGTTTATCATATTTCCTTTGTTATCTTCTATGATTAAAATTTATAAAAGCAAAAAGACAACATGCTTTTATTTTTTGATACAGGATATTCAATATTAAAACTCTTCCCTGCAAATGAACGATACAAAGTTTTCTTCCGTCTCTTTGAATCTACCTCCAACTCCAAAGAGCGTCTGTCTCTTTACATCAACACTCGACTGCACTTCTTTGTCCTCCATCCTTGCAGACTTACTTCTCCAATTTGATACTCTGTAATTTTTCTAATCTGATCTTGCACACCTCCCTATCCCCACTACGACAACATTTATTATCTACGATTAAATGGGTGATATCCATGTCGCCTAATGACGTCCACTGCCAAGGAGAGGCCCGTCTTCTAGGTGACAGTATCATTACTGAAATGCATATATACCATGAGGTACCACGATCAAATCCTGCAGACACACTCTCGACTTTCATTAGTCATCGAACACGTTGCAGCCGCAGGCGACAGAGGAACACTGAGCCAGAAACACACAGTCACACTCTGAACTGCATTTCATTTACACGGCACCGTGCAGTAAAATTGTTTATTCGGCCTGCTTGTTTTGTTGGTGGATGAAAAACGGAGACATTCACTGTCATAATTTGATTACTGAGCGATAGGTCTTCTGTGCAATATATTAGGTCTTGTGCTGAAATGTATTTCTGCATCTTTTTTAAACTGATGCAATTCACATGATACTAAATAATCAAATTGAACATTCAATACAGTAACTAAATAATTCTAAAACATTTAATATTGAAACAAAAGTACTGATACAAAGTGCTGAGAGAGGCATGTTGTGACAGATAATACTAATCACACATGCACAAATGCGCACATGAATGGACAAGTTCTGAGGACAATCTACTAAGAAATTTATAAAGGATGAAGGGGAACAAATTCTTAAGATGACATATACTTTTTCTACAGATGACTGTGAGCATTTAAGATGAGCTTTCAGGGCCTTTTTGAATATGTGTGTGTGTGTGTGTGTGTGTGTGTGTGTGTGTGTGTGTGTGTGTGTGTATGTGTATGTGTGTGTGTGTGTGTGTGTGTGTGTTAGCTCTCAAGAGGCGCTGCAGCCACACTCTCGGATTATCCCAGTAATGAATTGGCCTGTGGGGAACAGCCTGTCTCATTTTAAGACTTAAGGGGTGACTTCAGAGCGCTAAAGTCAGGACATAAATCAAACAAATGCTACATGGTATGGATTTATGAATGTGCATAAAAGTGAGTGAATTTCATTACGTGTTGTGCATGTTAAAAATGTATGAGATATTTTAGGATTTTATCTTCCCATCAATTTCAGCCAGTACTTTCAAATTTCAGCCGTGTATGTCTCAGCATACTGAAGTTTAGTTGCAAGTGCAAGTGATTTGAATTACCTGCTAACGTGATGAGAGTAAGTAACCACCTCTATATTCTGTCAGAACACTTTTAAAGTCCTAAGACAGCTTGATTACTGATTAATAAGATAGGCTTCTAAAACTGTTGAACTTTTCCTTTAATGCTCTCTGAGTTCAGCTCACTCTTGATGCTTCACTGACACTGTCATCTTTGCAGCAAGTGGGCTGCCTCCACTCTCAACCTGCTTCACTAAAGCTAGAAATCAAGAGAGCGAGTCCCTGAATCAGTGATGTCACTGGGATTTAAAATCAAAGGCTTCTCTGTGGGCTGAGAAGGGGACACTGATGCTTCAAAGCCAGAAACCACCTTTCTCTGCCTTGGCCTGGGGTCACTTTGTGCACAGACAGGGTTGTGAGCAACGTCTAAGAATAATAAACTGTTACTGTTCTTTTCACAAAAGAAAATGCATCCTATGGATGTTACTATATAGTTGTAAAGTTGCAAATTATGCCGTTATGAACTAAGTCAGAAAAAGACAAAAACTCAGGAAATAGGAAACTATCTTTTTTTTTTTTTTTAAATCGTAATTATAATTTGCTGGAATCATTGATTAAAACAACAGAATTTTGCTAAACAACAATATTTCCTACTTCCTACAGATGATGCAATTTCGTTAGAAGCTGGCACATGATTAATTATCCCAGCCGAGCCCCCGCTTCTATATAATCCAATTAGAGCACACAAAAGAATGGCATACTCAGACTTACATGACAACATGAAAATGCTCTGACACGTCTGGTCGTGAGAATTGCTGGACTGAAAAAGGGGTCACAGACCAACAATGAATCATTCATTGGGAACTGAACTAATAAAATGAATACGTTCTTTGAAAAGGGTTGCTTGCAGCAAAAACTCAAACTAAAACCAACAAAGAATTAACCTTTTTTCATTCTACAGCTGATACAAGAATAAATACTTTGCACAATCACTCAGCCTTGCTGCCAATGTTTCCCGGCGGTAACTCACGAGATTGCAACACACCCGTGGTCAGGCGAGGGAAAACACTAAAGCACATGCACAGTGAGCTACAAAATGCAAAACACGGATGCTAGAAACTTTTTTCATTCACGCACAAGGTGGCACACTTTGTGGTGGGAAAACTCATTAATATTAATGAGTGCTACCTGATTGGCTGTTGAATGCTGAAATTCATCACCACAAAAGCCAGATAGCTTAATAATTGGGTTTATTTAGGTAATAAGAAAAGTAGAATCAATCAGATAAGTACTGTGACACTACATCCTTTGTTTGTGCGTTGTATCTTTACAAACACAAAACATGTATGTCAGCAAACATTAAGGCATTCACCAGCCAATCAGGTAGTACTCTTCTCATGAATTTTAAGGAGTTTTTGCCAGCCACTCTGGAAAAAGAGAATTCACCAACAGAGAAGAGAGCAATTTTCATCCAAGCGAGTGGGCAGAATTTCTGGCAACCAACCGGTATCCAGCTCTCCTCAACACATGCATGGTGCGTGCACACTTTGGTGGCTGCAAAGCATGTAACATTTTGAATGAATGTGTAATGAATGTGTTTGTATGTCTCAGTGATCTCACATCCCCTCCTCCAGCGGTTCAAAGGGATTTACTGAAATGCCACAGTCCACAGAGGCATCTGTGTGAAAAACTAAAGCCTGCAGCTGCACTTCCATTTCTAACAATAGCAGATGAAAACTAAATGTGATTCAGTGACAGTTTAACATTAAAACTGACCGATGACCCCATCAGTGAGGACGCAGATCTCCATCTTTCTCTATGACTGTCTGTCTTGCTCATTTGTACGCACTCAAAATCCTGGTCTCATCCAGCCAGAAAGTTTTAAATCTTTAACTTATATATCTTACTAGAGTGAAAGCTCCATCTGACACATCCATAACAACATGTTGAGAATGGCTTTTAGAGCCATAACCACTTTAAATATGATGTTAAAGAATTTACACACACCCATGGCAAACCCAAGTAGGTAATTTAATTTACTTTTAACTGACTCAACCTCTCCTAAAAAAAAACATCTTTACCATATTTATGACTATAATGGTGACATCCTGTGCAGCTATGCCCACCTTCAACCTGAGCAGAAGTCAAATTAGCAAAGATAACTGTACCAGCTGCGGCACTACAGGACCTGTAAACTACAAGAAACATCTGCATTTAGTTCACTTTGGGCGTCTTCGCTGAATTACTGGTCTTTAGGAACAAGTTTATCTAACGGGATATTCACCAAATTCAAACTGACAGGACTAAAAAAAAAATTCCAATTGTTATATATTCACCCTAAAAGAAGGGAGCAATCTTAAGACACAATAGGGAGTTGCTCTTTAGAATTGAACATTCCTAAATGTCCGAGAAAATCAGGCCTCTCGTGCCATCTTTCGCTGGGGTCCAGGATGATGCAGTGTGATGAACGGTGGCCTTGTGCAGATCAGTGTGGTGTATTACATAGCGTGTCCCAATAAATCAGGCAGTCCTTTCTCAAGCAGCAGCAGAGCCAAGCCTTCATCTGCCATGAGCTTCCACCAAACAGCCAAAACACAGACAGACACAGGAGGGAGAAACAAAAGAACGCAGAGGCACAAAGGAACACAGAGATACTGGAAGAAAACATACACACACTCACAATATTCCCTGATTGCACTGAACTATACGTGGGATAATGCGAGGCAGATGGTCCACAATACTAATTAGAAGCCTGTTTGCCTTTTCCTATCATTACATTAACGTGTTGTAGAAGTGCAGCCTGCTTTGTTTACAGCAGTGAAGGAGAAAAAGACTGCAGACCTTTTGACTTTCAAGATTTGACCGAGACAGACTCAAAGAGCCCCGAAGGTAAATTACAGCAGGAATAGAAAACGATGAACGTTCTTTTACGCTCACAATAATTGTTAGGACTAATTTATTCTTAATTACTTGATAATAGTCTCTCAGCCCTTTTAACATTTTCATTTCTTGCACTTGAACAGTTTCTTGCGTAATGTTGAACAGAAGTCGCACCGTCTCCCTGTCAAAACACGTGCACGACAAGGCAAAGAAAACAGATGGAGAACTCTGTGTGATATAAACAATGTTTGTTTCTGGGTTTTTTTAAGAAATTATTCCTGGTTTTGTAAAATTGACTTTTCAGTTTGATATCTGTTCACCAAGACAAATGTTTGCATCACAACTGAATGCAAATCAAATGTAAGACACACAGCTGAAGCTCCACCGGAGGAGAAACCATCTATCTTAACTACACACACACACACACACACACACACACAGAGAGAGAGAGAGAGAGAGAGAGAGAGAGAGAGAGAGAGAGAGAGAGAAAGGACATGCATCTCAAGCCTTCCTGACACGCTTACTCACAACATAATTAACTGTTGTATGGTGAATCACCGCATTGAGGTGAAACCAGGGAAATAAACAGGGAAATCATGTCTTCTATGTGCTTCTGAAAACCTCACACAGGCAGCTCACCAGACCACAGGTGAGTCATGTTGTGTGGTTGTTGTTGTTTTTTTGTTTTTTTAAAGAAAACAGTTCTTGAGAGTTATTTTAACATTAAACATCTTGACAGCTCTGAAAAGGCTAATCTAGACGGGGGGGGGGGGGGGGGGAAGAAAACCGCAAAAACAAAACAAGAAAAGTGCACAGGTAGAAATATTAAAAAACACAGGCAGTGTCACAAGATATTTGATGCACATTGACTGTCATTTAGGGGTAAAAACCCAGAATGCATTGCAAATAGGAAATGGCTTTCAGTCTCGCTCTCGTGTCTTCTTTCAATGAATTCCTAAGCAGAAAGTGATGACTGGCAAGAGCTCAGGGATAGCATCTCATTCAGAGAGGTCTATGAGGTTAACCCCTGTCAAAACCAAGCTGTCAGCACTCATAAGCAACGCTCGGCTTGTGGTTGTAGGAGAGTAAACAGAGCTGACGTCAGAGGAGGTCATTTGATTGTGAAAGGACCCAAAAAAAAAAAAAAAAAAAAAAAAAAGCCTTCGGTAAGCCCGCTCTTCTGTGTGTCCTCGAGCTGCTGCTGAGCATAATTTCAGCAGCTGTTAATAAGAAAGCAATAAACCCAACAAGAGATTCAGCAAGTTAATTAAAGATCAATCTCGCTGCATGAAAAAGCTTCATCTTTGCTGGGGAAATTACTCAGGGTACTCCTGCATAGTTCTCTACTCTCACTGATGAGAGGTCTCAGGGGGAAAAAAAAGTCATTGTTGGGCATAACTTTGCATTGCCATAGAAACCACATGTTGTACTGATTCCACACATTAAGAAAGTAAGGAAGCCGTAAGTCCGGATATTAAAGACTCACAGCAACTGAGGATGTTTTTCTTTCAGTAAATCTGAGACAATCGCTTGTGCACGCAAACACTGCAGATAACCAGACAGATCATGGATTTTTGTTTTAAGAAACATGCAACAGCAAACATTGATTTTTCTATATGGTTAAAAAAAAAAAATGAACTCGTCACTGCCATCCAATGGACAACCTATGTAACGACGATGCTGTCTCTAAACCTGACATACCCAAGAAGCAACCAACGGTGACATCACTCATTGGTTTGTGAACTGGCGTTCAGAAGCCTCGAGTTCGGATTTTGGCCGTCACCACAAGTGATCATATTTGGACGAGCTCAGCAAAGAAGAGTTCAATTAATCTGACTTGATCTGAGGGAACTACGCCTTACCCACCTACAGCAAAATCCACTGGCCTGTCACTCAAACAGAAATGCCTCCAAACATATTGCTTTTTGAAGCCTAATATCAAATCAACGATGGATTTATTTTCAGATGGGCCACCAGAAAACTAAAAGGAAGAAGTGACTTTAAGCGAGCGACACCACACTGACTTAAGGGGGGAAAAAAAGGTATTGACCTGGTATTTCCTGAGAGAAGTTGAATGGTAGTCTATGGACCCAAGGGTCCAACCCTTGCGGCCCTCTGTGTTATTGCACTTCATAGCACTTATGTATTGGCCTCATTTTTCAGACCTGGAAGCTACGTCCCCTTTTATTTACAGTCAATGGACAAACTACAGACCAGAGTTTGTCATTTCTTGTTACTCATCAGCCAATATACAGAAAGTATTTACGCTATTTTTTTTTTTTTTCACAGTTGGTGTTGTAGATTTCATTTTAAATTGATAAAGTTGCCATTTTTGACCATCTCTCAATAACGCTTTATGACAAAGTGAAAGCATGTTGACAGACATTTTGTATATTTAGCCAATTAAAAGTCAAAAGCTAAAATCTGTCATTCATATAAGTATTCAGACCCTTAATTCAGGACATTGTAGAAGCCCTTTTGGCAGCAGTTGCAGCTTTGAGGTTAAGCCTCTGCAGGCTTCGCACACCTGGATTTGGACAGTTTATCCCATTCCTCCTGGCAGATCCTCTCAAGCTTTGTGTCCGTAAACTGCCATCTTCAGGTTTCTCCACAGATATTCTAGGACTAGAAGAGAAGGGGTCTAAATATTTTCTGAATTTACCATACTATATGCAACAATAGTGATTTATCTGTTACAAGCTGACACTGGCCAATATTTTGGATGAGCTCCAGCATTAGTTCAACCAATGTGCAGAAGCAGCACCGTGAAAATCAATGCCTGCCTGTAATTTAATGGTATATTTATGAGGATACATGAGGAAGAGAGTAAACTTTCCAATGAAGAAGTTTCATATATTATGATGAAAATATTACATAATTTTGCTACTGCTGTAAATGGCAATGAACAAGTCAAATTTCCTCCACCATGAAAGGGACAGATTCAGTTTGATTCACCTGTCAGCCTGCAGTCCAACATGATAGACATCAACTAAACAGACATTTTCCCTTCCCAAAGGAAATATGAGACCAGAGATTACACTGGCTATGAACGCTGAATCAGTGGCTGACCGACACTAAATGGATGTAACTGAAAAAGGAAAATCTGAATTTTGTAATCAGCTTATGCACCAATACCTATGCAGCATATTTGAATCTGTACATCTCTAGTTCACTGAAGGATGCATCCCATTAAAGATCCATGAGGAACCATGGAAGGAATAATCCAAAGCTTAGACAATTATGTTGAAATGGAAGAGGATTACATTGGTAGGACGATATAAAGGCATTCGTAAAGAGCAGCGTTTTTAGTTTGTGTTTTAATGATCCTGGGGCTGCTGAGGATGCTAATTTTGTATTTGCACTGCCCTGTGAATAAACTCAGGAAAAAAATGTTGATCGGTTTTGGTTCTCTGAAGGTTTTGTTTAGGTGAATTTTGTGGAAAACATATGTCAGCTGTAGACAGAGACATTATAGGACATTTCTGTTATGTAAATTTAGTCTTTTGAGTTGTTCTCTTGGAATTTGTGGAATTACGATGCTACGATATGATGTAATGCCTGCCTCATTCATGAATCAAATAAACTCTATGTACTGTACATCCTCTTTTGTTTTGAATGACAAATTTATCATGAAATCCTTGTGACTGAAGGAAAACTTGGCATTATGTTTTGCGAAGATCTTTCAGTAGCATAGCAAAAAGATAGCAGACATGATTGTAAACACAATCAACCAGTGCAAAAGAGAAACAGAGTCCCACATTCATTCTCAGTGAGGCCATTCTTACGTATATCTATACATAAAAGACGACAGTCCAAGTGCAGAGTTTCTCATTTTTAATAGCTAAATAGGACTCGTATGCTTGTGTCACCAAGTATGTAATGTATAGCTCAGGTGCTGCTGCTGCTGCGCTCATGTGTTTAAGAATGGATGTGCTGACTGTGAGAAGGAGGTGGGGGAGGGAGGGAGGGAGAGAGGGGGGGAGGGAGGAGGAGGAGGAGGAGACTCTGCTACTGTAGCAGTGCATCAGCAGAGGTGAGACTACAGCCACTACATCACAGTTTGCAGAGTGGAGAGGGGTGATGGAGCCACAGTTAGCTTAACAACTGTTTTGTTCTGTTTTCACACAGAGAGTTTCAAAACCATCTGCACTGAAGTGGTGTAAATAATCAAGTGAGGAAGAAGACGGATAATGCAGCCAAATCAGTGCACACGCGGGGACTAAGGGCAGCTAAGTCGGGGATGAAGGGCAGCTAAGTCGGCCAACCTTGCCAGAGACAAACAGACCTACAGTGGGCTACAGTATGTGTGTCATTAGTGCTGACCCAGATGCTCTGAAACACTGACTGTCCTGCACTGCATTCCCAGAATATCTTCCTGCACCTCATTACAGACAATAATAATGTCACAGCAACGCAAACCAAATGAAAGGCCAACAGAAGAACAAAGGGGAAGTGAAGTTGCACTGGGAGACAAGGCTGAGGTTAAGATGGCTCGTGCTGAGTCCAGCTGCTGAGGAGAAGCAGAGTCTCTGTGGTTGTGCAGTGCAGTCTGATCAGAGAGACAAAGGGGTTTGACTGGCTTCAGGCTCAGGTGGAAAGATTAGTATGTGAGCGGGTTGCATCACATGAGAGCGAAAGCCTGAGCAGTGCAGAAACAGCATCTCTCAAATACCATGTCATGTCAGTGCAGTCAGTGAGAGACTTCAACCTGAGTGATAGCCTTGAGACATACTCCCAATATCAATGCAATAACAGCACGTCACAGCACATGAAAAGAGCTTTTAAGCGCCTGCATCACGTAGGTGAAGGATAGAAGTTTTTCCTTGCTAAAAAAAAAAATGATTTAGTAAGCTATTCAACCGACCACAGCTCCGTGCACACAGCCTGTGAATCATGCACCCAGCGGCGGATTACAAAACGCTGTGTGTAAAACAAAAGATCCATTTTTCCACCCAGTGTGCCCGTATTCCTCCACAGTGGATGTCACACGCAGTACACCGTCTAGATGTGAAAGAGGTTAATGCAAAAAAAAAAAAAACAAAAAAAAAAACAGCATGTGTCTCAGGGTTGCTGTTGGACCCGCTACCTCGGCGGTGTGCTTACCCTCTGCGGCCAAAGCGCACCGGACAAGAAGCGAAAGCACCGTCACAGACAGCAGACAGTTTGCAAGCATCCCCGCTGCTCCGGCTCGCAACCCGGTCCTCAAACACCTCCCATCTCCTCTGGAATCCGTCCTCGGAGGCGAGCACCCACCGGGGTCCGCTCCGCCGGCTCCCACCACTTTGGGGTGACCTGTCCGCACACTCCTCAGACCGGGAGCCATATCCAGTGGATAAGTTGCTGAAGTTTCGCTCGTAAATAATACATTGGATTAATCCTCGTGTGAGAACGGGAAACACGGCTGTCCCGCGGTCTCGTCGTGTGGCCAGGGCTGGATGGGGGGAAGCGGCGTTGAAGGGAAATTGAGAAATGCGCCCTACCGCTCCGCTGCGCTCGGTCCACCCATCATCACCGTCTGGCGCAGGGCGGCGCGCACACTTTGCCAAAGGTTTGACATTTAGCTCTATTGGCGGTAAACAGCCTCGTTCAGACCCGCTCCAGACGGTTGGCAGAAATCTACGTATGCTCGTGTGACGTTAGGTCACAGATTTAAAGATACTGCTGCTGCTAGTGGGTGGATCATTTGAAGTCTGACACCCTCCTGGTCAAACTGAGCAAATTAGCCTCTGTGTTAATTGTCGGGAGAAAGTCAAAGCTGAAGCTGTCTGCAGGACGACCTCTGCTGGGTGGATGGAAGATCACACAGAGCTACACGTGAAGCAGGACAAAATGTTGATACTGGCCTTGTGCACTCACATTTTGGATTATATTCCAAAGATCATGCGATAGTACAGTGCTAACAGGTGTACTGTCTCTTCTCAGGGCTACAGTAATTATAATAATAAGTAATTGTGCAGATTCAACCGTGATTGTTTTACCTTTTCTCCTCCACTAGATGTCAGCCCAGACCCAGAAAAGACTCCAGAGTTCAAAGACTGCAGATGAAAGGAATTGGGGCACCCAGTTTTGTCATGTTCAGGACCTAATGTTAACAATATTTTTTACTATAAAGCATCTCAATTAAAAAACAACATTGCGTTTAGGTAAGCTACAGAATGTATTGGCCTGCATTATTTAAAAAACTATCATTACTTTAGCGATAATAATGTTGTGTATTTACTGCTATTTTATTGCTTTTCTATTATTCTATTATTATCTTATTGCTTCTGTATGCTGCTGTAGCGAAAACATTTCCCCTCGGGGATTAATAAAGTAACTACCTACCTACCTATTTCACATGAAACGTGCTCACCAATATTAGTCATGAAAGAAAACACTCCATTTAGTGGCTGCTCTGGAGCTTTCGATCATGCCACATGATCCTCTTTGCGGTCTGTGCAGTTTTCATGGAACTGCAGATGTTAAAATGTTCCTTTTTCTTGTCCATAATACTCCTGTTAGGAGAGGAAATCCAGCGGATTAATTGACCAACGGAAAATGTATCTTTCATATATTGACAATTGGTGAATCCTTTTCATATTTCATCAAGCTAAAATTCCAAACAATCTGATTCCTGCTTCTCCAATGTGGAAATTTGCCTCTTTTTTTTCTCTCTCTGCAAGTGATACATTTTGGACCTCGACAAGGAATTTGAGGGTGCCAACTTGTAAACTCTTCACAATTTTCTGCCATTATAGACATTAAATAATTCACTGATAACCCCAAAAATTTAAGAAATTAATACCGTGTCCTGTCGTGGCAATATTTCACTGGGCAACATTTTTTTTTTTTGTCACACAAACTTAAATAGGTAAACATTTATAGTAGCCTACTTTTTTTTAATATGTGGAATTCAAAGTTTTGTGGTAGGCATAGTTTTTATGCGACAGTGTAAATTAAAAATTTTTGTTTAAACATTTTCCTGTGGATCAATTTTGTATCTACTGTATCTATTAATAAATAAGACTTTGATTACATTCACAATATAATTAGCCTGGGGAACATCCCTATTTAGTGTCCATCAGTGGTCTGCCAACAAAGAGGGACTCCACTTTCCTTGACACCTGCATGTCCATGAGAGATACAGGAACAAAAGGACTACGGGTGATGAGAAATTCGGAAAATATACTTGGATTCAGCGTGTAGAAATACATAGGAAACATGTAATTATTTGCATGGGACCAAATCTTTGTTAACCCAGTGCCATTAGATTGATTTGTTGTCCATTTATCGCCCATGCCACGGAAGAAGAAGCAAGAAAAAGAAAATGCACCTTTGTGAATGTGAATGATGGAAAAAAAAAAAAACCAGACCAAGTCAGAAAGAATTGCATCAATAGATTTTTTTTTTAATTCAAAGTGAATCTTAACAATAATACACCATAAAGTCTTATTTTGACACTCACCAAAAGAGTCACCTGGAAAACCCGCTTAATGTGACAAAGTAGAGAAGGCTTGGTCACACCTAAATCACTGAGAACTAGAGAGGAAACACTATCGCAAACTGTAAAGAGACATCACATCCATAGAGTTAGTTTTCCCAGTCCTCATACTGTAAATATTGCACAGTGCAATTGCTACATGGCAAACTAGTGTAGCACAAAATTAAAAAAAGCAAATGAAACAAAAACGAAAAAAACAAAGCCACAAAAATTCTACAGGTATTAAAACAGTAACAGTTCAGATTTCATAATCAATTCTAATTGATGAGCAATCTAAAAAGATGATTCCATAACTTGCAGTGTGAATTAACTCTGAAATTGATAGACGACCAGAAAACAGAAAATAAGCGTTTGAGTAAATCAAACTTCATGAAATCAAACCAAATAGTTACACAGTAGCACATTCAGACTAATACAGACCCTGAATTAAGATCTCTAAAGGATAATACCGCAGCAGAGGATTTGTTTTCTCATATCAAAGTCGTAACTTTAATTGTAGCAATTTTACAAATGACTGGTTTTATCTGTTAAATGTTACATGAATCCTCAGAAAAATTATAAGTTATCCATAAACCAATGAGTGGAAAATCAAAAAACTATTTTAAGATTTCTCTCCTCTTGCATCCATTCTGTTCCTAAACAAGTATGGGAGAGTTTTTGCAGGCGCATTGCTGGTGAATACCTTTGAAAGAACCAAAACACACATTACATTTCACATGCTTATTATTGGGGGAACTATTTCAAGCACTAATCTGCCAAGTTCATGCCTTGTCGTCATAAGCTTTCTTTCCCAAAGTGATATTTGTGTATGATCAGTAAAGCATACAGGTAAGAAAAAAGAAAAAAAAAAGAAAGAAAAAGCAATTAAAAACATATAACCATATCAGTGTCAGTGTTTAAATGTGGAGTATTGCACTCGTGACTGACAAGAGAAACGACAATAATCTCCTCGACAGAGCAGTTTCCATCCAGAACACAGAATAAACATCCAGACAGACTATTCCTGGATATAAAGCATGGCTCCTCTGATTTTAAAAAGGCCGGTGTTGTCAACTGTGCTCTGGTTACTCCCACTCAACCTCAACTTGCATGATAGAAAAGCTGCTCAGAGCAGACAGCTTCTAGGCAGACAACGTGAAGCAACTTAGGTGTACATGCAAGGTAATGTAAAGCATGGAGATCATCTAAGAACACTTGGTGGTGCAATGACCGCACAATGTAAAGTATTGCATCTGCTGTTCAGCCAGAGTGACTATTCAAAAGATCGAAGAGTGTCATGTCATTCAAAGTGTGTGCGTGCGTACGTGTTCTGTTGGTGTGTTGTCACAGGGAGGCTTTGGTGGCGGTGATCAGAGGAGTCAAATTCCCTGGAATGAAGTCCTATTTTGTGTTCTGCTTTGTTTATTCCTGGTCGAGTGGCCGTTGAAAGACTGTCTACTCCACATGGTAACTGACTTGTCACTGGATTCTATGCCTTCCTCTTCAATTAAGTGGTGAGGAATCACCATACACGAATTCCCACTTTCTGAATCTCAAGGCACATACACAGTGCTGCTCACACTGTCTCAATTTCAATAAAGGACACATAACAATGGCCACTGTTTTGCACTGACAGAACATCATGTTGATATGAGACACTCATAAAGGGGAGAGCGATCTGAACACAAGGCAGTTTAGAATATCAAAGTGTGAAACGGATATTCTAGCCAGATATAACATTGAACAGATGAAAAGATTGCAATAAATACTCTTTCAAATCAATTTAACAGTAAAATTAATCGCAAAACATTATTTTAGAACAGAAATATTGGGCTTAATTCATTCTGTACAGTCAAATCACCCAAACCTTGACAAGCCTCACTACCTGTACGAGTGCTTAGTGGCAAGTGTGTCTGTGTGTGACTGGTGGAAACATTACAGAAGCCTTCCTTTGGACAAAATTCAGCTTTTTTTTTTTTTTTTCCTTTCTGGCATCTCACAGTGCTCCTGTAACTCACTAAAGAGTCCTGGTAGTATACCGTACACATACAATGAAAAAGTTAAATCAGTCCTGCAAGCTACAGCTTTAGATGTGTACAAAACGTCAATATGAAAACATACAAAAATTAAGTTACATCGATACATCATTTATATGCAGTGACGAGCCCGAAAGGTTAATAAGGATAAAATACTGATGCAAAAACACGCACCCCGAGAAACAACAAATGCAACTAATGTTCATCATCAGCAATACAGTAGTTACAATGACACTCCAAATATGAACGCAAAACACAAAAATCAAAACCACTTCTATTTCAGATAATTAGGGACCTATACAAAAATAGCAACGCTAGGTTTAAACTCAGAGAGAAATCACCTAATTTCACAGCTATTGAAGTGGCAATCATCATATAGCAGCTTATCTATGATACATTCAAGAAAGAAATGATACGACTTATTAATTGCCCAATAAGCTAGACAAAACCTCGGCTGTTTTTTCTTTTTTTTCTCTTTTTTCTTTTTTTTTTAATACGAATTTTTTTGTTTGTTTTAATTTAACCCCATTCTACAACTACAGTATAACTGAGGTCTATGCGAACAGAATAGCTACCTTGCTCAAGAAATGGATTACAGTCTTTGGTGCTGCACAAGCAACTTCATTTGAAAATAAAAGACAAAAAAAAATTACACACATAACTAGTTAAATGAACAGAAAAAATGCACACACAGCATATCTACATATATATAGACTGGTGCTACCATCATATATATGTATATATCCTCCCTGACGGAATGTATAAAATAAGCAGTTGACACCGATAAGCCTTATGCCTTTAACAAATGGTATAATGTAAAGGGAAAAGTTAACTTTGTCACATGCATAAATGAGAGAATTGCACACAATTAACTCACACCTTATCAAGCATCTGTACTAAATAGACTAGCTCTATAATATATGTCCATATATGTGTGTATATCAAATACTGCATGGTTTGCTCAGGCTTAGAAGATTCCATACCATGAATTAATTTGCATTTTTTCCTTACCTAGTCAAAGCCATGCCCACCACACTTCTAAACATCTAAAAAAACAAAAAACAAAGTGAAAACACTCAAAATGAAAATACGAAGACATAAAAAGGAAAATAATCAACAACTATTTAGATTGTATTGCAGTTTCAAACAGTACAAATACTGTTAGTAGTAAGAGTTTCACTAAATAGAAAGTGATTATCAAATATTAAGCAATACTCAGTACTTGCACTTTGTACACTAGTTCATTCGGGATCCGGAGAATGAGAAAAGAAAAATTAATGAAACAGCAAGCATTCGCAACAGCAAAGCATGCTGTTCTTCTTTAGAGAACAGAAAGGTAACTCACTACACACTGAAATATACACCGACTCCAAAAAAAAAAAAGAAGCACCGCTATCCGCGATACATCACATCCATGCAGGCTATGCATGGACATATACACATGTGCATATATATATACTCACACATAGGATGCATCGACTGATTGGAATTTCAAGTGCTGCAGTCCAGTACATTAATATTCATGTATATAGTCATATATAAGTAGTAACATTAACAACCTCAAATATGTAAGGCACTATGGCTGGGGACAGTTATACAATGCAGCGAGTCTTGTGACACAAACAATAAGAGCAACGTCTATGCATCTTTCCGTTTACATTTTTGCTCATGCAAGACCACATGCAGCGTGAGGAACAACCCTATTTAAAATCGGTTAATTGACTTGACATTGCTAACACCAAAAGACACCGAAAAGGTACAAATACTTCAAACGCAGTACAACGTACACTGTGGACAACATGTGCATCTGTCAATCTAGAGCTAGAGACTGGGATGGCTTTACAAATATGGATGTGTCTTGCACATGTAAGAAGGCAATATAGAAAAATAGCTGGGATCAGGGGTGCAAAGTCTAACTATTCAACAACACCCCAATTATTTACCTGTCTTGAGGAGTATTCGTAGAAGATCCAATGCAAAGATATATCAAATGTGCAAAACACATTAAGTGTGAGTTATACTACTCATTCATTCTTTCATTCAATCATTCACACATTATTTCCTTCTTAATTTTTGCCAAATCATCTCCACCATTGGAACTTTTTTTTTTATATTTTTAAAGCTTGAAGTTCAATTACATCCAAGTCTACAGGATTCAAAAAATAGCTTGCTCTCTCTGTGGTTGTGCCATGATTTTCGGAAATGAAAACCATGTTGTTTGTGGTTTAAGATAGATTTCGCCCTGCTCCCTTAGCCCTCAGGTGGTGTGAAGGGTACCTGAGCAGCCATGCTCAGATGTATGGGTACTGGTTTATTTTGGTAGGGCTGAGGGGGAAACTGCCGTAGGCGGGCGAGGCAATGTAGGAGTGCGGGGGAAAGAGGGGTTTGAACTGGCCCTGCGGGTGCAAGGTGGGGGAGGGCAGCAGCCGTGGGTTGATGCCCACTGCGACTTGATGCACGATGCCTGCTGGGTGGGAGATGCTGTAGGTGGGCTGCAGGACGGGGCGGGAGGCCCCAGGGGAGGCCAGGAGGTGGGCCACAGGTGCAGCAGTGACCAGAGGACCAGACGGGGGGTAAGACAGTAAGGTGGGCTGGGAGTGCGGGTGGCCCCCAAGGTGGGGGTGGGGGCCCGTAGTGTGGTTTGGGCTGCTGTGGGAGAGAGTGAATGTGTGGCCGTGCATGGTGGGCGGGATATAGGCCTGTGGTCTCCGGTGGGCAAAGTTGCCGTTCCATTCCTGATGGCAGGAGCTGAAATGTTGCACCTGAAGGAAAGAAGAATCCGAAATCTGACTCCTCAGATTCACAGTTTGATCAACAGTCAAGTCTTTATGAGCCACTAGATGCTGCTGTTTCCACGTTTCTGCATGGCAGCGACATATCTCTAATGAGTCATTCACGCTGTCATCATCTGCTTGTGCATCACTACAATGGTCTATTCTACACTTACTTACTGGCAAGACAGTAAATAAGCCGTATTACAGAAAAACGCCTTCGACTGTAATCACAGCAGGAAATTTACATCCACTAACTGCGAGTAATTTGGAGAGCAGCTGTTGAAGCTGTTAGCTATTATTTTCCATCTTTACAGTATGAGTGCTCAAGGCTGCTGATCTGACGCGAAAAGGAAATTTCTACTATTCAAATGTTCTGCTGCTGTCCGATAGGATTCGCCAACTTCTTTGCTGATTTATATTCAAAATAAGGAATAAATGTAGACAATGTTATAAAATAGGACGTCCCACAAGCAAACACAAGCAATTGTTTTAAATATGCGTTCTTAAAACCAGTATTAACGTCTGCCTGGAACTAAACCCAGGTCTTGTGTTAATGAGAGTGCTTTAATACTTGTGTTTGATCATCTTGTGAAAATATAATAAATTCAGCTTTCTCAAGATCATGAGTTTGTTATGTCTAAATCATGAGAGTAGTGTTCTCAGTGAATCCTCATTACTTCTCTTGAAAACAGAAATTGTCTCGGGCCACACAAATGATTCCACTGTAAATTCTGCTTGAAAATAAACGCTGTGACAAAACATTATGGGCCTGATTTACTAAAGTTCTGCATGTGTAAAATCACGTGCAAACTCCACACCGCCCGCAAAAAAAAAAAATATCCAAGCAGATTTACCAACGACGTGCAGCGAGGATTGCGTCTTTCAAATGTGCGATTTAACACGCGGTGTCCATTTTGCGTGTTTGCCTGCATGCGTATGTAATATTGTCCGTTTCTGCTTGAAGATGCAAAAATCTGGGAGGGAACACGCAAATAGAACAATTTAGCACCCGCAACGACATTTACTAAACCTGGAAGTAGAAACAGGAGAAGTGATTGTTGTGTATTTTAGTACGACTGAAGGTATTAATCAGATGCACAAATCAGGAGAGACGGCTGCTCTCATCGTGGTGTGAAGGAGACGCAGGAAACTAAATAATACATAGAGAACGTGGTTTTACACCCGTTAAACATTTTGGAGGTGTCAGAGGGAAACATTATTCAGACATTATGTCGTTTGTCCAGCGATGACATTTCTGAATTGTTGAATGAACTGAATGATGATTGACAGCCAATAACATGTAGGAGCCACGAAATACCAGCAATGTCAAAACTTCTTAGGACTCAGCATTGTCCTGCCTCTGGGTCGTTCCAGCGTATCTCTGCTTGTATATCCCACCAGTCCCGTTATTCAGGTCCCGAATGTGTCCCGCACGCAATTTAGTACCTTTTATTTGAGATCTTAGTAAACCAGGCCCTATGTGTGTGATACACAAATGTGACTGCATGTGCTCACCTGCCCAAAGCCAATAGGCTGCTGTTGCTGGAATGCAGGGGCGAGTTTCTGCGGCCTGTTGAGGAGGGGAGTGCAGTGGTGATGTTGTCGCCCAGGAATGCCTCGCCCTTTGGCGTGGCATGAAGACTCCAAGACTGAGGGAGGAGGTCATGTAAAGAGGGAGGACAACACACACAAAGAGATGGATACGGAATATGTAAGCACAGACAACTTGGTGTCCCGCTATCAATATCAGCATATAAACAACAGGCAAACAAGACTGAGCCAGCAACTGTATCCAAGTACAACCACAGAAATGGCAACATTTGTGGCAGGAGGCTCTGCAGGCTTATCAGTGATCTGAGCAGTGTTTGATCAGTTCGAACCTTTAAACATAGTGCTATCTGTCCTCTGATCCAGTTGGTTATAAATAGTTACATTTTGGGGAGGAGGGGTTGTAAATAAGCTTGTTCATCGAGCTTATAGCTGGGGTCAGACCATGTACTATAAATACACCTTGGCAGCACTAGAATAGGATGTTTGCACTATAGGAAGGTTGGGGAGGGATATGCCTTCGACATGTAAAACAATGCGAGTGTATGATTTTCTCTGAGGATTCACAGTTGAATCCTCCACTTTGAAAGACCTTTAAAAAGGTAGCTCTTAAATGGACGCTGTCGCCCGATGTTCCACTGACCACAGCTGTTGTAACGTCTATATATGTATATATGTATATATATATATATATATATATATATAGCATGCATAACTCCAGTTTAACACCTGTGAAAAATATTCTTCAAACAAATAACCGGATTAGAGCAGCCAAAATTTGTTTTCTGGTTGGTATATGTTTTGAATATTTTATTCAGGGCATTAAACATTTTGGGGCAAGTATGCATGCCTTATGTAGCTTTAAGAAAGGCACATCCACACAGATACAGCAGAGCTCTCCGAGTCAGCCTGGAGCCAAGGTAAGAAGTGTTGACAGCACACAAATATCCACTCCAGAGATCAGAGCAGATACGTCAGGGCAGGTAACCCATAATCACCTGTGAGAACCTCTGTGGTCTACTAAAACAGCATAATCCCAGGCTATGTGACCTGTGGAGCAGACAGCAGCAGTGGTGACTAGACCTCTGAACTAGCATGGCCCACTCATGCACTTGGTAGTTGTCTGAGTGGATAAGCCCATCAGAGTGCACCTCAGACATGAGCATGAGGAAGAAAAGGCATCCAGCTACGGAACTATGATTAGGATTAGGAGGTAACCCGGGTCTAATACTCTACTGGCCAATGTTACTTCCAGCAGTTTTAAGAACACAGTAAATACAAAAAAAATTCAGTCTGTGGGAATGACACCTAATAATTTGACCTCATAATGCTCATTATTAGGTGAACTCAAAGTCAGACTTAAATACAGAACATATTGAATGTATTTGTGTTACCAGTGGATCATGTGTCCAGTTTTACCTGTGTTGCCCAATGTTTCACTGACAGTAGGGTTGTTGTTGTTGTTCTGCACCCGCATCGGAGGCACCACAACAGTGCGAACAGTCGGCTTGCTGGGCTCAGTCTCTGGGGCGACACACGCGACGCGGGGCTCACAGTTCCTGTTGCTGTCGGCGATGTAGCGCCGCTCTGTGAAGGGACTGTTGCTATGGCCAGAGGCGTGAGAGGCAGGCGAGCAGTCCACTGTGTCACAGCCGCTCTCCTGTTCGTCATCTGACATGCTGCAAGAGGACAACCGGTAAGACTTTACAGCGTTTAAACTCAGGCCGGATCCTGGCAAACACGTGTCTGGGTTTCTGCAGAGTTTACTAAAATATACTACCATAGGACTTTTTTTTTTTTTTTTTAATACCAAAAATGGAACTTAATACCCCCCAAAGTGAAAGTTATTAGTATGATGATAGTAAAAGACATGTCTGAATTTTGAAGTGATGAACGGGCAAAAGGAAGAAAACAGCATGTTATACGCAAGACTTTTAGAAATGTCATTTTTTTTAAGGAGTTTTTAATGGAACTGAATTAGATGCATTTTAAGACTTCAAACCTGCAGATAACCTGTCTGTATCACAATCTAAATCCACCGCCTTAACTTTACCTGTTGGGGTGTTTGCAAGGTGAGGCGCTGGACTGGGCTGAGGCTGAAGAGCTGGTGCTGAGCGTGCTGTCTGGGCTGCTGAGAGAACAGACTCTCTCCATACTGACGGTGCTCTGACACGCCTCACAGTCTGCACTGCCCTTACACCTGTGTGCAGAGAGACATAGAAAATGAGACGTGCAATTTCTACAACCGATTTAGATAACTATAAGAAAGGAGTTCGATGGCCGACACTCACTCCCCCATTGCGTGTCTTTGTGCACCCTCCTCCTCATCGCTGCTGATACTGATGACACTAACAGTCGGGCTCGCTAGGTCGGAGATCACCATGGCCTGCCGCTGCTCGTGCGAAACTGAAAGCTCCTCACAGTCTGGCTCCACTTTACAGCAGTTCTCCTCATCGTCCTCCTCCTCCACCTGCTCTGTTCCTTGCTCCTGTCCTACAGTGTGCCCTTCCTCTGGACATCTGGCTTCCTCCTCCACCTCATCCACATTCCTTGCTGTATCGGCCATCTTTGGGGACTGACATGCTAAATTTTGGATGTTTGTGTTTTGGGAGATGTTGCTGCCCCTACAATAGAGAATATAGCATTCAGAAAATAGAGGAAAACACTTTTTAGTACATGTCTAGGTGTCTTAGTTTCATAAAGGGGAAAAAAAATGTTCATACCTGTTCACACAAGGCTTGGCCCTTTTGTTGGCAGCCGGCTGTGGCCACACCACATGTGCAATGCCTATGTTGATTGGCTGGTGGGTGGACATGGTCATTTGGTTGGTTAAGAATGGCTGAGGGTGTGCAATCATGGAGCTGTAATGGTTACCATGGGGACGCACTTTCCTGCAATACAAAAACCGAACATTGCAAATTTAGCCAAAAGCCTTTCGCACCATTACTGAGTAAACGGTCTCAGTCAAAGGACACGTATGACTCATCGATCATTAACATTCAGGTGAGCAAGCATGCTGCATCAGAGCAGTGCAGCCGTTTCTAACGCATAGCAACTACAGCTAACAAAGTAACAATAGATATTGTTTTATATATATTACTTTATATTAAATCCATTAACCCATTGAAACCCTGGACTATATTTGGGAACTTCCACCTGAAAAGAACATCTCTAATTTCAGTTAGGAAGAGTTCCACAACTGTATGGCCAAATGAAGAACCTTGGGTCCTGTGCATAAGAGACACTTCAGAGAATGCTAAAATGCAATAAGCCTCTCTGTCCTCATAACCAGGCCAGACTGATATCGTTAGAAATCTAGCAAACATTGACATTTAACGTCCACTTAATCAAAATGGTAATAAAAAAAAATAAAAAAATAAAAAAGTAGACTAACAGCTGTGTAGCAATGCTTCAGTAAACAATGATGCCACTGAAAGTGTTCTAAAAATTCTCAGCTGCAAGTGGACCAAATCTGATGCAACCAAAGTGAAGCACATCAAATTCTTAATGTATTTTGGTCACGGTCGAACCAGGTGGCCTCTTCTGTGAATCAACACCTTTAAAAAATGACATTGGATTGTAACAACCAACACTCCTTGGTCCCAAGTAAATACATCTCGAGGGTGGAAATGGTTAACACGTATATCACGAAAGGGTATAGATGATGCATTAAAAATATGTTGTGCTGTAACCTCCTAAAATAGACAAATTTCTTACCCCCAGTCACCCAATCTCTGTGAGCCCGCCACAGCATCAGATGACAAAGTGGTCGGTGGTGGGGGCACCGAAGTCATCTGCTGCCAAGTGGGCACCAAGATCTGCTGTGCTCGGCTCGACCACGCCTGTTGAAGTGTAAAGAAGCAAAGCAGTTTCATCATTGCAGTATTTCCCGCTCAGTGATGATTTTATCAGCTTGTACATCAAACTCAAATCATTTACCCGATCTACATGTACTTAACCCTATATTCTCTGACTTCTATTGCCATCTCCTATCCTTGCTACACCCTTACCTGTGTGATGACTCCAGGTCTGATTTGTATGGGCTGGATTGAGGGTGCTTGGGTGACCAGAGGTACAGAAGCCTCCATTCGAACAGAGTAGCCTGCTGGTTTAGCTGTGTTGGTGGGGATACCTGAAAGAGTAAAGGACACAAGAACAAAACAAAAACATCGGACTTCAAGCTATTTATTATAACCACCGGAAAAAATGATAAATGAGTGAAATAAAGATTCACATGTCCTACCTTGAATGGTCGGGGGACATAGGATGAGTGCCTGCTGAAATGACTCATTGCATCCAAACTGACCACTTCCTGTCTGCAGCGGTATGCCAGGATGCATCACTGAAGACGCTGATGGAGCTAACCCCTAGAAAAGGAAAAAGGGTCATGACTGGACTTTTCTGATGCATTAAAATAATTATAATAATAGCAATAAAGAGCCAGTAGATGGCGACATCTCTGTCAACAGCAGTTTGTTTTTCAGTCAGACTGAGCCCAGGATCCTGTCTTGTACTGAGGGATCAGTAGGTTAATCAGTTAACTTTAGGCATAACCTTGACTTATTCTTCAAAAGACAATGGCTCACTGGTGGTAGATCACCTAGATCTCCAAGTTCAGGAGGTTGAATCAAAACATATTCAAGGCCCACTTGCTAATAAGATCCCTGGAAAAATTAAAAGACAGTGCTTAAAGGGTTCCAGTTCTACTCTTAAGCTGTTGACACTGGCGTATGTTTAGACACCTTTTTATATGAACACCCTCATGAACTGACTGACAAATCGGAGGCTGATAACCATCTTTGTTAGACCACTTTATCTCGGCGCACCAAGGTTACGTTTGTTCTTAAAGCTGGATCATTAAAGGGTTGTCAAACAATGTTGAACTTACACTTTGAGACATGCCTGAGGGCTAAGCAGTCGAGCATGTGCCTTTGCTTCACTACTCATGCTGCTCTTGTGCCTGGGTATAATCACATTTATTGGATAACAAGAACTAGAGCTATATTGTTCTGCTACAGCTCCTGCATGTGTCCCAGCCCCCATACACATGATAGTCCACACAAAGCAGCCTTTCAAACGGGCATAACTCAAAAATGACGCATTTTCCTTTAAAAGTCTTCAGTGAGAACGATTTGCCTTTCTTATTTTTTTTACTGTTCCGGAAACATAACAGAAATAATAGTCAAGCGTTGTTGTTACTGTGCAACACACGTGATCAGGTATTCTTTCCTCAGCCTTCAATTCTGAATAGAATGAGAAGGACTCCTAATAATATTATTTTATTTGTAATGATGAGCACATATGTGCTCACCATGGCATTGTGTTCCGAGTACTATGTCACGATTGGTCTCTTTTTATTTCATGTTTCATCCGCAGCATAATGGCTTTTGAACAAACTTTGAGATGTTTTGCATTATAAAGATCCGAAGCCAAAAAAAGGGTCAGCTCCTCTTTTCTCCTCGGCAACAACACTGATTTGCACTGTTGCCATGACCTCAGAAACATGACGTGATTTTGTTGCCATGACAGCGGTGATAGGACGCAATAAGACGGGCAAGTCGGCATACAAAAAGGCAATAAAAGAAAGGAAATTGTCTTCGTGATCAGTCTTCATAGGAGCACAAGAACAGAACTAGACTTTGTATGTCAATAACCATCCATGATTATACCATCACTCAGATATTCTAATATCTTACATTTCCAATTTCGGAAACCAGAAACAAAGATACTCATAAAAACATATTCTTCTTGGTTTTTGGTTTCTCAGTTTTGAAATGTTTTAATTGCCTAATGTAATAATTCATGTTCGTTGGTATTTTAAAAACAAAAACAAAAACGTTGATGCACAAATGCACAATAAGCCCCTAAACAACATACTTGAGCATGGACAGCAGTCATCTTGCTGAACGGGTGGTTGGCTGAGGCAGTTGTAGTTACAGGTCGGACGAAAGGACCGTTATTTCGGTTGGCGGTCTCATACGCACCAGGACGAGTCCAGCAAACATCCATGATGTGGAAACATGACTTCACACTACAGACAGAGGAGTGAAATGGAGAGTTCTAGTTATATGGGAAGGTCAAAATGACAAAGTGTCTGACAATGTGAAGCAAAGTTGACTCACTGGTTGCTATGGGGGAAGTCAAGCAGGTGTTGCATTGTCACAAAGGGGTGGCTGAGCGCTTCGGCAGGGGCAATCCTCTCTTCTGCATCAATTAACAACATCTTCCTCAGCAGGCTCACAAACTCCCGGCGGTCGGCCTTCTCCGCCAGCAAGTCACTACCTTCCAGGTTCATCATCAAGTTCACCTGGAATACAAACATTCGTAATGACGACTTGTGAACATAACTCTTCATCAACATAATCACATACAAATAATGAGAAATTCTACGTTAGAATATACTCTGTGGAAGATAAAACAAGGGCTTTTTAATACAACAGGCATTTCCCAAGAATGATAAACCAGTAGTCATGAACATGAATTCACAAGAATCTCCTCTGACTTGCATATCTTAACAAGCCTTGATAGTCACTGTGGGAATTTCCACCTCTGGTCTGTTTTGAGTAAGTGAAACCTGAACCTAAATTGTTTTCTATACAAGTTTGACATTTATCTGGGCGGAAGTTAATCTGAGATCTTTTCTTTCACAGTAATGACATGTATATGCTCTGTTCTCTTCATAGAGCTGTGGCTGTACTTCCCCTGCTAAAGACCTAGCAACCTACAACCTCTAAACATTTGATGTTGAACTTCCTCTGAAGTCCTCTAGAGTACATTGTGGTCCAAGCAGCTCAACATACGTGCACTATGTCATCCAAACAGCTGAAGATGTACTTCCTTGCTTCCTTTGATTTCATTCCGGTTTCCGTCTCATGCTCATCTGTTGACTTCAGAACAAGAAAACAATTTGTTTTAGTGAGGACGTGAGCTCTGAATTTTTTTTAGAGCAGTTGTTGCACTCGTGATTTAAATAGCTTAAATAGGTACGTTCCTATAAACAGACAGAAGCACGCTCAGAGGTGGGCGCCCATCTGCCTCAACCGGTTGGCGTGATGGCTTTCCTGAAGCGAATTTCAAACTGCAGGTTTCAGTTTACTTCAGGACAGCCATCACACTTTATTAGGAACCAAAATCACTGTTTGCCCATAGAAGTTGAAGAAAATATTTGCTGAGTTCGAGCTGGTAGAGCCTATGATATCCACCTTTAGCTTTAAGCACAATAAAAGTAGGGATTAGCCGTTATAATTCGATATATTTCTGGGGTGTGTAAATATTCCTCACCTTTAGTCTCCATGCTGCATAAGGTGAGTCAGACTCTTTGCAAAAGAACCGTGCTGTCTTTGTCCCCGCGTTCAGTAAATGTTCTCCTGGCAAACCCTGGGTCTGAGAAATGTAGCGAATCTGTTGGACATAAGGAAAGAAAGGGGACAAGAAATGGGAACATGAACAAATGAAATGCCTCTTGTAGCTTGTAAAAAAAAATTTTTTTTAAAAAGAAAAGAAAAGGGAACTGCCATTGGTTTGATGTGAAATAAAAATGTTGACAAACGGCGTTTTGTATTAAATTGTATCTTCATTATAAACGTCAGCTCGATGACAAATGTTTTTTTCACTGGTGTCTGGACTTTCTCCATCATTAACGCTCCCTCCAAAACTAACATATCGCTGCAGCAGTTTTATGTACCAACGATAATCTACAAGGTCATTCACAGTGACATCACACTGCCAAGCTCCTTCAGAGTTTCTGTGTGGATGCGTGCATGGTGGGAACAGCTGCAGAGGCCTTGAAGATGGCACATTCCTGACATGTCTAGACCCAAGAAAGTTCCCCCCCGTACCGAGTGTAGCTTGTGTTGATGAGCTCTGAAAGATGTCAGGGTCTTCGCATGTAAACTCTGATAACAGGCCTCTCAATGCCACAGGCTTTCCTAGGCAATGACGCTCGTCAGTCAGATGCTCTGGGGCGAACATGTCAGACACAGGTTTATGAGAGGAGAGCGATGAGAAGCCTGGCTGACGTCAATCACACCCAAGTGTAAAGAACAACAATCATTAGAGATTCAGCGCGGCTAAGAAGCAAAGAGAGAGCAAACAGACAGACTGGGTCACGCAGGGAGGACGATGAAGATGAAGTCATTACAAATATTGATTCAGTATTTAATAGAAGAGCATACTAACACTAAACCCCTTGAGCGCTAGCTTATATCAGTTTGTTCCTGTTGGCTACATATGAGGTCATAATAAAGGAATGCATTCACTGGGATTCTGATGGCGTGCATGATGAATGTAATCTCATTTGTTTCGAGATTTTGATGGGATAGTGGATGTCTGTTATACAAGACATTGTGTCACTGTCCATTTCCCTGTCCCTTTAGAAACTGCTCCTCCTTGTAGTCTGTCTCCAACACAGGCTAATGTAGCTACATCAACCCATCTCTCTCAATTCTCTTATTTTCCATTTCATTTCACATAACCAAGGATTACTGAAACCGTCAATTCCAATTAACTTTACCCCGAAAGTCCACTGCTGAAATTCCCCCCGTCATGTCCGTAACACACAGTATGTGTACTGTAGTTACAAAACATCTTATAAACAGCAACAGCCACAAAATACAACGCCAATGTGTGTGGGTGGGAAAATTCTTGTGACGGGAAAACCCTTATTTTTCCTGGAAGGCGTGTCTCTGCAAAGAGCTCGCAAACCAGTGAGATCACTGGTGCAAAGCCACATCTTCACAAAACAACGATCTAGCGAGCCTGGGCCTGCTGCAGAGCAGACAGGAAGCACAGGCGGCCTTTATTTTATGACAGTCCAGATAACAGCACGCACTATAAAAGATGCCTTTCAATGCTATTCCTCAACATAATAAACACAAGTGCATCTCAGTCTAGAATCACGCGCCCACACCCTCCTATCTGCCTGGTGTACAACCAATCTCTTTCACATTTGTGACATCGAGGTACAATGTGTACTAGCTTACAAACAGGAAAATTGTCTGTACAGCCTTGACGTCACTAACCAAAAACTTGTTTTTGCTTTCACTGACCCTGCCAACATCCCCCTCTTCTTACAGATCCTCAGGGTTGCCAGCTAAGCTGAGAGCCCACAAAATATTTCATCAAGCACACTTTACTTTCTCTATGGAACTGTGTGCACTGACTGCCATGGTTGCACTGTTCCCCCAGTGCCTTAGAAAGTAAAAGAAAGAAGCCTCTATCTAAATCTGGTGCAAAGTGGCATCAAGCGCAACACAGGTGTCTGTACTCGTTTCAGACTGACGCAGTTGTCATTTTCCCCTCCAGCGCCCACGATGTTTAAATAGCAAATGTACTTGTGCCCATATGTGCGCCCCAGGCTGTGTTAGTCTTTAAGTGAGGTGTGGTTAGGCGCATTGTTGGCGCATTGCTATATTGAGGCAGCGAAAGCAAATGACCAACAATAACCTGGTCTTAAGTCACCGGCGCCGTATTTTATGGTTATTTTAGGGTGCATTATTAAAAGAGTAAGAAACGACGACAAAAGCAAATGTATACTGCTGTACAATCTGGGCTAAGTATAGCCGCTAATAAAGAGCTGCTGACCAAATCGTGAGGT
Organism: Embiotoca jacksoni; assembly: GCF_022577435.1. NCBI lineage: Eukaryota > Metazoa > Chordata > Actinopteri > Embiotocidae > Embiotoca > Embiotoca jacksoni. The sequence goes on along the minus strand of NW_027185414.1, from coordinate 12,364,257 downwards.
TTGTCACATCAAAGACAAGAGCAGCCTCATGTACTAATGAAGTAAAAGATGGTGTGAATAGGGGAGGAGGTAAGGAGAGACAGGGGGGGCAAGAGAGGAGGAGGAGCCAGAGTTATAAATACAACATGCAGTGTGGGGTGGAACAAGACCCTATGCAGAAAGATAAGAAGAAAAGGGGGAAGACGGGGTGGCAGCGGCTTATACTGCTGATAAAATCAAATCAACCTGTGACCTCTGCCTGACCAGATGGCAAAGAGAGAGCCAATTTAGGATTATTCATGTCTTTAACCATTCAAACTTACTTTGTTTCATTAGTAGAAGCCAATGGACACTGGTCTAAAAGTATATTAAAACTCTTGGCATTGATGCTAGAAAAATAACCTTTTTCTTTGATAAGGTGAAGTAGCTACATTTTATTTTGGAATCTAGACAACCTTGTCATCAAATGTTTGAATAAAAAAAGATGGTAGTTAGATAGATTAGTCATTAAGACGTATAAAGGTAATTGAATGGGATTTTAAACCACATTTTCCTGCTCAAGGTGAAGTTGACAATGGGAAACAGGAGATGCACAGACTGACTGATGCTGATTTAGTTGAAAGAACTTTTGTGCTTTCTTTGGACAACTCAATAACAAAACGAGGAACCCTTCGTGTGAGTGGGCAGGCTTGGCAAAGGGAGCCATGATTGAATTGTGCCATGACACCCCACCCCACATAACAGCTCCTGTCAAAAAAACATAGGGACTCAAACTATTTCTCGGAAGCATGGGGGCAAGGCCAGGGATGGTAAACCAGTCATCACAGAGAACATCCAGAACTTAAAATCCACTGCGGGTACTTTATATGATTAGTACAAGATCAAACAAGCTTAAATCTAAAGCACTAAATTCTTCTAAACCACTTTCTCTCTATTAAAATACTTGTATCTTCTGCCACAATCCACCACCATTGTTGGCACTGTATTTGGATTCAAATTCAGTCACACATTTACATACAGTGGGCTCTGATCTCCATCTGATACAACTACATTCCACAGTTTCCGTTCCACCTGTTTCATTGTCCTATCTATGCCAACTTATAGCTCCCTTGCCCTCATCACCTCATCAACTCCAAGCAGTCCCGTACTAAATTGAGGAAGGTTCCCCCCAGACTTCTCTAAAGAAGCTTGGCGACATGCTGACTGGCTCCTACAAAAACAGATTAATCATATTTAGACTGGTGCTGCTGCGCTCAAGTCAAATCTCTTTCGGAGGTGTTGAGTTATCTCTCCTGTCTCAGTCTTGTGGAGAGGGAAAAATGATGCCAGGGCATAAAAATACCTTGGTATGAGTTCAGCGTGTGGCAGTGCTGAGTGCTGTAATGTAGGGTGCTGCATGGGACAGAGAAGGATCTGACTGAGGCTCTGTTGGCAGGCTTTGAGTAGATGGGGCTCCGGGGCACAGGAAAGCCGCTCAACATAAGCCCAGATCAGTCTAGTCCTGGGAAGACACTGTCAGGGCTCCACTGGGAGGGGCAGGCATCCAACAGCTTTTAATAGACATACCATCAATCACAAGAATATGCCTCTCTGCTCACTGTCACAGACACCAGCTGATATAATCCTCAGGGTCGCTACGTCACCAAGAAATCAGTACATACCGCACTAATTTATTTTACTGTAAGTCCCTTGAGCCCTCTGTCTTTTTCTTCACTCAAACAATCCGTCACTATCTATCTTTCAGTGTGTAATTATGCAGAGAGGTTTTTCTTTCCCCAAACCTCACAAGTTTCCTCTCCCTCATATGCATGATGTCAGAAAATCCTTTTGTACCCTTAAAAAAAGCATTAGACCTCACACAGATTACTTCTTTTTTTTTAACTGTATACACAGTGACAGTGGTGCCTCCTTGTTCCTGCTTCAAGCCATCCGCCCTAAATTCTGTCGATGAAGGTTCCTTTCTGCATTTGACCGTTCAAAGAAAACCAGCATTGGATTACATATTATACAAATTTCAAACAGTGAGTAACCTGAAGGCCAGTCTGTAATATAGAGCTGGATTGCATGTAAACTCAAAAACAAACCCACAGAACTGACTCCTCTGAGGGTTGCCATGATTGAAAAGTTTCGGGGATAATTGAAACTAGAACAGAAAAACAAAGAGGACAAGAGGAACAGAGAAGACAGCCTCGTGGACCACGTAGGATGAGGTGGGAGGGAAATAGTAGTGGAATGACTGAAGGTGGAAGAGGCGCCAGGGTAAAACATAAATAGAGGAAAGGCCCAGTAAGAAAACAGTTTCTTGGCTGAGATGAGGGGTGACTGAGTGTCAGAGAGTGAAAGTAGAAGTTGAAAATGCTGAATGAGTTACATGAAAACCTGAAAGGAAAAGATAGCAGGCCGAATGGAGAAGCGGAACCTCCCCCCAACATGATGAAGCAAGAGCCAACGGCTGTTAAAAAGTGAGTGGTGCGAAGATGGTTGTTTACCTGGTCGTACTCCAGGGCCCCGGGGTAAAGAGGCCAGCCCAGAAAAAGTTCAGCTATCACGCAGCCGAGCGACCACATATCTATGGCTTCACAAAACGGCAATCCCAAAATAATCTCTGGAGCCCTGTGGAGCAGAAAACACACACAACTGTTAGTATACAGGAACAGATTAAATATTAAAGTATGTAAATGTGGTGTATGACTGCAGGAAATAAAATCTCAGTAAAAAATGTGCACATCGTTCCACAGAACTTCCGAACACAAATTCAACTACTCACGTAACACAAAATTTCTGATGAGAATATAAACAAATGTTTTATAAAATGAAAACTATTAATCTTTCGTAACCGACATGCTCTACTTTTCAGAAGAAAAATAACATTTACATGTTTTAAAAGAGGACAAATAGTTCACATTAAAACTGGACTTATAAAAAAAAATTTGCCCCCCCTCAACTTCACCCTCCCTGCATGTATTATGTATGGCTCTGTAAACTGGTGCTGAAATCTTGAGCAAATAAAGACCCATTTTTAACAATGTCATGGAATTCCTGATGATGGCCTGCTCAGATGGGATTGTGTGCCACGTGTGCAACAGTGCCAAGTGACATGTAAGCCAGTGTTGTGCGTGGACAGGAGTCGCCAAGCGTCAGCAGCCCGTGCCAGTGGGTTAGCAGGTCAGCCAGGCTGGGATCAGAGCTTTAACGGGCTGTTGTATCAGCTCGAGGCTGATAGAAAATAAGAAGCGCAGTCACTTCATCTTTGCCTACTTGCTGGCTCAGTGTTTCCTTTCATTTATAGTACTCTAAGGCCATGTCAAAAGAGCGGCTGGTGGTGACGCAGGCCTGTCAGCGCCAATAAAGGTAAGACATGCTGACAGTCAAGAACTTTATGTTTAGGACACACCACAAAGACATTACACTTGACAAAGCAGTGACAGCATGAAGTATTCAGAGCTCTTTCATCTGATTCAAGCCTATCTGCGAAGTGTTGACCTCCAAGCTCATTAAAAACGATAAGACACAAGGACTATCTGGCACACAGACTCTACATACTAAATGGGGATTTTAGAAACCTTTGGAGAATAATATCTTGCGAGTGACAAGCTGAAAGTAATGATGCCATGAACTGGCTAAATTGATGGTGTGTGTGTAAAGACTTGGAAACATTTCCTTATATCACTTATTTGATGCATCAACAGCACTGAGAGACAATTCAACGTAACTGTATATAGTCTTTATGACCGTAGCAGCAGCAGCAACTGATTTTTATTTCACCCATCCTTATTTCCTGCATAGATGACAGCATTGCTCAGAATAACTCAACTCTGAAATTACACTTGTGAGAAATTTGAGCAATGGAGATACATTTCACTTCCGTTCAGCACAAGACATTTCTCAACAAACCATTTACTAACATAAAACAATGCAGAGCACTGAAATTATCCAAAGAATGAGGATCCAATGTCAAGACAACCTGTTCTAGCGGCATCCTAAGTTTGCTGTTCCACAAAGCTCGAAATACCAACTAAGGCAATCCTGCCCTTTCATACGGAGCGTATTTAAAGGGATCCAGCAGACAACTTCTCGATGACGTCTTTGGAGCCATATGGGACTGAAAGCATGTGGGACATATGGACGGCAACAGCAAACACAAGACCTGCTAAATTAAGTTTTAGACAATTTTATCACATGGTAAACACAAATGCAAGCAACAGCTGGCGCAGTAGCCAACATAGCATCAGAGGACCAACCAGGCAGTTATGCCAACCATTTCAGCCTCACAGGCATGTCCTATTTATAAGGAAAAGGTTTTCCCTGGAGGAGTGAGGAAATCGACGCCACATATCAACATGTTCCTGTATTCATCAGGACACAAGGCTGACGTAGAGAAATACTGTAAGGCTGATGAGTACAACTTGAGCAGTACAACCGAGCCTCAGCGGGTGGGTCTTGTAGTTGGAGGCTACCCTGTAACCAAGACTTGTTATCACACCCTACCTGATTAGTCAATTGCCGATTGAATGGATTAGAGCAATTATACGTAGCCCTACATGCTACTTTTATTAATAATTCTTCCCTAGTTCTAAAAAAACAAAACAAAGATGGCCTACTAACTAGGTTCTACGCAAATGATGAGCACTATGACAAAATAATGGAATATTCTGGATTTATAGGGATTATTGCAGTTTTTATTCATGTGAAACACAATGCGTCAGCATGACTGACTAACTGAGGGCTGTAACGCTTCATCTCTGACAGCATGTGATACATCTGTATCACATGCTGTCTCCCTGGACTTTCTCCAAAGAATAAATCAACTGAAATAATCATGCCAATAATCACCTTCGGCTTCGGCAGTCACAGAAATAAATTTAAAAAAAAAATCGAGGACAGAGATCAAGAAAAATATGGACAGAATATTCATGAATCGTCTTCTGTCAAGCGCCTCCTCATTTGTGTATTACAGGTCCCACCAAAGATTGAAGTGCTTGTGGGTACACAGAGGACAGTTACATTGTGTGGTTTTCTTTTCGTGCTTTTGCTCTAACCTTTTCCTGCTGTATGCACAGTAGCAGTGCAACATTTAATATCACAAACTGAAATAAAGAGAGAAAAATAGAAGTCAGCAGGTTTTCTCTCCTTTGGTTTAGGGTTCGGGAGGGGGGGGGGTAAAGTGGATGTTGCCATGGTTGCACGGCTCCATCCTAATCAATGCAACCAAAGCCTCACCGCCCTCCTATGAAACCAAATCTGTTTTCCATTCTGAGGATATGACGTACATGCTGAGGGGCCGCTGAATGCAAGCGGAGCAGAAGCCTTGTGACTGTTCACTGCCACGTGCAGGAACCCCAGAAGAAACGGACAGGTGCAACACAAAGCAAAGTGATGGACCGATATCCTGCCTTTTGTTACGTGAACGACACACTCCAACTTTATGTCGCACAACAGGAATGGTTGGAAACAGACGATGCATCAATGGATTGTCGAGGAACAGGCACAAACTAAAAGACAAATGATGACACACAATGCATCTGGTCGGCACTTGCACATTTGAAATAAACTGCAGAAGGAGTGTCGAGTGTAACAGGCAGCCAAAACGAATATTATTCCAGGCAATGACATGATGCCTCATAACTACCCCTAAACAGGCAGTGATTCATCCAAAACTCATTTAAGATAACAACAATGCAAAACAATAACAGATCAATAAAACATCATTATACTTTTACAGTCTATTGCTTGCAGTCAATCTGCTTCCAAGGCTTTAGTGTGCTGCAGAAACTGAACACGTTTTTCTCGGTCACGAGACAAAGGTCTGTTGACTTTTACGACTGCACTGGATGAAAAAGAATGATATGAGCGAGACCTGAGTTGTCTATCATATCACTTTCTCCTCGCAGCCTCAAAGACTTCCACAGAGCCTCAAGTTTTCTCTGAAACACCTTCAGAGGCAGCAGAGGGGAAAACAGACGCATCTTCAAAGAGCTTTGTGTGTCGGCTAGCAGCATTGTCAGATGCTCTTTCTAAAACATCTCCAGTTCACAGCTCACGTCTGCGCCTTTTTTCTTTTTTTTTTTAATCACACGTAGAAAAAAGTTCATTGGGTTGAATACACTTAGAAATCGTGTGGATATGTGTTTCAACAAGGATTGTATTTAAATAGATTTAGCAGACACGGTACAGTTCAGATGTAACATTGGATTTTAGTAAGGTCACTACAGAACTACAAAATCTGCATTGGCTGCCGGCTTTTCTTTAATGGAAACCATCACTAACAAACTGTAATGCACAATGCTGAGCACAGCAGTAACAGCAGGCCTAGCACAGGCACCACTGTGCCAAGTATAACCTGCCCCCACTGCAGGTATGATATTCAGCAAAAAATGACTAAATGAAACCCAAACAGGGTGGAGCAATGGCAAGATGTTCCCACCAGATTTTACAGCACCTTCGTGGACAGGCTCTGATCTATAAAAACAAGTCTCCTCGGTCTGTTTGCTCCTTCACCTTAAACTGTTACTGCCCTTCTTCTTCCATCTACATCTTTTGCTCTTTCACCGTTTGTCCCTCATCCACAAAGAATTTAAGGCACATTTGTTTGTAGAACCCAAACTGGGGTTCATCAAATTTTAGTTGATGATTAATTGTCACACAAACTGTTTGTCTTTTTATTGTACGACAAAACTATCGTATATTCCTAATAATAGTTGAAGAAAACAAGGTACAACTTATGGAAAAGGGCAATTAATTGACCGTGTTGTTTGCCTTTGCAACTAAATCCACAACGTTATTGTCAGTAGACGCTCATCAAATAGTCGTTGGTTGAATATTAGAAATTAAGTAACTCAAAAAAAGTTAGTTGCTTTCCTGTCAAGTTCCTTTAAACCACAGCAGAAGGAGTCAAAATGAGATGATGTCATTAAAAGCGTGCCATGCAAACCTTTAAATTGGTTCAATAGTGATTGAAAAATTACATTTATTTTTTTATCCAGCCGTTTTTATACAAATGAATGGAGATATTTCTCTCGATTACGCAAAATGACTGTGGTAGGCTCAAATAATTGCCATAAGGTGATTATGGAGAAGTTGTGACGGGCCTAACCAACACAAATATGATCCATGGAAAGACTCCAAAACACATGGATGAAGGGATCCAGAAGACAGTCCTCCAACACTGTCCTCAAAGTATGCCTCCTAGCTCGGCACTGTCCTGCTGGGGAACAGAACCCATTTGACTGTTGAATATATTGGTGTCGAGATTGCAAAATCATTTAAAAAAAAAAAAAAATGCTAGTTTTTAATGCGTATGTCAAATCAGTGTTGATGGTAAATGTTGTAATTGAAGCAATAAATTCTTTCATAAATTATCTATCTCTGGGAAGCAGTTGCAAAAGCTGTTGTTGTTCCCGCACCAGCGCAGTCATCTGGCATGCAGAGTGACGTTTGTGGAGGCTGAAAGAACTACTGGCTAAATGAGCCGTCCGGGTAGCCGCACCAAGACAAAGTCTTTCCCCTTGTACTGCAACTAGCTACGTTTTCAACTGCAAAAATAGCGTCCAAAAGAAAGTGCAGAGGATGTTGTGGACAAGGATACATTCTACAGAGTTTTTGTTGACATAGATATTCAGATGGATATATTTTAACCAGACTCTACGGCCGAAGAAATGCAGCAGAGCGAGGACAAGTTGCAGCTGCATTAAGATGTGCAGGAGGATATGGCAGGCGAGTACCATCTTACAACTGATCTGCAGCGGCTGCTGGTGCCTTCGCTCAAACTACCCTCCAACGGCAACAGAAACCCAATCATTCCGCTCAATCACGATCAGTTTTCTTAGCATGTGTTGTTTGTGTTTACGAAAGCTGCTGACATTACAGTATGAGATCACCACTAGTAGGTTCCTGATAAATAACCACTTTCTTCTTCCCTGTCTATTGCTCTTTGTAGACAATATCCTCTGGCTGCTTATAGTTTCTTTGGTTGAAGGGGTGCAACAAGGAGAACGACTTGGCAAAGGGAACAAAAGGACTTGGGGGCCAGGCGACAGAAGATCACGCAATGCATCCTGGTACATGTAGGCATTGCTGGTATGGCTCCAATAGCTGGAAAACGCCCTTTCTTGGTCAATAAAGCAGCGGCTTGGATCAGTCCGTCCAGGATTTCGCAGAGTTTTTTGGGGATTGTTGCGATCAGAAATGCTTGATATGCTGGGAATTTTCTCAAAAATTGCAATGTAATTTGAGGAGTTTTAAGTGAGTTTTTTGCGTCAAATTGCGGGAATTACAAAAATGTGCAAGTTCAGAAAGAAAAATGTGATTTTCTTAAGCACTACCTGATAAAGGAATAAATATGTCATTACATCCTGTGATAATAATCATGCTGTACATCACAGAAATATTTTAGTTCTAATCTTTTTTTCATTTATTTATTGAACTTAGAGAACTATGGGGCTAAAGGTTACAAAAATAAGTCACAGGAGTGACGCAGCTTTGACTGTAATATAGATACAATGACTACATCAGCTGTCAAAATTAGAGCTTCAGATGCAGTTTAATTCATGTTAATTCAACACAGGCCTGCTGTATTCACAAAAACAAAGTGCAGTGTCTTACAACACGTATTCTGTACATTTTCTGTAGCACACATAATCACTTCCATTGGTAATAAGCATTTCTTTACAAAATGTTATTGTGAAAGTTCCGCAAACCCCCTCCACTTCTGCTTGTTCCGGTTTGATCCGGTGCTCAGAGTTTGTTTTGGTGAGGAGATGAGAAGGAGAACCATGCTGACTGTAAATGTGAAATTATTTGTGTTAATAAAGTGAGTTCTGTTCTTCTTACTTTATGCTTGAATACTTTCAGCACAGCTTCTGCATAATACTTGTGTAAGCACAGACTTTTTCCGGTGTGTTGTTGATGAAGTCGAACCTAATTAAAAAAACAAACAAAAAAACACTTAGCAGACATGCATATCACAGAATCTACATTTTGAGAAATTGGCGGGAGTTTGCAATTTTTTTTTAATTTGTTTTTAATTCAAAAAATTGCAAACTCCCGCCAATTTCTCAAAATGTAGATTCTGTGATATGCATGTCTGCTAAGTGTTTATTTTTTTTTATTTTTTTTATTTTTTTTTTATCAGGTTCAGCTTCATCGACAACACACCTGAAAAAGTCTGTGCTTACACAAGTATTATGCTTTGCAACAAGGGCCAGGGCAGAGAAGAGAAATTAACATCTCTATTTAGTATTCATGGCCATTATGTCACACTCCAAAAATAGTCGTCGGATCCACCCTGCTCTGCCCTCAAAGCGAGAAACCACGTTTAAAGTGGAATCCAACAAGCTCACAAAGGCAACAGCAAATAAGGGTGGCTATTGGGGGGGGTTGGGGTGGGGTGTCAGTACCACTGCATGCTTATACTGGCCTTTCAGTGAGATTGTTTTGATGGAGAAATCCATTTGGGCTACACTGCAGTTGGCGTAAGCTCGGCCACAAAGAAAAACTGACAACAGGGTTACTAAATGGTGGAAGAATGGGCCTTACTGCACGCCTCCTCCAGGAGCTGTAATTCAACACACTGTAGGAGCACCCTGCATTATTCAGTGGAACACAAAGGCAGTGTAGCCAAGGGCGGAGGGAGTACTTGCACTCTGATCTGCCCAGACCTTAGATTAAGGATACAAGGCTTTAAACACGTTTCACAGATGTAAACCACTCAACATGCTGACATGGAGCCAGTGTTAAAGAAAGCCTTTTTCCACTTCCAGGTGGAACGTGTTTCTTCTTTGTTATTTACATGGTAAAAACAAAGTATTCTGAAATCAGTTGCAAAAGCTGGTTCTGGGGTCAGGATGATAAGAATCCATGTCTGAGGGTCATTTAAATGTACCAGGGCAACTTTGCAACAATAAAAAATTTTTTTAAAAAACAACATTGGCTCTCTTGGACACTTATAAGGAAATAAGTACACATGTCAAATAAATTACTTAAAAGGTGACAAGTCAAGCTTGATGAGCGATATTTGAACTTTAATGTATGCAATTATGTAATTTATGAGGAAATGAATTCCACTGATATAAGTACAACGTTATATACAGTTATGGTTACATATGGAAAATAACCCACACTTTATTAAAACTAAATCTCTCATGGACAAGCTTTCAGCTATTCTCATCCTTGAGAACAAAATATGTTTGTGTCGTTGCCAGCCACACGGCCTTAGTCATGAAAGATACCGTTTCAAGGTGGAATCTCACAACTATTACTTGGAAATTTGACTCTTTAAGCATTTAATGTCTGAAAAGAACAACAAGTACAGACTTTCTGAAAAACAAAGCTGATCTTAGACTTGAAGCACTTTGTGCAGTTTTACTTTTCTCGATTACATTGAAACTATTAAGCTACTAACTCAGAGGAATGACAAAACGACCATCACTTATTCAGAAGCGGTAGTATAATAGCACACTGTGGTACTTAAATGCAGCATCTAAATGTAGTATTATCATCAATATTGTAAATTATTCAAACAATATTTATTTCGTAACACAGCAGCAAAAGTCAAGTACTCGCAGAGTTTGGTTGGCACATACTTAATGTAACAACTAACTTGCAGCTTTGCATGGTATTCAAAAGGATCTTTTGCTCCGTTGTAGGCAGCAGCTTTAGCAACTCATACCAGTAACTGCATAATATTGTATGAAAACAATGTGATCATTTCCGCAGCACCAGCAGAATCACGTGGTGCCAGGAATATGAGGGTTCTCATGGGCACCCCAACTGGCATGGCAAAGAGTTGGACTGAGGTATTCAGCAGGGAGCTCGAGACATGTGACCACAAGACTGAGATAATATAAAGAGAGTCGCTTCCATCGCATTCAAACATTCAGTCTTAAGACAAAATCAGTGTAGATACGTAGCACTAAAGTGGACTGACAACAAAGTGCTCCCATCTTGTACAGCTTCATGAGAACTAGCCTTGTTGCATAATTTAGGTGATTGCTAACTGACAGATTGCAAGCCAGTGAAAGCTTCTGTATATGAATACGTGGAAATGCTCATTACAGCTACGAGCTGAGAGAAGCAGAGTTCATAAAGGAGGGGATGCATGCGTACCCACAATTTCCCACAGACACAAAACAAGTTTCTAAGACTGTATGGAGGATTATTTGCTGGCAGACCTAGTTTTCAGGGAAAACTTAATCCAGTAGTTTAAGTCGAAATATTCCATGTGTGGACAGGAGAATGACCCACAGCTTATGGTTTCATAGAGATCCACCGTGGAAAATCTAGAGAGGACTAATATGTTCCATTTCCATCAAATTTAAATCAGCCTGAATCATTCCTATCAGTCTGTGACATTTTTATTATTTTATTGAATTATAAAGTTGCCTGGCTTCAACTAAAAGACATGAATTTAACAAAACAAGTTTATATTGTGTCAATGAAAAATATTTCCTGGTAGAGAATTGTTCCTGAGGGTGCCTCATAATTACCAACAAGATTAGAATAATCTGACAGAAAATGACATGCACTGATGTCAAAACAGACTGTAACAGTATCAACAGTAAATAAATACCTTTTAATATTTGTAGATTGATGATGCTGAGAACTGTGAGATCTCAGGCTTCGCTGACTGTGCAAACCAGGGTGGCAAATTACAAGTGGCTGCTGGCCAAATGCTTGTAAATTGTGGAAGCGGCTGGTGTATCCGTCAACCTTATTGGTTAAAGTGGGTGATAGATTTCAGGTATCCACCAATAAATATTTAGTGCTGTGCACAAAACCAGACACACACAAATGCAAATTGACATGTGGAAATCAAAACAGCTGACGTTGGTGATCTGGTTGACCTTGAGCGAGTAAGTCAGAGCTCTCCAGTGTTTCAAGCTGTCCTTATTTCATTCTGGCTGCCTATGTGTTTCACCATCTATAGAAGTCAAAGCACACTGGCCGGCGTCCCATGTGCTATTTTAAGTAACCCTCCACTCTCAGCCTCAGCAACGCTATTGCCTCACAGTATGCTTTGCATACACCTGAACAGAGGAACAACATTATAACAAAGCATTTTTTGTTTCACTTGTGTTTCATCAAATACTTGATCCTGACAGAATAATCAAATGAAAATTCAGTCATAATAATATATAAAATATTCATAGTCCGTGATGGAAGGTAAGGAAAGTACCTCTGCCAATGCAAAGTATTTTACAGTATTAAAATACAGTCCACAGTGTACATTTTTGGATAGTTACACATTTTTTGGTTCCGTTGGCTCTGTGCTTCAGTACATACAATTTTAAATATAATGTTAGATACTACATTAACGTGCAATTTTTCAACTTTAATTTGGGTAGATAACTCAATATTGAAAGAATTATTTGTAGTCCTTCTTACAAAAAGTGCCCCAATTGCAATAGTTCAAAAGTAATTAGACACTTTCCTCCTAAATGTTTCTTGGGCAGCTGTTGTTTGAATGTTAATTCATAAAAGAGCATACACGTGGCTCTGGAAGGATTTAGGTTATTCAGACTGAGAAAGGGTGGTCTGTTAATATAAAGAGGCTAAAAAAAAAACTGATATTAAAAGTAGTCAACAGTTTAGGTAATTGTAAAAAAATTAAAAAATTAAAAAAAAATAAGCAGGTGCTCACAGGAAAACTAGAAAAGGACAAACAAAGAAGAGGCCTCTGAAGCGTTCCACATTTATCTGTAAAACATGGTGAGGGCTCTGTTATGTCTTGGAGATGTATGGCTGGAATTGGTACACAGGCCATTATTGATGATTTCACTGCTGGCAGAAGAACGGGATAAATGTGGAGGTATGCAGGAGCATTCTGCGTGCTCAGACTCAGCCAAGTGCATCAGAACTCATGAGCTTCTCCGGGTGAAGAGGTTCAACATCCTCGAATGGCCGAGTCGATCATCTGATCTCAGTCTGTATTCCACCAACTGAAGCAAAATCAGTCAAACAGGCCTTGTAGTGTGACATGATTGAAGAACAGCGCTGCAGTATCAGGAACATAGCACAACACCATGATGAAAGGTTGAGGATGGCCACATTTTTTGGTTTTTATCTGCCAGTTAGGACATATCCTACGACGTGTTCCTTGATGTCGACCAATAGAATGACGGAGTGCATTTGTAAACGTGGCGAGAGGATCATTGGCATTAAACATAGTCCCTCTGCAGCCGTGATTGACAAATTCTTGACCCTCCCCAGCGATGACACAGGAACTCGCACATGAACGTTAACAGTGATTGGTCCCGGTCATACTTGTAATGTATCCAGTCTCTCAACAAGGACACAGCAAGACTTTATGGCACTTTGATCGTGTAATCTGACATAGTTACCATCATGAAAGACAAATATATCTAGTTGTCCGAGCTCGGCTTAAAGGCAGGAAGACCCCACAACTAAAGAGAGCTGAAAGTGACTGCAGTGAAGGCCTGAGAGAGTGTCACCAGAAAAGATAGAAAGCATCTGGTGATATCCAAAGGCTGAACACTTCAGTTATTGCCTGCAAGGATTTCCCACAAAGTACTAAATACGCTGATTTTGTGAGACTTCATGTGTATCTGTTCAATTACACTACTTTTTTAAATCTTTGGCCACTTGGTGTTACGAGGTAAACAGTGGGCATTTACATTGGGCTTTATCTCCTTAGTGGGCTCAAAGTGCTTTATAGTTTGCCTCCCATTCACCCACTCACACAAACATGGAGGTGCTCGCCTGCCAAGGGCTAAATCTCCCATGCTATCCTGTTTGTATTGTTCTTAATAAACTTACATTAAAGATGTCGCTTGAAACTTTAATGTAGCACAACGTTTGCACTTATGGAACTATTGTCTATCTGTGACCAGTTAAAGATGCAAAAGAAACTGGAAATACACATTTTCACTGACCCCGTTTCTCTGACACAAAACAAATGAATTCTGGTGCGAATGACGTGTGCCCAGACAGACCCATATTGTCGTTTAGCACACTCAACTCAGCATTATTGATGTATGTTGTATCAAAATACAACACACGTGCAAGACTCGTGAGAAACTGCAGGTCACCAAAGCTTGAGACTGACAGGACTGACAAACAGAGTAGCAGCTGAACTGAATGTTCACTTCCTCCCCCACAAAATTACAGCAAACTGTGACAGATCTATTTTGGGCAACTTCCTGAAATGAAAGTGTATTTACAAGAACATAACAGCTTTTATAAAAAAAAAAAAAAAATTAAAAAAAAAAAAGAAAAGCTTGATGAATGTGTGGGATCAAAAGAAAATGCAACAATTAAGAGAAATTGACAAGTATTCTATCCCTTCAAACTATGGGCAAGAAATGGGTCAAAGCAAATACTGTGGTCGACGGTGGAAAGATTTACAGGAAATGCAAAGGGAGACATACAATGCTCTATTTGCATCTATTTCATTGAGTGTTTTAGTTCCCTGCAATGCATACTGCTTCACTGCCTCAGTGTGCAGGCAGAGAGAAATATTCAAATGCCATGTAAATGCTGTTCACTAACAGCTAGCTCTTACATTGCAGGCCATTCTTCCGAGGCTCAGAAAGCAAATTTAAAGCATTAACATTTTGGAGCACAAAATGATTCGTCTTAATTTTCCAGTTCAAATAGATTTCCACTTGTTCAGATATTATTGTGATACAGGTGGAAAATCTTAATGAGGAGCATGTTGCCACCTTACTCACTTGACATTTCAGGATTATCGCATCCCATCGTAACATGAGCATCACAAAACAAAGCAAAAGCACAAACTACATCCATTATTCCACAGCATCAAGCTAATATAGTGATGACAGCCTACTTATTACAGCTTGTCATCAGAGGAAAAGATCCACTGGCGTGGCAGAACACAGACTGTTGTCTCTTATTACAAAAGATGCTGCTTGCTAGTATGGATCTGTTCCACCAGTATTTTGATCTCCAATTCTTAATTTTTGGACTGTCCTTTGGAGGGCCTGTTTACCTTACCAACTGACACACGCACTCACACAACAACAAAGTTGCCATGCAAAGTGCTTGTCTGTCATTGGGGACAAGTTGGGGTTCAGCATTTAGGCCAATGTCCCTGTGGACATGGGGACCAAACCACCAACATTATGATTATTTGCGCAACCTGCTCTGCCATCTGAGCCACTGCCGTCCTGCACTGTGCAGTCAGTTTATAAATTCATACCTATTCCCACTGTGTTCACAGACTTTGAGCTACACGTATAGAATGAGCATCCCAAACAAACATAAATATGACGTATGCTCTCCGCAGTGATGTAAATAATAGTCTATAACACCATTATATTCTAATTACCTAACGTTTGATAGAGCGTGCGGCAAGGTGCAAGCTCTGTTAAACGTTCAATGCGTCATACATCAAGCTCTGTTTTGGTGTGCAAGCATAGACTTGGACTGCAAAAAGATACTTTGAGTTACAGTTAAGCATGCACAGTGTGAGTAAAGCTCAAAGCATGAGAGAGCACGGGACCGAAGTAAACCAGAACACGGATTAAAAAGGAAGCACATCCGTTCTGTGAGATGGAAGTTTAAAATACAGTATAAACACTGTTATTATGACTACATTTGCCTTTTTTTCCATTCGCTCAGTGTAGCACACTTTAGCTGTGACATGGCTCAGTCACCTGCATGCTCATGAGCAAGTTCTATTACGCGTGCAGGAATTTAGTGCGAGTAGCATTTGCTATGCGGTTAATACTACAGTATAATATTATAATTTCTTCAAGAGTATGGTTTATCAAGCTCAGGACATACGGCATAAAAAAACAAATTATTTACCCTTTGTGAGGCATACACAAGCCCACATTGACATCTGTGAATTTATTAGTACAAAATGGCTTACTTTATATCTTCCTATCGTCCCAAAGTCTATGCAAACTACAGAAAGGTACAAACAGTGAACTGGGTCACTCCTGACTCTTATGCAAGTTACAATTGATATCATTTCAGGCCTGTTTTTCCAATCGAACCAAACACTCCTAGCACGCCAAAAGTCATTTGTCCTGCCAATTTTCCTAGTGCATGTCCAAGACCATTAGAAACACATGGCGTCCCTCTAACATAAACAAAAGGTATTTTATCTACCTCCATGTCATACCCCAGTGCCCGTAAAAGTGTAAAAATGTGTTACATGGCCTTGAATCATTTCTGTTCCAACCTTTCTAGCCTTAATCTAACTGTATACACTATGTATTACCATAAATCTGCAAATAGTTGCCTGTCCATTTTTTTTTTTTTTTAATCATAACATAACATAACATAATCTCTGTAAATCCTCCCAAATCTTAAGGCCAATACAGCTCCGCCCCACAAAGAATACAATAAATGTTCACAAAGTCAATCAAACATTCATTATTACTTATTGTTTTGAAGTAGTATTGTATGAACTAGTATAATTCCAAAAGTCGGAGGGCCATGAGCGGTCAGCCTGTAGCCTGATCATAATCACTGCAGGGTCACATTTTTTTCTAAGTCTGTGGTATGTGGCTCCTAAATACACAGGATGTTATGCAGTATGGGAGACATTTCCTTGTTTTGCTAGAGGAAGGACATTTTTTAAACTTTAAACTATGGCGGTCTGGACTCCAACCAAGTTATTTGTTTGAAATTCATAAAGCTCAAGCCCGCTTTGTTTTAAATTGTCATAAATCTCCACATTCTTTTTTTGTACTTACCTATAGTACCGAGACTGGAGGTACGTGGAACACACTGCTTTGGACACGTGACTGGCCGAGCCAAAGTCTATCACCTTCACTCTGTAGGGTTGCCTCACTGGGTCCACCAGCATTATGTTCTCTGGCTTGAGGTCTGCATGAATCAGACCCATGCTCTTCAGCTTTTTCAGAGCTGTTGCTACCTGCTGTAGCACAGGTCTGATCACTTTCAGGGGCAGCGGGCTGAACTTGTTCTGCTTCAGGAAATCGTACAGGTTCTGCTCAAGCATCTCAAACACCAGGCAGGTGTGGCTGCGGTGCTGGAAGCATTCAAAGGCTCGCACCAGGTTATGCTCATCTGCATTCTCCCCACTCAGACGAGCAAGGATCCCAACTTCAATTTGACCCTGCCGTGCATATGAAGGATGGTTCTTCAGGATCTTCACAGCCACTACCTCACTCGTTCCCCTCTTCCAGCACTTTACTACCTGTCCGAATGTGCCACGTCCCAAGAAATCCAGCACTTCATAAGTATTCTTCATGGAACACAGGACTTCATGCTGTACTACCTGATAGTCCCCATCCCCTCCTCCCGTCCCTCCTGCTGCACCTACACCCTGTTTGGAGGGAACCCCTCCGGCCCCCACGGCCGCGGGCGCCGTCACGGCCGCGTTCCCCACATTCGTCGTTTGCAACATGGCAGGCAACATTGACAATTCCTCCACAATCTGCATGGTGCTCCCTCGGTTCTCGAGCTCCTCACTTTTACGTTTCAGCCCACATCGCTGTGAGCTGTCGGCTGAGTTCAAACCTCCACAGTTCTCTTCTCTGTCACCCTCCTCCTCTTCGCCTCCCTCACCTCCTCCACTGCAGCAGCCCTCTCCCCTTCCCCCTCCTCCTGCCCCTGTTGCTCCACTGCTGCTCCCACTTGCTATGTCTGTCTGCTGCGGCTGCTCCTTATCCTGCGAGTGGACAACCCCTGCCTCCTGTCCCTGCTGGGCCACAAACGGGCCTGGTCCTCCTCCTCCTCCTCCTCCTCCTCTTTTACCAGGATGTTGTCGCTGCACGCCACGCACCACCACTGTCTGCACCGAGTACTCTTGTCCTCCACGCACTTTCAGACCCACTGCCAAGTCTCGGTTCACAAACGAGTGGGCTTGTTTTGTTGGGTGCACAATGCCAAGGGTTCTGCTGTTCAGATAAGTCCGCGGGTGTGCCCTCTCATGGTACACACAGCTGCTGGGCTCAACTTTGAGTTTCTTCACACTGCTAAAGGCACTTGTCTGGGTATGATAAATGTGTGGTGGGTAGACCAAGACTTGTGAGGCCATACCTGCAGAGAAAAAAAACAGAAAGGAAGCGATAATTAGATCAACAGTAAACAGAAGCCAAGTCGTCATGTTACAAAGAGAGAGAAGAAAACAGGCAAGCAAGAGTTGTGGAGGGCTACAAAGCCCACTAAAACCTAGCTTCAGTGGTGATTGTGCAAAACAAAAGCTATCTTTTTATTACATCATCAGTCAAAAAAAAAACAACAGAGTATAGTCCAAATGTGTTTCCCTGTCTTAGTTTGCAAAAGGTCAAGAGTGAGTTTAAGTTACGTAGAGTCCAAAAATCTAACACACACCATCATTCCGATGTTGTCTTTTTTTACTTCTACTTGATGATGTCACAACTAACAGTGCCCCACTACCATCTGTCCCCCCCCATCAACGCAACAGCATGCCCCATGGATCAGAGAACGAGAACATATTGTAGTGGCGTGCATCAGAACACCTTCACCATTCTGCCCCATCCACTGCAATCCCACAAACACCTCCACACAGCAGATGACTAACTTCTCAAAGGTTTGCCTGACCTTTTCCTGCCATTTCCATGCATCCTTCTGCAGGTCTCTAGGCAACCAATTGAGAGGGAGAGCGGATGAGAGACAGACATACAGAGAAAAATAAAGTCACAAAGCATCATCAGGCTCATGTGTCCAATTACCGAAGACACGGCGTATTCTTCCCTCTTCCCCCATCGTTTCTGTTTGAGGGAGGACTTCATGCTCACTTCACTCCTCGCTGAAATATTCTGAAACTAGAATATGTGCCACAAAACCAGAGCCAAACAACAGGAGTCGCACGATGCTGGTCATCTTTAAAAACAATATTCAAAACTGGCACAGTGACCTTATCAGGCACTCTCCTGTGTGCCATACTAAAGCCCATGACCTACTTTCATTCTAGGCAATTTAACTGAGATACTCCAAAGGTTTCCATACTTTAATCAACACTATTTACAGAAGCATGTTTACCTAAAAACCAAATTAGACTAATCTTAATCAATGTTCTCAGTGTTATTAACAAGACAGTCTCACAAGAACCACTGTCTTTCTCTTTTCTTTTTTTTTTTTTTTTTTACAAGGACATACAAGTGAATCAGGTTTGGGCTGTTAGTACCCCCGTTGAGCCTCCTAAAATAAATATCCCTGATGGAAAGCACACTTGTGTTGTGATAACAGTAGCGCCATGAGCCATCCCTTTGACTCTATTCTGAGCAGCAAGATAAGGTCAACCTATTCTCTTGACAGCTCTTTGCACCATCACACCCTGTGTTACTGTTTGGTGGCACTGTTTACCATCTTCTCTGTTAGAAACACTTCATCAGATTATCCCAAGCAGGGCTCAAAAAGGCAACATTAAGGAGTAAAATTAGACAAATAAGTGTCCTGGGTATCCAGTCCAAAAGGCCTACCAGTGTCACAAACATTTTCCTTTAATACTTCATACAGCTCCATGGCACTCGTACTGGTGTTCATTAGACTGAAAGTCAGTTAACAAGTTTTAATTACCACATATGGCAGCTGGCTGGGGCTTTTTGTGAGGAATTTGCATATTCCCCAGTGGCAGCAAGAGTCTCCACAGCCTGGAGACATGCCAGTTAAACTGGACAAATTCTTTAAGAAATGTTTGCGTGAGTGAATGTCTTGCCTGTCTTTGTCTTTCTTGATGTGTTAGCCCTGAAATAGACAGGAATAGTGCTGGGATTTGCTTAACCGTTGTAGTGCCCATTGGTAAACGCTCCTGTTTACAGCACAGTCCTGTAATTTAGAGTACGATTATTCATAATAGTCGCTATGTAGAATTTAAATTTTGTTAACTTTGATATTCCTAATAGTGAGTTTCAGATGCTGATCCTGATAAGACAGAGACACATATCAATACAAAGGTTCCCACTTTTGACACGATATAAATTTCCAAAATATATACTGTGATACAAAGCTGGTAAGGCAGATGCGATTCAAGACCTGAACTAACAAGTTCTAGTATGTGAATGTTTAAAAACAACTTCCTGGCATCCAGGAGGTGTCTGATTTACCCCGAATTCACTCTGCAACAGGACAACAAGTCCAAACACACAGGCACACTCATAAAGCACCATCATAACCACAAGAAGAACAAGGAGTCCTGCAACAGATGGTGAGGCCCCACAGAGCCCTGATCTCAACATCATGGAGTCAGTCTGGGATTACAAGAATGAAGAGAGGACACTGAGACAGCCTGAATCTCCAGAGGAAGGGTGACAAGTTTTCCAACATGCTTGGAACAACCTATGAAGCCAAATACATTAAAGTTGCTGTTTTAAAGACGGAAATTTGCTCACACCAAACATTTATCTGATTGAGGTTTTTCTGTTAATTGTTCTTCGTATAAAGCCACTTGACAAAGTAAAGCTAATGATAGCATTATTTTTGAAAACATCCTGAGAAATAAATTCACAGTAATTCATATTTTAAAGGCAGTTTCCACATACAGGAATTTGTTAGTCTAGATTGTGATTGGCTCTTGGATTGACTCACCTAAATTTCTTATTTTGTGTATCACACTGATCATTTTATTACTACAACCTCTATCAGTGGCCTAAATGTTAAAAATGCAAATTTCTATGACTAACACTTTAATGGCAATTCTAACAACACATGATAGCAACTACAGCTTTGTTTTTGTTTTTTAATCCACTTATTGTAGTAACAAGGTGTTAACATGTCCCAGTTAAAGTCTGTTTAAAACACATTTTAAGATTTGTGGAACTATTATTTTCTTGATGAGACCAGGTCCACATTTTTTGCTGTGTCTCTGGGTCAATTTTAGAAATTATTGTGACTGTTTTTAAAACATCTTAGACTCCAACTTAAACTACAAACAACTGTCTGGCTAATAACACATACAGGCTTCATTCTTAGGATAATTGTAGGGGTCTGCTTTAATTTGATAGTTCACAAAGAGGGTGGGGGGTGGGATGTATGTGTCCCACACCAGGCTCGCTCGCTCGCTCACACACACACACACACACACACACACACACACACACACACACACACACACACACACACACACACACACACACACACACCGCTATAATTACATATTTGCAGCCTGTGGATGTGCCTCTCTAAATTTGACACATGGTTGTGCGAACTGCACACTGCTCATTGATCTGTGATATGAGCAGTTCAGCCATGTTTTTGTCTGCCTCCTTCCAAAACATACCAACAAGCACCACTGCATTTTTAAAGAAGAAAAGACGGGAGAACCAGCGGAAAACAATGCAGTACAAAGGCGTGACAGGAACTGTACAAGTTAAGTAACAAATGGTCACATTTGGCTTTTCCTGTTTTTATCCTCTGCGGCAGCTTTCCCATGTGAATGCTGTTGATTTGTCCACAATGCCCGCAATGTGTCAGAGAGTAATGGGGGACTCTTGCACAGACAAGAGCATAATTCTGGTTTCTACACAATAATTGTTGCAGATTGAATGTACAGTGCCACAGGGAGTTTGTGCAAAAAGCACAAGGTAAGGTTAGCAACCAGAAGGTTCAAAGGTACATGGGACACACCCAAGCCAAATGCCAGCCTCAAAGTGCAGACTCTGCAAACAGACCTCACCTCTAGGGACACATTCTGTCGGTCACCTTAGTGGCGAATCGCATACCACAGTTGGAGATAAACCTGTGATGAATCCTACCATTTTTAACCTCTACATCTTTAAATCATGCAAAGAAGAGGACCACATTATAGTGATCTTCCAGAGGGGGTTGGGGGGGGGGGGGGGTCCTGTGAGGGGTTTACTAAACAGCAAACCAAGAGTTTCCAGTGTTTGCTTCATCACCGTGAAAACAATAATCCGAATTGTAACTACATGGCAGGAAACAGCAGACAGCGTGGCCATTTCATATGAAGACAAAGACATGTCACTGTGCTGTTTTCAAGTCTATGTTTGATTGAGATTGTCCATAGAGAAGAAAACAAGTTCAGTCTAACACGAGGATGTGAAGTAGACAGCCTTTGTTGCTTCAAAGGCAAAAAAAAAATGGCAGCTGCTGCTATTATTACCATCTGAAGCCAGATACTCCCCTGGTCAGCAGTGAGGCTCCTCCTGTGGTGTTGCATTACATCTTTCAAAGCTGCAAAACCTTTCCATCAAGCTTGAGCTACTAAGTAATTGCTCACAGTTGAACTTTTGACCCTAGCCTACTCAAAGTGAATTTGAAAATAAACTAAACACCAGACACCTGTCCACAAGGAACAAATGATACCAACAGACAAAACAGAACAGACAAACAGGTAACAGTAACCACATGTTGTGGGGGGGGGGGGAGAGACAATAACCATTAGAGATCCCACAATACTAGCGTAAAGATGACCCGTCCCTGCTTTTTCTACAGACTAACTTCGCTGCCGGTTTACTGACAGACAAACAATGCCTCCCATTCTGTGTTCATACATTTCATACATAAAGATGAGGTGGAATACCAGCGCAAAATTGCTACCTTGAACAGTCTTGCGGCCGGGCGATGTGTCGATACGTTATTGTATCCTGATATGAGACTAGATATCATCTTAGATTTTTTTTTTTTTTTTTATATCATAATATCACTCTCATGTATCCAAAGCCATCCTGCAATGGGTTTGGATGTGGTAACCCCAAGCTAGTCAAATAGAGGCAACTGGACCCAAACTGTGCCAGTGTGCTCAAATGACAAACCCGTGCTGTAAAAGTTAGTTAGGAACTGTATAATCTATTCATGGATATTTGCTTGACTTCACAGCTCAAAGCAAAACTGTGTTGCTGTGATCAGTGAAGCTTAGATTCTGAATATGTGAGCTATAAATGTTTCCCTTCCTACAGCATCTCAAACCAGACACATTAAGCATTCACACTTCAGTCAAAAGGACAGATGATCATGAAAGGGTTTTGGGTGTCATCATGCATTCATGGAGCCCGTTAAGCGTCTTCTTTCTGTACAAAATGTGAGCAAAAAAATAAATCAATATAAAAGGCAACAAATATAAAAATGTAATTAACTGAAGACAAAAGTCATCTATATTTATTATAGCGAACATGGACGTCATGATCTTTGTATTCGACTGGAGCACAGCGTAGCATCAAATGCAAACATCAGTCCAGTTAGTTCTTCAAACCACACGATTCAACCCTGATGACTAATGACAGACTGCCTTCCAATAAAACAAAAATCCCAGCAAAATCAGGGCCTCGTGATAGTGGTAAAAATGAAAAGCATGACTTGTTCCACTCAAAACTGAGATAATTATCTCCCAAGATTTTTTGAGACACACATTTATTTATTTTTTTAAGAATATGCACAAGCAATATGATTGTGAGCCACTCTACTGGGTAAAGGACACAGGGCTTATTGCTTGACTAACAGATACCAAACCTGCAGCCAAATGTAACCTGTGCCCCAAAATACAGAAGCCTATTCTAGTTATGAAGGCAGAGTGCTTTCACAATATTCATCCCTTGTTAGCGAATCATTTTTTTCCACCTTCAGCTCATGACAGTTATTAAGAGCCTGCTTCAGTCCCGTGTGATCCTCGAGGATTCTCAGTCTGTAGGTTCAGACTGTTAATGATAAAGTCATGAATGGTGATATAACAAAAATAAAACTGTCTGGTTAGTGTATAATTCTACAGTTCAGCTTGATCCCAAATCTGCCATAGCCTCAAAATTCAGCATTTTTCACTTCTGCAGATGGTACAACATGAAGAACAGTGGCGGGTTTTGTGGCGATGACCAGAGCAATATGTTTGGCTAACTCAGGCAATAAGTCATACTGTTTTTCCAAGTTTGACCTGTTGACGCTCAGCAAGGAGGTCTTCTTGGATACTGCTCAAATGAGATGATGAATTCAACCGCAGACTGTGAGGTGGATCTAAAACACCCACTTTAGTCCCAATTCCCTGTTGCCATCCCCTAAGCGCTGAGCAAGGGTTGCCGTCTTAGGTCCCCGCCCCATAACCTCACTAGACACTCTGCTGCCTCGCCTGTCTCGTGAACTTGATCTTCTGTGCTCATTAGATAAAAAAGGCCCTCTATTTTGTACAGCATGTGACCTCATGATATTTCCACTGCGAACTTATGACTATCATTTAGCAGTCTTCTACTTGTTAGATAAGCGCCTGTTCACAAGCGATATGCTGTATAGTTGACTATTATGCAGAGGGGATAGTGCATTAGGTGTGTAGTGGTATGTGCCTCAGGTTTGGTTTAATTTTCAAATAATAACAACATTTAAAAGTGTCTAACTAGCCCGAACTCTCACAGTTAAGGCACTCAAATGCTGAGTGCTATCAATAGGAAAACATTCTGACCCATAAAGTGTGAGCTCCATACGGTGGCTGATTGTCTGTGAGCACTGAAGTCACAGTTTCTGTCTGCACAGAAGGGCTGGTTGAAATGTGTAGTGGGAGCTAACACGTAGTCCAAGTTTAAGAAAATCTTACAAAATGGTACAGATGTTCTTGTGAAAAATGGCACACCCCTAACTCGTGCTCTAGAATTGTCCATTCCGCAGTGCAAGCACAGAGACATAAATATATTTCTCAGTAATGGTTTGGATCATAAAGTGTACAAAAGTAAGTAGGTCTCATTCAGAACAGAACGTTGTGTACTAAATGATTTGGGACTAACACACGCACCGTTACTGGCCTGTAGTAAAAGCTGTTTTAAAAAAAAAAAAAAAACACATATTGACAACCAGCTAGTCCACTTTATGATAACACTTTGCACAAAATATAAGCATTTGTGCTTCCAAAATGAAAATTACAAACAAAAATAAACAGAGGCCTCATAATCCCTAATACTGGTCCTTCTTGCTTTCTGCAACAAAAATATGAAACATTTTTGATGTATGCCAGCAGTCCAACAGAAAATATATGAAATATGTGTAGGGTGGGTTTATTTTCTAGGCAATGTTTAAATACCAATTTTAACAAATAAACTTATTTATCAGTTAATGGGAAACATCACCATTTTTCTCTCAAAAAACAACAATTTGCATTCAAACTTCCAGCCAATAATGTCTTTCAAACATGTATTACCAGCTGTCACTAAGTTGCACACGTTGAAATACTACCCAGACAAACAAGCATTTATATTGATCGGCAAAAGCACTGATCATAGCACCAAACAAACTGTTGCACTCATTGAACCAGCCATGAATATAGTATTAGTTGCATTCATGAGTTCTTTTGCCTCACCAGTTTCTGGAAAACAGCATCTCAAGTGTTATTTAAATCCAGGCTTCTGACCAGATCACAGGATACATACACACAATTATGCTCTGGGAGCTATTTACTTCCTGAGATAACTAGACATTTTCCACCCATCACTTTTGTGATTCAAGTTACAATGCAACATCATCTTGTCATGGTGGTCTCCCCAAAATCTCTCATTCTGTTGTTTACTGCCTAATGTCAGTACGCAAACTTTAAGATGCCCTCACTTAGAAGCAAGTCTTTA
This sequence comes from Embiotoca jacksoni, assembly GCF_022577435.1. Taxonomy (NCBI): domain Eukaryota; kingdom Metazoa; phylum Chordata; class Actinopteri; family Embiotocidae; genus Embiotoca; species Embiotoca jacksoni. Next base: position 12,338,809 of record NW_027185414.1, on the reverse strand, counting down.
AGTTGGCCACAATACATATAACCAGACGCTCCATGTATAGCAGCTCTGTACAGTCATTACAACACATGCAAAGGTGGGGAAATAAAATGCATGAACTTTCAGGAGTAAAGGCAAACACCACATTTCTATTTCTAGTTTGAGCATTTTACATTTTACAAAAGAACTTCAAGATGGTTCCCGACCTATAAATAGCTGGTAGAGCAAACAGTCATGCCTAAAATTGTATAGCACTAATTTATTTTGCTGGTAGTTGTTGGTCTTGTCCAAACTCTTTACAAAGGAGCGCAGTTATAAATCCTGTACTTCCTCTTTAATAAGCCCAACACTCAACGTGGCAATATACCAAGTAGATCATTACAGCTGACCTCGGTATGATTAACCTGACATTAGTTTACACTTTGGGCTCTTACTCTTGTCTTTCACCGTGTTTACACTGGCGGTTCAGGAAAATCATCTTTTTTTTCTTTTTATAGCTGGTGTTGGTGTATAAATGCAAAATGAGGTGTACTGCAACTTAACTTATGCACGAGAAACCAGCTCCAGTCACCAGGATATATTCGACCACATCAAAGAAGCCTCATAACAGTGACGAGCATTTACCGGAAGTGTTCTTTATACAATTGTGCTAATCGTTAGCTACCTTCCAATAACACGTGGCATCACTACACATGTGGAACAAAACGTATATTAGTTATAATCAAGCGAGTGTGACAAGAGGAAACGCGTGACTGTAAAGTTTAGCCAGCTCTTATACTGGTTCATCGTTACCGTCCTGCTGCATTTGTTTTGCTACCCTTAGCTTAAACCCCCCCCCCCCCCCGAGTTACTTGCGAAGACAGGCGTGAGGCACACACGAAGTAACACAGCACCCACCGGTTCATTCACCTGGTCCATCCCGTCGGTGTGGAGTAGGCTAACATAAGGCAAATCAACCGGTACAGCAAAAAAAAAAAAAATACAACGAATAATCTCAACGTTAAGCAAAAAAAAAAAAATGCTGGTAAGAAAACACGGGGTCGCCGTGACAACGCTGAAAAACAGCAAACACCGACGAGCTCACGGTAACGATGATCAGCAGCGTCATCGACACCGCCGCTGCACGGCGCGATGAAACAATTCACCTTTAGCGGATCAATTATTCAAAGTGTCGACAAGCTGAAACAGGTGACAACGTTACACGGGCTTTTGAAAAAGCTCACCAGCTAAGTTTGTAGCTAAGTTGTGACTTCGTGTTACGTCACGTTTAAACGTATCGTTTCTAAAGTTGAGCGGAACAAACGAAACGCGGTCGGCAGCTTCTCCCTCCGTCTCTTACCTTCACATAGAGTCACTATAAGTATAATCCAGGGCTTCTCTGAACATGTTATGGACTTATAAATCCATACCATGCACAGTTCGCCTGCATTGCTGCCATCTTGTCCTAGACGACAGGAAGGGAGAGCTCGCTGTCGGTAACGCCACCATCTCCCACATTTTAAACATTAAATAACTCTTGCATATGTGTGTCCGGGAGCACCACACCGAGCCCAAGTTGTAGCTACACAGTTCAAATGTCTCTCCGTCCTCTTTGGGCAGTGTTGCCCATCTCTGAAAGGGCGTCCGTTCCCCCTGTCTAGACGTGCGGTTCCGCGGCCCTGCCAGCCTCTAACATGTCCCTTTTCTCCAGCAACTGGAAGCAAATGTTTGTGAACTGACGGCATTGGTCAGACCGGAGTAGTCGATCACAGAAAGCAAGTACGTTCACAAAGATTGAGTATTTGATGGTAGGCAAAAGGAATACAATACTAATGAAACACAATACAATAGAGACTTTTATATATATATATATATATATATATAAGAAAAGTCTAATATTCAATAAAGAACTGGTGACAACTACACATTGTGTACTCACCTAAAGACTAAATAGATACATTTTAAATTTGGCCTATGTGTAACTAAAATGATGAGGAAAAATAAAGAAATAGAAATTTGTGATTACTGGGGTTACGACACAACTTATCAATAAAACACATTAAAGCTAAAGGGTCTTTGCTCTACATTTGCTATTTACTCCCCTGCAAGATGCAGGAATATTTTTTTTTTTATAAGATAATCACATCCTGATAGTCTCCTTGGCTCTGCATTACAATATAGAGCCGAGGAAGCTTTAAAGTTAATAATGATGTGCAGTAAATCAAAATCAATGAGAACGCTGTATATTTTGTGTAATAGCCATATGTATTGTGATATATATATATATATATTTTTTTTTTATTGTTCCAAGTGTTGATATTATTTCTCAGAGTGTTTAAAAAGCTGTAAGGACAAGTACAATACAGACTTCTGCAAGGTACTTCAATGTTTCTTTCTTCTTCAGCGAAGCATTATAGCAGCAGAGACCTCTTAAGGAATTGAGTGGGGGGTGTACAAGCTGAAGTCCACTGCTCAGACAGTCAGGAGGCACCCAGCTGACAAAAAGCTGCTCATAAGCCCCTGAGAGGACCAGTTGTAATCTAATCCACCAAAAGACATTTGTCTTTGTCAGTCCTCATCTGCCCCCACACCATTTACAGACAACAAACCACCTGGCCCGGTCAACAGGAAAGAAGATGGGAACACCTCTTGTCTAACATGGTTCATCATACGTAAAGACAGCTTGGATGGTAATAGAGGGATCAGAGTAAAACTAAACCCCCTGGAAGTTACTGTATCTTCTCATGAAAGACACAATGTCTCCATTGTCGGGTGATATGTTGTCCCTCATCAATGAAAAGGGACGCCATCAACAATGTCCTTCATTATAACATATTTCACATCTAATTAAATCATGGGATTCTTTTTCTAAAATGTAACTATATCTTTAGTTGTTTTTTTTTCTAACCAACAAAGATTGGGCCCAGTAAGACTCAGTCACACTCACAAATAATATAAAATATCTGGTGCGTAATTAAGGAGACGTTCTGTAAGATCACATATATCATAAATACATGAGCGTCAGTGCGAAAAAGCGGTGTTTACTTGTGTTGGAATAAATGTTCTGTGGTCTTTTATTCTGGTCTGGTCGAGCGACTGGCCAGACACATATACAAGCGCACGCTCCCCGCGGCTATCATTTGTCTCCCCCTATTGGCCAGCAAGGCACCCAGCAAATTACAGCACAAAACCAGCTTTTGTTGTGTTCTGTTGTGTGATATTCTATAATTTTATAAAACAATGACAAAAACCTGCATAGTTTTATAGATAAAGTGGGTTAAGGCTCATAAGCCCTATGGATAGGAGTTAGGGCTGTGTATCTACATTTGTCTAACAGCCACGGCCAGAAGCCGCCTATTGGACAAAAATCGAAAATTAATTATGAATCACCTCAATGCACGTCCTTGGCATGGCTTCATCATGTTCACACGACAGTAAGACGTAATTTGCAAAAAAAAAAAAAAAAAAACTTTACACCGTGCATTTCTTTCTTTTTTTTCTTTTTTTGTGGTACATTTCTCTTTTTGGAGTAGGTTTAGGACAAGGCAAAGAAGTAGTGCACGTACATAAGTGTGATATCGAGGGCACACCCTCTACAACCTAATCTCCCGACTGGAAAAAAAAAACAAAAAAAAAACATACAGTGTGATAATACATAATTTGCTCAGTCACATGTGTTGTAGTCATCTTTTTTGTTGTTGTTGTTGTTGTTTGTTGTTGCGGCGATCAAGGTTTTATTTTGAAAGACTCACGCCGGAAGTGCTATTGTCGTTCCCACCGGCAGACCGGAACTTCAGCTCCACGCCATTTTAAGACATCGGCGAGCCGTTGAGCAGCTACTTGCTTCGCGGCAATGTGATCGAATCCTTTGAAACTATGCCGATGACTTAGTGGTTTTAAAAGATCGCAAATTACGTTATTATTTGACCGCTAAGCCAAACAGATATAAAAACCCACCATTTCTAACCCAGAATACTCCTCCAGCCATGTCGACCGAGGGACCAGCCGAGCAGGTAGCTACCTACTGTTCCTCCGAGGGGCGAGCCGATAGCATGTGTTAGCTCCGTGTGTTGTGTTGGATCGTGTTTTTGGGGTAATCGTCGTGTTTACGTTACGATTTGACGCTTTAGACGGTAATTGTTTGCTCGTAGTTCACAGTTACGCAGACGGGAGTGTGGTTTGCTTGGGTTTGACGCAAAGCTAAAAAATAAATAAATAAATTTAAAAAAAATAAAAAAGTTAAATCTGTCTTGCGCCGTCAATGATCGACTGTAGCGTTGTTGCTACTTGACGCCAGATGAGGTGAGCCGACCTCACACATCGCCCCGACGTGAACCTTTACGTTCACGTGAAACCTCGACTTGTTAAATCGACGGTTTTGCAGCTAGTTTTCAGTGTTGGTATAATCTAGCTAGCTAAGCCAAGCGTGGGGGAAAAAAAAATCATGTTCAGTGTTTTTAAAACTTGATTTAGCAAACAAATACTCGCGAGCTTTGCCTTCGTTATGCTGCGGGGAGGTGACTTAATTATTCAGGGTCCATTAAAGAACATTTAACCCGAAGCTATATATATATATATATATATATATGTATATGTGTGTGTGTGTGTGTGTGTTAAATGTTATGCTGGCTCTCTCCAGCCTCGGGCCCTGAGAGACGTCATTACAATGCACTACCAGCCGATAGAGAGCCATAACCATTTCTGTCCTGTGCCTTTGTGTTGTCTTGCAGGCTGCTGCTGCTGCTGAGTATATTCCCGAGAAGGTGAAGAAGGCAGAGAAGAAGTTGGAAGAAAACCCATATGACCTTGACGCATGGAGCATTCTGATTCGAGAAGCACAGGTTTAGTGACACAGAGTTGTATTCCTGGGGTTAAGGAAACTGGGACTATGGGTGGGGGGTCAAGGGTCCTGGGTTTCTTTAAAAATTCAAAGCACTAAAACCTTTTCCTTCCCATTATGGTACACATGACTGCTTCTTGGTATGTTAAATAGTGTGGAATGTAAATGCGTTCTCCTTTTTTAGAACCAACCCATAGATAAAGCGAGGAAGACATATGAGCGACTTGTCTCTCAGTTCCCAAGTTCTGGCAGATTCTGGAAACTATTCATTGAAGCTGAGGTTACAAATTTTTCTTTTCCTTTAGTGTGCATGGCTGGGATTTTTTTCTAACATGATGATCAACAATGTGATTTTCACACAACCAAAATGTTTCTTGCTGAAGTTTAAAGTCACAATTCTTGGTTTGAATCATTGAGCCTGGCTACTTTGATTGGACAGCTGGACCCCTGCGTAGTTTCCACCACAAACTTTTTATCCATATTCAAGAATATTAAATAGACCTTCTTTAAACCTGCCTTTTGAGTAACATGCACAATGATGGGTTTTGAACTTTGAAGAATAATGTGAAACACTTTGTCAGAATTTGACAGGCTCCATAATATTTAAGAATTGTGCCTTTAAACAACTACAAAGGGGAAGTCATCTCAAACCGTTTCTTTTTCTCATAAAACTCTTTTCATGTTCCCAGGATATTTAAAAAAAAAAAAAAAAAATACATATTCTCTGCGCCGTATTTAAATGGGGTAAAGTGCATTTGTTGCATGTTTGGTCTGCAACAGTATTAAAACTATTTTAATAGTATTGGAGTGCATTAGCCTTTTATTCACTTGTCGTGTCAATTTATTGCCTCCTGTGTCATTTCTTTTGGGTAATTTTATAAACAAATATTTTGTTTGTGTGGCCCATTCTTTCCTTGAGACATTCCTCCCACCCCCCACCCCACCCCCGCCCGCTCCTGAATACATGACGAGTGACCCAGTTGCCCTGATACCATCAGTAGGCTTTGCTCTTACGCAATCAGCTTTTGATATGATGATTAATTTTCCCTTGCACATAATTTTTGCTAACCTATTGATGTGCATTTTCTAATGCCCTGCACCTCTGTCGATGACGTCTGCAGCTGGTGTTAAACACGTTGTTTGCCCAACATTGTACAGCGCTATCAAGCAGTGGAATTCAGCTCCCAGTTAAAAGGCCAGTGTGTACTTCTGCAAAACACTTACCTCTCTGCTCTATGTAGCGTTTAGGGTGAAATTGTTGTGGTTTGTTGTTGTAGGGTTTCTCCCCAGGGTGAAGCTGCTCCCTATCCTCTCGTAGCTCCCCCATACCCTCACTCCTGTTCTTCACCCACTTAAATGGTAAAACAATACAATGCTGCCTTTTGCAAATAGACTTGGACTTCTCAGCAACCAGTGCAAAGTTTTTTGTTTTTGTTTTTTTCCTTTAATTGTGCCAGGAAAGCTTCAGTCTTCACACTACTAACATGCTACCAACTGCCACCAGTGATGACAGCATGCTACGTCATAGAGAAAGAATCACGCTTACGTTACCTATTAGTAATGGGTAATTTGCAGCATGCAGGGGAGAGACAGGCAACACAGATTTTATATTTTGATTGGTTTGAAACCAGTCTAGCATTAAAATGCTCTGTGAAAATGTGTGTTTTGTTCACTTAAATGAGACATGTTCTCCTAGACTAGTACAAATTACAAATACAAAGGAAGACCATCAGTGAATGGTGAGCTATATACTAATCTCTGCATCTTTAAAAGACACATTCGCAGATAAAGACATGAATACTTAAATGTTTTGCATGTCAAAGGATCTGGTAAGATTCATGAATTTACGCTTGAGAAGCTGTGATTAAGAAGTGCTTTAGGAACAGTGAATGGGGAAGTGGTTTGAAAATATTAAGTGCTATAACCCGGAATGAAATTTGTTATGCGCATAAACATTACTTCCCCAAAAAAACTAATTTGAGTTCAAAGCTTATTACTTATTCAAAGGAAATAGTCAAGTCCCTTAATGGTGACAGACAAATTAGGTCTTAAAAAAAAAATTCTAACCTTTTTTCAGCCAACTTAATTTCTTTCACTTATAATGTCACCCTCTCTCCCCACTAAACTCCAAACACAGTCAATTTCAAAACATGATTAGTTTGTCATATCTACGTAGAGGTTTTTGTTTGCTGAAATGACGCACTGGATATTTGAACTGGTTCACCAGGTTTTTTGTTTTTTTTGTCTTGTTGATCATTTGAAAGCAGACGGTTAAAACTGAAATCCAAGGCCTGTGTTGGAAAATATTTGAATTACTTACCACTCAGTTTGTAACCAATAGTATTAAGACATGTCGTCTTTGGTAAGTATGTGGAGGAGCTCTTATCCTTCCCCTTTTATCAGGGCTACATGTAGGCTTGATTTGAAAATGTAGTTGTTTTTTAAAGACAACTGTTAGAAAACAAAAATGGATGTAAAATTCCTTCCATTTTTTGTTTTTATTTCATTTTATGGTCACACTAGACCACCGTGTATTCTCATTAAAGGCCCTATTTGCAAAAGTTGCCCACAAAAAAACAAAATCCAACCAAGTTTTTTTTTTTTTTTTTTTTTTTTTCCATTATCGCTTTTTTGGTTCCATTTGTTAAAGATTCCAGCTCAGTCATTTATTTCACTAAGTGCATTCACTAAAAAGCCCAACTGTAAAGGATCATGTGCACCTTTTAGCGAAGGTTACCAGCACATGTTGGCTCAGACAGACGTGAGAGTTGCTTGTTGATTTATATTTGGTCGCGTTGCCTGAGAACACGAGGTGCAGATTTAACATGCAGAGTGTGAGAAGAACGTACTGAGGCCACCTTCCTTTTGCAGAATACATTTCTTCATTTTATTCAAAGATTGCTTTTCATTGTTGAAGCAATCCCAGAGAACAAAATATAGGCCATCTTGAGGGAGAAAACCAGCAGAGACTAAGAAACATTCATAACTCAACTCAGCTTAGAGTCTCATTTATTTTCTCTTAGAATGGATTCTTATGTCTTGCACCTGCAATGTCATAGTTCCTACTGCATAACTTGTTTGAAAGTGGGAACCAAATACAGTTAAGAAACTGTTGAGGTTTGAGAAATCTTCAGTGTAGTTATTTTATAGTTGATGTGGGGGAATTGTGTTGTTTTACTAATATGTTTCTGCCTATTACCTGCTTTCTCTACCTTTAGGTGTTTGTATATTTAATAAGCTCCCATTTTATTGTGTAATGTTATGTGTAATTTTTCTTCTTCTTTTTTTTATATATCAAAGCAAACTGCTAGTGTGCTTACAGGATCATATAGGTGTGTTTTTTTTTAGGGGGTAATCTTCAGTAGGATTTGAAGTCAGTAGAAGTGTGTGCTTTCATGAGGTGATTATGTAACCTGCTATTAATGTCTCACTCTTAAAGCAGAACGTAGTTACACGGTAATGTAGGAGGAACATTTAGACATTTCTGTAACTATCTCAGCAGGCTCATCCAAACATGACATCATTATAGTGCAACTCGTGTCCATTATGTAGCTGATCTGTTTCAGTGTAGCTACAGGAAAACATGAGGTTTGCCTCAGATGGGGGAAGAACTTTTACTGACTACTTGTGATTTTATCACACAGAATTCATCCCTTAATTGAATATGCTGCATTTTGTAATGCTTAGAAACGAATATTCAGTGTAATGTTTCATTTTAATTGTTTTTAAAGCTTGATTAAATATCTTAAAATTGTATGTGCGGTGTCACATGATCTTTACAGAGGAATTTATGCTTTTCTTGGCTAAAAAAAAAACGTTCTATCAATGTTTTCATCAGGCGATCCATTTTTGAAACTCCCCACCTTAATGCTTCTTTCATATTATTTGAGATTTGCTGGTGCTTTTTGGCTTTTATTTTGAAAAGGGAGTAGTGCAAGTTACTTTTGTAGGGTATTTTAGAGTCATTGGCATTTAATAGTCTTAGAAATACATAGTTTCAAGAAATAATTTCTAGTCCAGGGAATGTAGAAAGTTTTATTTTTCTTAACCTGTGCTGTACGAGAGATTAACCTGTCCGTTTACATGAAATGCATGCAACACAAATTAACTTTTCATCTTGAACTGTGAGATGTAGCAATTTTCTTTATATGTTGTAAAGAGTTAGTACAAAGCACAGTAGATACAGGTTACAGGTCTTATGTGTTCTTTGGGCCGCAGTGGGCAGTTGAGGTGAGAAGAGGACAGGATCCTATGTGTGTGTATGTATATATATATATAGAGAGAGAGAGAGAGAGAGAGAGAGAGAGAGAGGAGTTGCAGTCACAGCATTTAGATTGTGTATCAAATCAACTGGCATCAGGAGCCTTGAGAAAAATGTTTATAGCAGGTCAATCAACCAATTTGACAGGATGGAATTCAGTTTGCAGTATCGTGTGAATATCATTGACAGAGTTATGTAAACCTCACTGTGGAGGCAGGCTTTTACTCTTCAAGCTTCTAGCTTCAAGCAGTATCAGTGCATTGTTTTCATAATTTCTCCCTCTCTCTCTCTCTCTCTCTCTCTCTCTCTCTCTCTCTCTCTCTCTCTCTCTCTCTCTCTCTAGCCCTCCTTCCCCCCCCACCCCTCCCCCCCATCCCTCCCCCTCGCCCCATTGCCCCCTTGTAACCTTTTACTTATTGAGGCCACAGTAAAACGGTCACCTTAAAGCAGGGCACCAAACTCCCTGAGTGTTGTAGGGAAGTTTCCCTGCCATGTAAACAATTCCTTGTGTCTCATCAAGGCCAGGTTAAAGCTGTTTTTTTTTTTTTTTTTTCCATTTACTTTCTACAGTGCTGCAGTGCTTATACTACAGAAATAAGAGCCTCAGCTGTCTGTACTGTAGAGTGCTGTGAGATTATTGCTTGAACTCACCAGTGCTGCAACAGTGTTTACAAAAGGACCACGCACACCCGAGGCTGTGAAAGGACATGTGCTTTATACATTTCAAATACTGTATTTCTTAGGTTTAGAGTCCCTTTTTGATATTTTTCTTGAAATTAATATTCTAGTTCTGCATTGATTCTGTAACACATGGTCATCAGTGTTTTTCTGGGTTATGTGGCACCACTACAAAGAAAATAAACCCCTTTCTAAAAGTAATTTGTCATTCTTGTGTGAATTTCACTTTGTTGATCTTTAAGGTCCTGTGGGAGTGTGTGCGTGTGCGTGTGCGTGCGTGCGTGTGTGTGTGTGTGTGTGTGTGTTTGAGTGGTTACATCTGCATGAATGCATGTTTCCTGTAAGCCATAAAAGTAGAGGAGAGTTTTGTATTAACATTACATTTACACTCTTATTTACAGATCAAGGCTAAAAACTATGACAAAGTAGAAAAGGTAAGTGTCCATCACACTCGTGGAAGCTGATGATGTGTTCTTTTCAAATCTGGGAAGTCTTGGGAGGGAGACTGTTTCTCATTATTTTAGCTGTTAAGTAGAGTAGTGACTTGTTGATTAATTGATTAGTCGATTGACAGAAAATTCATCTCAGACTATTTTGATGATTGTTTTTTGTTTTGAGTAAATAAAAAAAATGCTGAACCTTTTTGATTGTAGCTTCTTAAATGTAAATATTTCTGTTTCCTTTTGTCCTCCATGGTAATAAACTGAATATATTTTGCTTGTGGAATAAGGTGGTCAGGACAAAACATGGAGTTTTAGGCTGTACCTCGGATTTTTCACCATTTTCTAACATTTTGGAGACCTAGCAGCTCATTGATTTTAAAAAAACAAAACAAGGAAAAACAATTCATTAACAACTTGTTGCTTCCCTACTGTAAATTACTTTGTGATTACCACTGAAATATGCCTTAAAGTCAAGGTATTACACTGCATCTGAAAATGAATGTGAAAGTAATTTAATTTTGATCCATATAAGAGAACATGTTATTTAAAAAAATAAATAAAGGTCCTTTGAAGTTGGACTTGGTTCCCCTGCATACTGATTTTCAACCCTAACTATTATTTTACACAGACTGCAGATAGTACTTCCATGGCTTTATAATAAGCTTATAAAAGGATTGTATATTGTTTAATTTCTTTGACTGATAATCACTTTTTTAGAATATAACCATGATTTAAATGCAATATATTTAATTGGTTACACTGATAAACTCTGCACTTTCTCTCTCGGTCACCACACTTTAAGTAAACACTGCGAGAGGATCTTAAAATGTCTACTTTGCTCAGAATTTGTCTGAATGTTAATTTAACACCTCCAACTATTTGTAGACCTTTAAAAAAAAAACTGGGGCTCATTCATTTGATCTTGTTGAAGCTCGCTGAAAGGATCTTAGTCTTGTCTGAAGAAGCATATTAACTGAAGAGCCCTGCACAACTGTTCTGCATACAATCCCCCAAATCTGACACAGGCTTAAGAAAAAGCACTTTTCTGGGTTTTCCCCAGTGCAGTTAAAATCCTGCAACAAGGGCTATGCCACAACTGATGTGTTTGTTTGTTTGCTTGAACTTGGGTTTATAAAATAAGTGAGACACTGAAGATGGCATACAAAATGTGTGTTTCTGTCTTTCTTCCAGTTCTTTTATCTAACGTCTCATTGCCCCTGCAGTTGTTTCAGAGATGTCTAATGAAAGTGTTGCACATCGACCTGTGGAAATGCTACCTCTCATATGTTCGAGAGACCAAAGGGAAGCTTCCAAGCTACAAGTAAGACAGCGTGCTGCATTGTGGGTTTGATATACTGCCCTGCTGTATGATACACATTTTACATCATACTTATCTTACATAACTTCTTACCCTTCAGAGAGAAGATGGCCCAGGCGTATGACTTCGCCCTGGATAAGATTGGCATGGAGATTATGTCTTATCAGGTACACAGATATGAACTATTGATTTGTACAAGTATCAATTTCTCTTGACTACCGTCACCGAGCAGCTTTTCATATTCTCTCTCAGATTTGGGTGGACTACATCAATTTCCTCAAAGGAGTGTAAGTGTCTTATATTACATATATGTGTGTGTGTGTATATATATACATATATATATATATATATATATATGTATATATATCATATTGTCATACTTTATAAAGTGTGGTAGCAGCTCTAAAATGTTGACATTTTTGTATTGTGTTTAATTAGTGAGGCTGTGGGCTCATACGCAGAGAACCAGCGAATCACTGCTGTTCGGAGGGTGTACCAGAGAGGCTGTGTGAACCCCATGATCAACATCGAACAGCTCTGGAGAGATTATAGCAAATACGAGGAGGCGAGTGACCCACCCAGGCTTCTGACCTTTTTTCTGTCTTCCTACATATGTTTGCACTCATGGAGTTCTAGCTGTTTAAACATGGGAGTTGAGCTGTGGAGTGCTAGACTGACTTGTCTATTTCATGAGCAGGGAATCAATGTGCATTTGGCCAAAAAGATGATTGAAGATCGAAGTAGAGACTACATGAATGCCAGGAGGGTGGCTAAGGTGAGCCACTGAGCAAAGCGTCCCAAATCTGCCCAGAATCCTGCTTTGAAACCTTGTCCTATACTGTCTTAGTAAAGTAGTAGAGATTGACGTATGGTCTGCAATATTCAGGAGTATGAGACAGTGATGAAAGGGCTGGACAGGAATGCACCCTCAGTACCACCTCAGAACTCCCCTCAGGAGGCCCAACAAGTCGAAATGTGGAAGAAGTACATCCAGTGGGAAAAAAGCAACCCACTGCGCACAGAAGACCAGACTCTCATCACAAAGAGAGGTAACTGATGTGGCCTAGAATTATTGTGTGCAAATCTGTTTATAAAATATGCCCATGCTGCAATGCAATTTTACTCATTTTGAAAAAATATGTTTGTAAATAAATCATTTATGAATATTTGTGTTATGTAGGAATGCAGCCACTAGAGGGCATATATTGTCACTTTTATCAGTTTAGATGTGCAGACTTTGTGTTTTATGAATGGCCGGATCTTGTAGTAATTTGTTGCTGTGTTCTGCTCTGCAGTGATGTTTGCCTATGAGCAGTGCCTGCTGGTGCTGGGCCACCACCCTGACGTATGGTATGAGGCAGCACAGTATCTGGAGCAGTCCAGCAAACTGTTGGCCGAGAAAGGGGTACGAGATGAAACCTACCAATTTCATTTTACGATCGATTCTTTTTCAGAGAACTCCCACTTTAAGGCAAACTGTCCCACAGTTGTAAATCTTTTTCTTTTTTCTTTTTTTTTCCCTCTCAGGACATGAATAACTCAAAGCTGTTCAGTGACGAGGCAGCTAACATCTATGAACGTGCCATTGGGACTCTCCTGAAGAAGAACATGCTTCTGTACTTTTCATTTGCTGACTATGAAGAGGTGATCGTCCAGTTACATATTCAGCACAAACACTAACCAAGACTGCAAGAGACACTTATCAGCATATGCCTTTTGCCGTCCTCACAGAGTCGCATGAAGTACGAGAAAGTCCACAGCATCTATAACAAACTGCTGGCCATCGATGACATCGACCCGACGCTGGTCTACATCCAGTACATGAAGTTTGCCAGGAGGGCAGAGGGCATCAAATCAGGTCGCACCATCTTCAAAAAGGCCCGAGAGGATTCACGCACACGTCACCATGTGTACGTGACCGCAGCACTGATGGAGTACTACTGCAGCAAGGTCGGAATACATTACCACATATTTAATATAGCCGATGTAAGCTGCGACTACACGGCTCTTTAATTCTTTACATGTTCATATTTTTCTCTGCAGGATAAATCGGTGGCCTTTAAGATTTTCGAGCTTGGTTTGAAGAAATATGGTGACATTCCAGAGTACATACTTGCGTACATCGATTACCTGTCTCACCTTAATGGTACGTAGCAGTGGTATTGTGAAAGAAAAGTGAAAAGAAGAATTAATGTAGCTGCTTTTATAATAGGAAAAATGCCTCGTGGTATTGTCATGGTAATGATCTGACATGCTGTCTGTTCTGTGTGTTCACTTGTCATTTTTCTCATCAGAGGACAACAACACCAGGGTTCTGTTTGAACGTGTCCTCACCTCAGGAAGCTTATCACCAGAAAAGTCCGGGTAATGTCACATATTGATTAAGTGGTTTGCACGTATTTCCGTATTGTAAATTTGATATATCTCTGGCGATGTTTTAAAAAAAAAATGTTTTAAAACCTTGACGCATCTTTCGTTCCTCAGCGAGATCTGGGCTCGGTTCCTGGCCTTTGAGAGCAACATCGGAGACCTGGCCAGTATTCTGAAAGTAGAACGCAGGCGCTTTACTGCCTTTAAGGACGAATACGAGGGCAAAGAAACGGCCCTGCTCGTAGATAGATACAAGTTCATGGACCTGTATCCCTGCTCTGCCAGTGAACTCAAGGCCCTTGGATACAAGGTGTGTATATTCCCCTTTGCAGATGACTTAACATGGGACCTCTTGCTGCTGAAGCAGCTAAACAGATCAAGCTTTTCTGCTGACTGAAACTGATAGTTAACCTGTGTCTGCTGCGTATTTGCAGGATGTCTCTCGTGCCAAACTGGCAGCACTGCTCCCAGAAACCGTGGTGACGCCCTCCGTGCCTGCAATGAAGGACGAGGCTGACCGTAAACCTGAGTACCCCAAACCAGACACCAATCAGATGATCCCCTTTCAGCCACGTCACCTCGCCCGTAAGTAGTCCTCAGCTGCCCAAGGTCTTCTTGAAAATTTGAATAAATCTGTGAAACCCCTCATGCAAGACTATTATTCTTTAGCTATGTTTACGTTATTTTTCCAAAGCATATAGTCACTGTGTATTTCCACTCCTCTCTTCATGGATAAAAGGGTTCATCTTTGATGTAGCCTCTTGTGATTCTCCCTCCAGCTCCAGGTCTACACCCTGTGCCTGGTGGAGTTTTCCCAGTCCCGCCGGCTGCTGTTGTCTTAATGAAGCTGCTCCCTCCGCCTACGTGCTTCACTGTGAGTAGCAGCAGCTTAATGCCATCAAGCTCATATTTACTGGCAATGAATGATAGCAGCAGCTTTTTTTTTTCTTTCTGCTCGGATTCAAAGAGTCTGTGATTGTTTCTTGCTGCAGGGTCCCTTTGTCCAAGTGGATGAGCTCATGGAAACTTTTGGGACATGCACACTTCCTGAGAGTAAGTTTCTTTTGTCAGTGCTTTAGATGAATCCATACTGCATCTATTTATAGTAACGCAGCTGTGGCGACGGAGATATCAGTCAGTCAGTGACCGGGCCGAACACTTTGCGATGACAACTGTTCTCAAAATGTCTTACAGTGAGTTCAAAACGTTGTTCTTCCCGCGATTTGACCCGTTACTGACAAGACTTTCTGTGCTCTCCGCAGCTGTTGATGCTGCCGTGGAGCTGATCACCGGCAGACAGCCCGATGCCGGAGGGGAGGGCAACGGTTCCATGGAGAACCACGCTGTTGCCAAGTCACTCAAGAGGCCTAATGCAGACTCGGACGAGGAGGACGACAAAGGAGCCGTGGCTCCGCCCATACATGACATCTACCGCGCACGCCAACAGAAGAGGATTCGATAAAGTAAAACGCACACTGAACCCTTCGAGAATGTATCTTAACAGGTGATCTCATGTCCACTTATCTCTGTACAGAAGACATGCATACACACACACACACGGTCTGTACACCTGAGTGGTTTTGTGGCTTTTGTTTTGTCAACAGTTTTTATTTTTAAAGACTGACCATTATACTGTACAAACTTTTTAATTCTACCGTTGATTTTGGCACCCAGCTCAGTTTTGGCCTTGTTATGTTCCAGGGATGGCAAAGTGGAAGCAAGCTTTTTTTTTTTTTAGATAACTGAAGGAAACACCGTTCCTTTCAATAAAAATGGAAAATAATTCAAACAAATTTGCATTTTCATTTGACTTCAAAACATTGCTGATGTTTTATGTTTCATTGTCATCCTTTTCTGTCACTGAGTGCATTTATCATGACTCGTCTTCAAGCACATCAATTGTAGGCTTTATGGTAACCAGTAGGTGGCACTATGTTGACACTAAATGTTTGATCAAAAACAATCAGTCCCCCTCTGTTCAAATACATTCCCACCATAGAAGACAGCAGAATGTCACAAACTTATTTGTACACAATAAACACAAGGATAAGCTTCTGTTTTTAATTCGGGAAATTTAAACTTGACGAAAATTCCCAACAGAAATTAAGGTCAGTGTTTAATTTTTTGACTTTAACAAAGGTAAACCTAACTTTCTTTTACCTTTAACTAAACTTTAGCAACATTTGCTGTCCTAACCGATTGAGAAAACATTTAACTTGCACAATAAACATTTTTAATACCAGCCAGCTGCTCTTTCTCACATTGTACTGATCAGACAAGTCTGCCCACCACAGCCTTTCTACACACAACACTGTGGCATCAAGTAGTTAATGCAGAACACAACTCTCCTGTCAGATAATGAAATCTGAATCCTACTTTGAAATGTTCTCCCTGTAAAAAAATTCTACCAATTCCTCTCCGAAGCTAAAACTGAAATAATGAAGTCATTACTTTGTGGATGTTTGTAATTAATAACCTCTGAATGATAAACCTGAGAATAATTAGTTTCCTTAAACAAATTATTGTAGATTTTCAAAAGCATATCTTATGTTAGCCATAAAAAAAACATACTCTTTAAAAGGAAAGCCTCACTCGCTTTTTTATTTAAATAGAAACACAGTGCTGTCCTTCCAAACTACTTTACAGAAAGACAGTACGGACAAAAACAAACCTCACATTTTTTTGTTGTTGACTGGGAACCTTGGTAACATGAAGCACCATTAGATTTCACTATTATGCCAAACTATTAAAAGAAAGAGAGGACTTATCTATTTTCTGTTTTTAACAGTAAAATGCATGAACTGCAATTTGTTTCTATTATATTTGTATTATTTGCATTATGTGGATAAATGACTTAGATACCAGACTATTTGTCTTTTCATTAGAATTTATATTTTATGTCGTACATTGAAACAAGGCCATGTACATGTATGAATGTTAGGCAGTTTCAGTTTTACCATAGACTTGACAAAATACAAACAAGATGTCTGTGGCTTTAACTTAGTCATTTTTAACCTGGAATTGTGGAAGCAATTTCCTCAGCTGATTAGAAGGGTTATATCAACCTTATTTAAAACAAACCCCTAAAGATGCCACTAAAACGCAACAAAGGTTGAAAAAAAAAAAAAAAAAAAGTACCAACATCTGTTTTGTTGATTTGTTGCAACAAACACAGAAACCCAGAGGGTTGATTCTCATGAATGCATCTCACTGTTTACTACAGCACATCAGACTTTCAAATGTTTCCAGTTTCAAATTTCCGTTGGAGGGTTCCTCACACATAACTCTACTGTACATCACATTGTATATGAGAAAACCACATGAACAGACACGTTTTTCGTGCCAACGCTGTTCCTATTGCACAAAGAACGTCCACTGAAAAGCGATATGCAGATTCGCTTCTTGCTGGCTGCAGACACATAATGCCATCAAGATGTATGACGACATAAAGGACATTCTCTCAAGAACACTCAGCTCATTTTGTCTTTCAGGAAAAGTACATACAAAACTCACGAGGAAATTTCACGTTAGTGTCCTGCACCAAAGAAAACATCGAAGTAAATATGTCCTGAAATATTTTAGCTTACAGAGAAGCTCTACCAGTCAAATTCTTTCTCAGTAGTCTAAACTATTTACATACAAGAGAGTAATATCCACTCACGATACTGTACATCTTCACATCTGTATCACATTAGCTGTTTATTCTCACATCTTTCTCTTTTTACATTATAATACAGG
Organism: Embiotoca jacksoni; assembly: GCF_022577435.1. Classification (NCBI taxonomy): domain Eukaryota; kingdom Metazoa; phylum Chordata; class Actinopteri; family Embiotocidae; genus Embiotoca; species Embiotoca jacksoni. Next base: position 12,321,206 of record NW_027185414.1, on the reverse strand, counting down.
ATTCTTTAAACTTAATAAATATTACTGTAGCAACATGTTGACACTGGACAATCTGTTACCAAAGTACTGAACAAAAATCTCCGGGTGACCTTTATAAAACTGTCCCAGCAGCCGTCTCTTCTCTTTGTTGGAGAGTTTAGGGTTCTCGTGGACTGTCCGCAGTAAGGACAGAAGCTCCGCTTTAGTGGTTTGTTGTGCATTTTCTGAATAGGCTTTAGCACTTAGTCTTGTGCAGTATGCTGATCCTGCAGCAAAGAGAGACAGAGAAACATGAAAGCTCATCCGTAGCGATGTATTTCTACCACATTGTTCTTCGGGTGCACATTTATGGAAAATGTACAAACCTGTCATCATATCTGGATCCTTCCCTTTCACAATATTTATTATTCTGTCACTGACCATCTTGTGCAACGAGACGGGAATCTGGGGGGGGGGGGGGGGGGGGGGGGGGGGGGGGGGGGGAGGAGAAGAGAGCAAAATAAGACATGCAGTTTCTATTTATCATGACTTAGAGATTCAATATTAGTATAAATAAAATCAGGATAAATAGAATTATTACGATTACTTAGTTTGCAGCTGTTTATGTGAGACACATTTGATTTTGAATCCCCTTTCAAATAATGTCTGTCTGTGTAAACAGCATTTTATCAACCCAAAGACAAAGGTCTCTCTGACATGTTGATCGGTCTGTTCCGCCAACAACACGCGTACACACACACACACACACTGACAAACGAGGGGCGCTCACTTTGAAGAGATCACAGTGGTTATCCATCATGAACAGAACCATCAAGTCCACCTTTCCTTTGGAGAGTCTTCTACTGTACACGATGGCACTTGAAAAAGACCTTTTCACTGCCATCCTGTTCTCAATCTAAGAGAAGCATTCAGGGTGAGTAAAAGTCCAACACAAACGTGCGTACTCACACAAAAATGCACACAAGCACTAACCTCTTTGTGCAGTTTGACTTCCTGCGGTTTGGCTGCGATGGCCATGAATCTCAGAATCCGACGTAGCTCTTCCCTGCTGCGAGAGTCCTGCAGCTTCAGGCTGAGCTGCATTGCTTCCAGAGCTTGTTCTTGCTTCCCGTTTACTGACAAAGAAAACACAAACATTATCTATGAAAACCTTAAGTTTGAGGCAAAAAAAAAAATTTTGATTAGAAAAAAAAAGAAGAAAGACACGGGCATAAACAGTTAAAGAAACCTAGGACCTGATTCACATTTGTCACCGTAATTTTCTTATATTTACAAGAAGATCTGGCAGCTTCTCTTACCAAGTAGCTCCGAGATGCCCGAGTGGATATCGAAGAGGTGGTTGCTGAGCAGAGGTGGCAGTTGTGTGTGTCCGTAATGCTGAGTCAGGACCTGATAGAGCAGACTCTTACACTGAAGTAGGTCCTCCGCACAACTGGCCAAACCTCGACTGACCTCCACCACCAGTTCATCAGGCAGAAACTCCAGACAGTCCACCGCCCCTGACATCCACTCATCAGCCCTGAGGAAGAGGCAAGTGTGACGATTTTTCATGTGAATATTTTTGGACATTTTGCCATTATTTGATTGTATTACTGGAGATACAGACATACAGCAAAGGTTCAGACAGCCAGGAGTCGACCTGTGGATGTTAGAATTTGAGGTATGCACCTTAACCATGAGGCTAAGTGTAATGATTTTAAATATAGCGAATGGAGAGATATGGAGATAGAAAAGAAGGTCAGATAAGCACTTGTGAGTTTAGAGAGAACAGCAGTGGTTCCAGTAAACATGGACTTGGTTATTTGTAGAACCATATCAAGGTTAAAACCAGGGAAATAAATGTAGATATTTTTTTTATCTACACAACATAAAACCAATGGTAGAATAGGCATTTCAATTACCAATTATTATCAATTACTTAAGTCAAGACAAATGCTTCATTAAAATTCTGTATTCAAAATTTCACTGTAGTAACTGCAGAAAAATATAAGGAACTTTAAGTTGTAAGTACTTTAACTAAAAATAATCATCATGCAGGCCTCTGTCAGTTACATTGTTGGATTATTATCAGTGACATAATAACGTGCAAGTGGGACTCAAATGTTTCATGTAATGAGCTTACATATTTTAGCTTCCTTGTAAATTGCTGGTTAGTTGCAACTATATTATAATAATGCATCACAATTTATTAACTGATCATGTGTTTTGTTATGTATATTTATCTTCACTGTAAGCAGGAACAATCAAACGTAGTTGAGTCAAAAATACTTCAGAAAATTCGGAAGTATCTTGAAATTGTATATAAATGTAATTATTTCAATACAACACTCTATATAACTGTTGTTTCAACGCAATTCCAAAGCCTAAGCATCATTACAATGATTTGAACATGTATTTATAATTTTAGGATCAACCCTGTGCTTGCATAAGTTAGTGTTGTCCTATTAGTTAACAAACAACAGACAAAACAAAAACAGAAGTGCCAAGTCCTTCTATGCTGTAAAGCAGCAGGTAAAAAGCTCTGGAGGACTTACTGTGCTTCACTGAAGGCCTTCAGAACTTCTCTGTCCAGGTAGCTTGATGTGTACAATAGGTCGGGGTCGCTGTCCATGCCATGCAGGGGAGGCCGTGATTCGTCCTTACCCTCTATCAAGTTCTCCAGCAGGGGGAGCTCTACCAGCTGCAACAGCCTGAACACCGCCTGCTGGTGCCACACTTCATCCACAACTGTGAAGGCACACAGGTAAAACGAGTAAAACGAGTCGCAGGCACACAAATATACACAGAATACTCAAAGCATCTGCTCGATGCCTGGTTTGACGTCACGCTCCTCCTGAGTCTCATCATACAACTTACGCTGCTGCGAGAGGCCGAGGTTGATCATCTGAGGGGTGATGGTCGAGCTGATGTTGAGGTTTCCCAGCACGTCCTCCAGGGATTTGTCTGTTTTTGCAGGCGAGTTGGTGGAGAAGCTCAGCACCTCCAGCCTGAAGAGTCGCAAAATAACAGCAATCAGTGGAAATGCTTGGAGTAAAAAATAAACAGGCTTATCAGAGGAATTTCCTGCAATTAACCATTTCGGAGGGACGTAAAATAGGACACGGGAAGTTTTTTTTTCTTTTTTTTTGTTTGCTTGCTTGAATGATTCCCATGAAGAATTGACTTGGCCCCTTGCTGCAAAAATCAAAAGCCTTGTTTAAAACAGTTAGAGCACGTGGTTCCTCTAAATCTTTTATCTCGCATTAGAGCCATCAGGCCTGTTCGGACATTTGTCTGTCACTCTCACAACGGCATTAGATCGAAAAGAGATCAAAAGAAACTAAACACAAAGTGCACAGGCAACGCGTTCAGCTGGTCTTCGCTGCACGCTCCACAGCCTCTCTGAAATTTAATTCTGCACCCTCAGAGTAAATTCGACTTTAAAGTTGAAAGGAATAGTTTGACATATTGGGAGTATGCTTTCGTCCTGAAGCTACAGCTGGTGTGCTAAAGGTGAGTTAGCTTAGCTTAGTGCACAGATTGGAGAAAAAAAAAAAAAGGGGGGGGGGGGGCGGCTAGCGGGTCTATGGAGCAAAATCGGCTTTCCAACACTTCTCAAGCTGCCTTTTAATGCGCCTTTAAGTAAAAGTGTAAAATATTGTTCTTTTACAGCTAAATTATGTGCCAAACTATTTCTCAGCTGAACTCAGTAACTTCCCGGACTCTTGTCGTCACCATGAGCTTGGCACGCGACCAGCAGAGACAACAGGAGGTCACAGTAAGAAACACTGTGGCACGCAACAGCCCATGACACGCACCGTTTCTTTTCACACACAAGATACAACATGTTAACTGACTGTTAAGAGGTGCTGGTAGGTGGAGTTTGTGCTAAACGCTCAGAAAAAGCAAATCATAAATGTTTTGGATCAAGTACCTCGGTATGTTTTACCTGTCGATCGTCTTACTTATAATATTCCTTATTGATTTTTCATTCATATTTGGTAAAAAAAAAAAAAAAAAAAAAAAAAAAAAGGGGATCACTGAAACTGAAAATTGTCAGCATCAAGCGATAACTGCATGATGGGACTTTTAAGAGTTTCATCTCATGCCTCACTAGTTTTCAGGGCACCCAATCTAAAGCCATACTGGATTTAGGATTAGCTCCAAAGGAAGGAGAACAAAGCAAATCACAAACGAGATCTGAAGATGTTATGACACGAGTCTGTACCTTTCACGTGACGGACCGTAGTCGCTCTTGTTCCTGCTCATGCTCGGTGAGTCGTAGCCGCTCTCGATGGTGCTGGTGGAGTGGGAGTTGGTGAAGGTCAGCGTTGATGGGGAACTGGTCTCCGGACTCAGGAACCGGTACAAACTGCAACTACTGTCCTCAAACGTGGCTCTCTTCTTTTCCTTCCCAAATACTTTAATGCCCACCGGCTCAAATACCTGCGAGTCCATCAGGGCCTGACAGAGACGGACCGCCTTGTAGCGGGGCACCGCCTCGTCGCCAAAGAAACGGTTCAGGGTGATGTGTGCCAACACCACGTCCACGGCCTCTGAACCCAGGAAGCAGTCATGGTAGGACTTCAGCTTGTGGCGCCGCCGCTTCACCTCCACGTGAGAATGGAGATTGGAAACGATGCTGGTCCAGATGTAGGTGGCCCGGAAAGGCTTCCCAGCCATGCCTTGTTCTAAGGTGGGAAGAGAGCAGAGAATCAATGGAACTCTGAGATCAGCCAGGGAGACCTAGACAAAACAAGCAAGCTGGAGGCTGTGGGAAATTAATCATGACAATTTAGATTATTTTATGACATTTTATCTACGCCATTTTATCAATTAATAAGATAAATGGTAAATTGTCTGCACTTATAAAGCACCTTTTTTTTTTTCTTTTTTTTTTTTTTTACCTTAATGGCTAATAAAGCACTTTGACATTTCTGCCAGACTCCCAGCAATGGCGACAGAGCTGCCATGCAAGGTGCTCGCCTGCCATTCAGGAGAAACTTGTGGACAGGGCATTGAACTGTCAACCTTAGTATGCAATCCCTCAACCCTCCTCCCCCCCCAACCAAGGTTATACAGGTAAAACTAGATGTTTAAACTTGCAAGAAACCTTTTCCTTACCACAAATATTTTTTAGTGATCTACCTTGTTATTTCCCAACTAACATTCTCAGCTTTGTCTATTGTCCGAGCACTTTCTCAACTACAAGGGGTTGTGCTTTCCATCTTTACCAAACAAACACTCCCTGTCCTCTGTGTAACATCACATAATCACAATCTGTGTTCTACTTAGTGCATGTGGGTGTAACAGCACAAGTCCAGCATCAGTGCATCTTATAATTCACCGGTGGTTAACACGAAACAATGAAATACTAAAACTTTAAAGCCATTACATAAAACAAAGATTCTCATGTTTGCCTGATTTTCTTACCATAACAGAAGACTTGATGCAGTCTCTCTACACAGGCTGCTACACTCAATCAGAAATGCACCAGGAAAAAGAGACAATGATGATACTGTGAATCTTCTCTCACAGCCGATATCCTCAAATGCTCCTGTCGCTGCGTTGCTATTAACACATGTACACAAATCTGCTACTGATTCACGCAATCAAATACTGACACGTTCAACACTTCATCAAGCAATTTGTCGGCGTTTCCTCTGCTGCCTTCCTGTGTTTATATAGCTCTTTTTTTTTGATGGAAAATTACTTGTGTCATCCACCACAAGCCAGGCCAATAAAAAAAAAAAAAAAAAGCAGAGCTGTTAATGTGATGGTCATGTGAGATGTTAATGTGGCTTTCATCTCACAACAGGAAACATTTAAAGCCTGTGGAGCAAATGTTAGCAGGGGATCTGAGAGACTCACTGAGGCCAGAGGCCATAAATCAGGCACTGACAGCAGCAGCCAGACTCCATGTTATGATAACTCAACATGACAAATACGATCACTGACCCATCTGTAAAACTTGAAAACAAAAGCACTCGGGAACAGTACAGCAGCAAGCAGATGTTCTCCCACTCATTTCAGAAAATAAAACAGATCACTGAGAACAGAGGACGGTGTGTGCTATAATCTTGATGGTCTATTGATTAATGAGATGCATCTACGTCAAACTGTGTCTCCTTCCGGGGGAGAAGAAACTGTCCTGAGTGGCAGATTTGCATATCAGGAAAGAACAACTGGGGTTGCAGCAACTGTTCAAGGAAGAGAACAACTTGCAACAGTTTGTATGCATAAAAGAAATCACGAGAAATATAAATGGCTTACAATGCAATAAACTCAAATGTTTTTATTTTATTGATTTTAAGACATTTCAATTTCAAAAATACCAAATGTGAGAATTTAAGTAGGCACATCAGTGATTATATCAGTAAACTCACTATAAAACGCAGGATATTACAGATTTAATGTAGCCTACCTTCTGCTCAGGATTATTAGTAGAAAAAACACTGCAAAATCAGAACAAAGCCCTTAAGGCAGGAGTTAGGGCGAGGCCATCTGGAGAATCCAGTCAACGGTCCCTGGATTACCAGTCACACAATAAATCCGGATCTGATCAATATCCATTAATGCTTGTTAAAAAGAAAAACGAGGGGGGGTCAGGTGTAGGTCAAAACAATCCTGGGAACCCGGCTGTGCTCTGTCACCTCTTGTTGCTTGTGCCAGGCTGAGATTTGAGCCCAGTTTGCATAGCTGACGCCAGTCTCCCTCTTCTTTGGTCCTCTTTAGATTAAAAAAAAAAAAAAAACGGCAGATAGACTGTAGCACAATGCAAGAGGGGGCTGGCCTGTATTTCAGCCAAGGAAAACAGTGCACAGTGTGTTTGCACACATCAGTGGAGGTAAATAATCGCACTGGGAGTTGCGCAGTCAACACATGGGAAACTTCCCCTTGTGAGCCCGGTGGTTCACACAAGTCTCAGCATCTGAGCTTTATATTATCACTGCAGTGGACTAGTAAAGAAAAGACAGGTGTTGGCATGCTACAAGGAAAGGACAAGTAAGTCCAGGCAATGCAAATGTCTCATCAGACCGGTAACAGCAGGTTGTTAATAGCTTGTGGCAGAAAACTTCATTCCTGCAACATGCTGAGACATAGTGAGATTAACTGATCAAGCTTTAGGACACACTGTGAGTTTCGCTGGGCGATTGGCCCTTATGGATTTGAATCCTCGTATCAGGTGTGATGTATTGTGTATGGTGGCTACAAACATTTATCCAGCTCTGCCTGTGTTTAACACAAACACTCCTGGCTGCTGAGTCTGCAGAGTAAATGTCAAGCAGTCACATTTAAAAAAAAAAAAAAAAAAAAGCAAAAAAACCCCCAACTAACAACTCTAAATTGCTTTGAAGTGCTAAGAAGCAATCTGCAAAATATAAAGTGATTTATTATACGCGGATAGAGCTGCTACACACATTTTATAAAGAGCGTCCTTTTTAAATGGGCTATCGGCTACTTTCAAAACTTTTACTCTATGTTTAGAGGGGTCATTATGTCACAAGTCCAGTCGCTTTAATTTCCGATCATGTTTTCAGTTGGAAATCCCAAACACGCCGTGTGCGTAAAAGGCATGAAATCATTATGACACAAGATTATACCAATAGAGGACAACAATGTAATTTGTTAAATCACCCCGAGACTCTCAACACAGCAGGTTACATAACTAAAAAGCAAACTCTTCGTGTTACAAAATTAGTACAAGTACGAGTGATTAATTACCTGGTGCTCGGTGCATGAAAACTTCCTCCAGTGACTGAAGAGAGCCATTCAGTCCATGTATTTGGTCTTCGGTTCCCAACGTGACGCACTAATCAACCCCGAAGCCCTCCCTCCCACAGCATACATTATTCTTGTCCCAATCACAGCCCTGCTTACCTCATAATGAGCCTCTGACTCTTTCCCTCAACTCGAACAAAATGCGCACCTTCCTGAACTGAAACTGACAACAAAAGAAACTAAATGATCAGGCATGCATACCACTCTTACTCCCATTCCGTCACTAAAGTGTTTCCCATTACAGGAAGCAACAATTAGTCAAGTTTAATACAATGCTGATTTACCCGAGGTAATGTGAATAGATACTAATATCTTGGTCTAAAGTGCTGTAATATACATTCATTACATTACATTTCATTTAGCTGACGCTTTAATCCAAAGCGATTTACAATAAGTGCATTTCAACCATGAGGGTACAAAACCCAGAACAACAGGAATCAAGAAAAAAAATTCCCATTTGTCTTTAAACACTCTAGTTAAAGAGTTTCAATTTAAAGGAAAATGTTGCAGAATCCGAGATCTTCACACAACCCTTCACTCAGTGAGTCACACCCTTAAAGCACGTGGAGGTAAATCTGGTCTGATGACTACAGTCCCATAGAAGAGAAGACAGTTTGGGAAAATACTGATTTCAAGGTTAAAAACACAACAACTTGAGGGTGTTTTGGAAAAACCGTTTTCTGTTTCCATCAGTCTAACCAAAAGGTGTCACAGCATGGAGACACCTCAAGTGTCACAAGTGGGCCCCGAGGGTGTTCTGTTTTCCCCACGGGCAGACTGTTACTGAACCTACTGAACATTAACGTCTTACACACACACACACACACACACACACACACACACACACACACACACACACACACACACACACACACACACACACAGCCTGTAGTAGGGGCAGATTTCATGGACTGAGGCTCTAAACCGGTGCCTTCTTTCCTGGGGTGTAATCTGACAATGGAAAAGCAGTAAACTGACACTGTAAACCAAATGTTGGCCAGTCACTTAAAGGGACACGGAAAGGTAGACAGCTGTTATAGTCACGAGACACGAGTATGGTGCAGTGGGTGAGTCGAGCGACTGGGGCGAACCGGTTGGATCACTGTCCTCTCACCATCTTTTATGCAGAAAAATGCTGTTTCACACTCGGAGGTGTGGGCAGAGAGGAGTCTGTACACACACCACGTCCCTCACCTGTTCTCTTTAGGCAGTTTCATTCAACGGCATGTGAAAATTAGTTTAAATCCCTAGACAAAACATGGAGGCAAATGTCTTTCCCCTGTTCTTCCTGTACTCTTGGGCAAGGCAGGTTTCTGTGGTATGTAGCTTTAAAGGGACACTCCACTAATTTTACGCGTGAATTTTCCTGCTTTGTATTCTTATACCTTTCAAAAACATAAAGCAGCGACACAACCTGAGCGTTTGGGTAACGATGCTACAAAATCTGTTGTTTAAATGAGGTGGAGGACTTTTAATTCATCTCTTACCTGGCAACCATTATAGTTTCAGAAAGCAGAGTTCAAGAAGGGCTTGTATGTTAAGTTGAACCTTTTCTTTGGAAGGAACAAGAATAATTAAATTAAATAAAATACTATTATCACAATTAAGACTACAGAAGTTTCATAACTTTGAGAACAGTCAAAAGCTGCTCAAGTAAAACCTGAATGGATTATAAACATTATATCAGACAATTGCATTAAAAAAATCATTGGGACCCGAACTCATGAAGGGTCCACCTGTGTTTCTGTTAGATTGAACACACGAGTAGATGAGTTCATCTTTTTTATTATTGTAGATTCATACATTTATCACATCCACACACGACAAAGGAAATCCAACCCTTCAGTCAGAGGAAGGAAAGCACTGGTTGAGGGTGAAACTGGTTTCTCAACTCTTCAAATCTGCAGTCAGATGTTTTTGCTATTTTGTAAACTCACCAAGTCGGCTTGAGTGAAATATGTTTTTACACCAACACAGAGAACGAGACAGATAAATAGCGAGCACCCTCGTTGATACAGTCGGAAAATCTAGTCCACACAAGGCTAAAGCAGTGTTTACTCTCCTGTTGTTATCCATAATGAGCCTGGAAGCCCTGCACATTTCCCTTCCTTTACCCTTCATACTTATCGGTCATTCAGTGTTAGTCATCTAGTTTGTTTTCAGTTAAGATGACGACAAAAATTCTTGGAATTTCCTTCAGGAAGTGGCATTCAAAATACATGAATATTTAAATGGTGGATTCATATCCAGCATGTATTTTATAAGCTACTCGTACAATTCTCCTTGTAAATGTAAAGTAACTATAGCTCTCAAATGAGTAGAGTAAAACTACAATAGAAATAACAGAAATAAAACACCTCAAGCAACATATGGGTAAATTAACTTAAATAAATTTAAACCTAAATAAATGTACCCAGTACCTTTCTCACCTCTGAGAAATGGACAGATGCAGATGTTTGGCTGAAGATGCCAAGTCAGCAGTAAGATAAATTACTCTGTTACAAGTAAAAAATCGTGAAAATCCTACGGGAGTAAAAGTACATAAATATTAGCATCAAAACATAGTTAAAAGTAAAAGTGCTGATTTTGTTTCTCTGGTTGATTATTATATATAATATTATTATTACATATGACATCATTCGATTATTAATACTCAAGCATCAGTATGTAAGCAGCATGTTACTGTTGTAGCTGCTGCAAGTGGAGCATGTTTTATACACAGGGACAGCCGATAAATGTGAGGGGGTCGTTAGATGATTACTAAAACAGGAAAGAAGACAAAAGATCTGATCCACAAATCTTTTTTTCAGTTTTTAGACTTTTTCTCTTATCTTTAATTTTTGGTGAGCAAAGTTTTGAAAGAAAAATCCCTTTTTGGTGAAGCTGTTAACAACTCAGACATCTCAAATGTGACCTTGACTATGCGCTTTTTTGTTGGAAGTCACCGGTTACTTATTATCTTATTATATATCATGCCAAATCTTCATCTTAAAAGTAACTAAAGCTGTGAAATAAATGCAGTTGTCCCTCTAAGATGTAGTAGTGTAAAGTAGCATCAAATGGAAATATGCAAGTGCAGGACAAGTATCTCAACATTTTTCTGAAGTGCAGTACTTGAGTGAACATACTTAGTTCTTTTCCACCACTGCAGGTTAGTGTGTGCAGCTGCCATATTCATCTGTAACTCTCCCTTCCACAGAGTTCTGCTGCCTGCAAAGTGTGCACATGACTGGCTGGATTTAAAACGACTTCATCATCGCTCAGTAGGTTTTAAGGGACGTGTCAAAAACCAATAGACTGTCAGTGACTCGCAGCCTTTACGCAGCACACAGCCGTCCTGTTTCTGTGCCCTTCTCACATTCTCATGCTGCCTTGAAGGGACTTCTCAGTCTGTCTCCCACATATGGAACAATGAAGTGCATTAAAATTCAAATGCTTTTCATCTGGAGAGCAGACGCTCAGTATCTGTCTGCACCAGTTGTGCCCGTACTGGAATCCCAAACTCTTGCCTGAATGGTTGTCCTCCGCCCCCGATCCTCTCCAACTCCAAAGGACAGAGGACAGTGGCTTTCCTCACACCACTGCTGCTGCAGTACAGAGACACTTTTGTTTTTTGGGGGTTGCCAGTAATTTTTTTTTTTTTTTTGTATTGTGGCTGTTCAGTCATATTTTATTCAACAGCCCCGAGACCCTTTCAGACGACACAAAGTCAGCCGCCCATTCACAGTGAATAGTTGGGGTCATGAGAGCATGGTGGGCGAGCATCACGACAAGCTGCTGGCGGTGCCGTGTCCTCCTGACGGGTGGGAGCCAAAATTAACGGCACACTCCCGACGAGCAGGTGAAGTTCAACATCAACAGACACCTCTGGGCTGAGTTCCAACAATACAAAAAAAATAAAAATCATTGTGCGTATCTGCCGCTGTTTTTAAGACGAAGAGCAAATCGGGAATTTATGTTGACCGGAGTTTCCAGTAAAAAAAATAATTCACTGACGCCAACAGATTGTTCTCGGACTCTCCCGTTCGGAGTGTTTTCGTTCCTGCAGTAGATCCACTTATTTCCAAAATAAAAGCGGTGATTAATATTGAGATTGTACAAGGAACACTCTGGTTTAATATTTCTGGTGACGCTGACAATTTTGTTGCCGTGAGGATTAAAGAGAGCTAAATTGTCAGCAGCAGTCATATAATGTCATTTCCCCACGTTTTCATTACTTTCGACGTCACTGTGCATTTTCATAGAAATAAATCCTATGTGATGGAAGAAAAATTGGGGTGCGACAACTTTTGAAAAATTATGACTAAAGTCTTATGAATATAGTCGATTTCAGACTCGTGCATTTGAAAGCTGTCAAGACAAAACATACTGAAGCACATTTCTAATACATGCGGCATTTTATTTACAAACTGCATCTTTAAAAGAACAAGATTACTGTTGACAGCATAAAACTGGTAACTGACTTATAAAGAGTCAGTTTTGGAAAACGGTGAAAAGACGATGAAAAAGCGTCTTAGGAACTGTAATGAACAAGAAATAACAATATTTACTTCTGTGAAAAATATATATTTGTCATAAAATGTGGGCTATTTCTGTAAAGCTGTATAAAGACAACTTTATGCATTTCATTTTCCCCTCAATTTCTGATTAACAAGATTAATAAAAAGCAGTATTGAAACTGCACCTATTTCGTCAAAATGCATCTTGTAAGCGAAGAGGTGTCTGAAGCATAAAGGATAAACCACAGTATACAGTATACAGATGCTGCAGCTCCCACCTTCCTGCTCTTTTATACAAAATGTACATTATACATAGAGAACTTGAAACTCCATTTCAAAATGGATGTTTTACAAACAGTATATAACTAAGTTATATATAATATATAGATTTTTTTTAATTTTTTTTTTTTTACAATAAATCAACTCTGTATGTGAGCCTACTTAACAAATGATCCATGAAGGCTTGTTATAACTGTCGGCAATCAGATTTCTGCATTTTATTTGCTGTGCTCTACTTCCTATGCTGATTGCTTTCTATCTAGTGCATATTCACTGGTTATGATCTGGCATTTAACTAAATAATACAAATAAAAAAAAAAAAAAAACAATATACAATAGACAATATAAATCTATGAAAAGGCCCATAAAATATGGGCTTGCAAAGCTACAAAAAAAACTACAAAGTCTAGGAGAACCACTATGTGGAGGTCCTGCAAAATGCTTCCCAAAACAAAGTCCTTGTCCTCAGTTGATGGAGGAACGGCTTTCTCCTGGGATGCCGTGATAAAGGGTCGAAACTTGACTTGTTCTCCCTTCGTTCTGCTGCAGCCTTTCAGGCAACTCAGTTGACAGGTCCCTGATTCAAATCTGTGACTGGAAGGAGAGACTCACTCGGTCCATCCTTCTCTGCTGCCATTCTGAGCTAGAGGTATCCTCTTGTTTCTCAGCATCGAACTTTGTTGTTGTTGTTGTTTTAACCTGAGCCCGTCACAGCTGAATCATCTGCAGGCCTGCTGCACTTGATTGATTAGCTCACCAAAGCGATCAAAGAGCCCCTCTACCCAAGCTCCGTTCTGCAGACACTTCTGCACTGTCTCCTCCTGCCCCAGGTCGCCCGCCTGCACCCGCACAGATGCAATCTGGAGGACAAACAGAAAAACAACAACAACAACAAAAAAACAACAACAACAACAACTGATGAATAATCTTTCACCAGAATAATTAGCATTTCAAGTGAAACCTGCAAAATGTTACTTATCAAGATTTAAAGCGACTCTGATTTAGCACCTACACTGAAAACGGATCAACACAGTCAACCCAAGCTGGCAACAATGTCTTACCTCGTCCTTACACATGAGGTACGTGTGGTACTTGTAATGCTGCAAAGAGTGGTACAGAGAGAACCACTGAGTTTTCTGCTGGTCCACTGTATACTCCTAGAAGGGGGGGGGGGAAGCAAAGTCAATTCCAATAATTTTGAAATGATATTTAAAAATGTTTTTTCTCCTCAAATATTAAACCCATAAGCAGCATGAGAGAGTAGTCGCCTGAGTGGTCCACAAGATAAAGACACGTAGCAAAGGTCCACATGGTGTGACAGCACCATCTCCTGGTCAGATGTTAAGAGCACAGTGGACCCCCCCCCCCCACCTCACCCCACCTCCCCCAAACATGATCCAGTCTTACCTGAGGCACTTTGTTAGGCATCTTGTAGGCCTTCATGGTCTTCTTGTTGTATGCCTTTCCACTGAGCCGTACCTTGAAGCCTGGGGTTTCCCCATCCTTCTTTAGTTCAGTCACTACCGAGATCTCTGGGAAGCTGTCTAGTGCCGTCTGAAGAACACAGGTTTTACTTCGATTTTTTTGAAATCTGCCTTACGGAGGGAAAACGTTCACCGACTCGATGTTGAAACATTTGAGCGAAATGCGCTACTTTTTTTTTTTCGTCGTTTAAAAATAAATACATATTCTGCTCATTTCGCCGAACGCACTGCACACAACACGCAACTCCCCATTTATACGCACGTTCACACCTCACACTCACCTTCAAGACCTGCCCTATGTGCAGCTTGTGAAGCAAGCGCTTCCTGTTGTCAGTGATCATCCCGTCCACTCTTTTCATATGAGGCAGCAGCACCTCATCTGAAACGAGACAAATTCACCACTCGGCAATGAGCGGAGCAACAACTCGAACAATAGCTCCAAACAGTAGGTCGCTCACCGTTTGCCCTCTCGAGTGCCGTCATCACATCTTCATCCAAGGCGACGCTGAGGAGCAGTTCCACGAAGCTCTTGAACGTGTCCTTCATGGTCCGTGTGTTGAGGCATCGCGAAGCGAACGGCAACGGAGGGTTCAACTCTGAGAGCGAGAGGGACAAAACATGCCGAAAGGCGTTGAAGGGCAGCGAGGGAGGGAGGAGACCAACCACGGCAACCGTTTTCCAAACTACATTTCATGAGAAAAGTTCAAAAGGCTTCTTCACCGTCATCGTCGCCGCCGCCTTCCTCTGCAGACGATCCTGAGGCGGCAGGCGAAAACTCTTCCTTCCATTTCCTTCTCTTCTTGGGCGGCGGCTCCGCTCTCGGCTTCAGTTGTTTGGGTCGTGGCTTTTGGCTCTGGAGAACGGTAGAAGGGGCGGCTGTCAAGCCCAGCAACGTTTTCACCTGAACGCCCCTGGAAGGCAGAACAAGGACGGTTACACCGCAGAAGAGACATTTTCAAAAAAAAAAAAGAAAAAGAAGAAGCTTTGAACTACATCAGTCGGTGCTCTACAGGTACCTTAGAGAGTTCATAGGTTTGCAGCGTGGCTTCCGACTGCAAACTCGTACGTACTCCCTTTTGTTCACGGTGTCCAAAAACTTCACGTAAACCCTCTGGTACATCGTCTTCGCATCGCCGAAGTATCCGAGATACTGCAGAGACGAAGAAACGACATTAGGATCTGCAGAAAAACGTCGAGTCCTTTGAACGATCCAACGATCCAACGCTCCCACGTCCCGACGTGCGCGTTTCACTTACGCTGTTCGTGGCCGAGAAGACTCTCTTTCCATCTCTCAGCTCGGGCACAAATTTCTGGAGCAGAGCTTTCTGGACCTTCCAGATGGCTGGTGGCTCACTGCCCGCTTTCATCGTCACCTGGAGACATGCGCGCGACCCAGTGCAGTACAGACTTCAGTGTACAGTAGTAATGCTATTAAATGTAAATTATCAGAGGACGTTCAGCTCGGAGGATAACAATAATTAGCATATTGTCATTGTTTTGGACTGAGCACCTCAGGCGTTATAGAGGCAAAAGCAAGATTGTTGGTTTTCAGTTGGTGTGATGACTCTCGGTGACAAATGCTTTATTAAATTAAAAAAAAAAAAAAAGTGCATTACGGTCCCTGTACTCAAAAATCCAACATGCCGCACTTAACGTTTATTTCAATTTCCTCATCTGTGATGAAGATGGCGCCGTGCTAGTGGCAGCCTGTTGTAGCAGCTCCCCCGTGTGCGTTTTAGTCTAAAGACTTTTTCACTTTGTCTCTCTTGAGTCGTTTTTGTTTTTCTTCAACGTTTTGTTTAAGTGACGGTCGGGCAATGGACCGTAACTTTTTTTTCCCCCTCTTTTTTTGGTGGCTTTTCTGTTACTTTTTCCTCTCCTTGTAACGGAGAGCCACGCACAGTGGACTGGTGCCTTTGTTTACGTCGGGGTTGCAGAGCTGGAGCTAAGCTGAAGGCGAAGAGGAGGAAACGCAAACCATCGGTGCCGGCGATTTTAAATGGGGAACGCGAGGTCCTTGGCCAATAAAATTGACGAGCTCGGCGCGCTGGTAAAGACCCAGCGGGAGTACCGGGAGTGCGGCATCACGTGTTTCACCGAGACGTGGCTGCACTCACATCTCCCGGACCACAGCGCGGCCGTACCCGGCTTCAGGACCGTTCGGGCGGACGGAGACGTTGTTCGGAGCGGCAAGAAGAAAGGTGGAGGGATTGCAGTCTATTTGAACGGGAGGTGGTGCAATCCCGACCACGTGTGTGTGAAGGAATGTTTCTGTGGCCCGGACATTGAACTTCTAGCCGTGGGCATGCGCCCTTATTATTTACCGAGGGAGTTCACGTCCGCCATTGTTATCGCTGTGTACGTTCCTCCATCAGCTGACGCAGAGGCAGCAGTGGACACCATCCACTCCACTGTGTCCAAACTTCAGACTAAGCATCCCGGTGCATTTTTGGCAGTTACTGGAGACTTTAACCAGTCTGGATAAAGTACTGCCAACTTTGCACCAGTATGTGAACTGCCCCACACGGAACAATAAAACTCTGGACTTACTGTATGCTAATGCCATGGATGCATACAGTACTACTGCCCTTCCCCCCCTTTGGTAGGTCAGATCACAACCTGGTCCTGCTGACACCAAAGTATGTTCCTCTGGTGCAGAGGCAGCCTGCGACCACCAGGACTGTGAGGAGGTGGACACAGGAAGCTAAAGACGCCCTGCAGGACTGCTTTGAGTCCACGGACTGGGATGTGCTGTGTGGACCACATGGGGAGGACATCAACAGCGTGACGGACTGTATCACAGAATACATCAAATTCTGTGAACACACCACCGTACCATCCCGGCCTGTACACTGCTTCCCCAACAATAAGCCCTGGATCACCAGTGACCTGAAAGTTCTTCTTAATCAGAGCCCTCAACCTGAGGACCTGCACCATCCAGCTGGCTGTTGTCCTACAACACCTCTTCAACCTGAGCCTGAAGCAGGAGGTGGTCCCGGTGTTGTGGAAGACGTCGTGCCTGATTCCAGTTCCTAAGAAGATGACTCCATCCGGCCTCAACGACTACCGACCGGTTGCCCTCACATCTCATGTGATGAAGGTGCTGGAGAGGCTGGTCTTGGCCCACCTCAGACCGCTGGTGAAATCTTCACTGGACCCGCTGCAATTTGCGTACCAGCCTCATGTGGGAGTGGACGACGCCCTCATCTACCTGCTGCAACGAGTTCAGTCTCACCTGGACGGAACCGGTGACTCTGTGAGAATCACTTTCTTTGATTTCTCTAGTGGATTCAACATCATCCAACCACTGCTGCTGAGTGAGAAGCTGCAGGTGATGGAGGTGGACACGTCTACCGTCTCCTGGATCACTGACTACCTGACAGGCAAGCCACAGTTTGTCCGTCTGGGCGGTGTGCTGTCTGATACGGTGGTCAGTGGTGCATTGGAGCCGGAGACACCAACAGACTTAAACTGGTTAAGAAGGCCGGCTCCATCATCGGCTGCAAACTGGACCGCCTGGAAAAGGTGGTGGAGAGGAGGATGCTGAGGAAACTATTATCCATATTGGATAATAATCCTGACCACCCTCTCCACCACCTGCTGCAGGGACAGAGGAGGACTTTCTCCTACAGACTCCTCCAGCTCCGCTGTCACAAGGACAGATACAGGAGATCATTCCTGCCGACCGCAATCAGACCGTACAATAAATCACCTCGGGCAAAATCCATCACACAACAATGACACCCTTGCACTGCTGTCTTGTATGTTGTTTAGGTTTGGGTTAGTTTTGTTTAGTTTAGTTTATTTAATATTATTTTATTGTATAGAATGTGCATTTTTTTTTTAATTATATAAAAAATTTTGCCCGGCACATGCTGCTGTGACATAAAAAAATTCCCTCTGAGGGATTAATAAAGTATATATCCATCTATCTATCATCTGTGCAACCGTTTTCTGCTCATCACCGAATTCCACGTAAATAAACATCAGTTTCCCAGCCTGTACCTTCAAGTTCTCAATATCCTCATTCCTGACAACAAACTCGTCTCTCTCCCGATACATTCCCTCGCCTCCGCTGTCCGACAGCTCCTCGTCCGTCAGTCCCTCGATGGCCACACTCATCAACTGCACAGCCAACTGGCCCGGTGGGCTGTCTTTGAGCTCCGCTTTGGCCGCAAACATCGTCCTTCCAGGGACGCTGTTTGTCGTCAGTGCAGGATGGGCGACCAGCGGCACACAGCTCCCCGTGACAGGGGGAGACACGCTGGGGACTTGGTCTGGCTTCATCATGGGACCTTGGATTTGGTTATCTGGAGTGGGGTTGCAAATATCAATGTTGAGGAAAAACATTAAAGATGACAACTCAAATAGACTCCTTATTCTTAAAACAAATAGATGTCACGCATAAAAAGGAGTTTACAAACGACGCATATTACAGAATATTGGCATGTATTACATTGTTGGTGTCCGAAGGGTGAGAGCGTTCCGACAAACAGCTTCACAAAGACACACCGTTAACTTTCTTTTGTTTTACATTGTTCTACGGCAGCGCACGGGGAAGCATCTAAAAAGATTGTGGTTTTCAGTTTGAGCTTAAACAACCCGAAGCACTTTAATACCAATTAGTATTATTTTATTAGCTGTAGAATAAGTGGATAGTGGCTGCTTGTCAACATTTGTCCTACTCAGCACTGCTGTGAGCAGAACTTGAAAATGGATATGGTTTATACTTTAGTACCAAAAATTGACACCGAGTACCTGTTCAGTCTTATTTGCTTATTTTTTGGACAGTTTTCAATTTGAATCAGTGCGTTTCTAATTTGTGGCACAGTTCTTGTGCGGTGACTTCATCTTTTGAAAACATGTAACACTTGATGATTGTACACTGATTTTTTTTTTTTAAATGACATCTCTTAACAAGCTCTCGCAGGGTGTTATTACCTGGCCTGGTTTTCCGATCTGCAGATTCATCCAGAGCTGACAGTGCTGAGCTGATGCTGTTCCTCAGAGCCTGGTTCTTCCCGGTGTTCTCCTCCTCATCCGAGCTGAACGATGGCAGCGTCTCCAAGTTCTTTTGCAGATCTTCATCCAGACGTTTCTGCTGGGAGGTCACAACTGGACTCTCCTGGGGAATCAGGGGCGCGGGTACAGTCTGCAGTTTGGGAGGCAAAGCAGGCAAGGTGCAAGGCTTGGATGAGATACAGGGCTTTCTTGGGCGACTGATGGTCCGTGTCGGACTTTGAGAGTACTGCTGTTTGGGGCCAGATTTGATGAAGTCTAGGAAGGAGCCGATGAAGCCGGTTTTGACCTCTGGTTGTTTCTCTTCCACTTCGCGAATCTTCTGCCGGATTCTCTCCTGCTGCGGACAACCGTCATAGATACTGTGTGAGGCAGATGGCGAGCTGACATCACTGCCCCTGGAGTTTTGCCGCTTTGTCTGTCCACTACGCTTTACCTGTTTGGCCAGTCCGCCATCATCCTCAGGACCGCCTGGTTTGGTCAAGGACTTAGAGCGAGCCTTCTTTTTGGGAAAGTCCTCACCACCTGGACAATCCATGAGCCCATCCTCTGTTTTAATACACTTTGCATTCCCTTTGACTCTGTTCTGAAGACCTGAGGGATCGTACACCTGCCCAGCTAAATGATAGTCATTCTCAGAGCTCCTTCCATCTCCATTTGTGTCAAGCTCAGTATTGTTGTTGTGGTGAACGGACTGACCTTGACAGTCTGTGGTCATCTGAGCTCCGTTTAGTGTCATGGTGATGGTGTGGGGGTTAGTGTTGGTGATGATTGGCTGTTGTGCTGAGGAGAAACTAGGTGACATGTGTCTTATATCCACTGTCTGGAAGTGACCTTTGGAATCAACGGGGCTTGCCATCGCTGCCATTTCAGCTTCAGCGGAGGATGTAGCTTTGACAAAGTCTTGGGGTGTGACGCCACAGGCTGCTACCGTGGCAGCCAGGATGTCGTCAACATTTGACAAAATATTTCTGTCATCTCCAAGTAGCATAGAGTCGGGGAAGCAAATGGAGTTGAGAGCAAAGTGGTTCTTGGCATCGTTTGGCTGCTGATTTGTCGACTGGCTGTAGTGGTGTTTAGTGGAAGAAGGGCATTCTGAGGTTGGTTCAGACACTACAGCGCCCTGCTGACTGTGGGTTTCAGTGACGTTGGGACCCAGCATGTCTCGATCCATCTGAAGATACTGGACATGAACAGGGGCCAAACCTTGGGCCGGTTGGATTCCTTGCACTGATACCACCTTCGAAGTGTTTTGACTGTGGTGGACGAGGGGCTGCTGGAGCAGAATCATTTGGTTGGGCTCGAGGAGAACCTGAGTGCTGGGCACGGTGATGAACTGAGTGTGGGCTGCCGGAGTCTGGCTCTGGGACTGACTATGGCTCTGTTGGTTTTGTTGATGTGGTTCAGGAGATTTGAGTTGGAGAGGGTGCTGCACATGCGAGGACACGACAGTGGCGTTTGTAGTTTTTGTGTTGGCAGTTTCATGACCATTGGCACTGCTTAAATGAATCTGCTGTTGCCTCAGAGCACCCATCCTTTCATCCTTTACCTGTGCTGTATTTCCATGACCTAGTCCCATGAGCTGGTCATCGGAACGCGAATTGCTTCGGATAACACTTTGTGTTTTGTGGTGATCATCCATTTTTGAGACGACATAGATGACATTGTTGTGAGAAGCCATGTTGTTGTCTGTTGCGGAGGCCTCCATGGATGCCTGCTGCAGAGCCTCTAGGTCCTGGAGAGGGAGCTCTTCAAGTTTCTGTTTGCCATATATTGGCTTGATGTCCTGTACTGAGGACCTGATGTTATTTTGTAAGGCTTGAGCAGTTGATGAGTAGGTAGGCAACGGTGAAGACAAAACATATTTATGGGGCTGTGTCTGCTGCTGGGACAGAGTGTCATGTGTTTTACCTCCCACTGAGGCCTGCATGAGTGTGTAGTCCACCACAGAATTCGATGTGGGCAGATTCCGTACACATGTGGATGGGTAAGAGGAGTTAAGGGATTGTCGTGTGGCGTAGCTTTGAGACTGGGTCACAGAAGATTGCCCCTGTGACTGAGATGTATAAGTCACATTTGAGGCGCCCTGAGAGTGGGAAGTGGGGTAGCTCTCAGAGAGATTTCCTTGACACAAGCTTTGGACCTGCGCTCCATATTGGATCTCCTGCGCTTGGCTCAGCCCAGGAGTCGATGAGTAAACAAGAGTCTGACTAACAGATGCCACATTGTCAGATTGGCTTGAGAGGGAAGGCAGAGTCTTGTAAAGGGAGGAGAGTTTGTCTGAGGTGGAATGGGAGGTCTGTGCCTGTGTGTGGGGTGTGATATAGGTTTGAGACAAACTGTTGGACATTAAGCAGGATAGCTGGACCGCCTGCTGATTAGCAATCACCGAGTTCTGCTTATGTGCAGGGGAGGAGTAACGTTCAGGAGACCCCGCTGTCAGGTTCTGAGAGTGGCTCTCTTCATCCCCAGCAGAGTGTGGACCTGGATTGGAAGAACAGTCTTTAGCCTTCGGCAATAAAGTGGATGAATAAGCTTGTGTTACACTATCGGTTTTGTGTTGTGGGGAACCATTGACTCCTTGAGTGGAATCTGCTCCTGCGGAGGGGCTGCAGGACACTGGAGTCTGACGGGATGGGTCCTGCTGGTAGGACACATCTGCTTCGTTGCCAGAGCCAAAGTACCCTTGTAAAGACTGCTCCGAACTGGGCAACTGCTCTGAGGCCATGTGGCTACTGGAAGGCCTCTGGTGGTGTTTGATGACACTACATTCGCGCTGAAGAGCTCTTTCAATAGAGCCTGAGAAAACCGTAGCCCCGTAGGGCTGAGAAGCACCGTGAGGGGCAGGCAGGGCAGACGGTAGGAGGCTGAACTGAGGTTGTAGTAGGTGGGGGGCTGACTCCTGGGCTGAGCGGTAAGTGGAGGACTGCACAGGCAGAGCTGAACCCAGAGTAGGGGCAGAGAGATGATTGAAGGCCAACGCAGTGGGAAGCACAGTCTGGCTAGATTTAAGATGTAACAGGGGATCATGGTGGGAAAACAGGCCATTGGTGGAAGTGCTGAAGGCAGGGTCCTGGAGAGCCAGGGAAGGGTTGGTAGCATAACTCCTGGAAGGGTAGGCACTTGTGTGCTGATAAGATGACAGAGCAGCAGGAGAGGGGAAAGTGGCAGTAGAAGGCAGAGCACCAGTCAGATACAGCTCTGTGGAAGAGGGGTTGGTACCTGCATGGAACAGAACAGACAATATGAGGACAGGACGGCCAAAGTGAAGGGACAAACTCTAAACAAAACGTTACATAATAAACAAGACCTGGATACAAAAAAAAAGACACTTGTAATAAAATATAAAATCTGAAATGTCTACATTGCCCACAGACTAAATTTGCTCATGTCATTATTTTCAAAATAACAATCAGAAGATCGAATGAGTGGATGTGTTCTCACCAGCAGGCCATGATGGGGGTCTAAAGGGAGGAAGCAATGAGGCACTAACAGGACCAGCCTGAAGGCTTCGTGACTCCATGGCTGAGAGGAAGCTCATGATTGAGGTCTCAGGAGTATTACTGCTTGACTCGAGTGTTCCTGACAGTCAAAACAGTAAGAGAGAGATGATCACAGAAAGCTTCAAAACCAAAATGATCTGCATGACCCGATGACACTAATTCGATTTGTTGTCATTTGGCTAAACTAGCCCCTTAAAAACAATATTTACGGCATCCATAACTCACCAGCTGCAGCAGGAATGTGTGATGTAGTGTAGGTGGGGAGCTGGTGGGTCGAAGTGTAGCTTTGCTGCCGGAGGAGCTCTGCATCAAGTTGTGCTGCACCATAACTGGGGCTGCATGGACAAACAAACAAGAGTATTCAAAAGAGCTCTCATCTTCATAAGCAGCAGCGAGTCACCCAGTTACGCATGAGAAAATACAATCGAATCGGAAAGTATGAGGAAACCTTCACTTTTAGCAACACTTTGTGTTGTAAATTTAATCTAAAACTAACAAAAACAAATGGCACTTTAACATACCGATTAACACTTAATACCTCATAATGACAAAGTGAAAATGTGTTTAGAAAGCCCCGAGCTTTAGCTTTTAGAAGGCCTGATTTATGACCTGCAGGCTCTCCAACTTCTGAAGCTCTTTAGAATAATCTTTGGCTGTCTTGTTTGGTTACTCGTGTGTCCTGGATGGCCGACCCTGAGAAGAGTCCTGGCGGTCCCATCTTTTCTCCATTTTAAAGTGATTGAGGCTGCTGTGCTCCTGGGATACTCAAAAGTTTTAGAAAAGGTTTTTAAACCTTTGTCCCAATCTATATCTTTTCAAGAATTTTGATCACAGAGCTCAACACAGTTGATTTCAAACAGTGAAGGTGTTTGAATACTTTCTGAAGTGACAGTGAAGGACTTATTTTTGCTCAAAGAAGTTCAATCAAACTCAGTCTGGGGTGTCTAGAGTCTGCAAACGCGGTAGACCCACACGCTGTTGCGTAAATAGCAATAGGCGAATAGCGCTGAAAAAAAACGGTAATTGAAAACAAAAATGCAACTGCAGTTTATAACGTGACTCAACCTGCACTTTGCATGAAGCTCATGTCAGAGTGAACATAAACAATTTTAAGTCATGTGGCAAAGCTGTCCAAACTGAAGAAGGTTATTAATAGTATCATGATATAACAAAAGAAGTCATCAGCGCGTGTCCAGAAAAGAACCTGTTCGCCATTGAATGGTTCTAAAATCGGAGATGAATCCATTAACATTTTCCAAATATTAATCTGAGAAGAAAAACATGCAGCCCAATATCAGCACGTTACCTCGTATTCTTAAGCAACCATTATGGCTTGTAAACATCTGAATGGCTGTCAGCACTGTAAAAGTGGTTTGCGAAATGTAGAATTCACCCATCAACATTATTGATGTCCAAAAAAAAAAAAAAAAAAAAAAAAAAGTTTGGTTTTGAAGTATCGTATCTAACAGTTGACTTCATCATTCTCTCGGTAGAAAAGTCATAGGAGACAGAAATAAAATCAGAGGTGCAGATGCAGTCATCCTTATATAAAGTGTTGCCGTTTTGCCAGAAGGTAAACATCTGTGGACTCAAAACACAGAGCTGAAAGGGAGTCATTTGTCTTTTTTCTAGTTCCTTCAAAAGACTCTATACACACACACTCATTGACTATTAAGTTGTGCATAACCAGCGCAACGTGTGACAAAATGATCAGTTAAACGAGTTAGTTCCCAGATTGTTTTGATGAAACCACACTACTAATCAGCAGCCACACACTTATATTATAAGGTTATGACACAACAAGTGAGATCATTTGAGCTTTTCTAAATCGGTAATCAGCACATTCATGGAATCATTTACTTCATAAACCATTATAGCCAATTGGTTTTGACAGCGATTACATTTTTTTGTCTTCCTACAACTGACTGATCTTTTTTTTTTGTAGTATAACTCTGGTTCCTTTATCTGCTTAAAAGATCTGTGCTGCTTGGGAAAACAATCTTGACCTACTAATAACCAGATACAACAAACGTTGTCAGTACGGATGAGCCTTCTTCACAAAATGCAGAGTAACAAAACACACCAGTCATGAGTCACTAAGTTGGAGCTCTCCAACTCGAGCAGGTTTTGTAGTTAGGTTGACTCGGGTTTTTATGAAGGTTGGCTTTAATATACATCTGTGGACCTCCAACTCTCATAACGTCGCCCTAAGAAACAACACCACTAATTTGAAGTGCACTAACTTAGCATCGGGCTGCTTTAGTTACCTACTTGTTTTTTTTGGGGGGGGGGGCTTTAACGAGCACCTGTGGGTTGAAGAACAGACGCCGGTAAAATGCTAGGTGAACACGCCTGCTTGTTCCGACTCATTTGCAGACATAATAATTAAAAAAAACAACCCATCTCCTTTGAACCAACTCTGGCCATGCTGAGGGGACTGTGCGCTAGCGAAAACTAGCAAGGTGGCAGCCCTAACATTACGGCGACGAAACCACCGACGAGTCAGCCTCGACAACTCGGGTGCAAATTCCGAAATTTCTCCCAATTCTCCCCCCACCCCGGGCGGTTCTCGATAAACCGCAAGAGCGAAGCTTAGGCCCTCCATCACCGACATTTCCTCGGGAAGGTGACCCGCCCTCTCCTTCATCTTTTACCTTGGCTTGATATTAGCTGAGCCGCGGTCATAGGCCCACGAAGCTACGGTCTGTGCTGGTGGAGCCAGCGCGTCCGCAAAGCTGGAGCTCGGGTAGTTCCTGTCCATCATCCGGTGAAAGATCCACTTTCACGACGGAGCTTCGCGGAGCAGCGGACACGCATCGTAGCAGCCGAGGTGGTGGTGGTGGTGGTGGTGGGGGGGGGGGTCCGACCCAGCGACCGGCCGACCGAAGCAGTCCCCGTCGGAGCAATGTGCAGTGTGCCCGTACACCCCCCCCCCCCCCCCCAAAAAAAAAAGAAGAAGGAAAAAAAAAAAAAAAAAAAAAAAAAAGAAGCGCCGTCAAGCCGCTACGTCCTGGATAAAGTATCACCTTCCTCTCTGGGTGATTTCGTTATTTTTTGCTGTTGTTGTTGTTGTTTTGTTCACCTCCTGTCATAAGTCTGTCAGAAGACTTCTCTTGAGGCACGGGCTCTTGGGCAGCTTCGCAGCTAAGCAAGGCTAACTAAAAACTTCTCACAACGTATGCGTGAAGATGTCACGCTCGAGGCAGGCTGCTTGACACGGTATCGGCTTTTTTTTTTTTTTTTTTTTTTTTTTAAAGCAGAAGTATCGAGCTGGCGAGATGCACAAGACCGCTCGGTTCACCACGCGAAGACAGTCACGTGATCGTCCCAAACGAAGCCTTGGGAAATGTCACGCTGGTATCCAGAGGTGCGGCGCTGCTTTTGAACATCGGGTGTCCCATTACGATCTGCTGTGAACTCTCGTTTGCAAATTAATGGAGCTGCTGCTCTGTTACTTTGCGTGTGATTAGCTTAGCTACGACATATGGATCCGGTTCAACTGGCACCTGGATGTGTTAAAGGTGCACTATGTAAGATGGAAATCCTATCCTGTGATACCTCCCCCCCCCCCCCCCTCTCCCCCCTCCCCTTCCGCACAGTCACATCCAGCCAGACTCTGCAGTGTAGTTGAATTTGGCACATTCTTGACCTGCCTTTAGATTACATTGGTTAGAAATGCCGATCGGTTAAGCCCATATAAGAAATACAAGCTACAAGATAATATGTAAGCATAGCTATGAATGGCTTGTTTATCTCTTATTCAGAAAAACCATAGTAGCAAGAAAACTGCCACAGAAAAAAAACAAAAACACATCAACGCCATTTGCAATGCTTTTTTAAAAATTTTTTTAATGCGGTTTATGTTGTCGTTAGCTGCACTAACCATCCGTTTTGAATTGTCGAAGCAAGGTCAGCAAGGCCTGGTTTGTTTTGCCTCCATTATGTTGACAGCTGACAAGTTATTTGAGCTAATCACATACAGCTGTTCTAGCTGGTCTAAACTGTATATCAACAAATGTTGAGTTCAAACGGAACTCGTGGTTACCACACGGGAAGTCGTGTGTACGTACGCTTGCTTGTTCGAGTGGTTAAGTCATGAAAACACAACATGGACGGCATCTAGAAGCCACAGAGCCTAAAAATTAAGCAAGTTATCAGGGCAGGAAATGTAAAAGCACAGAGGTAAAGATGAGGCTGTTGGGAAGATCATGATTTTCCAGAGGTGTAGGCTATTATCTAGGTTATGAAGACAAGTTAACATTGGTAGTGATTAGCCATTTGCAAACCTAGGAACCTTGGGCTTGATTTAACAACAGCAATATCTAACTGTGCATTCTTATTATTCCTTTAATAAATTGTCTTCTGCCAAAGTCAGAGCTAGACTTTTCTCCTGTGAGCTAAAGATAATAGAATATAAATTCATTAGCATGTCCGATATCTTCATAATATAAATGAACAATCTGGATTTATCTATATATTGAAATAGCAAATTATAGAGATGCCTCTAATATCTAAGATAATTCAATACAAGAGCCCTGTAACAAATGCTGACATGGCTGAGTAACTGCAACCACTGCTTTTAATGTAAAGCCTGGAGATGGGAAATCATCTAGCCTGGCACTGTTTGGAAATATAAACATAAAGTAAAGTGTAAAAATCATTTAACAAACAGGATATAAAGAGCTGGTGGTCAGATTTTGTTACCTTTGGACCAATATAGGAATTCACAACTTAAGAGATATTAAAGAATATAATTTTTTTCTGAAGTGGCTGAAAAAACCCTTAACAGGCACTTCACACACACACACACACACACACACACACACACACACACACACACACACACACACACACACACACACACACACACACACACACACACACACGACCAACAAATAATTAAA
The DNA here is from genome assembly GCF_022577435.1 of Embiotoca jacksoni. Classification (NCBI taxonomy): domain Eukaryota; kingdom Metazoa; phylum Chordata; class Actinopteri; family Embiotocidae; genus Embiotoca; species Embiotoca jacksoni. The sequence continues at coordinate 12,293,778 of NW_027185414.1, read as the reverse complement.
TTGTCCATTTTATTTAAAACAACTATAAAATATTTTAATTTCAAGTAGATCTGCTTCAGATCATCTTTAACACAGTTAGCCATCAATACATTCTAATAATATCTTTATTAAACTTAATGAAACTATGCAGGGCTTGCAGTGACAATAACTTCTTTACTCTTGTATATCTGTAATGTGAGTGAAATGCTCATTCAAACTACAGGTAAGTGGGAGATTTGCACTGGACAAACTGTTACTGCATCTTTTACAGGTCTTAAAAATGTGTAAGCTGGTGTATTCATCACGGCTATATTTTTCTTGCATAATTGTAAAATGATGTTCTGCATTAATATAGATGTTGTCAAATTGCTCATGAAGAGTGTGCCTCCATATATTTACAGTACAGTTGAAAATTAATCACAATATAGATACTCAAACAATTGCTTCATAAATTAGAAGAGCATTCTCATTAGCATTCACAGCAAGGAAATCTGCACATTTTTACAAAAATAAATGTAAAAGAGGACGATGCGAAAATGTACAGTGAATCATGACAAAGCAAGCTGGAAGACCAGTGCTTCAAATACACTTAGTAGTATTTATAAAAGCAATATTGCAAATGAAAGCAGTTTTGCGGTTTCTGTTTTCCCTTCTGCAGGAGACAGGAAGTCATATAACTACACAAATGCCTGTCTCACTGTCATTACAATTAATATCTATTGTGTAATAAAACATAATCCTGATCTTACTTTCAGTCTGACTATTACGCATAATATTGTGTCGAAACTGCTTCTTAAAGTATTCCAGCAATTTAAAGCTCGTACTCCAACACATTATAGAGTCTTCATTTTCATTTAGATAAAAAGCAGCAAATTGGGTAAAGTGTATTATAAAGCTTATCCAGCATTGGGTTTACAAAACATAATCACACCTGAGAAACATTATCAATACTTTTTGGCACTATCAGATGAAGGAGCTAAAAATTAAGATTTAAGGATTAAGATTAAGGGAAAAAAAAATTACATTAACGAACCATAAAATATTTAAAACATATATAAGTAGAAAAACAGAGCTTAATCAGGGCAATAAGCAAAAGGCAATAAGGAAATACAACAAATCTTGTGTTGATGGAAGAATTGATAGACTATAATAACACAGTGTTAGGTGTTAGCTGTAAATTGTCTGCTTAAGGTTGACAGACATGCACATGCTGTCCTGAAGATACTACCGTCGAATAGTTCCAGGTCGGGAGCTAAAAGAAAATATTATAAAAAAAAAAAAAGATGCTATAAAAACATGCATGAATTATCTGTCTGTGACTGCATAATGGAAAAGTGAGTTATTAACAAAAAATAGAAATACATAAGCAAATACCCAGGGTAGGGAGGAGGTGGGGCGTCGTGCTGTCCACTTCTCGAGATTGCCTGTTCGTAGGACGGCAGCCCGGGGGGGTCTATTTCCTCCAGAGGAGGGACTGCCGGGGGAAGCACAGGCTGTAGGGAGGCCTCATCTAGCCGTCGCATTATTAGGGCAGCATTGCTCCTCCTCGGGCGCACCCTGATGGAGCTGTGAGAAGAGTGGAGGTGTTAACATCATGTCATTCATAATGTGCTCAAGTGTCAAAGTTGAAAGGTGAAAGTCATCTTTATTCTTGTTATACAACAAGATGCATTTGCAGGTTCTTCAGTTCTACATGTAGAGAACACGGTGTGAAAAGAAGCAGTAACATATTGTTACAACAGTTGTAGAACTGCAACTCTTCTGATCATCTACTAAAATACTAAACATTCATTGATCCTGGCTTTTCAAATGTGTATTTGATGTTCATCTTTTCCATGTATATTAGTAAGCTGAATATCTTTGGGTATTGGCAAACATAACAAGCAATTTCATTATGTCAGCGAGGGTTTACGAAACTGGCCTGATTTTTTCCCATTTACTTTAGATACTACAACTATAGATAAAATAATAACAACAAAAAAACTCATCTTCAAATGACAACAGTTACAAACAACAGATGCTGGACGAGAGCAAATATACAGTGAAAATCTGAGTTGCAACTGCATATGAAAATATCCAAACTCTGAAATATTGTGTGTTTTTATATGGCGCAAAAATAAAAAAGTTCAGGTTGCCAGTTTTGGTACCTGGGTTTATTGGTGCAAAACACCTGTACCAGTGCCTGTAACCTCTCAGAGGTACTGCAGCGTGGTAGCAGTCCTAAACTGAAGTGTGCAGGGATACTGTGGTCGCCCTCACTCACCTTGCACGGCTGAAGTCATTCTTGCATTTGCCTCGACAGAAATACCAGACCAGGAGGCCAAAAACAACGATGGCCACTCCAGCACCAATGAGTCCCACCAAAAGAGCTGTCACATCGACCCGCGAGGGGCGCTTGTCTTTATCTGAGGATCATCACAAACCGCACAGAGTAACCGTGTTCAATGACAGCAGTGAATATTGTTCCATAGTAAAGATAACCATCTGCCCAGGTGTTTCCTCTTTTTCATCTGCTATTGGTTGTTAGGTTTCAAAACAGTATTGAAGTGTAGTTTGCTCTACACCGGCAGACGTAGAGATCAAAACAGAATTCAGTCCTCATCACTGCTGCGAAACAAATGACAACAAACTGGAATTTGAGTAACTCCTTGAGCTATATACCGAGAACGTAGTCTCAAAGCTACTGTGCGCTGCTGAACAAGTGGTGAAACAGGTTTTAAGAGCATCAATACCAACTTCCTACAGGGAAGGCAAACTATTAACAACACATACACTACTCTTGTCATAATATTTATCCGCAGATTCAAAATGATTTTTGAAAATGGAGGTATTTCTCTCTCTCTCTCTCTTACCTGCAGTGTATTTCTTCCAAAAATCATTCTGGAAAAAAAAAGAAAAGAAAGAGTCGTCAGTGTGGTGAGCTCTGCTGAGGCCTTTCTCACTATGTTCATTAAATGACAGGAGCACTTAACTGTATCTGGGATGTTTTCAAAGACCTCCCTCGCTTCCTCGTAATTGCAGTCTTCTTCATTGCACTCCCTCTCCAGATTGCCAGGAACGAAGATCTCAAAGTCCAACCGGTTGAACAGTAGATGGCGACCCAGGAACGAATTTGCGTCTCCCTCATCCACAAACACTAAGAGCAACCAGACAACTTGGAGATCATCTGGGTGCTTAAAGTGAATTAAAGTGGAATTAGTCAGTAAAACGTACCGTCTTGGCCTTCGGCTCCTTCATGTTTGGAGAGTAACCTCCTCACACAGGCCAGATCTCCACAGGTCAGCAATAGAAGGAGTACGAACAGACGAAACAACATGGTCGGACAGCAGTGGACCATTCCCAGTAGAGAAGCTAGAGTATCATTAACATTACACGCAGCTTCTTCACACTAACCAACTAGTACAGGGTTCCAATTTTCTACATTACCTATGATGAAACGTGGCGCATAGTGATGTTCAGAGTTTAACACCAACGAAATGAAACCTATTCGAGGGAAGGGAAGGGCAGGTGTCCCGGTGTCCCGCCGACAAGAGGAGTCAGGAAACGTTCAGGGATAGTTTAAAAAAAAAAAAAAAAAAAAACAGCAGCCACGTTGGCCGATTTCCTCTGAAAAACTTTAATGCGACTCAATATCTGTCGGCAAAACACACTTTAAACTTGGAGATAAAATTGTCTCTAACTCAATTAAAACAGTTCCGGTAGCTTAAAAGAGACGATTTTGTTTACTCCCAACAGATGTGGCCTCAGCTCCCTCCAAACTACCTGCGCAGGCTCGACCAATCGATCACGTTCACCTGGATGACATGATAGGTTATGTAATACAAAGGTGGACGCTAGATGGCAGCTGGAACCACGAAAGTGGAAGAACTTTTCACACCAAGTATCAAATAGGATTTCATGTGACTATGAGTCAGATGCTACGATTACTCCTCCCAGTGATAAATAACCCACATGGCTAGTTTTCAGGCCTTTATTCTTAATCCTAGCAGCACTTAATGACTCGCTGTTGATGTAGCCTACGTGGTGTAGAAGTGTTACAAATAAAGAACCAAAAATCTAAACTGTAAAGGTATGGAGGTAGTACTTCCTGGTCATAAAAGCCCAAAACACTTCTGAACTCACTTGTGCTGAAAATGTAGATATTATTATATTACAATTACTATATATATTTAAAAGTGGTTGCGACACAGGACAATGATCTAACATATTAGTTACTTCCATTTACGATGCTGACTTGTGTTTTGTCACATATACCCGGCCTCAACTTGCAAACTAAGATTTACTGGGATTTAAAGGACCTTCTGTTTTTGTGACCCTCTCCTGACCACCTGAACTGCTTCAGTCTCAATGTATTTTTCATGTTTACAATGTTGTACCTTCACTTCTAATGGGTTGGCGCAAATTACTTTTGTAATACAACACTATCTTTTAGGATCTGTGCATCAGGTCCCTTTTTAAAAGCACTAAACCTTGTCTCATAGGATCTCTCAGGAGCTCAGGAGCTGGTGACGACACCACTAAGTATAGGCCTTGTATGGGAAAACATTTTGAAATGGGCTCCGGAGTTGTTCTGCCCTCAATATCTTTATATGTTGAAGAAATGTTTAAGTTAACTTTTGAGATGTGTTTTATTGTTTCATGCTTAAATGGGTGTGGTGCTTTTATTTTGACACCTGTAATGAAGCAGGGAGTGAGAAACAAGAAGTAGGAACTTGCAGAGCATGATCGCAGCTGTGTGGCATCCCATGTCTAATCCACATTAATCCTTCGTCTGTATTCCTCAGAAAGCAATGGCTGTGCGTGTTTTATGTTCTTCATGTGTTGAACGATTAAGAATGGTCACCTGTTTTAGGATTTTGAGGTAAATGTGAACATAGGCTGTTTATATTTAGCCACTATCAATATTGCAGTTAATGAAGATGTTTTTTTGTATTTTCTTTTCTAGTTTCACTCTGATTCGACGATGTCAAGATGATTTAATTTGTATGAAGACATTAAAAGGAGCAAGAACGCTCACAATCCTGGCTCTCGAAAAGGAGTGTGGCTTGCTGTTTATCTATGCTAACACTTCAGAAGTAAAACACAGAGAGAACAGTACAGGAGTCTTTTTTTTTTTTTTAGAAAGAAAAGCCATCTGTGAAAAAATACACCCAATTAGGCTTTTCCAGAGCAAATAATAGTTACAAAGAGACACCACAACATGCAGAAGCACAGTGATAGGTAACATTAAAGAATTAAGAGGATAACGTTTCCCATGTTGCTCGGTAAACCATCCTCCATGATACGGTTTGTTTCACACTCTCCATGTAAATAGATATATCTGTCTCAGAGCCTTGGGGCCTCAATCAGTGTTTATGTAAAGCAGAGATAGGATGCAACTGAACATTATCTTGTAGCCTACTGGATGGTGCTAATTGAAGGGCAGTGAGAGTCTCTCTCTTGTACTTGGCTGCATCTCTGGATACTGTCAAGACTCTTCGATTCACACAGAGGAATGTCGATATGAAGAAAAGGGATGAAGGGAATGACAAATTCCAGCATTTTTTCCAGTGTGATGTCAGATAATATCGCAACCTTTACGCCATGCAATATACTATAATATTCAAGTTAAAATGATTAATAGGCTCTCACTGCTTGATAATAAATTTGAGTACTTCCTACGCTTAAAGAGTGGCCGTGAATAGTAACCAGAACTGAATTAGGTCCTTTAACAAACAAAAAATAGTTTGGCTGAAGCTTCCATCAGCAAAATGCTCTTAAATGATCATAGAAAAAAATTGACCCTTGACTGACATATTACTATAGAGTATATTACAATAAATGCATGTTAATACTAATGCATGTATTTGAATAGCATGTTACTGTAGCCAGCTGAGGGGGAGTTTTAGATGTAGTACAGTTATGCTTTTTCGCAAATAATTTTTGGGGGAATATTGGATTATTTTCCCGGTTTGGTGAACAGGTTAAAATAAAACTAACTGAGAAGTTTAAAGGGGAAATCCCTGGTTGGTGAAACTGCTAGCAATACCTAATAATCACTGCCATCGTAGTGGATTTTTGACAACTACACATTATTTTTTTTTTAATGCAGGGAAGGGAACCACTTGGTCAATCCTGAACAATGCAAGCCAAGCTTATCCTGTGTGTTTTAATGTAAAACCCTAATGTGGACATAAGGCCTATCCATACCAGTAAAATGAATGTAGTGGAGTGAGAAGCACAATATTTCCATCCAAATAATTGTGGAGTAGAAGTATAAATAAGCAGAAAAAAGTACAAGTCAAAATTGTAAGTGTATTACTTGAGGCAACATATTTAATTACTTTGATCCACTGCAGATAACCTGAGCTGCATGTGCAAAGTGGGCCAGTTTAGCAGCTCAGCTCCCAAATGGAAGGTGAAGTCCTTTGCTTTTCATCACTAGACAATGAACAATGCAGAACTACCTCTATCTGACTGTAATAAGATGAGGTTATGCTGCTTTCACTAGATAAACCAACCACAGCTCACAGGATTTACATCTAACACATCTCACGTGACGAAGTGTCCGCAAAGTTATTTTTTAAGCCGGTGAGACAAATTAGAGACAAGAGAGGGATCGCTGTCCAGGACGAGAAAAGTAGCTGAGAAGCAACTGCTCTCAGAAAGAAAAAAAAGAAAAAAAAAAAAAAGAAAAAAAAAATAGCTTTTGCTGAAAGATGGAAACTAAGATATAAGGTTTTGAAAACATTCTGTTAAGCCTCAGTCACATTAGTTTCTATCTGCTCTGTGCTCCACCTTGCGGGTGGCCGTGATGAGGCTGCGCTCCTGAGAATGTGTTTTGTGATTTACACCGTCTGATAAGATGTGGAGATGCTGCTCCCTGCGGGCAACTGGATAGAAGTGAGCATGAGCTTTAGCAGACCTCTGATATGATAGGGGGAAAAAAAACAACGCACTATACCTCTAATGCCCATTTAATCTGAGTAAAAATATTTTGGTAGCAGGGTGAAATAATCAGATTATGATTCTGGACAGAATTAGGAGTTGCACAACACAAAAGTAAACAGAGCTGTAGCTTTAAGTGTCAAAGAATAAGCACTGAGAATTAGGGGTGGGGGTGGGGATTCACAGAGTGCACAGTCAGGACTCTGCACTGTGTGCTGATTTCATCAGTCCCAGAGGGAGACAACTCCAGCAGACTCATATGTCATTAGATTTCCTATCCTAATGTTCTGGAGTAATGCCTGAAAACAGATTATTGTGCTAAAGAAATGATCATTTCCCTTGATGGGCAAAGACCAGGCGAGTCAACAACTGGCATTTATAAGTCCTTGTTTTTCCACTTTTCAGAAGTACAGAAAGACAGTTTGTCATGCTGACTACAGCTGAGCATTATCTATTAACCCAGAGGACAGTTTCAGATTTGCAGTGGCAGCAAATCGGCCGACGCCACAAGTGTTGATGCTTCAGTAATACAGCTCTGACCTCAGCACACGGAGTCATCTGAAGTTCACATTGCCGTTGTCACCTCTCATGTGTTCCCAGATAAGTGACCCTCCTGTTACAGGCCATTTCTCACCACAAGTCACAGCTCATCTAGTTCATTGGCAAGCTGACTTTTAACTAAAACCAGATGTGTAGAGCCGCTGGAGGACGGGGCCTAATTAAAGTCACTGTATAGCTTTGTGGAAAGATGACAAGGCAAATAGTGGGGTAGTTATCTAAAAGATCAATTAGACAGTATATTTATAATCTATTAATGGCACAGTAAAAATTCCCAAAATAAACTCAGCATGTTTTATAATTTGACAAGAAAAGAAAAAAAAACATCATAGGTTATCTTTACTGTTCTTTAATTGGATGAATATAAAAACTGATCATTTCAGTCTGGGAATCTGGAGAGCAGTAAAGAATTTAGGGGCAGGCAGTTTTGACAGTTGGGTTAAGGTGGAATTAGGCAGAAGGTGACAGGGCTTGCAGACTGGTCTTGACGGTTGCTAGGTTGCCTTTCCAGGAGCTGAGGCTGTCATGCAGCTGCTGCCACTGCTGCTTACCAAAGGTGCGGTGTGTGCTGTGGCTGATGGAGTAGAGACAGAAAAGCAGGAATGTTAAATTGATCAAAATGAAGCAGGCCAAGGCCATATCTTGATTAGATCGATAGATAGCTGGATAGATAGTTAGTTACTTTATTAATCCCACAAGGGGAAGTTTTTTTCATAAATTAATGATGTAACAGAGTTTTATCAAATATAACTATGAAAAACACATGCAATTCCTCTACAGCCTCCTTTAAAATCTCAACGTATACTCATATGGAGGCAGAATCATGTGTATTAAAAACAAAATGTTTGTTTTCAGGCAATTTATGAAGAATACTACTTGTGCTAGTTTCCAGACAGACAACAATTTTCTGGAGACCAGAACTAAAAAAAATTATCTCTTTGACCTTGACTGAAGAGACCAGAATGAGTTTGACCAGATTCAGGATAAAATAGTTATCCACTTAATAAAATATTAGTCAGTTCTTGCAGCCTATGATTCCATTATGATAAGAAATTACATGAGCAACCATCCCTCAATCCAGGAACAAACTTCAAATAACTTAAAGATAAAAAAGAAAGCCTCATGTAATAAGACTAATAAAAAGCCTCTTGAAAGGGAACCTGAAGTCATTTTTACATCAACAGAATTTCATTTTTAACATCTACTTTTGAAAACCACCAAGTCCTGACTTTGATTAAAAAAAAGGATGCAGAAGCACTGCAAAATGACATGGATGTAACAGAATAGTGATGCTTCATGCTTAACACAGCCTGCATTAGCACAACATTAAAACTGGATTGGTATCGATCTTAGATTTTTTTTTTGTGGGGGGAAGATCTCATTGAGCTGGCCATTTTAAAAGTAGCTCACAAGCCAAAAAAGTGTGGGCACCCTGCTATAAATGTTATCACATAAAATGTTACAAAGTTGAGCCTTATTATTATTCTATACGTTTAATGGGGCCACTTACCTCACAACAACTTTTCTCTGTGTCTGGTCGATTTTGCAGTACACCATTTTGGTCCGTACAGCTAAGAATAAAAAGCACATAGGAAGGGAGTTAGGAAACAGTAGGAGCTGACAGCAAGCAAGAGGCTCGTTCCACAAGACCAGATCACCAGCGGTTACTACACAACGAATGTCCGTTATATTTCTGTCTGACTTAATTGCGACATGACCCAATATATTTCAAATGTAAGCAACGATAACCTCACAGAAATAAAGATAAAAATCTGTTTTTGGAATCAGGTGCACCAGTGATTCTTCACTAACTGCAAAACTTCAGGGAAATGGTAAGAAACACCTGGCTCTCCTAAACTAAAAGCTGATTGGTTGAGATCTTGGCTCAATTATAACATGGAAACTTTACACATTTTTGTTTAATTAAGAGAGAATTTGGACAAAGAATGTTTATACTAAAACAAAGAGACATACAATCTGATATTTATAGTCTTCAATATAAATATAATTTAATTCAGTTTAACATACCCTGTGTATTTTCAAGATTAATTCATGCTTTGAATGTCTCTAGTTTGAAAGGGACATACCCAGCATCAAAGTCTGGGCAGCGGATGCATATGCAGCGCTACACTGATGCAAAGGCTTGTCTGCCTTACATGAGAATTCAAGTTTCTCAATTCTCATGTAAAATAACCGACTACAACCACAAACAAATCTGACAATGATTTGGTCAAATTTTGATAGGCTACCCTGTCATACAGAGGAACAAACAAAATGTTTTGCACATTGATGTCCTCCAACATTTTGTGACCAGCTTGTCCAACTGCTCATACAGCATTCATTAAAGTGGATTTGGGATCTTCCTGTCGAATCTGTCTGTCTTGACTGCAGCTTTCTGTAGCCACTGTTTAATCTCTTTCCTTTACACTGCTTGCTGCTGCGAGACACTAGCAGAGTGTATTTAGAAGGGTGGACAGTAAAGTTATGTTTGAGGTGAAACGTTTGTACCGTCAATGACAAAAGCCTCGACGTCATCAGCTCCAATCTGCAGCTCCTGTTGCATGGTGTCAAAGGAGATCTCCTTGAATTCCACTGCCATGCCCATGAATGTCAGCAGACGCATCTTGGCCATGTTTTGCTCGTGAGACAGGCCTGGAGAGCAACACGCAGGGATCATTAAGCACAAAACAGTCACAGTCAATTGCTCTTGACTCAGGGAGTTTCCCTGTGATAATTGTTTCTACATTCAGGAGCATGCAGTCAGGCAATCTAGTCATTAACACAAACATCACTCTGCATTGTCTGTTTTGGGAGTCCATCCTACACATGCTTTTAATTACACCAGGACCTTTAGTAGTGAGGGGGAAAAAAACACACTGCTGACACACACATTCCTGTACTGTGTTGATGCAGTGCAAGAATGTATGTGTCAAATAAAAAACTCAATTACCCAAAATCTCTTAAAAAAAAATCCCCTGCCACATACTCATGACTTACATTTTCAAAAAGTTTTTGCTACGCTTGCACAGGAGTAAATCTCATCAGTGTCAGTGTGTCAATACAGTGTTTACCATATATAGCCCCTACTTGGTCAGTGCACCCACGCAGATAAAATCTCTTATTTTCAACTTTGGAAAATCTATAATTTTAGCTTTTGGCCACACATCTGTCCTGAGTTGCTGGTAAATTGCAGCTACAGAAATCAACCCGGGTTACACTGTCCCCCTCTAAACTGAATTAAAACTAAAGATTTGTACACTGATGTGTAATGTAATTTTATTTTTGGGTAAAATGGACTTCATCAAATTGGTATCAAAAAGTATTGTATTGATCAAGGACCAGTAACAAAGTCAAGGTATCAGAATCCATATGAAACTTTTTTGAAAGATACCAAGCCCTAAACACATTTAATCCATAACATTTTCTTAATTTATCAACCTGTATTCTAGTTTCTGTAAAGGTTTTAAACATGGTATGTGTTTGTGCATGTGGTCAAATGATGCAAATATTATGTAACGTCATGTCCACTTACCAAGAGAATCAATGAAGTCTTTGTTACTCTGGTAAAATTTGACATATGCTACTAGTTTGGCGCTCACAAAGATGGTTAATAGCTGAAATGGAAGAGAGAGAACAGAGAGAAATGTCATTATAGGACTGTGCAATCAGTTTGGTGGTTGTTGTATTCATAAAGGCTGAAAGCTGCTATAGTCAGGTTCAGACTGAGGTTACGGGACAGATGAACGAAACGAACATTACACTGGCTTTTCTGCTCACTGGTTTGTCTTTGATGCATCAACATATATTGCCACTTTAGTAAGTAGTAGGAAGCAAGTGTATTTAATATAGCATCGTTCACAGACGAAGTCATAAAGTGCTTCACAACAGAAATAACAGAAGAATACAACAGTATTAAAAGCAACCTACAATAACAGCACATAACAACAGGCCACTGAAATAAAAACTGTAGATATCAAGAGGTGAGACAAAGGCCAATCTTAAAAGATATCTTAAGGCGACGTTGGAAGGCGTCAGCTGACACTGCTGAACTCAGCTGAACGTAGGTCGAGGGGAAGAGCGTTCCAGAGTTGGAGCAACAGTTTTCGAAAGCGCGATCACCTTCAGTTTTCAAACGGGTGCGCGGGACAGCCAGTAAGCCCTGATCAGAAGACCTAAGTGACCTGCTGGTGGTGTAATGTTGGAGCAGGTCAATTACATACTCCGGGGTCTGACCACGGAGGGCTCTATGAGTAACAACAAGGATTTCGAACTGGATCCTGAACGTGATGGGCAACCAGTGAAGGGAGGACGAAATGGGGGTGATGTGAGTCATTCTGCTGGACCTGGTTAAGAGTCTCGCAGCAGCATTTTGGACCAGCTGTAGACGGCCCAGAGATGACTTGCTGAGGCAGGGGAAAAGGGAGTTACAATAGTCCAGTCGGGGTGATATGAAGGCGTGAATGATCATTTCCAGTTGCAGTTTTGAAACAACAGATTTTAGTTTGGCAATGTTTCAAGGTGAAAGAAGCCTGTACGGGTGAGTGATTTGACATGCTGCTGAAAAAACATGGATTGGTCCAAAATAACACCAAGGTTTCTAAGGTTGGACTGAACGGCTGAGAAAAGGGTCTAATACACCGAGACCCCTTAGTGGCTACACTGTCTGAAGCTAAGATCAGGACCTCAGTCTTGTCTGCATTAAGCTGTAGGAGGATGTCAGCCATCCACTCCTTAATGGCAGTCAGACATTTGTGCAATAGGTCAAGTTTGTCTGTCTCGTCAGGTTTAAAGGAAATGTACAGTTGTATGTCATCGGCATAACAGTGATACAAGATTCCTTTGAAGTGCTTTATAACTTGGCCTAGAGGGAGCATTTACAGTGCAAATCAAATGGGACCCAGGACAGAGCCCTGAGGCACACCACAGGACAGAGCTGCTGTTTCAGACATGTAGGGACCCAGCGACACAGAAAACCTCCTATCCAACAAATAGGAGGAGAAGAAGTCCAGGGCGGTAACACAAACACCCACCCACCGCCTGAGCCTCTCAATCAATATATTGTGTTCAAGTGTCAAAAGCCACGCTAAGGTCCAATAGCACCAGAATGGAGCAATCGCCCTGGTCAGCTGCCATCTTTAGGTCATTGGAGACTCTCAGAAGAGCTGTTTCGGTGGAGTATTTCTGACGGAACCCCAATTGAATTTATTAAAGATGTTGTGTGCAGTCAAGGCAGCAGTGAGTTGATTGGCAGCGACAGCCTCTAAAATTTTGGAAATAAAAGGCAGCTTGGATATCGGCCTGTAGTGTTGGATAAGGGATGGATCGAGGTTTGTTTTTTTCAGAAGTGGCTGTACGATTGCATGATTAAAGTAAGTTGGGACACAGCTAGATTGCAGGGACCTGTCTATGATAGAAACTAGGCAGGGACCATCAGGGACCAGTACATCTTTAAGGAGGGAAGTTGGTAAGTTGTCCACCGGGCTTGAGGAAGGTTTCATTGTGCCCAGCAGGTCGATGAGGTCTTGCAAGGAGATGGGAGCAAAACACTCTAAACTTGGCGGCTGGGTTGGAAGGAGATAGCAGGGAGTGGACGAGGGGAGGAAACTAGCCCTTTACTGACCGATCAAAAACAAAAGAAGCCGTGAACACACCCTTCACAAAACTATGTTTTCATGTCTCAACCTGTTTGGCTGGTAATGTACATACAATCCTGTTACTCATCAGTGAAGCTTATTGACTAGTCACCGGTTTGATATTAGGTTGTGCTCGTTTAAGCTGTGACTGGCACTACATGTTAAAAATGTATTGGTTTCCATGTGCTTTTGGGCTAAAGGCACCGAAAGGGCAAATCCTTTAAGAACTAAGTATGGCTAATTGATGAGGGTTAATAGAGTCGACTTAGCTCAATTTAAAAGTATTGCACATCCTTCAGTACTCACATCATGGATCAGTTCTCCCTCCAGGAAGCGAACAGGTTTCAGGGTGAGCAAGTGGTCAAACAGGAAGGTGTTGGGGTCTTTGAGAGCACGGACGATACATCTGAAAGAGAGGGGAGACGGCCGCATGTATGTGTGTGATAGAGGAGCAGTGTATTTAAACTTAATGACAAATGTCAAACAGGTTCTCAAAGTTTACTTGTGGGCATCAACACGAGCTTGTGAAGCATTGTCTTCTGTGTAACTTCCGAGCAGCTCAACCATCACTTTTGCTGCAGGCTCACTGTGAAAGAGGTAATTACAGAGTTAACAACTGTCCCGCACAGAGAAAAGGGACTTGGAAAACAATAAACAATCTGATGAAGAGTCTTGGGCCCAGATGAGTGCACTGGATAGACATAAAAAGAAGGTATGTTATTTCTTAAAAACCTCAGTTTAAATCAAGAGTAACATAACTTGCCATTAAAATATATTGCATGATGTCTACACACCTCAGACAAAACATGTAAATAGATAATTTAGGCATCATTTTACTTTTACTCTTTATTCTTTAAAGTATCACAAGTTTGAGAGCTTCAACAGAGTTACACACAGAAATACGTTTCCTAACGTGTATTTAAAGTGCTGCCTTGACTAGACCACGCACTTTACACATTTGACCCTATGTCGTTACCTTTTTTTGCAGTCAACCAGTGCTTCATACACCAGCCTCAAAAGTGTGTGCTTCTTCTCTGTGGTCAGGTTCCAGTCAGTAATCCACTTGCGCACCTGATTAGGGGCACAAATGTATTTCATAAGTCAAATGTACAGAAAACAAACACAGAAACGGGTGATACAGAACTTTCTTTCCTGATTTAATCATCTCTGCAGCTCAAACCAAATAAATACATTTTAAGACCGATAAGTATTTCAGGTTAATCATGGCGAATAGATATACCTGATCAAGGTCAGTGGGGATGAAGGAAATGGCGTTACAGGTGGCGGCCACCTTGATGAGGCCACAGAAGACGGTGTACCTCACTGGAGTGTTCTCATCCATGCCGTGGAACAGGTTACTCAGCCTGTAACAGCACAACAGTAAAAGAGATAATCAGGTGTTTATATTAAGATCTGACCTTTTTTTTTTTTTTCCAGAGACACCTGCAAACTTTGACAGACTTTTGGGAAAAGACGTGACAGGACTCACAGCTGCATTCTGAGAGAGGGTCTCTCTCCTTCGCGGAACTTCACCAGTTTCTCACACAGACTTTCGATGAGAGCTTCCTGCTTCTCCGTCTCCAAAATCAGCAGCAGAGACACGATGCTGTTCATCACGCTCTCCACATCTGCAGAGAGATGGACAGAGAGCCACGAGTAATGAGACATTTCTATCCAGCCTGGAGTAGTTTCACTGCAAGCTTACCAAGCTTCATTCATGGTACGTTGAACAAGTCAGCAGCTGTAATTAATGACATTAACGAGTCAGTTTAATTCAGATGAGGAGGTTAGTTCCAGGGTGCTGGTAATGTGTATGATGGATCAGTGAACGGGTTTACTGGGACACTTAACAGGACTGAGGCTTAGCAGATGTTATTAAATACAGCTGTGCTTTCCCTGATAAGACAAAAATATCTACCTATGAAAAAGGCCGTTTATTCTCCTATTAATAAGTAATTGACCACATTGTTCTTCAACATCACCTACCTTTATCATCGTCCTTGAGGCAGACGTCACACGCCTCGATGATCTGAGCCAGGTCTACATGAAGTCCACCTTCAGCGTTCTCCTCCGAGATATCGGCTCCTTTGGACTTGATGTAGGCTCTCAGCTCTGAAGCCTGGAAAGTTGGACGGCGAAATAGTTAAAAGATGCAACAAATAGCTGATTCACTGACTAACAGGAAAATAACCGCCAGCTGGTCCGGTAATCAAATAATCATTTTACGTCATTTAAAAAAAATAACAATAATAAACTAAATATTTTTTGGTTGTGAATTGTTGGTTTGGACAAAACAAGACAATTCAGACTGCACTTCAGGCTCTGGAAAACTGGCCAACATTATGAACCATCTTCTGACACTTATAAAACCAAACAAGGTAATTGACTGAAATAATCGTATATTGTTAAGTAAAGTTAGGAGAGGTTAGTTGAAGTTGTCTGCTAGTTATAGCTCTCTAGCCTTCATGATGCTTTGGATGGCTTGTTCTTCTCTTGTTCTTCTCTTGTTGTTCTTCTCTACTTCTTGTTTATTTAGATCTCAAGCTAAACAGTTAGCCGTCTTTGCTAATCTAGTGTTACGACTTTGAAGACATTTGCAGTAATTAAACGTTATACACCGAGCTGGAAACGGCTAATGGTTACTAATATTAATTAAATTACATTAAAAAAGCAAACAAAAAAACACATAAACGGCAAGTTTAATACCATAAGTACTCGTTATGTGCTACCATACGTATTCAGCCAGAAGCCAACAATCAGCGTGGACCAGTCAGCTGCTACCGACGGTTAGCATTTTAGCTAGCTAGCACGCTAAGTAATCTGGATGGAGTTTTCATTTAGCGACTCATCCGCAGGCGGGACAGCGACAAAAGAGTTTTTAAACACGTGTTTCGTACCTGGTCTTCTTCCGTAATATCAATAAATGCTGGGACGCTCATTTTTGGTGGTTTTGTGAGCCCAGACGATGAAATCCACGCTCTCACCACTGCTGAGGTCTGACCGGAAAAAGAAAAGGTAGCGGTGCCGTCGACACTCGTGCACTTCCGGGTCATGTCGTTAAAGCCGCAGTAGTCTGGAGGTGAAGGATGTCTCAGCTGGGTGAAAGTAGATATTCTTCTCGTTACATGTTAACTTTTATTTTGTATTTATTTTTTATTTTAAACCTCGAGTACCACGGTTCTTCACATGAATGGTAGAAGTTAGAGGAATAATCAGCAGGGTTCAAAAATCCCTGTCAGCCCTGCATCGCCTCAGCCTGTGCAACCCCATTGCTTGAGGAACCAGCCGGCCTCCTAAATTTGTGTTAATCACCTAGACTTCCTCCGACCTTCATTCCCTATAATTTAGATTTGAGTCTCCTCTCTGGGAGATTAACACTGGATGTCTTGGATGAGAGTTACTGGGGTGAACCTGATCCCCCAGGAAAGGTTATCTGATTGAGCTGCAGTCCATCTTTGTGGACCACCATGGAAGGCCTGACCCAGAGCTCCAACCTGGAAACACTGCCAGTGTCAGAGGGCAGCTCTCTTCCGCCAAACGCCCGCTGACCTATGGGCGTGCGTGCTGGGCCTCTGTACCGAGTGGGATTCTGTGTATCGTTACCATGGCAGGTCACAAGGTGATTGAGGTGAAGAGGGTAAGTGAAGCAGGAGGTCACCTTAAAACTCTGGAGTCGTATTACTAACACTTGGGTGTTGAGCAGTCTGTGTCCCAGGGTGAAGATACATTCCCAAGCTACACTGCTCACAGTTTATCTGTCACAAAGAAATGTATATTTTGGGTGATTCATGGATGAGTCGTCATGTTGTGTCATAATTTCCTAAAAGTCTGTTTGTCACATATTTCTCTTTTCATTTACAGCAAGGGAACTAAACTGTTGCATTCAACAGGATAAATACCTTAAAATAGTGTGCTAGGGGGGAAATGGCTGATGAAGTGTTTCACCATAGTGCTCGTATGATGCGTCATTCTGTTGGGAAGGCAAGTGCCTGGTACCAAATCCCACCTTGTACGCTGTCATGACAAAGAATTTATAGCTGTTTCTGTGAAAGTGTGCTTGTGTAACTCTGAGGGTTTCATTATCTGATTAACAGCTGTTGTCAAGTGCCTGGTGTATTTCAAGTCCAGAATAAGAGTTTTGGAGGCTTTGAAGCTCCAGTTGCATGTGAGACATTGTTTTCGTCTTCTTCAAAGGGTCTTTAAAATGACACAGTCTGTTGTGATGCGTAATAGTCTTCATAATATTCAAGGCAGAGTCTTGAAAACAGCATTGATACTGGACTACGGTAAAACTTTATAAGTCCAAGGAGCCTGTACCTGGTACATGCATTAAACTGGGCTTTAGTCTGTTCTTTATCATTCTGAATCTAATCTGGCAAAGCAGACTTTAAAGACCAGCAACAGATATCACCCATTTTTCACTTTCACTGATGTCAGATGTTTTTGTTTTTTTTGTTTTTTTTTGCTGTTGCATGTGTGCTGAATTCAGTGAAAGACTGATGGTAATTCTGCTTTTGTCAGGCACTCTATTTTTTAGAACACAAGTTCCCTCAAGGTTGTGAAATAATTACATATATTGCCAAAGGCAGTTCCTATCATTTTACCTTTGCAGAAAAATGTAATGTTTCATATTGAATTCAATTAAATACAATTCTTTCTTTTTTTCCCCCCTTGTTGGGAAAATGTTATGAGTCCACAGAATACTAAACATAATTTTTTATTATGACTAAATATTTTATCTCCATTGGGGGGTGAAATTTATTGAAAGTTCAGTCTCATTAAACGATTTCCAAACAGAATTAAGTTCCTTTTGGTAAAATGTTAATAAAGCCTACTATATGTTTTGACCTGTTGTTTATAATCAGATATATATTGTGTGGCTAACTACAGTGGTGTGAAAAAGTGTTTGCCCCCTTCCTGATTTCCAATTTTTTTTGCATGTCTGTCACACTTAAATGTTTCAGATCATCAAACAAATTTAAATATTAGTCAAAGATAACACAAGTAAACACAAAATGCAGTTTTTAAATGAAGGTTTTTGTTATTAAGGGAGAAAAAAAATCCAAACCTCCATGGCCCTGTGTGAAAAAGTGTTTGCCCCCTCCTGTTAAAACATAACTTAACTGTGGTTTATCACACCTGAGTTCAATTTCTCTAGCCACACCCAGGCCTGATTACTGCCATACCTGTTCTCAATCAAGAAATCACTTAAATAGGACCTGCCTGACAAAGTGAAGTAGACCAAAAGATCCTCAAAAGCTAGACATCATGCCGAGATTAAAAAAAATTCAGGAATAAATGAGAAAGAAAGTAATTGAGATCTATCAGTCTGGAAAAGGTTATAAAGCCATTTCTAAAGTTCTGGGACTCCAGCGAACCACAGTGAGAGCCATTATCCACAAATGGAGAAAACATGGAACAGCGGTGAACCTTCCCAGGAGTGGCCGGCCGACCAAAATTACCCCAAGAGCGCAGCGACGACTCATTCAAGAGGTCACAAAAGACCCCACGACAACATCCAAAGAACTGCAGGCCTCACTTGCCTCAGTTAAGGTCAGTGTTCATGACTCCACCATAAGAAAGAGACTCGGCAAAAATGGCTGCATGGCAGAGTTCCAAGATGAAAACCACCGCTGAGCAAAAAGAACATTAAGGCTCGTCTCATTTTTGCCAGAAAACATCTTGATGATCCCCAAGACTTTTGGGAAAATACTCTGTGGACTGACGAGACAAAAGTTGAACTTTTTGGAAGGTGTGTGTCCCATTACATCTGGTGTAAAAGTAACACCGCATTTCAGAAAAAGAACATCATACCAACAGTAAAATATGGTGGTGGTAGTGTGATGGTCTGGGGCTGTTTTGCTGCTTCAGGACCTGGAAGATTTGCTGTGATAAATGGAACCATGAATTCTACCGTCTACCAAAAATCCCTGAAGGAGATTGTCCGGCCATCTGTTCGTGACCTCAAGCTGAAGCCAACTTGGGTTCTGCAGCAGGACAATGATCCAAAACACACCAGCAAGTCCACCTCTGAATGGCTGAAGAAAAACAAAATGAAGACTTTGGAGTGGTCTAGTCAAAGTCCTGACCTGAATCCTGTTGAGATGCTGTGGCATGACCTTAAAAAGGCGGTTCGTGCTGGAAAACCCTCCAATGTGGCTGAATTACAACAACTCTGCAAAGGTGAGTCGGCCAAAATTCCTCCACGGCTGTAAAAGACTCATTGCAAGTTATCGCAAATGCTTGATTGCAGTTGTTGCTGCTAAGAGTGGACCAACCAGTTATTAGGTTTAGGGGGCAAACACTTTTTCACACAGGGCCATGTGGGTTTGGATTTTTTTTCTCCCTTAATAATAAAAACCTTCATTTAAAAACTGCATTTTGTGTTTACTTGTGTTATCTTTGACTAATATTTAAATTTGTTTGATGATCTGAAACATGTAAGTGTGACAAACATGCAAAAAAAAGAAATCAGGAAGGGGGCAAACACTTTTTCACACCACTGTATGTGTGAATCTGTACACTAGTCTGGTAAAACCACTTAAAATTAATACTTGAATTTTTTTTTTTTTTTTATGTGGTCAATATGTCTGTACTGACTTCATCCCTGTTTGCTTCAGAGGAAATATCACATGCTGATCCGAAACTCCTGGCGAATTGCCTGCTCAGCCTCCTCAAAGATAAATGACTGTGTGTTAATAGTTGGTTGAGCCCAGGTGTCTGCTTTCTCCCTGTCAGCTCGCCAAGTGGTGAGTATCCATGTAAACCAGTCTCATGGTCATCATCCAACATGGCTGCCTACCTTCCACCCACTAATTGTCTGGTTCCCACAGTTCTGCCTGCCTTCACAGTCTCTGAAAAATCCCCTTGCTCAGGCTCATCTATCAGCCAGTGACCTTGTCAGAGTGCATCGCATGAGTAAATCCCCCATTTCCCTAGGTGGAGCAAATTGCTTGTTAATTACTTATAAGCCGATGCATCCTTCCCTAAAACGCACACACAAATGGAGTTAACAAATAAATAAAACTAAGGCCTTAAACAGGGCTGAGTCCAGAGTCCACAGTGGTCCATGAAGTCCCACTGGGACATTCGAAGGGACTTTAATTGTCTGCGGCTGTGGAGATATACAGTACAAACCAATCCATTCTGTATCCGTGTGTTTGCACACAGGTCTGTGTGACATAAATGTTGTCATCATCCTTGAATATTCCACTATCATTTTTACAACCATAAGCCCTGACGTCCACCACTATGAAGCCAAAAGTGCATCACATGCAGCCATGACAACTTTGGAGTAGGTGTGTTTGTAATTGAAGTAGTCGCTGCCAGACTTTGGAGTTGCTTTATGTGGTACATGGTTTCCACCAATGGCACCCAAACATGGTGGAAATTTCTAAACTCCCCAGAAATCCCGGGTATGTCCATCCACTGTGCCTGGGACAGAAAGTCAACAAATTCTGATTCACGTCTATGTAGCAGAGCAACACGTACTCTAACTGGGTTAGTATAGATAGATCCAGTTGTGCTGTTCATGTTAAAAGTCTGCACACAGCGGACGCAGATGCAGAAACCATGAACTGGCTTCATATTAAACCCTTTACATGCTCCATGGTTTTATTTTGCTGTTAATAATTTGATATCCAGTGAGTGTGCCTTGTTTTTCTACCCACTACTGGCCACACGTTAATTTATAGAACTTTAAAAACTTAAAAGTTCACTTCATGTGTATAGAAAGCAGAATGTGCGTGTGCGTGCGTGCGTGCGTGCGTGCGTGCGTGCGTGCGTGTGTGTGTGTGTGTGAGTACTCAAACTGAATGCCTGAGGTCTATTGTGATAGCTGTTCAGTCCCTGTGATCATTTATCTCGTCTTCCACCAGATGATTGACCGCACAGCCCAGCTTCAGTCGGATACACCTCCGACTCAGTAAAATTAATTCACAATTTCTTTTTTTTCAGTCAAATAGAATTTTATTGTCCTTTCGTCTGTCTCCTAGACTTTTACTCAGCCATGTTTCTCAAGACATCCTCAGCAAAAACTCACACATGACCGGTAAAAAGAAGGTTGCTACGTTAAATACTCCAGTTGCCTTGCCATATCAATTAATGACCAGCCTCATATCATACCAAAGACTGCAGCAATCAATCAGTATAAGCTGCATTTGTGGTTCTGAGCTATCTGAGGACATTAATCTCCCGATGTGGAAAGAGTGTGCTCTGTTTCAACCTAATGACGGCAGCAAAAATAAAAGCTACAGTCTTCCAGGAATTCTGACGTTCCTGTCTGGATAGATCGAGTCACTGCTGTAGGACCGGGGTCCGTTAATGATGGAGTGGTCTCTTGTCATCAGACAGTGTTTATATTCCACACACTCCCGGGTTAGGAGGGGCAATTGGAGTTTAAAAGGCAGAGTCAAACAAAGAGTCAAATTTGTTTCGATTGGGGATACATTGTGCAATGTTTGGCTTGAAGCTATAGATGCCACGTTCAGAAATACTAATTAGAGGTTAAACATATGTTAAACTGTGAGACCCATCCCCTTTGAGATGTTGTTTAGACTGTTTTATCAGAGCTGATAAATAAGATGGTGAAGACAGAGAAAAGGCATTCAAATGTTATCAATAATGAATTTAATTGCTCAAATACATGAAAAAAAAAATCTATAAAATTAAACAGATAAAATGAGGGCTGGAATTTTTTTCAAAAGGAATTTTTTTTTAAGTATTTAGTTTCAATCTATAAAATGACATTTAGCCCACAGGAGCATAGCATGAAAACTGTTTTGCAAATTCAGCTCATCTTTATCAGCAGTCTGTAATGTTTACAACCCAAAGGTTTCTGTACATGATTGTGCAGTGATTGAGAAAGTTGCAGTAAAGTGATATTCCCCTAAAGTCAAGTGTCAAAGGTTACCGTCACTTTCTGTGCTTGTTGTTGTAATTTAACCATTTTCCCATCACTGTGCTCATACCTCAGAATCATCCCGTAAACCTTTGCTCCTCCACCCTCAGAATGAGGCTTAAGGGTATGACAACAGAGAGAAACCGCCAAAGATATGTGAAAGGTTTTCTGATGACTGCTTACGCCCTAGCCACAGCTGCTTGGGTGTGACAGCACAGAAGAGGCTGTGGTTTACTGTAAAGAGCTGATAAAGGCCGGCCTTGATCCTGACACACAGGCACCTGGTGGGATGAGACAGAGGTTATTCAGCAAACTCCAACATGATACATTTTTCCAAATTAGAAGATGCTCAGAATTCAAACCTTGTGTTTTTCATACGACAGATTTCGGTGACCCCTCTGTGTCTTCGACCAGCTTAACTGTTTAGTTTTCTGATGACACAATTTCATGCTAGTGATCATTTTAAAATTCTTGCTCATACATTCCCATACTTCTCTTTATAGCATCGGAGTCACAGCTTTGACAGTACAGAATGTAAGTTCATGAGTAAGACAGAGATGTACAGTGCAGAAGAATATCTAACATTTTTTATTCAAATGTTGTAATTAATACGCCTTTATGCAGGTTTTCAGAAGTATTATCATAGTATGTTTGATTTGGAAAATATCCACATCACCTGTATTTTTTTTAAAGTAAAGACTAATAGAAGAATATTCAGTTATGTAAATAGAATTTCTGTTTTTATTGATGGAAACATAAAATGCAAAATTAAATAGTTCATATTCAATATTTTTCTTACTATCAAACATAATTAAAAAGATATCCATTCTGTCCTGTAGACTTTCACTGTCCAACTGTTAAAAACATAATAATTGAGCTACACGGTAGTGACATGTGACAGTAGTGACTTCAGTAGTGATTCCATCCTGCTGCTCGCTATAGTGCAACAAACATGCATTAATCCGCTGCTGGAAATAAGTCTAAACAAATACACTCTTTAATTTGACTGGTCAAATTTGCTGAGTGCCCAGCTAGCTAATTATTTTGCTTTTTTCAGGTATATATTTCAGTAAGAACAAACTTGCTTTAGGCTGGAAAAGTCAGATATTACTGAGTAACAGACAGTGCATTGTTGTTTTGGCTCTTTCAGTGGTAAATTGTTGACAGTAATGAAGATTTCAAATACTGCTAGCTTTTTCCTTTAATGACTTTCAGTCTGCAGTAGTTCTTAAGTTTGATCTGAGTGTTTATATTACCTGTTCTGTGTGATGGAGGAGCATCTAGCTTTGTAAATAAATATGGGAGGGTGTGTGTGTGTGCGTGTGTGTGTGCATGTGTGTGTGCGTGTGCATGTGTGTGTGTGTGTGTGTGTGTGTGTGTGTGTGTGTTGGGTGCGGGGGGTGGGGGTGGGTGGTCATCAAGAAGAAGCAGACAACGGGTGTGGGAAACATCAATGGACCAGTGTTGTGCCTGACACATGAACCGTAGAAATGCCCGCTCTCCCACACATCTCTCTTCTCTGTTTCTTATCACCAGTCTGATATGCCACACTTTGAAGAGCGCTCAGAGTTGATATGAGAGAATTAAAAACTGCCAATTGCTGTTTGTGGGTCCTTAAGAAGAGGAACCGTATAGATGTTGTTTACTGAAGACTTTGGCATTATCTTCGAGAGGAATTCATTTTAGGTATAAAATAAACATTTCCAAGTGTGCTTTTAAATGTTTAGAGCGATGACTGATGATGACTGGAGTATTTTTTTTTTTTTTTATCTCACAGAGCAGAGGCCTGGCTGTTGCAAACTTCCTAATAGTGCTCTGCAAGCAGCGAGTGGAGACAGAGGAATATTGTTCTGCCTGAGTTTTGTTTTAAATAGTAACCATTTCCTCAAGCTGTGGGCTGATATGAGGGAAATAATGAAACATTACAACATACGACTGCTAGGTTTGTTATCGGTTTGTTTCCATGCCCACAAAGAGAAGTGAAGGACTTATGCCACTGTCAGCACATCAAAATAACACCTGTTGCTCTTTGGCAATCCTCTCCTGCAGGCTGTTTTGACAATTATATCACACAATGTTTCAATACTGATAGCTAATATTTAAAAAAAAAAGTAAATAAATCATGTCATTTTAAATCACAAGTGCTCATGATTTAAAAGAAACCACTTAAAAACATGTCTATCTTCAGATGCAGTAGCATGAATGCAGATTTTTATTAAAATGGAAAAAGTAATTTATTTTTCGTGTGTTCTGGAAGGTCACATATCTTTCCAGTTTATCATGCATCTCTCAGGCTGAAACAAACCCTTCTCAAATTCCCTTTTAGTCATCATGCTGTAGAAAGCTCCATTCCTGTGTATTTCTTGTTAAGGGTCAGAGGCAGTACTGACCATTTCCCTTCTTCAGCACAGTGATGTTGTTTTAAACCCTGAGTTAACCAGAGATTGATCTGAAGAACGGTTGTATGTGGGGACTGCCATCCGTCATAGGGCCTGAAAGGGTTGTTTTCTCCCGGCCCTGTCACCTTTGATGAATCCCCACTAAAGACTCCACAGTGGAAGGCACAGCCAGCATTTGCCTTGGCTCAGACTCGCTGCGTTTCCTCTCCCTCTCTCTGAGTTTTGGCAAGATCCTGTTAATCGTGCCACAACCTTTTGTCCATGAAGTACATTATTTTAGCTTGTGTTTGTTTGGGATGGGCGGACCACAGAAGGTTTTTTATTTATATAATCTGTGTTTAGTTTTTAGGGGCATTTGTAAGGTTATGACCATTGTAATGGATGTCATCAGATACGGTCTGACGATTCCTGTTACAAAACTGACAAATACACAACACGTCGTACATATGAGGTCCTCATGTCTCTTTACAGGAATGGGGGATTTGTCTTGGACATGCTATCAAGCTGCTGCTGCTGCTGCTGCTGGTTAGGTTCTGCACCAGTAGCCTGAATGTTCACTATCCAATCACACTGTGATCAGTGCTAAACACTGCGGTATCTGAAGGGCTACAGAAAGTAATCCTTCAGCTGAATTTCAATTAGGGGATTTAGTTTGAGGTTACTGAAGGATACACAAGTGAAATTGTGCAATAATGGCTGACAACAATAGTCACTGTAACGCCACCTCAGCATTCTACTAGCTGATTTCATCACTCTTACAGAAACCCCTCCCCTCCTTTCCTCTCCCCTCCCCTCCACTCCTCCCACACACACACACACACACACACACACACACACACACACACACACACACACACACACACACACACACACACACACACACACTACCACCACCACCACCACTACCAACACCATCTGCAGAGTTTTTCCTTCTCTTTGCCCATTTCAAGTGCCCTTCCCCCCACCCACAACTTCTTCTAAAGTTTATGTAGGGGTCAGTGACATTTGCTGGAATCCTAAACTCTATTCCAGATGGTGATGACAGAAACTGGTTAACACTCTTCATCTTTATTACAGCACAAAAAAAATGATATAACCGTGTCTAACGAATTCACTGGTGGACAATTTATCTGCCATGTTGTGACTTGATAAACATGATGAACATGTCCAACTGACACACATGATCCATATTTCAAGCTCTCTGTTGTGATGTATAATTTACTCTTCAGTATTCCAATATGTAATCACTTTGTAAGTCTTATTTTATTGTATTTTAAAGTTTGTTGTAGCAAAGTTTCAAGATTGTTGTAGTCAACCTAACTGACCCTAATGTCACACTGAATGTAGCACAGTATGTAAAAAAGAAAATGATTTATAACACACTGTGACTTCTTCAAGCTTTTAAGGAAAGGAGGAATCCGAGTGTTGATCTGACAAATATTACAATGTTAAAAGATCCACAGCAGCTGTCTTCATTTTATAGGCATATTGAAGTTACTGCATTCCTGAGTAGTTCCACTTTGAGTTAAGCTTGAGTTAAGGTCAAAACCCCTATCTGGTGCATTCTCATGCACACACATGCACACACACAACTCCCCCTCTCCTCCACTAATAAATAATTATCATTTTGTGTGATGTGGCTTTGCTCCAAGGTCATGCAGTTTATGTGAGCTGCTTTTAGCAAAACAGTACTATATCCAAACTGAGAAAATTCAGAGCACACTTTCTGTATGTTTTACCAGTTTTACATCTTGAGTAATAGTTATTATTTAATCTGTATATTGAAGCAATTCCAGCAATGTGTTTTGTTAAACATGTATTGAGAAAAATACTTTTAATTTAGGATATTTCAACACATACACTGGAATAAACACCTTCATAAAAAAAATAGAGCTACAATGTTAGGAAAACAGAGATTGTATTTGTTTTGACTCACCGATTGTTCTCTTTTGTTATCTCTTCCCTTCATGTTGCTTCATCCAATTAGAAACTTATTATGAAAGTGGATATATTTCCGAAAACAGGTGTGTCAGGAGTCAGAATTTTTTTTTTTTTTATACACTTTATGATGAACACCTGAAAGAATGGCTAAGTGTTTTACAATGCATCTCAGTTTTAGTTTTTGAAAATACATTTTCAAGCTATTTTAATGAGCTTCACATATGTGTAACTTTTACTCAGCAGTACAAGTTCAGATTTAAAGAAATTTTTGGAACATATACAAATAAATTGAATTACAATTAATTATTGTGCAAACACAGACATCAGCACAATGAAGACTTTACAACTCTTTAACTCTATACTTCCACTCATGTAGATGTATTACGCTGTCTCTCATTTTCAGACAAGGCTAAAGTGCAATATGTACGATTTTAGTCCGGTCTTGTGAACCACTTTGTATTTTAAGAGGTGATAGTGAGTCACTTTATCGTCCAGTCCAGCTGTAAAGGTTTCGGCAGTTCAGTTGAATTTTGTGTATTCTGCCCTGTCATCAGTTAATAGTCGGCTTAACTAAAGATTGTTAAATTAGACTTTATGGACCCAGCAGTGGATTGACTAACGGTTTGTGTTGTCATTAACTGCATAATTTGTTTTGAATTGTCCAAACAAGATCAATACGCCTGATCTGTTTTCTACATAAAGTTGCGTCAGTTTGGTAGATAGCTAAACGGTGAGTTAAATATGCAAATGACATACAGCTATTCAAACTGGACCAAACTGAACTGTGTTTCAACAAACTGGCTAACTTAACCTATTAACACTGTCAGCAATAATAGGCAGTTAGTTAGGTTACTTTTATAAGCTGTCGCATAGCCAACGTTAGCATTAACGTTGGCTATGCCATTGATGGGCTGTGGCTCGCTGGTTAGCATGCTCACTTCAGTAGCTTTGTAACATAACACCTATATGTTTTTGAGATAACATAAAAACAATTATTTCCTCACATTCTGTTGATAATGGGTTGTTTTTTTTTAAATTTTAAATTAGAAACCCTACACATTGCCTCTTTAAGGAAACACACACTTCACTGCTTCTTGGACACATTCATACACTGTCACCCAAACACTCAATAGGAGCAACACTTAAACTTGAGCAAAGCGTGAAGAGCAACACCCCGTCATGCAAATGAGACATTAGTCAGAATCTACTCAGAAGTGCTGTCTGTGGAGAATCAAGGG
Source organism: Embiotoca jacksoni (assembly GCF_022577435.1). Taxonomy (NCBI): domain Eukaryota; kingdom Metazoa; phylum Chordata; class Actinopteri; family Embiotocidae; genus Embiotoca; species Embiotoca jacksoni. The sequence goes on along the minus strand of NW_027185414.1, from coordinate 12,266,204 downwards.
AGTCATCCTCATCTCAGCCTCCCTCGCTCCTCCCCCTGTTCACTGAGTTATGCAGTATTTGAGCCTCCAGGACAATAAGGAAAGCCAGACGTTATAGAGACAGAGGAACAAGGTACTGTTACCCTCAGAGAATCCCACTCCAAATCCACTGCAGGTAACGTGGAGCTGGGAATTTGGCATCCAGAATTTCTTCATCAGTCAGTTAATTTCAATAGTCTGTCTCCTCATCCCATGAGGAAGGAAAGATGGCTCCTCTAGCGCGTTGTGAGAACTGATATTTATTTCTGCTGAAGAGCTTGCTCTAATCTTATTGCTTCAGATAGCGTTTTTGTTGCACTCTGAGGAGTTTATTACCGTGAGACTTGTTAATTTCCCTACTGTGTCTTCAACTGGGATACCACCACTCCTTGTTTGGACTGTCCTAACCTGCCTTCCCCAATGCTGACCGAACCATATGGAGCCATGTCTTTGGGGTCAGATGTTCGCGATCTGACCCTCTTACCACCAGCACCTCCTGTGCCATCCTTACCAGGATCTGGTGGCAGCTGTGGGATGTCTGTTGGCGGTGGCCAGTGGAGCCAACTGTTGGACCTCCACCCTAGCTCTCCCTACAGCTCCCTGCCCTCCCACCACTCCCTCATTAAGCAGGAGCCAGGCTGGGGGACCGCCGACCCAATCGAGGACCCACACTGTGGACTCGGGGCCTTCACAGTGCACTTCTCTGGCCAGTTTACGGGCTCAGGCCCCTGTCGGGTTGGGGCCTTCGGAGAGCCGACTGCAACCCAACCAAGGATGTTTCCCAATGGAGCCTACCTGCCTGGCTGTGTGGACAGCCCTCCTGCACCCAGGAACCAGGGTAAGCATGCTCATTACCAGTCCCACCTCTGTCTTCTCTCTCTGAGCAGTGAAACACAAAGAGCAGCTACTATCACACACCAACCAATCTAACCCTTAATTTGTTTTACAGGCCTGTGTCTGTTCTTGATGTAGCAATGTTTAGTAGTTGTCAAAAGTGTGGTGCCTGAGCGGGGTGTTATTAGCTGTACTGGGTCATTCTGAATCACAACAACTGTGAGGGCATCAGTCTTACAACCCACCAGTCCTAGGTTCAGTTAGCAAGCTATGACATAAATACCAACCAGGTTATTAAAATATACATGAAAATATTTAATGATCTAATGATAGTCATGAAAAATAACTTTAATTTGAAATTAGCCAAGACAGGAAGCTAGGATACTGAAATCACTCATCAGCTGATTATTAAAAAAGACCTCAGAGCACTGTTAAGTTTCTATTTTAATGTTATATTTCATACTTTTTGGAAACCTGTGTAAAGCTTTCCTCTTGCTGTCCCTGTGATGTCCCTTGATTCCAGTTGCTGTGTTAATCAGCAAATCAACCTCCTCTGCTAGAAAAAGAAAGGACACGTGAAAAAAAACACCTATTTATTTAAGATGTCTATTCAAGAGCATTTCTTTCTTTCCCAAATCAATTAAATGGAATTAAATTGAAAAACAGTCTCAAGCTATGAACTTTGAATCATAAGCTTGTATTTTGGGGATTTTATTAAAATCCTAGACCTACATAAATCAGATCAGAGGAAGTTCAGCTGCAGGCAATGCAATCTTTACTTTGGATGAAACTTTATTTTTGTTTCAGTGTTAACATAGATATGATGTTTCTACCTTCACTGTAAACAGTGTTTGTGTCTGTTGGGGTTTACTACACATAATTTAGTGTGTGTCTGCTTATGTGACTATCAGAGATAATATGCATGGCAGTGAGCCTTGTTTGCCCAGTGGAAAGTAGTTTTTGATGAAGTGAAGTGATATCTGCAAGCTGCAGGGATTTAAGAGTTTGAGAATCATTCTTCTTAGAAACTTCAACTTCCCTACTGGGCCTAAATTTGGATATCACAGACTGTCCACATTATATGTGCATGTAAAATTACAAATTGCATGTGCTTATACATTAAGATCAATTTCCCCTATCTTCTGCTTTAACTTGCTCTGTGCTTCACTAGAAAACACTAAAATTACAATAAAGATCTAAAAATCCAAGTGCTAACACTTTTGCAACCCCAGCAAGTTTAAGTTTTAAATTAGCCCAAATGCAATTCATTACTCCACAACCTTGTTTTTTTTTTTTTTACTGAGAGTATTCAACAGTAGCTCATCTCAGTCTGTCTGTGGTATGTTTGCCAAATTTCTTTTTCCACCTGCCATAAATATTGCAACCACAAGGCCAAAGATAGATGGAGGGAAAACTAATATGTTACAAGGAAAGAGGATTTACTTGTGTGATGAATGTCTCTCTGTGGTAACCCTGCCAGGAACTAAGAGCTACTACCAGCGGGATATAGATAACTGACCAGATGACTACAGACCACTTTGAAAGCTTCAGAATGTTACAGTCATTTGTGAGCCGGTGAGCTGATGACTCGACCAGATCATTTTATTTCTGTCTCCTCTCTCTTTGTTTTTCTCTCAGGTTATGGAGCGGTCGGTTTAGATAGTAACCCCAGTTATGGTCACACTCCGTCTCACCACACCCCTCAGCTCTCCAGCCTGTCCTTCAAACACGAGGACACACTGTCACCACCAAACAACATAGGTAACTCTCTGCGCCCTGACTTGTTTTCACGAAATTGATTTGCAGACTGGAAGACTGTCATGTCACAGCAAGGTTAAATAAGTAACCCACAATTTTTCATATCAGAACACAATGGCCATTATCCACTTTCCTTCATCTCTCTCCATCCCTGTCTGCGTACACATTCATATACGCAGACATACATAAACACACTCTCCCTCTCGCTCTTTAAGCACACATACGGTTAATGACTCTGGAAATTATAACTTGAGGAAATGGCTTTATGTGACTCTGTTGGAATGTCAAAAACTGTCTGGGGGCCAATATACTATATGAACCTGAAAAGGACCAGTGTTTCTCATTGACATATCCTCTCTTTGAACAGAGGAACTATGCGTGCCTATGTCTTAGAAATGAACTATTTTTCATTTTGAAAATATATTCTTGTGTGCATGGGTTTTGTGTATGTCCTGAAAAAAAAAATGTATAAAATGTATATTATCATTTTGAGATGAAGATAGGTTTTTCAGCTCTATATGACTAATTAGTTAGCTGTAATGGGACAAAATGCAACACATAAAACTCAGTGAGAAACCATTTTAATACCAGATTCATCACTCAAGTCATTTTTTTCACCAAATTAATTTGGTGAAAAAAATGACAGCTTCTGTCTATACAAATGTGAATGTTTACTGTTTTGTATTTGTCCTCTCTGATAAACAAAATTAGTATCTTTGTGTTTTGGACTGTTGTGTGGCCAAAACAAGCAATTTGAATATGTCAGCTCAGATCCTAGGAAATGATGAAGAGCATATTTGTAATCTTCTGATCTTTTAAAGACAATCAGTCAATTGATTAATTGAGCAAATAATTGTATATTAATTGATTATCTAAACAACTGGGAGTTGTGACCCTGTTTTGAAGCAACTTTTGTATTTTCTTGTATTCAGTTGACCAGCAGTATCCGGCTCCTAATCCCATGTTTGGTTGTCACAATCCTTCTGAATCTTGTCCGAGCAGCCAAGCTCTGCTGCTGAGAAACTACAACAGGTACTGTTTCTCTCTGCATGCATTTATTGTTGCTATATTTGACTCACTTTTCCTTGAAATAATATAATAATAATTCCCTTCAACACAACTCCACTCTCCTCAAATGTTTTCAGACTCCTCGCACATTTGTTAATGTCAGATTCTTTCCACCGACACCACAGGCAGCTTGCTCACTAGCTGGTAATTTTTAGAAGTGTGAACTCTCACTGATCCCACATTAAGCCCTGTGTTTGCTTCTACACTGTCTGGATTGTGAATCCTAATTTGTTCTGAGGTTAAGTGCTGCCCACTGGTGCTCAGCAGGCCAAAACAAACAGTGAGTGATGTACTGCTGATGTGTCTGAGTCCACCCTGAGGAAAAACGAGGAGAAAAGTAAAAGAGACAAGTTCAGTGAAAGTGAGAGTTGCGAGAAGGGTGGGGAAGCTAATGTTGGAAATCTGCTCATTTGAACCTCGAAATGTGCTTCCAACTTGTTTTCATTTTTGATGCAAAACATCTCAAAGGGTAAATTAGGATCAAATTCTTTAGATGCCGGCCTGCGATGTTATTGGAGAAAAGGAACATGTGCAACCCAAATACTGGGACAGCAGCTGATAAGAAGAGGGAAGACTGCACTGTTGTTAGAGCTCATGGCATGAGCTGGAAACCCTCAAACAAACAGAAACATGCACACGCATGCACATGCTCACACACACACACAGTGTATATATGTCAGATATCAGTGAGTCTTTCCACATTTTAGCATAGTTCAGAGCTGATTAGCAAACCATCACGATCCTTCCCTCAAGGACTTCTCAAGGAATGCCGTCCAGAATTCCCCCCGAAACTGTTTCCCGCCATTAATGATACTGAGGACAGAGTGATGTCATGCACTGGTCCATGGTGTACTAGGCACGGAGGCACTCGCCCCCACAGAACACACAATCGCATCTTCAAGTGTGTGTGTGCGTGTGTGTGTGTGTGTGTGTGTGTGTGCATGCGTGTGCACTAGTGTGATCTGCCAAGGTAAAGAATGGCTCAGTGCCCGTGGTTTTTAATGAAGCCTGAGAGGAGTGTGGTGGGTGGACAGAATGTGTTAATAAGCGAACCATTTGGAGTTCCCCTTAATGAAACATTTTAATTTTCTGTACAAAGGAAGATAAGTGACAGGAGGGAATTCACAGTAACCGAAATATTAACTGTGATTTTTAAGTTCAAGGTTTTCCAAAAATAACAAATGAACAAAACCATAAAAATAATAATAAGTTCCCTAAATCTGTTATGATCCCAGAGCTAACCATGTCCAAAAACCTTTAATTTATTAATGTATTATGTATTTTGTTCCCCTATAATGTCACAAACCAAAGTCTTTTTTACTGTGTTGTATGTTTTACACAGTGATAATTTGTACCAAATGGCCTCTCAGCTGGAGTGCGTAACATGGAACCAAATGAACAGCCTGGCATCATCCATGAAGAGGTGAACCTTTTAGAATAAAAAAAAATAAAAAAAATAGCATGCTGTACTTTTCAGTCTTAATCAATGATTGAGGTGGTGCAGAGGAGGAGGATAATAATGTTTGTGTGTCGTACTGTATGTTTTAACGACTGATTTAAATGAGGACACTTTGACTTGATCTAATTTCTGCAAGGACTTTGTTTTAAAGCTAAAGCCCCTCAAACCTTGGCTTCAAGTCTTAAGTACTTTCGACAACATTTGATATTCATGACACATTAAATCAACAATCAAATATCAATTTACCAAAAAAAAAAATAATTCTTCAGCTTTAAAAAGTATTTAACTCTGAAAATATCATCTAATCTCCTTTATCAGAATGTGTAGGTGTTTGAAAACCAAACAACACAAAAACTGTCATCAAATTCTGATTTAGATGTTGCTTAACTCTGATTGGCCCACTAAAGAAGGTGACATCACCTTTTCCTCTCTGTGGGTCGCTGTCAAACCACTTCAAATCAGTGCAAAACACAAATGTAGAAATCTATCGCATGAAATAACCAAACAGTTCCAACTTTGGCAGTAAAAATATATCCATGTTGGACGCCATCTCAGTAATTTACAAGCTGAGTGAGAGTTTTCAGTTCCTTTAATGCCATGTTAACGTCAAGCATTTAGCTGTGATGTTTAAAAAGTGTGTTTTATATTCTCTCAGACAACCTGGCATTTAAGTTACGGTATTAATAAACTTGTTATTTTGTCCTGGCAGTAGTCATGCAACCAGCTACGATGTTGACCACTCAGCCCCACCTCCACCCATGCTCCTCAGCGCCCAGTATCACATACACACACACGGTGTCTTCAGAGGACTTCAGGTTAGTCAGACCTAATACTAATTAATACAGATACATACAGTGAATACACACATAAACTAAACGTCTGTACTACAAGGCCCTCTGTGTTTTTCTTCCTCCCTTTTTTTTTAAAGGATGTCAGACGGGTTCCTGGTATTGCTCCTCCAGCTGTGAGGCCCTCAGAGGCCAGTGAGAAACGTCCCTTCATGTGTTCTTATCCCGGCTGCAGCAAGAGATACTTCAAGCTGTCACATCTGCAGATGCATGGCCGCAAACACACAGGTGAGATCGATGACATGATTTGTACCCACTTTTCCCTGCTCAGACCTAAATGTAATGACGATGGCGGGTTTTATTTTGCAGGAGAGAAGCCTTACCAGTGTGACTACACGGACTGTGGCCGCAGATTCTCTCGCTCTGACCAGTTAAAGAGGCACCAGCGCAGACACACAGGTACAATGGTGCTAATCTAATGTATCTCTAAAAGCTGTACCTCCCACTGAGGATTGTGAGTTCATGACCTCTGTGGTTTTTTTCAGGGAGTTTAGATGTTGACATGAAACCTGGGGGATTTTATATTCCACAATGTAGCAAAATAAAAAAAAAATAAGGAAGATTCAAGTATTTGTAGACTCTATATATTTGTATATAATATACAAAAATATAGAGATAGTATATATATACTTTTTGGCAAATAAAAAAGAATAAATATTTTGAGGATTTAGTATTTCCTGGCACTGTGGAGAAAGTAATAAAACAGACAACGTAACAAATCAAAATAATCCAAACATTTTATTAGATTTAGTTTTGGTCAGTATTTTCTGAAGTAGACTTTGGTTATTGTAATCAGTGCTTAATTTTTTCTGAAATCCTGACAATGACAATTATCAATGAGTGTTCCAGGGCTTAATAGATACATAAAAGACTTGATTCATTATTTTGTGTGATTTCTAAAAAAAAAATATTTGAAAAGTCAATGTTGTCACATTAGAAAGTAGACACCAAGCTGTGTTAAAATTGTAAAATCTCCCTCAATAGTGTTCATTGAAAGGAAAAATTGCTCTCCCTATAGTCATATGTTTAAACGTTTGACCCTCACCCCACCCTCTTATCATTTATGTCTCTGACGGTGTTGCAACCATCTTTGTCTCTGTGTAGGAGTGAAGCCCTTTCAGTGTGAGACGTGTCAGAGAAAGTTTTCACGGTCAGATCATCTTAAGACGCACACTCGGACTCATACAGGTAAAACAAGTGCGTATACCTTTATTTTCTACCTCTCCATCCTTTTCCCAGTGCAATTTTTGTTTTGTTAAGATGGTCCTCCTGATTTTAATTCATGTACAAGCTTTCAATCCAAAGGTTGAATTCATTCTAAAGCAGTGCTTTCCCTTGTTTTTCCTTGTTTGTCCCCTCCCTGTCAGGTGAGAAGCCCTTTACCTGCCGCTGGTCCAACTGTCAGAAGAAGTTTGCCCGCTCTGACGAGCTGGTGCGCCACCACAGCATGCACCAGAGGAACCTGACCAAGCTGCAGCCTGCCATCTGAGCAGCGAGAGGAGGAGGAGGAGGACAAAGAGGAAGGTGACAATATGTTGTGCCAGCTAGTGGAGAAAGACGCCTGGAGCCTGGTCAGCGGTTATGGTGCCTTGCCAGACTTGCTAAAGCGGTGAGCACAGCTGACGCCTGCCTCAGCCAGACAGACAACGTCAGGAGAACAGACTCGCTGATGATCCATGAGATCTCCAAGATGCACCTCAAGTAGCACTCGTTCTGGTTACCTGACATTAGAACTCAGACTTTGAGAGGGTACAGTACCACATTCATTCTGAGCCAAGATTTTATATGCGAGATGAGGAAAATGTTGATACACTATTTTGTATATTTTAGTACACTTGCACTGGCTTCTTGTTTCATTGTTAAAATGGTCTCACCTTGAAAATGTGCTGGATATTGTAAACTGGATTTAGGAAGTGGACAGTTTGTCACTTTTTGTCCATTAAATTGAGAATTTTTACTTTGGGGAATGTCAACATCGTTTATGTTCTTGAAATATACATGATGCTCACCAAATTGCTTTGTGTGTATATATATATGTATATATATATATATGTGTGGTGTATTTGCTTACCATTACATGCATATTCCTTTGGTATTTTCTGTGTTCCTGTAAGTCTATAAAATCTTGATTCACATGGGCGTCAAGGATAAAAGTGTGTGTGTGTGGGTGAGACAGAGGAGGTGTGGGTGTTGTCAGGTTAAGAGGTGGTGGGGAAAGAGGGGAGGTGGTGGTGGTGGGAGGAGGGGTGACAGACAGTAAAACAGCACCCCTCTGTCACTCTGACAGGGTGCAGGTCTCTCGCTCCTAAATCTCAGACACACATCTTCATAACTAGGAACATCTGGAACCCAATAAATCTCATTAGAAAAGAGACATACCTGACTGTCAGCAGGCTGTACTCCACTGACTGCCCCCTTCTGCACAGGCTCGGCCCCAAACTGCACAAACGCACATGCTCAAGTCTCTTGTAAATATTAGCCTCCAGTCCAGAGCGGCACTTTACATCCCCGAGCCACATGATGGCAGTATCAGCCTTTTCGGCCCAGCAGATGGTACTTGAGCTGTAAGCGCTGGAGTGTGACTGAACTCATATACTGCTTTTACTTTACCTCCTCAGACTGCTGATGGCTCGTGTCCATTTTACTCGTGCCCTTAGCAGTATTGAGTATCCACAATAAATATGGTAATGTAAATGAAAGTGAGAAACAGAAAGGCACATTCAGAGTACGCCCCGGCCCATCAAATATACATGATGTGGATGGAGTTGTGTGTCAGCTCGTGTGCAAGGCCATAAGAGATGGGATGATTCAGCTACAACAGGTATGTTAATAAAATATGACTCAATGTGGGCAGAAAGAGATGTTGCATGGCTCTGTGGGCTAATTATGTTATATACCTGGAAAAGCAATGTAAACACGCACATACGAGCAGGGTATGCTTAGCTTTTGGCTATATGTGTTCACACATGGAAACCTCAACCCACCTTTACCGAAGGCATCAACTCGTATACTGAACAGAAGCACACGTACAGTACAGTAAAGTGCACACACACACTCACACCTGTACTGCTTCTTTGTTTTCCACTGCAGACCTTTTACACTTGCCAAACTAACAAAGATTAAAATGCCTTTCTCCTGTTCAGGGTCAGTCGGCTCATTTGAAGTGGTGATTCAGGTTGTTTTCCAATTCGCATAATGGTTGCGAGGTAGTATCTCTGTGATGTTCTGGTTTTTTTATGTTTCTTAATCCAGTGCACTTTTATTAAGACAGGCTTCTCTTTGTTCTCTCTCTGCAGGGGTGTTGGGAAGCAGAGGAAGATCAGAGGGACAGCAGAGTTGAACATTTTACTCACTCCAGTTCACTCTTAACTGCAGACTGCCAAGGCTGTATGGCGTGTGAGGATCTGATGCTTACTTACCACCATCATTATCACTCCCTTTCAAAGAAATACTGACCTCAACCCTACATTGTTCAATCTGTTTTCTTACATTCCACTATAAATGAGAAAGCTTCCCATTGGAGATTATGTGAGCATATAAAATTTCCAATAATACAGCAAATGTACTCACTCCCATCCTGCCAAACGTTACTCCCATTCTGAATGCATGAACACGCATACACGCACACACACTCGCACTCACATGCACACACGCCACCAGATGCCCCCTCAGCTGTACTGCTGGCTGTTTGCCTTCAAGGGGTGTCAGCGTGGGTAATCTCAGGTGACGTACACCTGGTAACGCACAGCCCAAGACATCTGTAGGACAGCAGGCCCGCTAGCTTCACAGCCTCCAGATCCACATACAACCCCCCAAAAAGGTTTCTTTTTGAATACAAGTGTGATCTAACCTATAACTGTCTTAATGAAAGCCAAGAAAAAAAAAACTTTATTCCATATATGCAAGTTTGAACCTTTATTTTTTCATGCTTTAGTGTTCTATTGAACAGTGAGTGTTTTCATTTACCTAATAGGGAAAGATACTATTTTTAAATATGTCATTCAGTAAAGTCCCAGGTGCATCCAACATCAGCATCCAGGTCCTGCTGTGATTCTTTGGGCTAAAAAGACATTATTTAACCCCCGGGAACTGGAAAGGTCAATGCATATGTAGTGCACAGAGGCCTCTATGAGCCCCAAGGGATTGTTAACAAGGTCAAGGCCCCAGAGAGGAAACTTAACGGGGTTACAAGGAGGCCCGTATGCAAAAACAATGCTGCACCAACAGGAGGCGCTGTCAGGGAATGTTCGGATGTTAAGTGAAGCATGTTCTCAGTTGTATTCCCAGACAGCATTCCCCCTCCCCTCGGGCTAGCTCTCTTGTGCAGAGCTGCTGCTTCACAGTCTGAGGGGCCTAGGGGTTCTTGGGGGTATTCCCCGTGGTATAGCAGGGAGCCTGAGGGGCTCCGGTGTGCAGGAGCTTTGGGAATGCAGAGGCCTTGGGGGCCTGGAGCTCAGATGGGGCCTAGAGGGTGAACTTTCTCACTCAGGGAGCAGAGATGGAGCAAATACAGAAAGACAGCGAGGGGAAAACACCTTGAGAGGAGTCTGTCAGATACGCAGGCAGCAGCCGGAAAGATCCCATGAGGGTACAAAGGCACAGAAACACAAACACAAGCCGTATGTATACTCTAACCCAAAACCAATATGTGGGCCAGCAAATAAAGGCAGATAGAGCCTTTTAAATATTCCCCTTTCTCCTCAAATACGGCATATTTCATCTTCGCCTCTTTTGTCCCTCCTGCTGTCCCCTCTATTCCACAGGAAGATATTAACTCCTAACAGGATTAGATGTGACTTTATCATGTGAGATACAAGATCATAAACCAACTAAAGCCCCCTGGGGAACAGTAGGATGGGAAAGGCCTCGTCTCCTCTCTCCTCCCCTCCATCCCAAAGGTATCCAGATGCTGGGACACGGGGAGAGAGAACCAGAGAAAGAGGGAGACAAATGTTGATAAATGGAGCGAGAGAGCCGTTTTGTCCAAAGACATCAAGTCTGTCTGGGATAGCATTGTCTCCACCCTAACTGTCATGAACTCCCAAACAACTCAACTATGTACAACTTTACCCGTCTTTCAAATAAAAGTTTCTCTCTGTGTATATCATGTAAGATATGCAGAAGCCTGTCAGAGTGGGTGGGCGACTGAAGCATCCATTTAAAAGCTGTTTGAAACTGATTTTGAGTCCTCCTGACCTCAGTCCAAAGGGCTCCCATTTCTCCAGAGGCACTTACAATTAGTTACCAAGTCACTGGGTTTATGGTTTCTAAATTGAAATGTATTGCTCTTTAAAGCCTTCTCTCTAATTGTGTAGTCATTAATGGTCGATTCCCTATCTACACTGTGTTGATGGGCACATAAAAACTCGTGATAGACGAGCACAAGTGTCGTTCTTAAAAAGAGAGACGAGGTTGATTATTGTTCCGTCTCACCGCCACTAGGAGGAGTAAAGTCCTATGATGGGAAAGAGGAGAGATGAGCACTTTGTCTGAGATCACATGAAAGATTGATAGATTTCTTCAAGCTTCATTGTCCAGAAGTAGAAACATGCAAGGCACTGAATTAGCCTACATTCACATGACATCCATATACAATCACACAACATGCATGAACACAGAGGGTCTGTGTATCATCATGGCAACATTTTAGAAATACTAAAGTCGAGGTAAGTTCAACCAGTGCAGCCTAAAAAGATTTTGACCACCAGATGGGAGGTGTCTACATTTTTTTTAGTTGTTTGGATTTTGCAAATGTATTTACTCACTAAACTCTGAAATTATATTTTCCATGAATTTTAATTTGTCATATAAATTCTGCTTCCTCCACACTCCCTTGAATAAGTCTGTTGGAAAAATCCTGACTACTTTTTTATCGGCCAAAATACAATCTCATTCAAACACGCTGAACCTTTAATTACTGGATAGACTAAACTATGTGATTTAAGTGTGACTGAGGATGATTTAATGTCTTAGTATTCATTATGATTGAAGGGTAGCAGTGTTCAGTAAAATGTCCTTTATTTCTGATGAGTTCTTCTAGATGGATGATTGTAAAAAAGATTTCATCTGTCAAGCCTGGGGCACAACACGCAGTTCTTTCTTTGTTTGCAAGAAGTTTTGTTCATGTCTGACAAACTCCGACAGTATTCTTTGTTGATATGATAAATAATATAACTAACAAACTAGAATCTGCCTGTCAGACACTCACCGTACACATGTTTATAACTGCATAATATGAAGTCACTTCAGGGTTGTAGAAAGTGGACATGACCTCAGAGTGATGATGATGATGATGGCTGCTGTGCATCATCTTTACACACAGTGTTTTCTTTATAAAGCTTCTATAAAGCTTATGTGCAGCTGAGAAGTAGCTGTGGTATGTCTAACTTTGGTTTGAACAGCAGTAATAGTAATGACAATGCTATTCTAAATGTTATATTCATTAAAGAAAAAAGTCTCGGTTCTCCTGAGGGCACTTACACCATGTATTTGGCCCATTCACTGCAGGGAAAGGAAAGCCTGAGCTGTCCCTTGAGCTGTCATGTTAAAGCATAACATCATACAGATATAAGATGTTTTGTCTTAATAGCTTAATAATGAACAAAGATTGTCCTTTTCTTTGCTGTTATGCATGTTATTATATAATGGGTAGAAAGCTTGTTATGAAAGCCTCAGCACAGGATGGGTCAGATGTCCCAAAGATCATTACAAACAACACCCTGGGCTATAAATCCCCAGGGTGGAAGGAACAAACACAAGAGATAAAAGACAAAGATGAGGGAGCGTAGATATACTCAGATGAAAAATAGGGCAGCATGACAGCATGAGAGTCAGAGAGGAGCAGGGGAGCTGAGGGGGGACTGGATGCTCTGTGCAGTTTGTTATTCAGGCTGTTTAATTGTAGCAGTCATCTTGGCTTTGCTGCTGTTAATTGCTGATATGGAACCAGAAGTGCACCATGAAAAAAAGCTATTTAAAGGGAGATTGTTGGTGGAGAAGACTCCAGTGAAAATTATACTGGACGGGGAAGGGGGCTCGTGGTAGTAGACATTAATATGCTTCAGTTTATGACCCTCCTCTCCCACTGTCCCCACCCTGATCTCACCCAGGGGGCTCATTATTATCAGAGGAGAGGGGTTGATCTACGCAGACACTCATATGAGAGCCGTCCGAAGGCATTACTGTGCACACACTCCCCCAGTGTGAATGATTAGGAACCTATCATAAACAGGAGGGGCAGACTGTTTAACAGGGCCGCGAGGCAGGTAACCCATGTGCCCCCATCTTGTTCAGGCAAACACACATTTGGTTCTTTTACATCTCTGTGCACCACTAATACTCATCCACCTTCACTCACACTGGCTGTGACACACAGATGCACTGTGACACATGACAAACCTCATACGCTATCAGGAGGAAGTACATTAAGGAACTTAATGTTTGAAGCCTCCCAATTATTCAAATGTACGAAGCAGGACTGACCCCACACTTTTTAGCAAGGCAATAGAGCAACTATTATATTCTCTGGTGGAGACCGAAAATAGCTACGCACAGGCAACACCTCCACTTTGAATATCCCTCAGACATGGAGCTTTTTGTCAGATAAACAAAGAAGGAATTCATCTGAAAGTAAATCTGTATTCTTGGATGAAATTGTACACGTGGATCCATGCCAGACTTTGGTAACCCATTTCTAAACATTTTTATAAAATAGCCACTGTTATTGTCATGTCACCCTCTTATGAAGTCATCTGAAGCTGGGAAATGTCAAGTAATTTGAATAAGAGTAAGATATATCAAACATGACCTAAATATTGGAAAAACAGCTCTCCTGACATTTTTGGCTTTTGGTCTGAGTGTGTTTGAGGAAGATCCTACATTACAACAGAATAGCACAGCCCACACATACATCGCCCTGTCCCTTGTTCCTAATGAGCTTTATCGCATTGGTCCCGCTTGACTTGTTTAGCTAACTGGCACACATATATCCATATGTTCCACATGAGCAAGCAGAGGGGACAGGCTGGGTGGCAGAGCTGCTTTCTCAGTTACATCTCAGAGTTTTACTTCAACAGCCAGCAGCAACAGCAAGTCAGATTAACTCCATCTCTACTGTGTGTGTGTGTGTGTGTGTGTGTGTGTGTGTGTGTGTGTGTATGTGTGTGTGTGTGTGTACTGCAATTAGTCATGAGAAGTGTTAACAGCATCCACTTGTTCCTGATATTCAATGAATCAAAAGCCAAATACACACTTGAATATTTGAATGGCCTTCACCATTAGCTGCCTGAAAGTGTAAGCACACACAACATGCATATATACAGTACATGCACTGGGACTCGCAACAAATGTTAGGGTGAAATACTAAAACAGGCAGAAATGAAAAGTCTGACAAAGAGCTAATTATTACAACTACTTAAAAAAGACTGTCCTTAACCAGTGAGCAGAATCGGAATGAGTGTGAGTATCAGCACCAGGAGTTTAAGAGAAAACTTGTGAGAAACTAGCACTGTCTAAAAGGGTGTTTAAAGTATCGTGCTGCAGGCTGGAGTTCAGTCGCCGTAGAGTTTACAGACAAGTGTTTACCTGTATCCATCTGTACTGGAACAGCAGGGACACAAGGAAAGTAGGACACTGCTTCATCCACACGAAAGTATTTTAACTGGTTTCTAGAGTGATGTATATTTAATTTGATGATTGTGTTGGATTTGTAAAAAAAACAGTGAGAGTGAGAATTCTGAAATTAAATGACAAGAGTTGCATTTAAGGGTCTACGCTGTTAATTTAACCGCACAGTACCGTGGTATTATACAGGATTCACGCGGGGGATGTAAATCTATTGGCTAAATAAATAGTTATACATATTGTGAGATTAGGAAAGCTTGATACCACTCTCATGTCTGTGTGGTAGACAAACCTACGCTGCTACCAGCTGGTTAGCTAAACTCAGAACAAAGAATGGAAATAGCTACTGTGCCCTGATAAAAAAAAAATATATATATCAGCCCTCTTAAAACCCACTGACACATTACATCTTCCTTGATTGATCTGTACACAAACAAAAGTGTAAAAACGACAAGTTGTGGTTAATGTGTGGTTGTGTCTGGCTACTTCTTGGCCAAGCAGAGTTACTTCCTGGAGTCCTGTCATTGCCGGGCAACCATGTGGAGGCTGCAAGGAGTGACCTTTGCACAGAGCCAGGCTGGCTGAGACTCTGTTTCCTGTGTTTGTGCTCACCTAATCTAACCGACTCTTGGCAGTAGCTTTATATTCTCTGAATTTTACATGTACTATTTCACACTTGTGGATTCATTTGTCACCACCCTTTAGTGCAATAAAGCAAATGCAACTTTGTCTCATAATTTCTGAACTCTCTGTCTTGACAGCTTTATATTGTAGCAAGAATCTGAAAAGTTTGTTTCTCTAAATGTTGAACTGTTCCTTTACACTGCCAATCTGAAGTTTGTCAGGTTTCATAAAAGAGCAACAGTTTCTATAAAAGCATTACATTTCCTCTAAGCATATTGCTGAGACTTTGCAGCTTTATACACAAAACACACAATACTTTTATTTTTTTTATTTGGACACAGTAAGTCAGCATGTGCAGTTTGTAATATGTTTGTGCCAATGTCATGTGGGGACTTTACAACTGAGGTTTGGGACACTGAAGTACGCACAAAAAAAAAGATGTAGGAGAGGAAAAGGTGTTTTGGCAATCTTTTTGACAAAGTTTGGATTCAAATTACAAGACCATGTAAACCTGCTGAAAGTTGCGTTGTTCAATGCACCTGTCAAAGAAACTATTAATTTAACAAAATATGTGGTAAAAAGACAAACTTCTCGTGTTAAAAAAAAACAAAACAGCTTGATATTTACAAAGTCAAGTGTAGTTGAAAAAAATTTGGTACATCTGATATGTCAGATGACCTTGGAGTGATGTAACAGGAAGCAAGAAGTCAAGTGAAAAGTGTTCACCATAATCAAAACATAATTAAATTAGTGTGTTGTAAACTGGAAAAGCGCAAACGTAACATCAGCAAAGGTGAAAAGATTGAACATGGAGCATAGCAATAAATACATTTCAAACTAAGTATGGAGAAAAAAAAAGTTGTTCACAGCCTACACTTAAACCAAACACGTGCAAAAACCATGCCGTTAAACATCAGTTCATTAACAGTTCGTAAAGCACTTAACTAATCAAACAAAGTCATTAGGGCAGGAAGACTGTAAACAAAGAAACATCATTTGTGTTTTCAGTTTGAACAAAATCTTGAGTTGAATACTGTATTCCTCTCAAAGCTAAAGTTCAGAAGATAAATAAATAAAATCAGAATGAATGTTCCGAGCTGTGGTTTCACATTGCTATCAAAATCTGTCCCCGTATCTGACGATTCTCAGTATTCAGCTTTGACAGGTTTCATTAAAGACTTTCTACAGGAATCTCTGAGGCAGCGAAGCCGGCGATGCGGCTGGAAGGCACCGTCGATGGGAAGTAAGTCCACTGGGTCTGGCTTTGCTCCTGAATGTCAGAAACAAAACCATCCATATGAAGACGACCCGTAGAGTTAGTGGTGGGGCCGACGCTTCTCCGTCCTCTCATTTACACATACAGTGTTGGTTTGAAACCCAACACACCAACTTCTGTTCCAGTTTTATGAGGAAAGGTGGAGTGGTGGCAGCTTTGGTGGGAGGAAGTGAGGAGGATCTGATTCCGTCTTCAAAGACCGAGGTGTTCAGCAACCCTCCTCTCTCACTCACACACACACACATTTGAAGCTGCACTGAGAGCTCAGAGCTCATCGTGGTTCCTGGTGAGGTCCTCTCCGTAGTTGGTGGCCTGGCTTCCAACGAACATGTTCCAGTTCTCCAGGATTTCATCTTTAGTCAAGATCTGATCCTGATCAGAGGAAACAAGAGAATTACAAGATAAGTAAACATAATTTGAACAAAATTTAAAAAAATATTGAAATATGAAAAAGATGAGGGTGATCTTATTTCAATCTATATAATCACATCTTTTGAGGCCTTCCACTAAGGCAGTGCTTGAAGAAAAAAAAGAAAAAACAGCCTCTTTGAACAATGAGGACACTTATTTATGCCTGTCAAGTGATCATGTGTAATCTTTTAGCCCACTCAGTTCTTCACCCTCACTCCCCTTAAAAATCAGCACCAAAAAAACAAACAACTAAAATGGCACAAGATGATAAAAGGTGAAAGTGAAGAATTCAAGTGAAAAGGGTAAACAGAGAAAAAGCAAGTTGAAATGAGTCATTATCAATGTGGACAAAACGTCACATAAACAAGGCAACATGGAACAGATTTCATAGCATGTTGATGCATCTGAAACAGCGTACCTTGTCCTGGTCAGACTCGTACACCAGATGTCTGGCCTCTGCCTGGGCGTGGTCGTAGTCTTGTGGCATAATCCATTGGCGGATCTCATCCTGGTCCATCTTTCCATCTTTGTTCAAGTCTCGGAAGTCAGAGAATTGTTCCCTCTCAGTCCTGACCCAGTCTGGTTCTGGGCCGCCGTCGTCATGAGCAAACATGTCCGCTTTAAAACACAAGAAAAGATGTTAGGAATTCAATGAAAAAATTTACAGTAAAACACAATTTACAAATAAAACACACTTCTATGACAAATAAACAAAACCTGAACAAAAATAGATGCGCGTTCAAATAAAAAGGTAAAAGGTAAATTAATGAAATGTAAAGGATTTTGTCATCAACACCTTGGCTAACAACAGCTATTGTGATAATATGCAACTGTACTGTAACTTTTCTATTTCATGTTTCTTTAAATTAGTTTAATCTCTTTGAATTCATTGCTTGAACTCACCAATATACTCGTCCTCGTCCACATGTCCATCGCTGTTCTTGTCAATGTCCTCCAGAGTTTCCTGCATTCACAGCCAGTTAATGATGTCATTGAAGAGTCAACAATGGTCAAACTTTCTCTCCTATAGCCTGAGGCGACATGTTTCTCTTTTATTACTCGGAGTGAATGTTTGAGGGCTGGCAGACTGACACAACAATTACAGGACGGCCAATGAGAGCCAAACCCTCTGCATTAAAAGACCATTCACACTTTTGAGCAAACCACTGAATGAAACACAAGTTGTTGTTTTTTTAAGTGTCACTAGATGGTTTTATCTCTCACATTCTGGATTCGACAGTGTAAGAATCTAACTACATGGTTACTTAAAGGGTTGCCGTGTGATCTGATCATTCGTTAACAACAACACATGTACTTGTAAAGTACCTGCAATACACCTGGGAATAACACGTGCACGCAGCTACATACATCCAGATCACTGATGCATCCTTTCCTGCAGGTGAGATGCCCTCTCTGAAGCCTGCTGAATGATTAATGGCCATGTAGCTACTGTAGTCTAATAGCGCACTAATAATAAACAGGAAGATCCTTCTATCCATTTCCCTGCTGCACCCACTTAACCTGCGCAGGGTCGCGTGTAAACAGGAGGAGATGTTCACCGTTGTCACGCTCTGTAAACATGGACAGCGTCAGAGATGTTCTGTATCTTCTATAAGGACGAGAGAGGGACATCACAGTCACCGTGAGCTACTCCAGGTCAAATATAACTTTAGGTTCAATAAGAGAAAATGTTGTCATAGTTTAATATGAAAATAGTATGTAATAAGGTTGGATGATAAACTAAATAGTGTTGCCACTAACTATAATTTTCAAAATCGATTAATCTGCTGATTATTTCTTCAATTCATTGTTTAACAGCCCAAAACCAAAGACATTCACTTTACTAACATGTTGAAATGTTTCACATGTTTGCTTTAAAGATGACTAAAACTTTCATTAATTCCTTTCATTTTCTGTCAATCAACAAATCTATTAATGGAAGAATGTTTTGAATCACTGACCAACCTAGCTTTAGTCTCATTGCAGTTTATAATAAATAAATGGCCTGAATAAATGTGGAGATGACTGTGGCAATGTTTACAATTTTACAGTCACACCCTACATATACCTGACAACAAGTTTGCCAGGTCTGTTCTTGTCAAAGAAATTGAAGCACAGCGATGGCTTGATAACGTGTGGTTCATGTTTGTTGACCTATCAAGAGTGAAAGAAAATATCTTTTCAACAGACATTCAATTATGTAAATCGATTACATGAAATAAGATTAAGTAAGTTTAAATAACTCGGTGTTGACTGAAATTTAATTTTTAAATATATATGTCTGCTTCATGTTGTATTATATTTGTGCTTCTGTTACATATTGCTTTTATTCCAGATCTTAAAATCTAAGAAAGGTTTCAGAAAACCTGTCAAAGCTGAATGCTGAGAATCGTCAGATACGGGGACAATTTGTTGGTGAGGAAGTCGGTGCTTTTTCACTTCTCCAGCCCCTGAGAGCAGGTCATTGCAACAGAAGCCGCTATCAGCAGGTAGAAATGCGAAACCGGACATTTAAACAGTGCGCTCCGTTATGTGAGTGAGTGTGTAGGTGCATTGTGGGCACTTTGCGAGATTACTTCATGTTCCTGCCTGAACCTGCACGACGAGCACCACTAGTTTTCTGTCCCACCAGCTAACAGTCGTGTCCTCTGTTAAGTCCTACAGTGTCTCCTTCTTCTGCTTCTCCTTTTACCGTGGTTGTGTTGAAGTTCTGCATCATGGGAGTACAATAGCTTTGGGGAGTGTAATCTGTGACTGTTGTGTTACCTTCACCCAGATTCACCACAATCAGTGAAGACGCCTCTGGCTGAACTGTTCTTTGGTAACAATTCAGCAACATCATAAAAATGAGAGATTAATAATTAACTCTGTCAAATGGGTAGTACAATTTTTATGAACACAGCAGCATAGTGCATCACTGCTGCTAACATTTGCCACGCCAACGTTCCACGAAGCCAAATTTATATTTAAAGATTGAGTCCTAAATGGGACAGACGGATCGTCCCACTGGACCTGCTCCAAAAAATATAGAAACTCAATCATTTCCGGGCCAAGTTAAAATTTCATTAGGGAGGTATCCAAATGTAGCACAATGATTTAAGTGGGGAGAGTGGAACAGAAACTTAAATCTGTTCCTGTAATTGAATAATATTTCTTATCAGAGACAAATTACAGAACCTTAACTTGAGGGGATGTCATTTTCTCCTAGTCTGACGGTGCATTCAGCAACGCCCTCTACAAAAACTCAACAAACTAATGTGCCTTACTGCCTGATCATACTTAATTACCATGTGGTTTCTGTGGGCTTACCAGAATCACAATATCCTTCATGTGTTCAAACTCCTCGGGGTGGAGGAAAGCTGTGAACTCTTCTCTGTCTGCTGCCTGGTCCGTGTTCAGATCAGCTGCTCTAAACCTCCGCTCGTCACGAGGAAGCATCTTCTTAAAGCTGAACTGGTCTATGGCATCTTCAAACTCCTCCGGGTTGGCTGAGAGGGAGCATTTAAATCAGGTTATTACTGATTACTGTGATTCAAAAAAAAAATTCAAAAATAAATGAAAGTGTGGGTAAAAACAAGTGATCCCCTACCAAGGTAGTATCCGTATGTGGCTTGCTTGTACTCGTCCCATGAAATCTTGTTGTCATTGTTCAGGTCGTAATCAGTCCACACCTTGCCTACATTCTCATATACGTAACGTTTCTGGACACGTTTTATCCAAGCCTTGAGTTCAGCTGTAGTGATGAAGCCGTCTCCGTTGCTGTCTATTCGGTCCACGATTTTACTGTATAGCAAAGGACAAGGGACAGAGATTAGTAATATTAACAGTAAAATATATATTTTCACAGAGGCGTGAACGACAAGTCAAGTCTTTGTGCTGCATCGACCTTCAACCCATCGATAAATTGTCAAAAAACTCTACCGAACATCAAGCAGAATAAAAAAAACAAAAAAAACACTAGATAAATATTTGGCTGTAGTATTTTTACTACAAGGGATGTGGCTTCAAGTAGGAGGAGCTGGCAAACCCAATTTAGTAAAAACTGCAGTGTGGCTGTGGTGTGTATTCTTAGACCCTGTTGCCACGTTGTGATGTTACAGGGTTCCTCCCACTCACAGCACCACAGGAAGGACTTCTCTTTACCAACGTGGGTCACAAGGTGCCAACTTGTCACCAAAGCAGTGGCAAGAAAACACTTTTTAGTCCATGAAGAGGCCCACTGACAGAAGCTCGTTGGGCATCAAGTGGATCCAACAGCAGTGTGTGACGGAAGCACTGCACGGAGACTGATCTCCTGCGATGCAACTTCACTCAAAACTTCATCGCCCACAAATGATTCATTAATGAAGATTCATAATTAAGATTGCCGCCACGCAATTAACTCCACAGGAGTGTGAGAAAAGAGTCGGTGGCGCAATAATGCACAGATTCGATGGCATGCACGTGTGCGCATGTTGTTAAATTTGTATGTCTTTAGCCTGAACAGTTACACGCAACACACTCGAGCAGCAGAAGTGTGCGTGATTTACAAAAACGCAAGCCGAACCCAGCGTGCGACAATAACACAGTCAATCACTACTATGTTTTCCAGAATCACAATCGGCTCGTGTGTCAGAGGGATGAGGGTCTTTCCTTACCCGAGCCTGTCCTTGCTCTCCTCGGGGGTGAGCTGATCAAATGTTTTGGCCTCCTCTTTGCCCAGAAAGGCCTCATGGTCGTACTGGAAGCTCCTATTGTCTTCGTGGGCTTGCCTGCTCAGCTCTGGGTCATGATGAACTCTCTCTTTCCGTAACGTTGGCTTTGCGTGCACCACGACAGCGCACAGGAGCGCAGCAAACACCAATCTGAAGCCGGCCATCAGTCTCGGTTCTCTGTGTCCGAACAGGCCTGCAACACCACAATAAGCACAACAAGCAAGCGGCTGTGTCGCCACTCTCACTGCTACACACGGACCTTTCTTCCTCTCTTCAGCGCCGGTGTACAGCAATGTAGCAACGAGCGTCCGGCAACAACCAAACCTGCAAAGAAGAGCACCTGCGCCTGGTGACAAGTCCACTAACACACACCTACAGCCCTCACTGACACGAATCCCGATTCCGATCCCCTTTTCCTGGGAAAGGGATGCAACCAAACTAGAACTTCCTGCCGCCTTACGCACAGCCAATCACAGCCTCCGTTTTTAGCCTGGCCCTGCCTCGTCCAATGAGACGGTCCCTGCCATTGGTCCACAGGAAGTCGGTAACTGGAGAGGAATTCAGGCGCCACGTTGCAAGCAGACAACCAAACCGAGCTGTGGAGTCAGTGTGAAACCAGTGAGAAATGGGGGTTGGTTGGTTGGGGGGGGGGAGTACGGTTTCAACCAAAGTGTTTCACTTTCACAAGCGTGTTCCTGCTCAGCACGCGCTGACAGGTATGTGGATGTACACGTGATAAATACTATTCAGGCCCCCATTGTCCAACATATTCACCTCACCCACAGTTATTTCTCTGCTTCTGCTTACTGAAAATCTTCCAACTGGGACCCAGAAAAACCCGAGAAGGTGATCCAGTCAGGTCTGTGCACATGTTTAGTCACTCTTTGTGTTTAAAGCTGAAGCTCCTTAGATAAAATGAAGTGAATAGTCGCCTAATATATACAACTACAACACACATGTACTATTTACTCTGGATCCAGACCCACTATGCTGCACACGCACCTTGCACCACGTTTCTTTGCTGTTTCCCTACTACATAGTCTGAGAGTGTGGCTTTTATAAATGTTTTAAACTTTGAGGCTCACAACCTGCTTAGTTGATGCCTCAACAGAAGCTGCTGTCCTGTAAATTGCGAATCTTTCTGCAGCCCCCTTTTTATTTTAAAGACTGTATGGAAGTTCTTGGAGGGAAAAGTGGGAGGGTTATGTATT
Source organism: Embiotoca jacksoni (assembly GCF_022577435.1). Classification (NCBI taxonomy): domain Eukaryota; kingdom Metazoa; phylum Chordata; class Actinopteri; family Embiotocidae; genus Embiotoca; species Embiotoca jacksoni. The sequence goes on along the minus strand of NW_027185414.1, from coordinate 12,243,381 downwards.
TTTTCTTTTTGTTGTTGGGGTGTCAGTCTACATTTTTGATAGGGTTTGATACCTTGAAGTTTTCCTGATATATTTTGTCAGGGTTAGTTTAGATTCAAAGAATTTCCCCTTGGGGATTAATAAAGTAACTATCTATCTATCAATGCCTATATTATTTGACTTATGCATTAAGAAATATAAACAAAAAGATGGCATCTTGAGCCTCAAAGTTCGGCCCGGACCTCTTACACTTGTTCACCTGTAAGTCCCCTTCCATGTTAAAACCATGACAACTGTGCAGAGTTAATCATTTGAGGGCACACGCAAGTTTCTTCTGCACACTGATTGTGTATTTGATATTTGTACTTACAAGCATCATAGGATGTGATTGACATAAGACATCTGCTTAATGTCTAACATAATATATTGTGGCACCAGTGCCCAGTTCATTTATTTAGTGACAGCAATAAGCATTTATTCAGCAAATCTTCCTAGAAAATAGAGTTTCTGGAGTATTAACAGTTTTGTTTGCTATGAATATCTTGTTTTGACATCCTGGAAAGATGTTATTGCAGGCAGTACAGAGTCACAGAATATTTTCCAAATAATACTTGGGAGGGCCTTGCATGTTTAATAAATCAATACAATATATAAGCTTGAGCCCCCTTCCCCTCCCAATAATTATTAGTACAGTAGTTTTATTGTATTTGTAATTATGAGACGGAGGGCATGTAACATGTCTTCAGGGATGACACAATAACGTCCAAGATTTAAAACTATTGTGGTCTTGGATATGATGAGAGAGAAGATGTAGGAGTCCAGGTGACTGAGGCATCATGTTATAAAAAAAAAACAATAAATATTGACAATTTAAAGAAATCACATATAACTGATAGGTAGGATGATGAACTTCTACTTTCAGTCCTTCATACTATGATTTGCCCCTTTTTAATAAAAAAAAATCAGTTAGTTACAAATTTTACCTGAATGTGCAAAGTCCACTTTTTCTAATTCCTGCCACAATGTAAACTAAATGATCAGTTTCCATGTTTGTATAGGAATGTATCGGTCCGATATGCTGTATCGATATTGGCATCAAATCTGATTTTATTGAGTAGATTGGTTATTGGCTGGGATGTGACTGATCAACACTAAATACAAGCTTAGAGTCATTATGAATTTAATGTTCGTGGTATTGTTTCCATTCTTTCTGGTATGGTGGTCCACTGAACTGGTTTTTGGTTCGTTTTTAGTTTAGTCCCGAAACGATCCTTGTCATGGTTCTGCTTTTTTACTTTGTTTTATTTCATACTGTATTTTGGAATCTCCCACCCATGTGTTTTGGCTTGTTTACTTCCTGCTTTTGTACCTTTCCCCCCCCCCAGAGTTTTCATACACACCTGTATCTTATCGGCCAATCAGCCCCAGTGGGCGGTTACAATCCCGTCTCCTCTTTTCAGTTGTCAATTTGTCATGTCGTCGGTCCTTCATGTGCTCTTTGCGTTCCCGCTGTGTTTCTTCAGTCCCAGACAGCAACCCTAACTAGAGTCTGTAACTATTGCCAAAGTGAAAAGTTTTCTCGGACACAGAATAAATTGGAAAAAACTAAAACATAACATTTAGTGTGAGAGAGTGAAGGTGCTCAGGTTTGAAGTCTTCCCTTGCAACACAATGTTTTGAGAAAGAGAGATAATGGCTTGCGTATAGGGAGGGGGTGTGCTCATATGTACATGAGGAAGACTAGAAGAATCACATTACTCAGCCACATCTCAACATGCTGTAATATGGAAGAGCAGACTCTGTACCCTGGAAACAACTTGCCGACACTGCCATGCCTAATCCTCCTTCGTGGGCAGGAGAAACATGTATTTTGCCATTTATCATTAGCATAATAAGCCAGCACATGGCACTTTGCTGTTTTGCATAAATAGTACACCCCAGTTTATGATTATAAAGAGGCCCTGGGGCTAACTAGCCTCTTTATTCAATTAATGAATAGTTAATGTATTTAAATTAGTCCTGCCTGGTCAATTTGAATCAGAGTGTTGTGAAGACATGAAGAAATACAAATGTGTTTTTTTTTCTTCTCCAGTGAGATGCAAAATGTACTAAAAATATATGAATCAGTGGAAACCTTATAAAATGTGAGTTGTATTAAAATAAATCACATATTGATGTTAGAAAAACATGTCAACCTTGACCTGCTAAAAGAAATGATATTTTCTCTCTCCTTCTCTCATGGATTTTTAAGCCTCAACTGCGGCACTAATCTCATCAGGATTACGAGTTTCACCATTTAGTTTTCTTAGGATCAGACAATGGCGGCAGTTTTTGAGGTGTAATCTAGATGTTGAAGGTTATATTAATCTCAAACAATGAAGTCATGGCTGAACCAGCGCATGTCGGAAGCAGAAGTAGACAGGAAGAGTGGCTTTCAACATGAATATTTCACTGAGGAATAGAGAGGAGGGGGCTGCAGCTACAGGGGTGTTCAGTTAACCATGAGATTGCACACACTACAGAGCGCATTTGGTTAACGTAATTAAGAAAACCCTATGGTGGGAGACACAGAGCATTAGTGTCCAGGATTTACAGTTCTGTCGTGGCCTCTTCCTGCCCCACGCGCACAGCCACTTGGTGTTTATCTATTTCACAAACATTTTTATTTTTTTTGTGTGTGTGCAACAAAAGATTTGTAGTTTAAGCGTAAACAATTCATCTGAACATTTGAATAATTAAGCGGTTATAAAACACTGAGGTCATATGCAATGGAAGTGAATTTGACTGCCAGCGAGATTATATTACTTTTTAAAATTGGTTCACATACCTGAAGGTGCGTGGATGTCATGGTATGTGTAAATTAGAGCTCATGGACTTCTGCTTTTGCTGTCAAAATTAAATCTGTTGCTCAGGCATTTGACCAATTAAGGTAAATTGAGGAGTTTAGTTTGCTCCATGCTGTCAGTCAGCTGCAGCTCAGGGTGAAGCGGGTTCATCTTTTTGTTTCATTGTGGGTTTCTCCTCTGTATCTTTGAGCCACATTGACGAGAAAAATAACAAATATAGCTGAAATAATGATTTTCATTTTAAATTAGAAGCCTCATAGCCCGTTAAACTAAAACACAAAACCTGAGCCAAAATACAGAATAGGATAAAAAAATTAAAGTTTAATCTTTTCTAACTGTATTTGTACCAGCAGACGTCCCATTTGCTTTAAGGACCAAACAATTCCTCTATTAATCAGGAATAAAAGTGACAATTTAATCGTTAGTTTGGGCCCTAGATTACAAAGAAAATGTATCAAATGTGTTGTTGGAATGAAACTAGTATCACAAAAGCAGATTAGACCAAAACAATCGAAGGAATCATTGGCTGACCAACAAGCAATGCAACTTTTACCTCTTTTTATTGCCACAGAGTTCATTTGCTTCTATTTCATTTTTTAAGCACATTTTTAGAGGTTGCAGTTTGTTCTTGGTATGTCCCTGTTCATTTCTCCATTATCATGAGTTTTGTGGCACCTTCTCTACACCAGTTTTCTGTCAGGTTTCAGGTTGGTGGCTGACGTGAAGCAGAATACTGATTTGCCTGAACAATAACAGAGAATATAGAGTCTCTCATCACGAAATTACCCTCCACAATTTCCCTCTCCCTTGTGAATTTTCATAGTTATAATAACTCACCGCCCCTACTATTCTGGATAGATTAATAAACTTCTCATTGCTGCCACATAGGAGAAAAGAAACCTTTGCTCTGTTTAATGACAACTGTAAAGTGGAGGCAATCATGGGATGCCTCCCATGACATTTCCCCGTTCCTGTCCGCTCCACTTATCTTAGACAAATGGCCGTGCCAGGCCACTATCGAGATGAAGCGTTTTCCCCGAGTCATTACGTCTGTCACCGGGGCCATTTCCATATTGAAAAATCTGAAACAATAAACGACGCCTGAGCCTTTAATAACTGTGAAGGAATCATATTTGGAAAATTGCATTGAAGCAATAACCTTTTCTCCCTGTAATTAGATGACAGAGAGGTCCTGGTTTTAATTAAGTCAGCAATTTATAGTCGCACAGCCATACCTCAGCGTGCTGATTAGTATAGGAGGGATCACAGAACAGCGTTGCTTCAATTTGAACAGATTTGATCTAGTAATTACTGTGTTATATGGCAAAGGCCGCAGCAAGTCTCAGACTCCAGACTCTGTTGAGGCAGTGCTCCATGAAGCATGGCCCTTCCTTCCCATCGTTACTCGAGCTGAAAATATGCGGCGAGCAAGTGTCTGTCTGAATAGGTCTTCAAAGGGGGTCATCAACAGAGGACATAATGTTTGAGGAGGCATATTAAGGTGGAATTGTGGATGTGGGGGCCTGTGTGTGTGTGTGTGTGTGTGTGTGTGTGTGTGTGTGTGTGTGTGTGTGTGTGCGTGCGTGCGTGCGTGCGTGCGTGCGTGCGTGCGTGCGTGCGTGTGTGTGTGTGTGTGTGAGAGAGAGAGAGAGTGTGTGACAGTGTGTGTGTGTGTGTGTGTGTATTTGTTTGAGTGCAGCGTGATTTTATGCTGCTACTTAATTGATCCTCTCGGTCACTGTTAAATGTTAACATTTGCAGGAGGGGGCAGGAGAGTTAAGGATGCCGTTTCAGTGCTGTGTTAATAAACATGGCAATTTACTGTCAATTTATGTCCTGACAGGTCGTAATGAAGACCATGAAAAGAAGATTAGCTGGAGCTGTTATGGTAGACCGTCAAGGGACCATCATCATGAGACTGTAGGGACCAGCGCTTGTTGTGTGAGCTGGCAGCCTCTGGCTTGCTGTCGCCGTCCACATGATTGACATTAATGGTCCAGTTTTAGAAAAACAGTGGTAAATTTGTGCTCTCTCATTTATCACATTATACAGACATGCATCTATAGGCGATCAGAACAATAGCGCATGGCAGCCCCCCTGACATATCATTAGTGACATCAAACAGATGCTTGTGATCTGTGCCGCTAATTTCATTAGCTTCTCTGGCTAACCATAACAGCATCTTCATAATGTGGTAAAAGCCTTCGGAGACATTCAAAAGCACTGAATTTGATCTTTTTCTTTTTGTCTGGTGCTTATTTGTCCTTTCTCTCCACTGCATGTCAATAAGTGTGGCTGACAAAATTTCAAAATCACAAACTCATCTATGGTTACCATACAAAATCATGGGTGGCTCTAAAGTCACAGATGTAATCATACTAAGATGCTCAGGAAGGAGTTATGGGCTGTAGGAGTTTAACAAGAAGTGTCTTAGGGATGAAGGTGCTGTCCATGAACCACAACATTCCTGGTTTTAGTTGGTGGGAGACTTTTATTACATGTCATACCTCATCCTTTTCCCATCATTTCCTGTCATCTGTCCACTGCTAAGATAAATAAAGGCACAAAAAAAAAAAAGCCTCAACAAAACAACAAGGAGTGAACACACCTGGTAGAGATCAGAGGGACAGAGCATGGAGACTCCTGCAGGATTTCTCCCAATCTAATATGCAATCCCAGAGGCTTAATGGAAGAATGGGGTTAATTAATCCCAGAGGACATCTCAGATTGAGGAGAAGGGCTCCTCGAGCCCCCTAGATCTTCCCTCAATAAAGGTCACACTTCACAATAAGAGAACAATGCATGTGTTGCCCCTCTGAGGACTTCTCATACTCTCCGTCAAAACATCTAATTTCATCTCCTTCCTTCAATCAGCATAACTATATCGCCTGAGAGCAACCCCCCCCCCCCCCCTCCCAAACACACTGGGACATTAAGTGCTAATACTAAATGTCGTCCGCGGGCTCTGAATCATCCATAGATCTGTGACAAAGTGCCCTCAGAGGCGGTGGAGTCTGGTGCTAAATGTCCGCCACTGGCTAAACATCATTTGTGTGCTGACGTTAGATGCTAAAGACTGTCTCTAGGCCTTGGCTGCGTGACTGTGGCCTGTGATTTATGGGTCATCATTTGGGTGACATTTTCCTCTGGTCCAACATTCTAGTCAGTTGGCATTACAATACTTTCTTTACACCTTCTCTGTACTGTGGCATGTTCGAGGGAGACTGTGCTGTAAGTGTGTGCACGGGCCACAAATGCCAATTCCAGCCTTTGCGCTATTGCTGCAGGGTCTTTCTGTGGCAGAGGACACTCTCGTAGCAAAGCAAAACCGCTAGGACCTTAATACTATGTGATGTAAAGAGGTTTGTTTGCGTATTCAAATGGCCCTAATTCTTCTCAGAGCACTGCATCAAGAGATCAATGTCAGATCAACGAGATATTGGCACAAAAACTGAAACACAGGAACAGAGGGGATTAAGAAAGTAAACATCAGGGTTTTCTCTTTACTTCTTCATCTTTCACTCTTTAGGTTATCAACTGCAAACTCTTTCTCTGACTTGGTTCTCTACTCCTTCATCCAGGAGATAAGGTGGTGGAGGCGTTTTGGCTGCAGAACGAGAGTCTCCCCTGGGCTGCAGCGCAGCTCCTGTCCCCTTCTCTCCCTGCAGCTGGAGCTACCAGAGCCAGATGCTTCGTAGCTCCACCACCCTCTGTCCCCCCTCTCTCTCTTCCAGGAGGATGGTGCCCAGAGAGGAGGATGACAAACGCCTCTGCCTCCTCTTACTGACGGATTTGGACGACCTGACTCCAGCCCCGCACTGTTCCAACCGCCAGCACAAGATGTTGACTTAATGGAAGGGGGTTGGCTGTGGAAGGGCCCATATGCGTTTGTATTGGGAAAATATGGCAGGGCGGCGTGTCTGTATCTGTGTATTCAATAGGATTGTGTGTGTGTGTGTCTTTTCACCTAGCCCAGACTGCCTACATCCATCATGCCATGGCGCTCTGGCAAAGAGTGGAATTCAGACAGCTTCACTAACACACGGTCAGTTAAATTGCCTGTTAAATTGTCCTGGTCCGTAGCTATCTTAGGTGTAGATAAAAACACTGCACTTAAAGCCTGCACTTAAAGGCAGAAATTGTCAAGTAAATGCCAGCCTCCTTCCATGCATAGAGAGAGAGGAAGAGAGTGAGGGAGGAAAAGAGAGAGAGAGAGAGAGAGACAGAGATCCTCTGAGGGAAACATTTCCATTACAAGACAAATTTTTGCAGCGCACTAAAGGGGCTGTATGTGTGTGTCTATTGTAGCTGCCACACCTGTTAGGTTATTTCAGGATTATTTCTAAAGATAAAATATCAGTAATCTTCATTATATTTTCATGGAAATATGGCATTTTTACTATTATATTTTGTTTTGGCTATTACGATATATATTTCTAACTCCACAATACTTTTTTCACTCTGGAAACACTCACAAAATGATCAAAGAAGCCGATTACAGTATGAGTATGAGCGCCAGGCCCACCTGATCAATAGGCTAAATTATGCATGAGCAGCAAAACCTTAATACCTCTTCATCAGCCTTCACTGTGCTCCCTTAATGATTAAAACAACGGTCTCAATCCGATACATTTGACATTTCTCTCCATGCAACCAGATGGAAAATGAAGTCCCATTCTTTTAACATTACAGGGATATTAAGGATAATTGCTTTCCTCCTGCTTGTGTACCTGGAGCAGAAAGCTTTACAGAACTGCTCTGCTGTAACAAGCGATGTAGTGATAGTGAAAGAGCTGGGTTAGTTATGGCCACTGGTCAGTTTTCATAGAAAGATCTTTTACTTTCTTATGAGTTTAAGTGTTGAAGTGCAGCAAAACTTTGTTAAACTTTCCACTAGAGCAACAACTAAAACTCAGATTCTGTGAAGTGAACTAATATCTAGTAAGAAATAAAGCTTCATGCACTAAAATGTTTCATAGGTTTGGATTTGGCACAAAACTCAACCTTTGTGTGTATTGAAATTATTTTTTAAAGACCAATAGTCATGAATTATTAATGCTTGTAGTATATTAATGATTTCTCAAATTGATTCATTATTTTATTGATCATGATAATTATCATTCAAGTCCAAAGTCAGTGGGCGGTAACCTGACACTAAAACATTACATTTCAATTGTTAGTCCACTGACACAATGGTCTCTTTTGTTTTTTTACTCAGGATAATCATAAAAGATTTAGAAATATTCACAGTAAATAGACAGGCTGCCTTTTTATTCCTAAACATGTCGAGTTTTATCCATTAATATGTCCTATTTTATATACTACCCTATTTAAGCCACAGACTGTCACATTTATAGGAGTATTATAACCTTGATAAGTAGATGGATGCGTGCAGTCTGCCAACATAGACTGAGATGATATGGTAGGTAATTTCTATTGACACAACAGGGAACTACATACAAACATTAACTGCATCAATGAGCAGTTAATGTCAGTCACTAGTGCTAATGACCAGTGACTGCAAAGACATCAATATATGTCAATCGCTATTAGAATTTTTATGTTTGCGTGAACCCATGAAAAATTCTATTTAACACGTTAACCAAAGTAACAAAGACAAAACCTGTTTATAATATAATTAAATCAGTTGTCATCAAATCATATTAGGTGTCACACCTCGTACGTCCTTGTTAATGGTAAAAACTCTTTGATTTTTAAAACAGGAAACTGAATTAAGTGAACAGTCTGCAGTTAAATTAGACTAGGTTTAAGTAGTTGAGTAGTAGCTGCATGTCTCCAGAAGGTTATAGTGCATTGATTAAGATCAGCAATAAATCTTCATCTTTAGAATCTGTAATTCACACAGTACCAATAATACATAAACATAACAGACAAATGAACAAAATGTCCAATTTTTAATTATATTCAGAAATTTTACGAGAGCCACAACAGAGGCAGTGAACTCAAACAGTGAAAGCAATTATTAAGCAAAACATCCACCACTTCACCTGATTATAAACAGTGCCAGGTCACTTTTGGTCAGGAGAGCAGAAATCAACTCAGCAGCACGTTTCTGTATTAAACTCTGCAACATCATCATCACTCGAGAATTTTGTGGATGTGTAGTTCGGCGCTAGGGGGCAGAAAAGCTCCACAAGTGGCGATGATGGAGCGCAGTGTGTGTGACAGCGGGACTGAGAACTGCTGCAGCTCACAGGCCAAGTTTGTAATCAGCTGAAGATGGTTTTGTAAGATTTAGACGCTCGTTTGAATTGAAGGCTTCAGATGTACTTGATTCAAATATATTGAATTGCTTTTATTGTGAAGGTTTGCTGAAATGGCGTTCCTTCCATAATTGTGATTTAAGTGAAATCTTGAATACGAATACAATTATCTATTTATAACCGCTATAAACTGCGGATGCCCTATCATAAAGCATCACATAACTATATGTCAGTGTAGACCCCACATGTCTTTATATCACAGGAGTGTAAGGTAGGCCTACTATGGGAAAAGTGTGACTATTTTGTCTCGTGTAGCTGTTGTGCTTGCATGCGTGCTTGCTGGGCAAAGGTGGAGTGGTTTTAAATGTTTTACTTTAGATCCACATGGTGGAGTGCCATTTGTTAAAGGAGATACGACGAGGTCGAGAAGTCAAAGTGCAGTCTTGGTGTATCCCTTCTCCAGTGGTGGCTGAGAAAGCTGGGAACTTTGCGGGAGATTTTTGGCTAAACTTCTGCCCATCTGTTTGCCCATCTGAAGGGGGTAAACCTAACTTTCCTAGTGCAATTTTAGGAGGAAGACAGGGAGTGTGTGAGCACGCGTGCGTGCATTTGACAGAAAAGGGATCCGTGAGAACAGACTAAAACAAATGTGAATGTTTATCACCACACATGCCAGAGTTTAATTGTCTTTGGTTTAACGTGGTCTGTGTGGTTGGGTGTTGTAAGTAGGCTCAGCAGCATAATCTGAGATATTCCAGGTGCACTCTTATGCACAACGTCTCCGCATAATAAATGAAGACTCGGTTTGAGAGGGTTGAAACGGTTCTTGTACCTGCATGGAACCTTTTCCCTTTAATTATTCGCATAAAATCTTGTTAACATTCAATTGAGAACGTTTTCAAGCTAATTGAATCGAACTAAATACGGTGAAATAATAATATGTGATACCAACTTTTACGCGCGCCTTCAACAGCACGCTTGTGTGCGCTTATAATAATGATATTGTCAAGCCCCCGTCCTATTTGGACCCTCAGATGTCGGGCTAATGCGCAGGCATCACACTAATGCAAGGTGACCGGGGGCTCTCCCCTGCGACAAAACCCTACAGCTGTCCTCAAATCAATACATGTCAAAGAAATATGAAAACAAACACCCAGACCGCCGCCACTCCCCTCAGTAAACGGGAGAGCCCCTCTAATCTCAAATTAGGGTTTGATACTTTAGTGGAAAGTATAGATCCACCTACCTCGTGGCAGGAATCGAGTTTACTCCCCTAGAGTCTGACATAAATATATGTTTGATTTAAATCCGGTGCCAGTTACGCAAGAGAATAATTGTTTTTTAGATCCTGCTTATATTTCGTGTCGTGATGCATTATAATGAGCAGCCACCGCCAATCATTGTTCAACCATCATTATTTATTGAATATTATGCATAAATGAATGTGCACGTCTTGATTTGTGTGCTTCCTTTTTTTTTTTTTTTTTTTTTTTTTTTTTTTTTCACCAACGCAGGAGGAGGGTTGCATCTGTTAGGGTCCAATGTTAGTCTTAATTACTGGCCTTCATGTTCTCCCTGGCCCTCAACTGTCTTTAATTAAAACCTTGATTAGGGGGGAGGAGGTCTCGGGCAAGACTATTACCAGATGGGTTTCCAGCAATAATAATAAAGACTTTATCCGCTGCCGCTGCTGCTGCTGCCTGTGTGCCATAAAGCGCAGAGCTCGCTGCCCGTCCATATCAAAGCACAGCGAGCAGAAAGAGGCTGTTAATTACGCCGGTAATTACTTGTCTAATTACGGTTCGTTTGTGATTAGATTTAGAACCGTTTCGCGGTGTATGCAGAGGCTCTCTGTAGCCAGTATGTAGGCTTAACACTGTATAGACTGAAATGTAGTGTGTATCCACAGCGGGGTGCTGCTGAATAACCGGCCTGTAAGGGATGTAGTGAATAAGATCAATGGTGAAGCACTGACCCGAAAATTATCTTTATTTTTCTCAGAGAAGTGCTCAATAATCTATACGTTCAAGGCACAATAAAGTGTCTCCTGAATAAGAGACAAAAATCTCGTCAAACAAATTTCGCCGCTTTCCTTTCTCACCTTTTACATGTTTTTCTTCCCTCCAGAGTTTGGCAGCTGCTTTAGTGAGCTTTTAGTGAGCTCTAGTGAGTTTTCTTAAAAGCAGCAAAGAGGTCACCTCATGTCACATTTTAAAGAGGAGATTTTTGTGTAACCTTTTCGGGAACCAACTTACATTTCCAGTGTTAAAAGAATATTTGCGTTTCGCGAGAAAAGACAGAAAAGCCAAATCAATAATGCATCCTGACACATTCTGTAGAATTGCATATTAACGATTTCAGAGTCCCCACATTATGAATATATCTTGCCAATGGTCTGAAAGTCATTATGTGTGCGCGCAGGCACGCCGCCGCTTTTATATTCAAGACAGAGAAACTTGCAAATAACAATCAGTTCAATTATCCTCAAAATATTTACTCCAGGATAGGATTTGTCATCCAGACACAGAGAAGGAGGGAGGGGAGGAAGAAGTGATTTCTTGCTGCACTATGTGCGTCCATTTTCCACACGGTTTGTCGTCGTTATTGCCTGATTTAGTGTGTGTTGTTTTACATAGCCCAGTTATCTGTGGGGGTTCATGTACAGCGTTGCGCCGCTGCATCTATTTATACATACCACAGAGATCTGCGTTGAGTTTGTCACATTTGGTGTTTTATGTTCTGCCTCCTCTCTTGCTTGGAGCTATAGGCTCTCTAGCTTGTGCGCCATACTGGGCATTTATTCGGATCATGCATTTTTTTTATAATTCTAATTTCGATTTCCATCTGTCTGTCTCTCTGTCTGTCTGTCTCTCTCTCTCTCGTGTAGCTGGATACTTCAGTGTGTGGCCAGTGCAGCAGCGGTACCGATGGTGTAATTACCTCTCCTCATCGGATCCTCTGCTACCCTGCAGCAGGTGCCCCGGCCTCTCTGACCCTGCACAGAATAAGTGCCAGAGGCCAGGTGATGGCATTAGCGAAATAATGTCTATTTTTACGCGCACACCCCGCCTCCTCCATCAGGAGAGAAAGGAGCAGTGCCGAATAACAGCTTTACAAATGCCATTCCGTCACCTGTCTGTCATCATCCTTGTTGAATTGAGGTGAGCTCTTCATGCAATGTAATGAATCGCTATTGTCATGTAGTGGAGGGTAGATAACCTTACTTTACTCACCTTTTTGGTTGACAAATAGGCTATTACTGCATTTATTTTTGTTGGTAGATACTTGCCCACTTGTCCATAAAACAAGAACTAAGATTTTATTTTTGAGTCAAATCTCTTAATCTGTGTTCAAATATTTGGCCCCTTGTTTTCATCAGAGCACGACGATTAGCTGTTCATTTATCCAAAATTGAAATAACATGCTCATCCCAGTCAATGTGAGTCAGCTGGTACAGCATCACAGAAACGATCATTATGAGTGCTCATGGAGAGTTAGAGCAGATCCGACGATGGGAGACACAGCTGCTCATAACAGGCGACACATCAAATACATGATCAAATAACTAAATATAAACAATACAAGGCAGCTCGCCGACAAACAGTCTCAGCAGCACGGTTTATTTCGAGGCCAGCTTCTGCCCAGCCCTGGGGATTATGTATCATGACCACAACTACCATACCGTGTGTTGGCTATATCGCACACCATGAATTACACAGAAGAATGCACAACCTCAGCGCTCAATGTTATTCACAAAAAAACAGACAGATCACAGCCCTAGCATGAGTAAACGGTGAAACCCTTTCAGCGCAGACCATTGCAAAGGTTGTGACAGGTGACAAGAGTTACATTTTATCATAACACAGCTTTAGTTCGATGTGGAACCGCAGATCTTAATATAATTTAGTTAGTGAATATATAATAGAGACTTCCTGAAAGAAGCATATGTTGGAGCAAAATAAAAATAAAAAATAATAAGGAACAGAATAATGTTAAATCTTTAATGCAAATACCGCTTATCAAAGTCAAACTTTAAGATGCACATTTGCCAGAGACTGGTTATTATGTAACATGCACATCAGGTCAACATCAATACATATCTGTTCCTTCCAATAAACTGGCCGGTTAACGTTGGAAATCTATTTTGACAGATGAAAGCTCGTGTCTTTACAGTGATTTTTTTGTTTTAATTCCATGTGTAAACATGTCCTCCGAATATTTCTAACGTGTTCTGAAAAAGACTCTTTTATATATTTTGGTTAAAGTGACCACAAAGTCACTTTTGCCTTAATTATTTAGCTTTTGCCTAATTAGGTTTTGAAAGTAACAACACAAACTTCAAGGTCGAGTTGGTCTGTTACCTACAAATCATAGGTGTTATATAGTTAGTCCTCTTTGGTGGTGCTGAATTCAGGCCAACACCCTTTAGCTGATGCGTAATTTACCTCGCCGTGCGTAATTAACTGCGTCGCAGTCAGACCCCGGTATGTGTAACACTTTATTTTGAACGGCGCAATACGTTTCCATTAAACGTTATTAAAGCGCAGGGAGTGACGAGCTCTCATTTGTCTTGTCAGGACATCTGACAACCTCGTTAGCTCCCATTTTCCCCTGTCAGCTCACAGCGCGACACGGACACTGACTTCAGCCACTCCTGGCAAGTGAGTGATAAATGCGCCTACTCAGCCCTGCGCAAAACAGCAGCATTATTGTTGCCAGCACGAAGCATCAGAATCAATCACGAGCAAGTCTGCGTGGCAGGTGTCAGTCTTAGTTTTTTTATTTTTTATTTATTTAAATATTTTTTTTATTCCAGCCTAATGTCAATCTTTAATCTAATTTAAAGGGTCATAGATTCGGGGCACAATATCCCCTCGTTTTGACTTTCTCTCTCCTGTCTGACTCGGCGAACTGACCATGTGCAGCACCGTCGTTACAGCCCACATTTAACGCTGCACACAGGCCTCACCGGGAGATTACAGGTTTCACAAATTGAACTGTTATGAATATTTGTGAGCAAATGGATGATCTTGTTATTTTGCAGAAAAAAAGGGGCAGAGGAACACTTAATGGCATGGGATCTTTCCGCTCCCTGCACTTTCAGATGTAGTTGTAGATCGAAGTCAGACTTGTCACGTTGAGCCAAAGTGAATTCCTAACATCCAGGACGTGCCTGTCTACTCCGGACAAATTGCATCCAATCACCCCGGGGGAATTCGGCTAATGTCTCGATCCAGGGCCGGGGAGCATGGAGAGAAAACAAATCAAACTCTGCACACAGAGCGTGTAGGGCTTATTAAAACATTTCACACAGGGGAGAGAAAGAGAGAGAAGCGAGGAGTATGTGTCTGTGCATGTGTGTGCGCGCGTGTTTGCGTGGGGGCTGGGGATAATTAGGCTACATTATTTTTGGACACTGTATATTACATTGAAAATATCAGATGACCTCAACATCTTTGCACACATACATTCCTGCTGTTTGAGGAGGCTGCAGGGATAGGCCTGACCGTTTTAACCACTCCATCTGGTATGGAGTGATTGACTAACTTTGGCCTTTCTTATTTATACTCACGTGGGCTTGAAAACTCAATATGCTATGAAAAGCCTGTATCTGTATGCAACAAGTACTACAACAAGTTCTAAGAAAATGTAGGGCCTGTTTTTACAGCTAGTTTAAACTAGAAGTTGAGTTCAAACTTACCTCCTCGTCTCCGCTGCAATTAATCCTAATTTAGATGGATGAAATGCCCCCTTTGAACGCAGCATCAACTCTGTGTGCACCCTCTGCTTTCTGGTAACGTGCTCGGTCCCCTGGACATTTTTCTCTGTCTGCTACAGCGGCAGTAAACAATAAGATCATGAGGCGTAGGCTATGGCAGCATAATGTTCTGCATGGCTAGAGAGGGGAGGTCGATCATTACACAATTTGTTTTAAATTTGATCAGTCAGAGTGAGCAAGGGATTGGCATCTCCCCGGAAAGCCCGCACAGGGTTCCTATGGTTTTAATCTAAGTTTTATATACTGAACGGCCATGCATGCCTGTTCAATACCACATCAACATGTAACTGTGAATACTGTCAGATATTTAACGTTGACTGAAATGTCTGTAATTGGAAAATATGCAGTAAAGACTGGAATTACGCAAATATAGGTCGATGGTTATTATCATGAAGATTTGAGTTGTAAATTAGTTTCCATACTTTCATACAAATTCAGAAAGAACTGTCAGTGTGGTTTAGTGTGTGTGTGTGTGTGTGTGTGTGTGTGTGTGTGTGTGTGTGTGTGTGTGTGTGTGTGTGTGTGTGTGTGTGTGTATGTGTGAGTGAGAGAGGGGGACGAGGGGGGGGAGCGTCGCGTTGTGTAGCAGCGTGGTGACGGCAGAGGGAAAACCGGCTGGACAGATTTGCGTTTACGCCTGATCTGCTTCTGGAGAGCGAGGCTGTGTGGGAAGGGAAAAGGAGCACCTGGCTCGACCGCTGTATCCCATCTCGTTTTATTGACAGCCTGATAAGCAGGGACCAAGCCGTGCGGTTTCCAGCGCGGATGTCGAGCACCCTGCTGCGTTGCACAGTATCAAGGCCTCTTAATGGCTGTTCCTCCAAATAATGGCCCAAACACAGCCAGTCTTGACTGGCCCGTACCTGCGCTGCCCCGGTCTCTTCCTGAGAGACAAGCGGCGGCGCGGTTGCCCATTTGCTCACTGTCTTGTTCAAATTGACACAAACATCAGAGGTTGTGAAAGAGGATTCGGGGCTTTTAGCCTGCCTTAGTAAAGTTAAAGTCCCATTAGGAGTCACTGATGGCAACTTTATAGGGCTGTAGAAATAAAAACGTTTTAGCGCAGGCTGCAACAGATAAACTGTCTACAAATATAATTCATGTTTATGACTAAAAATTGTAATCCTTGAAACAGAGCAGTGCCCGGATGTGCTGTAACATCTGAGCTTTGGAAATGTGTCTCTCCTCCCAGTCCAAATACATCACGAAGAACAAAAAGAGAGACATTTATAGGCCCTTAGAATGGGACAAGGCTGCACCCGTTCTGCCCACCTGTTGCACACTGGGCATGCTCAGATTTAAAAACACAACAACAGCTTCTTGCTCATTTGTTAATACCCTTATATTCAATCTGCCCCTGTCCCCAAGCATCTGTTAAAAACTGCAGCTACTCAGGAGAAATTCAGCTTTTAAAATCCACTGTGGTTTTAGTATTTTAAATTTATATAAACAAAATATTGCAAAGTCTTTTCAGTTTTAAGATGAGCTCATTTCCATTTATTCTTAAAATCCCTGGGACCGCAGCTGGAGCCTGTGTCTTGACAAATAGTGTTTATACATAGGAGGAGATTGATAGCAAATAGCAGCTCTCTAACCAAAAAGCGTCTTTCTTGCTGAAGTACTCTTGAGCAAGTCGTATCAACTCCATGGTCCCTGTATGGTCTAATGTATAAAAAATTGGAGAAAAGACCAATTAGAAAGGAGAACAGCGCATCCTGTATCCAAGAGTGAATAACTGCTCACTGGCCATCTGGAAATTTGGCACAGTTTGGGACAACAAAAGACACTCTGGGATAAAGTAAAATAAAATAATACACGCACATATTAAAAAAAACAAAAAAACGAATTCAGGACGGGGCCCTGCGGAGTGAGTTGTTAGCTGTCAGCCTCTGCGCACAGCAGACACACTGGGACAGTAAACAGGCCGGTGTGCTCCACATGCAGGCTACCTTGCGCCTTCCCCATTCTGCGCTCAGTGTCCTGTCCAAGGTATGACGTCGACCCGTCGCTCCAGCCAATCACTGCCAACTCGAGGCTGATGCTGAAGGGAAAGTTGCTGTAAGAGCCGCAGATTTTTTTTCCCACTCTCATTGACATTTCAACTCCACGACGGATCCAAAGGTAGCTAGATATTAATCGGGACTTATAAGTTTCTGTTTCTGTGACACGGAGGAGAGATCCGGGGCGGGAAGAAGCGGCTTTATACGCACAGGATACCGGTCCGACACCTCTGCTGCCTTTCGTCCGGTGAGTTTATGTGGACTATACTTCCAAACAGTCTCCTTTTAAAATTGAAACCCATCATAACCTTATTTTAAAATGCGTGCTTCTATATTTGTCCACATCTCCCGCAACCTGAAAAGAAGGAACTTGAGTGTGAATGCCGATCATTTGTGAGCCCGATGCACTGGAAAAGTTCGGCAAAATTATTGGTTAAGTTCCTGCACGTTGCCCTGTGTCGTCTACAGGAGGTGTACACCCACACAAAGTGGAACACAGCGAGCTGATTTCGTTTTTGTTGTCATCCATCACACACACACACACACAATACAGCGTGTAATTAGCAATCTTCACTGAGGAATTAAGCGAACGTCACTTCTTTAAAAAGCGCCTATTATTGTGAGCTTTACGCAGGAGAAACGAAAGGCTTCGACCTGTACAGTAAATTCAGTGTGTGGGGGTCAGCTCTACTCGATCCATGGTGGAAATGTCGCCGTCCATCAGCGGAATATTTTACTTTTTTTTTTTTTTTTCCCAACTTCAGACCAAAGAATGCTTCCCCGTTATTTTGGAGAAACAACTTCATATTTCGTTTTAAATGTTGAGTTAAAGAAGTTCATGGTTTTATAATAACGTAACAGATTTGTCAAAGTTTTGGCAGCAACTTACCAAAAGAAGAGTGTGTAAAATGTTCAAAAACATTTTAGCATGCAGGGGGATGACATGGCGTGCGCCTTGATGGTTTTCAGGTTGACTTTAGTGTATGGAAAGGGGCTGAGTCTGGTGTTTGTGTTTTCAATTTTTTTTTTTTTTTTTATATTTCTCTTCTCTGATGAGATAAGCTCCCATGTGTATTAGCCTACTATATATACTTATAGATCCATCGTACAGGTAAAAGTCCAATGTGATTTCCAAACAGTAGCTAGGAGTCTTTTTTGAATGCCTCAGGTCCAGGTTCTTGTATGTTTGGCTCCAGTGTTTCTTCCTGTCACGCTTGCCGAGCAGCGCTGTGACACCATTAGCCCCGGTGTTTATCCCAGCCTTCAGCCTTTTGCCAGGAGAGGGCTTTAGTGGACTGTACACCTTCTGTGGACTGCACAAGGAGCCCATCGCTCCTCTACACGTCTCTCCTCAAACTTTGAAGATTGTGCAGTGTGGAACATTAATTATAGTTGAATATAAGCTAAATTGACTCAGGAGGGTGTAAACCTTATTCATTTGAAAATGCAGTCATGAGGCATGGGGACGTTTATTGTGACAACGTGTTTTAAAAGCGCCTGTAAGCAAAAGGTTTGTGCGTGTTAGACATTTAGACCCAAGTAACATCTGCAAACATTTCCTCCTGAGGAAGCTCCATGGACGTGTCCACGCCGTGATGGAGTTGTGGTTCCTCAGTGTGCTGAAAAACTACTCTTCTGTCGCGCTCCACGTTCAGCACCATCTGCAGATTGATGAAATAGCTGCGCTAAAATCGAACAAGCGTGAGACTCTTTAATTATTGCTTATAAAAAAAACAGAGTTATACCTTATAAAAATAAATAAATGATTTACGAAAAAAACAAAAACTGGCGACGTCCTCGTGAATCTGTTTGCAGTAAATACATGACAGTCCGTTGTTTGATTAATGACAGTTGATCTTAAGAAGAATGCAGCTGCATATTCAGGTCAATATAATTACAAGATGAACAACACTAATAAATAATAATAATAGTTGTATGGCATTTCCCAAATAATAAATTCATAGTTGTTTGACTTTTTATTTATTTACAAAATGTTTTAATTTCAAATTTAATATTTATTGTAACAGTCCTAATCATGCACAACACTGTCAACAATATTAAAAGAGAGCTAATGATAAATCAATAAATAATAAATAATAATAAAAGCTAATAATTTACAATTAATGTTAGATAGAAGAAATAATAACAGAATAATAGAAATAATAATAATACTCAGCAAAAGAATTATATAAATAATTATATAACAATAAATGTGTAAAATATTATAAATAGTATACATACATATATCATTTTGTTAACTTTGCTAAACAGGTGTTACAAAAGAATTGGTGGCCTGTAAATTATATTATTATAATCAGTAGTGAGGCAGCAGCACTTACACAGCACTTATGATGTATGTGCACTTCTGTCCTGATTCAAAACAAACAGGGCTTTAGAAAATGAGTGACTCCAGTTTTACAGACAGCTATTATACAGATTTAATAATACTGTAACACTTTCTGATAGACTTCTACTGATGACCTGATAAACAAAATGTGAGTAAACTGTGACCTCCAGTGGGGCATCATCACAAACAAATATCTATTAAAAAAAATATTTAAGAAACACATTTTTTTAGTAGTTTTTCAGACGAAACAAAAACAAAATACCACCGGATTATTTTTTTTTTCCTATAAAAACAGTACAAATAGGCTAAACTGTAAACTAAGTAAAAGCAATACATTTGATTTAGGTTTGGAGTTTACCCTCCACATCATCCCCTTTCCCTGACCAAAACCAATGTTTTCCACTGCAGCTCTCTCCTTATGTTTTTTTTTTTCTTTTTCTGTCTTTCTTTCTTTTTGTCTTTCTTTCTTTTTTGTATTTAAAAGTTTATAGAGGGGTACAAATACCACATTGCCTCAGGGGAAAATAGCGACCAGATTAGTCTTTCCTTTCAAAGCCTGTGACATTAGTTGCTGCTAATCCGAATTGGGCTAATTGCTTTCCCAACATCAACCCCCCCTCCCCCCTCTTTTTTTTTTTTTTTTTTTTTTCTTTTTTCTTTTTTAAACAGACTCCTACATCAACGCCACCTCCCACAACACCGAGACATGTATATAAATATATTGAGGAAATATTTTATTCCAACATTGTTCCTAGATGCTCTTATGGCCTACTTGGTTTACCAGTGAAGGTTGTGAAAAAAACACAACCCTGAAATCTCTTGAGAGTGGAGACAACGAATTAGCTCTTGGAGCGGATTTACAGCTTAACCAAAGAAATCAATAACCTACTGGAGGTATTGTTTCCAAAAGAAAACTACTTGACACACTCATCGGGGAATCTGTCTTTCAGCAGAGGCAGGTTAGTGGTGTGAATTTTTGACAGCTGCAATCTGTGACAAGTGAGTGGCAATAACATTTGCACTACAAAGGTAGGTCATACAATACTTTGGATGATCAGAGGCCGCTGTGGAGAGTTACGCACGATAAATTCTAATACGTGGACGAGATCTTTGGGCTGCGACTTGTTACATAGAGTTCAAATCTGATATTTTAATTATTAAAAATTATATTTGTCATGACTAAAAACCATTGGCTGTCAACAGTCCCATGCAGCTGTCCAAGGCACTCACTGTGGCTGAGCAACACGAGAACGCACAGTTTAGTAAACACTGAAGTTCAAACTCTGCTTTGGTCCTGCAGTCAACAATCAAAATATTACTTTTTTGGTAACACACTACCTCTACCTTTATTTCAGATCAAGTAAATGCTCTCATAATTTCCTGGAAAGGATTTAAGATTTTGAAAACTGGCATTTAATATTTTAGAATAATGTGAATTCCCTATTAAAAGTTTAGCTCCACCTGCAGTGTCCACTGACTCATTTTTTACAGTAAATTATAACCAACACGATTCCCCCCAGCACAAGCTTCCGTCGGGTGGGGTGACTTATGTGTGTGTGTGTGTGTGTGTGTGTGTGTGTGTGTGTGGGGGGGGGGGGGGGGGGGGGGGTGTTTGTGGTCTAATGCATGTCTAATAGGGGGGTCCTTGACGTGAAAATGTTTGGGGGAACCCCCCCCCCCTCCCCCCCACTCGCTGATATAAGCTGCGGCCATTCACGGTAGGCCTATAGGCTGAGCCACCAGTCTAAGTGAGTAGAAACAATGCAGCAAGGAGAAACAGATGAATGTGCTCGTTTAGTTTACGGGTTGTTTGATGAAGGAGTATTGGCCAAAGTGTTGTTCCTCACCGCGGGACCCTCGGTGACAGTTTGAGCCGGTCCTCTCAGCTCATTATCTCGCCGGCCCACTGAGGGCCTCATTCAAGCCGGGCAGTCCCTGACCCCCTCCTCTCTCCCTCCCTCCCTCTCTGCCTCGCACCCTCTCCCTCTCTCTCTGGCAGCGTCGTTTGTCTACTCATTGAACCCATAGTCAGGAATGCGATGGTTGTTAGGGAGCCCTCTTTCACCTCCGAAGTGTTTTATTGATGAGCTCTGACTTCTCCTACTTTTTCACATGTCAAAGAAAGTCAAGTGTAGGCCTCCATGACTTCATTTCATGGCCTCCCATCCCAAAAAAAAAAGCATTTTTCTCCCCTCCCCCTGCTTATGCTTGTGTCTCTCTCTCTTTGCCCTTTCATGCACCCCCTTTTCTGCTTTAGTTTGGCTTCAACATCCACACAAACCTCATTCTCTTCCACTCGGTTCTCCTCCTTTTGGAGTAAGCGGCGGGGCTTCTCAGTGCTGAGACTGGTGCTGCCCAAAGCCTCGAGTGTATGCTCAAACACGGGCGCAGAGGGGTTGCTTTTGGGTGCGTTGAGGTGTGCGTTAATAGTCAGTCATTCAACCAGCTCAGTTTGGGAGCGTGTGGCCATGGCTACACAGTCATTTGCTTTACTTTATTTACGCGTGCTATTTGCTGTCAGGTCGTAGGAGTGACGTCGCCGTGCCTCGCAAATGTATCCATAAAAAGCAGCCGAGCTTGCCTAAAGGCTGCGCTCTTTACGCATGGTGCTCTTGTTGACAGGAGGGGTAAGACTATTCAGGGGAAGGTGATACTCAAAAGAATCAACAAAAGCACGTGGTGGACATTTTTGATTGTTTTCAGTGAGGCAAGGCCCTTTCAAAGTAAATATGTTTTAATTTGGAGCTTAAAAAAACAACTTTTCCCAACTCATCTGCATGCAGCACCAGAGAGCTTCTCTCCGGGATAGCCTACTTTCGGGACTTGCTATGTTGTTTTATTTATTGTTTATGGAGCAATATAGAGCCAGTTTTCTTCCGTAAAGCTGACGTAGCTGTAAAGAGTAGAAAACTGGTGCGGGCTGAGGATTTGATGCTTTTCAAAGTAAAACCTTTTTGATTCTCTCTACCTGCAGGTCTATATTTGTCTGATGCAGTACCACAAAATTTAGAAAAAAAAAAAAAAAAAAAAAAAAAAAAAAAGTAAGAGGTGACACTTTACAACATGTCCCCCAAACTTTTAAACAGCATCATTATATGCGTCTCTATAACATTAATCGCATCTGTAGAGCGTCGGCTGCTTCATAAAGGGCACGCTGCAGCTCTTTGTAATTTTAATTTGGTGTTACGAGCTCCAACATTCACGTGTGCGCAGCTCCACTGCTAGTTTCCGTCCCCCTTTGCAGCACCAACTAGCCTCAGGTTGGAGCTGAACATGCCCGAGATTCCCTGTGAGGACCCAATTCAGCCTCGAAGAATAGAGCTCTCCGTCCAATAGGCATTTCCGAGGCAGTTGCTTTGCAATAGGGCAATATTCAGCAAGTGAGCGCAGGGTATTTGCATGCGTGGGCTGATTAGTGGGTTGGAAAGACGAGACTCTCTCTCTCTCTCTCTCTCTCTCTCGCTCTCTCTCTCTCTCTCTCTCTCTCTCTCTCTCTCTTTCTCGCTGTAGCTCGGCCCCGTTTCCCGCTTTGGCTGTGGTGCAGGGGGAAGTGTTTATATGGGGGATGATGACAGAGGTCGGGTCGCGCTAATGGGCCAGTGAAGAGCGGCGGAGGGAGGCGAGGAGAGGAGAGGCGAGGAGAGGCGCACAGAGCAGACCAGGAACACATACATTAATACACTTGTTCCATCACCAATCAGCATAGGTGTGTTCATTCTCTTACCCCCACCTCCTTCCACCACCGCTCTCCCTTCCCTCCCTCTTTTCCCTCCCTCCCTCCCCCCTTTCTCTCTCTCTCTCTTTCTCTTCCCCACTCTCTCTCTTCCCGACTCTCTCATTCGCTCTCTCACACGCCAGCGCACATCCTCGCCAAACTCCGTGCGTCCTGACATCTGAGTTCACTGTCAATCTCTGTCTCCTTCGCAGGGATATCCCCTCCGTCTCCGCCGAAGACCACTGGAAACTAATTTTTCCTCTTCTAAACTTCCCGAGAGAGACTGGTCCTGGTCGGCTGTGGTTTTTTTTCTCTTTCTGTGGTGTGGAGAACTGGGCTGTAGCCTATAGTTTACCAAGGACTTTGACAACGACGCAGGATGCCCCAAAAAGGTGAGATCCTGACTGAAAGTTTGTCCATACTGTTACATTATGGATTTATTATTTTGGACATGCAATAAATGTGTTATTATTATTATTATTATTATTGTTGTTGTTATTATTATTGTTGTTATTATAATAGTACTAATCATTATTATTATTATTATTATTATTATTATTATTATTATTATTATTATTATTATAGCTCGTGCATTTTCGGCTGTAGGTTGAGGTGCAGTGAGGCTGTGGGTGTTTTCTCGTTTGGACTGTGCAGCCTGTCTTCTGACTGGACTCTCTCAGAAGTGCGAACAGCCTTTAGCGTCTCTGTCTGTTTTATGTGCTCGATTTTGTTGTTGTGTTTAGGCCTACGGATAGCTTACCGCTTATTTATGACAGCAAAGAGTAAAAAGTCACGTTGGGCCAGGACAGTGATCATCGTGGAGAATGGGGCGCAATGACCCGTTGAGGAAAGGTGTCAGATTGATTCATGCAGGCGAGTCACCCAAGCGCCTTCTAAAAAAGAAAAAAAAGAAAAGAAAAGTGCTCCATGGAGCACTTGCGGAAGAGGCCGGTTTTTAGCATGTTTGTTTGTGTGCCAGTGAAAATACAACTTTCTTCCTCGTTTCTGAGCTGATTCGCTCTGTACTTAATGACAGCGACTTAAACTGCTTTTACATTTTAGCGGTCAGGCTGTGGAGGATTTTCAAATAGTCAGACACAAGGCCTGACTGGCCTCTACGCCTTTAACAGTAAATAGCCCTTCAAATAATTTCAGTCATTTAATAAAACACAACATTTCAATACAAACTGCTACCGCTGTTAAACTATTTGGTTGCAACTATATAAATTAATAAACCAAAACAGATGCAATGATTTAATGCAGTTATGCATATTTTTTATTTTGTAATTTTAAAGATACATTTGTCATAATTCAGACAATGCACTTAAAATAATAATATTAAAAATAACATTAAAAACACACCAGGCCTATCAGCTCTAATATATTAAGATGCTATTTTGCTCTCAGTTGAGATTAAACCTGTTGGCTCTAATTCACAAACTATTCTGTAATATGTAAGAATTTAAAAAAAAAAATTAAAAAAAAAATTGTCCCTCATGTTTATAATTTTCTCTGTTAGCCTCCAACTTGCAGCGGGACCATTGTAGCCAAGGCCTACATGGACAATTTCTGCATGTGAATGTTGAGCGCGCAGGAACCACCGGCCAGAATAAGCATGTTGAACTAAAACACTGTTGTTTGAGATTACTAAAAGAAAAGAAATGCAGATTAGACCGTCGTTAACCTCAGGAACAACAACGTTTGAGCTTTCGACCTTAAATAAATGATTAACCACTTTACACGGCTAAAAGCTACTGACTGCAGCGCACTGACCAGCAATTATACATTATTTTATTCATATATATGGTTCCACATGCATTTGTGAGATTAGGCCAGAGATATTAAAATATAAAGAAATATTTAGAAGCTGTTTTGTTAATTTTCTAGGTTACAGGGTGACGCGGACTATGTGGGCCAGTGTGAAGGAATCTGAATTTGATTAATGACCGAGCAGCCGATTAGTTCAAACATAAAAGAAAGCTGCAATCTAGATGTAATGGCGGCCCCGTACGTGCATCCCACAAACTATGTCTTGGTCTAAACACAGTCTGCTAGACGTCGACATTATAGGCCATTTTGCTCTGCACACAACACAACTTTGCACGGAGGGAGAAAATGAAAACTCCAGACTTCTCCCTCACTGGCCCCCTTTTTATCTGTTCCCCCATTCAATAGCTTCTTTAATGCATTTGTCTTTTCCAATTGAGCGCCCTACTGCGCTGTTGTGTCTTTAAAACCCGCTTTACAACCAGCACCAGCAGCACCAAATAACCACCAAATATTTATAACAAGAAATTACTTAAATATATATATATATATATGCATATATATATATATATATATATATATATATTTTTTTTTTTTACTAAGAAGGCAGGGCAAACAAGACCCACATTCACGCACTGGCAGCGCCGGGGTCATGGTCGTGTGTGTGTGTGTGTGTGTGTGTGTGTGTGTGTGTGTGTGTGTGTGTGTGTGTGTGTGTGTGTGTGTGTGTTTGTGTGTGAATGGTCCCGGAGGGGGTGGATTCATGCCTCCGGCTCTTTGTATTAATCTGAACTTGTTGGTGTGTTTAGTGGGGAAGCTGCGTGTTTCTAGTCGCGGAGGCCGAGTGTTCGCCTCGGGTTTGAGGTATATGGAGGCAGAAAAAGGGGGTGCATTGTTGGAGTCCACCAGGCTTTGTACTCCAGCTTTGTACCCCCTCCTGGTCTGAACTTTTGCAGAGCAGTGAGGCGAGGTAGACAACGTGTGTCACTGTACAGTTTCCCCGACAGACTCCACAAGAGGAGGGTTATCAAGTTTTAAAAAAAATATATAGAGGGAGAGAAGCGTCTTGCTGGGACGATGAGGGCCGATTTCTTAAATAAAAAGAAAGAAGAAAACATCAGGACTAAAAGCTTTGAAACGGACGGTGCTGTAAAAGAGTTGCAGGCCCGATATCAGGCTGTTAGTTAGAATTTATTTTGACAGGCGCTTTCGGAAACAGGCCCAACAGAGATGTTAAAATGATTAACATGAATGTTGTCCCGCGCGTCAATTTTAATTTCTTTGCTTGGCAGCAACATTTAGGTTAATTGTAAATGTAGGCCAGAAAAAAAAAAAAAAAAAAAAAAAAAAAATGAAGATGCAGTAGGTTTAATCCGTGTAGCTATGGCTGTGCTAATGTGTTGTTTTGCTTTGTCCTATAGGGAGACATTAAGTAGTGAAAACGGCAGATGATTGACTAAATTGTTATAGAGTGGACAGTCAACTCTGTTTCCAGGCAAGTTTAATTAAAATCCATACATACACTGAGGATGTTCAAATTCACTGTGCATCTTTAATGTTAAAGAAGCAGATCCGCAAAAAAATTCTAATCGAACGAGATGAGAAACTTTCTGTATTTTAAAAAGAAATGTTGTAAATAATTTTACACTAGAAAAAAAAAGAAAGAAAAAATATGTGTACATCACCAGATTTCTGATTTGATGCTAACCAGTTTTGTTATTTCCTTGTGACGCTCAGAATACCACAACCAAGCCACGTGGGAGTCTGGCGTAGCCTCAATGATGCAGAACAGTAAGTTGTTTTTATGTCTCTTATGTTTTGAAACTTTTGATTACAACCACAAGTTCTAATGTGGTTGCATGGAAGCAGCACCCACTGACATTTTGCTCTGGTTGTTAAAGCGCTATTACTTTAAGAAGCACTTGAAAGGGAAAGAAAGGGATGAAATGTATGTGCAGGCTTAGATTTGCATGACTTTGAAGTGCAGGGAGGAAATATTCCAAGTTATTTGATGGTCGTTTCATTGCTGTTAATTTATAATTCCCCCCCCCCAATGATAGGTAGGCAAGTTATTATTGAACAAGTTAATCACACGTCGTTCTTCTCCAGAGAGAGAGAGAGAGAGAGAGAGAGAGAGAGAGAGAGAGAGAGAGAGAGAGAGAGAGAGAGAGAGAGAGGGGCAGAGAGGGAGAATAGAGGGGGTTGGGTTGGGAGGGAGATTTTTGTTTCTGCTTGAGTTGGTATTAAATAATTGCACAGCCGTCTGCATTAGCGTTAGAGCTGGCTGCCAGGCTGCATACAAGATTAGCCGCGCAGAGAAGAGCCCTGCATGAAACATGAGGAATAGCAATAATGTCTTATGTAGATTAGTCCATATTCTTCACGGACAGACAGCATGAACTAGAAAGAAAATGCTCATATTATAACCACAGGCCTTACTGTCAGGTGTAGGCTCAACTCAGAGCGGGACGATAAATATTAACAACCATATTGTCGTGGGTGCCAATCCAAAAAAAATTAAAAAAAAATAAAATAAAAAAAAAAAAAACATGGTAGATGCAGTTGCTTGTAGGCCTCTGTGTTTAAAGTGGCCCATGAGTTGAATTTCTGTCTAATTCCTGGTGTGTGTTGAAACAAAAAAAGATAAACATGAAACATTTTCTCTCTTGCTGCTGGACAAGAGGTGTATGACATCTGTGATGAAGGTGTGTGGAATAATTTTATTACATTATTCTCCATATACCTTGATGACGTGTCTGTGCTGTAATCTGTGCGCATTAGTCCAAACATGTTTGAATCCAACGTTGGACCATATGACAGTTGGATTGCTTGATGTGTAGAGAGGTGTGACACATGATAAAAAAAATAATAAAAAAAATAAAGAGACCTGTGATGCACAACTGAAGTAAGCTGTTTTTACAAACTGGTGGCATTAGTTTTATTTTACAGGCCACAGCGCTGTTTTTTTTTTTGTTGTTGTTGTTGTTTTTTTTGTTTTTGTATCTTGCTAGCTGTCCATTATAGAGATGATAGGGCCTTATCAAAGCTGTGTGCAATACCCAGTGCTCCTGCTTTGCTGCGGATTGATGTTAATGGGATGCTCCCCTGGCTTAGCGTGTGATGTCTGGTGCGAATTGTCGAGGAGATATCATTGGGCCCGGCCCTTTGGGTTGTCTAAAGGTCGCGACGGCCTCGCTGGCTTTTGTGCTAATAACTCCTGGGTGTATATGGTGGGGAGCGTCCAAATTGACACCATATGTTTTCCTATTAGTCGACTTGCAATAGAATACAAGGCGCATAATCAGCGCCAGCGGGCGAGATCGACTCTGGGCACTTGAGGGAATTGTGCCATGATTAAGACTTAACCTTAGGACAGTCTGATTTTTATGTGATGTCGTTATCTGGCGGTTTTATCGATCCGCAGGATTTATGTGATAGTTATAAATCAGAGGTGATTGAGCAGCCCCGGAGAACCCGCTGAGCAGGACTGCTTAATGTGGGTAGGCCAATTTCATCGTAAGAAGTCTATTAATTCCACTTAATCCTGGAATTACCAAAGAGCAGGAGGGATGATAATGGATTTACTATCAATCAGATCCACGCTGTAAGATTATTACACACGGCGGCCAAAAGGGATACGTTGCTCAGTTAAAACAGGTGTATTTTCCCTCAAATATGAACGCACCCTTTTGCCATTTATATAAAGTGCATAGCTATAAAAGTCTGCATTAAAAGCCGAGTCCTATATGGCACGTTTCAGTGTAAAGACGCCCACCGATTCCACACAACAGGACTGCAGTGGCTGTGAGCATTTGTTGTCAAATACAAACAAGGGGGGAAAAAACTGCATGTCACTTTTAATATGTTAAGAATCCAGGCGCGCCCTCGTTTGTGTGACCGCGCGTAGCCCCTGGCCACCTTAAAACGAAGTCTCTCCCTCGGAGGGTAAACGAGTAGCGTCCAATTTTGTCTGAGTGATATCCAAATGCAGACAGAAAGGGTCGTTTTATCATGCTACTATTTGTCGTGACGATGCGATTTTCAAAAGCAGAGCGGTGTCATAAAGTGACATGCCTGCCACAAGTGCTCCAACTGATCTTTTCAATTAGCCTCCCATGCATGATCCGAGGCGACTTCCGCCTATTTCCAGAAATTAAGCTCAAACTTGACGTGCAGCTAGCTTTATTTTAAAGACAAATGTCAGGCAGGCTCATCATATTTTCCCCCTCTTCTATATTTGGAGCTTATTTATTGCTAAGGAGCCTCTGCTCCCGGAGTCAATGTACCGGGCGGCAGCGCAGGGGAAGGGAGCGGAGAAACAGAGAGCAGCTCAGGCACTCCGGGGAGTCAGCTCTCCCATTTGGCTTCAGGTTTGCGGGTTTATTCTGTGCTTTAGACAGATGCCATAGCCCAGTTTAGGGATAATTTCCAAAAAAACGATCATTTTTAGACAATAACTGCTCATAAAAACGGCTGTTTTGGAGCTAATATCCTTGTGTTTCCTGTCTTTGTGATGCGTAATTATTGTGTGTTTTGAATCATGGAAAGGATTTACCGATTTAATGTCATTTTCTAGAAAGCGATGCTTTTATATACGAGTGCTAATTTAACACATTATTTCAGTCTAATGTTTTATGGCATTGTCGGTGTTGCTGGTTATCATTTCGAAGATAGTTTATGAGTGAGGTGCTGGTCTTGGTTTTACGCAGCTGTACATGGAGGAATGGATAACGGTGCGAGTGTTTTAATACTGAAGTTTACCGGTTTGATAAAAGCTCGGTTGAGATTTGTCGGGGCAGATGACCAACTGGATTTTTAATTTATTATTACAAAATTACATATTGAAATGTTTTGGTTCGGTTTATGTGATGCTGCTATCGTTTATTCCATGTTCTGCATGCGTACCTGCGCAATGTTTGTCTTCAGAGGCGGATGCACTGACCGGTATAATAGTTTCTTAAAAATCGTATTATCACCAGTGCTCTCCGATTATTATTATTTTTTTTTTTACATAGCATATGACAGTTATTTTTTGAAGTAAACTTCTTCTGTCTGCTGTCTTCATGTTGCATCTTTAACTCGGTTATCTTGAACGCTTAAACCATTCTCCTCACCATTACATAAAAAAAACAAAAAACTCATCTGCTTTATCTCATATTTTACCTGGACCGAGTGGTGACGTGACTTGATGACTCCGATGCTTTTGTCTCCGTGTAGGTCACAGTGGCGTAAACCAGCTTGGTGGTGTGTTTGTTAATGGTAGACCGCTGCCGGATTCCACCAGGCAGAAAATAGTTGAACTTGCTCACAGTGGCGCTCGACCCTGCGACATCTCCCGGATACTGCAGGTGACCATCACACTCCTTTCTGAGCAGAAAACAGGTTTACACAGACTTTGTTTTCAGTGCATACAAAGTACCGGTTAATAATTCAATCACTAAACAAAAGGTGAACGACATTACGGTTTGATTTCCATTATTAAATCTATGTTTCCTGTAGCAGAAATGTTACATTCTGGGGTAGTTTTAAAACAGTGAAATTATGACTTATTAGTTATAGCTATAATTCCTTCACTGGAAATATAATAAGGCCGACAAAAAGGAAAAGTAATCTGCCTGCTATTACAGTATAGAGAATAAATGCCGAATATACCATTGAAGGCATATTTTTTGTGTTTATAGACCCATGATGAAGTCCAAGTGCTGGACAGTGAAAAGGTGATAATTATTTGAGCCATCTTAGAAATTCCGTTAATAGTCGTAAATAATGTATGTGAATTGTGTCTTTTGTTTTCTATCCAGGTGTCCAACGGCTGTGTGAGCAAGATCCTGGGTAGATATTATGAAACTGGCTCCATAAGACCGAGAGCGATAGGCGGCAGCAAGCCCAGAGTCGCCACTCCGGAGGTGGTCGCGAAAATCGCTCAGTACAAGCGGGAGTGTCCGTCTATCTTCGCGTGGGAGATCCGTGACAGACTTCTATCGGAGGGGGTCTGCACCAACGACAATATACCCAGTGTAAGTGTATTGACTGTAAGTTGTGTGCATGATTTAATTTGCCACATGAAATGACTTTTTTCCTCATGCAGTGGAGGAAAAGGAGATGGGCATCCAAGCATTCAGTCTTATTAAATACAGTGTGGGGCACGCATTACTGCATATGTGATCACCAAAACACAAACTCAATTAGAAGGAGCCCGCTGTCCATTTGTGTGCTTGCAGGAACACCTTCCCGTGAAGATTTATTGTTATGATAAGGCGCGTGGTGCCGTGAACACCGACATCTTTGTCCCCTCATGCAAAGACACACCGACGCGGCGCTTCCATCTAATCCTAATCCTCACTTTTATCATATGTAATTTGTCATTCAGGTGTCATCAATAAACAGAGTCCTCCGCAACCTGGCTAGTGAAAAGCAACAGATGGGCGCAGATGGCATGTATGACAAGCTGAGAATGCTCAACGGTCAGACAGGAACTTGGGGGACCCGGCCCGGCTGGTACCCCGGAACATCAGTGCCAGGGCAGCCCAACCAAGGTGAGCCTCATTATCACACAGTGGCAAATAAAAACACCTTGAAGCACGCTCGGCTGTAAATTTGGAGCTAAGAAGGATGCAACCGCGCGGTCGAGCTTCGATTTGAATTCTCAGTATGTGATCAGTCACAAAAAAAACCCAAAACAGGCTATTTGACTCGAAGATAGATGCATTAAAGTAAATTCCACAGAGGTCCCCATAAATTGTATGAATATGAATAGTTTTGCAGCTCACTATTCCAGTGGTTCCGGTCCACGGCTCTGTTTGCAGAAAGGTATTGTACTGGCAAGCTTTTGATGCCCTGGACAAGACCCCCAATTAAGACTTGCCGATTAGAGGAAGCCATAGGCCATGCATGCAGTCTGAATGCCTCCACTGTCCCAGACATGGATGTGCGTGACAGCGGCTTGTCCTTTCAGCAGAGGTGTCCATCCAACAGCCTGCGTTTTCCTCCCCTCCTGATGGGGAGGAAGAGCCGGGGAGCTGTGTGCGGGGATATTAGTACAAAGGAATGTTTTCCTTCACACGCAATGATTGGTTATGGGAACGGCCCGCACTACGTGTAATTGCTCATTAGAGAGGGCTTTGTCTCTCATTATGGCAACATGCAGGAGTGTGGAGATGGTAAGGCTGCTGTGGAAATGTTCCACTCCAGAGGGTTTTCCTGTCGGCCTACTGCAGGCCAAATACTCAGCACATTTTCTTATAAGAAACGATACTTTTTTTTTTTTTTTTTGCTTCTTAAATACTCACTAATTAAACAAGTACCTATTAAGCACTGTGTCTCATTTTATATGCCCCCAGAAAGCAAGTGTTGGAATTTAGTCGAAGCAAATAAAAATTAAAAAAATTAAAAAAAAGTATTTGTTTGATGACCGTTTGGACACGTGGGGCTGTCATCAACAAGCAGTAAGGCGGAAATGATCACATTAGCGCCTAAAAATATTTATTTAAATTTGTAATGATAATAGCTAATTTACGATTATTATTATCCTCATTATTGATAACAGTTATGTCCACCATATCAGATTAATTATTATTGGTTCCTCATACATATAATATTGCATTATTAATATTATAATTACGTATAGCCTATTATTTAGATTATATGAATTATTATATTATCGGATAGAACAACAACAACAACAACCATACCAACAACAACAGCAAGAATAATCATAATCATCATAATCATAATCATAATACTATAATGAGTTGTTAATGCGGTCATTGTGTTTTTAAGTATTTGGGTAAAGCAGTTGTCTCAGGGGAACGTAAATATGTTTTCGATCAGACAGCCGAGTAGGCAGATATAATGGCTACATGGAGAGTGACAGGGCCCCAAAAGAAGACAACTCTATCCAAAGAGGAACGAATAAAACTCCGCACCGATTTCGTCTTTCATCCCTTTCTCCTTCTCCTTCGCTGGCTATATGGCTCTAAATCCCTTCCATAGGATTTAGTCTCTCACTTTCTCTTTCACTTTTAAGCGGTTTCTCAAGAGTGTTTTGATCCAGTCTCAGCAGCTGAAAGGTGCCGCAATTGGTTCGGTATCTTTTTTTTTTTTTTTTTTTTTTTTTTTTTTGCTGCTTTTCCGCCTCAGTGGTTGAGACATCGTGATACTAAAGAATGAGTTTATTTCCCAGCGCTTTTATAAAGAAAACAAATCCCATCCTAGCGTCAGTGGGTTTGGCAGACGGATAATAGCTGCACATTCACTCCTTTTTATGGATTATCCGGAGTGAAGAAACAAATAGCGTGGATACAAACTATTGGCCTATAGAAGAATACTTTGTCTATTATGCAGCAAGGGGAATTGTCAAGAAACGTGTCGCATCAGGTTTCCTCCAGTGAACCAAGACTGACACATATAGACACATTAAAAATATTTACGTGAAGTAGGAGGGACAATTTCCTCGCAGCAGAACTATCGGCAAACACTTGCTTGATTTGAACATAAAGAAAACTTTTTTTTTTTTAAATTTAACAAAATCATTTGTTGGTTGTGCATGGATAGCCTTTGGTTTTTAGGAACATATGTAGGCTATGTGTGTTCTGGCCGGCCTGCACCTGTTTCAACTTTGCAACAACCCCAACCGAGGCACAGCTCGCATGCAACTATCCCAACACGTTTACAAACATTAAAAAAAAATTAAAAAAAAATAAAAAAATAAAAAATCTGCATACAAAGAGCTGAAATTCCACTTCATGAGTTCAACCCATGGCGCCACAGACATGAGTGAGATATTACATAAACCTCCCTTTATCAACGCACCCGCTGCTTAATTTCGCATTAACTTCTCGGTGTGATAATGATGTCCAACAACAAGACAGACATTAGTCGATAAGCCTCGCCCTGCAACTGAAGGGGCCTTTGGGCCCACCGCGGACAAGCAGGAACAGTGAATAGATTGGCCTTATTTTGGTTGTTCAGGGGGTTGCATGCTCTCTCCTCACTCATTTGTTTCCAATTGAAGACAGAAATCCTGACTGGCGTGTAGCTGGCCGGGGGACGTGATTAATGATGGTAGTGGATAAGGGTTAACACACTGGACTCAAAGCTCTGTTGACTGGGATCCTCGTGCGCACAATGCCAAAGTACTATAGCCTGTGCGCCTCCAGAGGGAGAGGATCCTTTTGTCATCTCCTCCAATAGCCCCCCTCCCATATATTACACCCACCGAGGGCTCACTGCTCGTCCCTGGCTGTGTCCATAGTTTAATGGTTTCCCTTACTCCTGAAGGCATTGTATCATTCTGAAAAGCGTCTTCTCCTATTCAAAAGTTGGTGGTCACCTCAATGGCTATACCAACGCCCATATGGGAACGACCATTGAGGCACTGCTCTGCCCTAAAAAAAAAAAAAAAAAAATAGGGGGGCTAGAGAGTTTGGGGTTTTAATACATTTCATAGGCTCTGAAAAGAGGCTCGCCACATCTTGTCACATTTCTCTTAACCTTTTGAGAACACACGCCATTGTTGGGACGCGATAAGTACGCGCAACCTTTCCCTCTCCAGCCTGTTTTTCCCACAATATTTTATAAACAGTTAAACTGTGAGGCCTTTGCTCATATTGTTCCTTCTCACGCAGGCAGCCGTCTTTAATCTGGAAGCATTAAGAAGAAATTGCAATAATTCCTCCGTATTTTGAATTAAATTAACCATGATGGGAGCTTTAATTAATGATGTAGCACCGCGCTCTGTACAATTAGCTGTAGGCTGATACAACATGAGGCCCGATAATTAATTATTCAATTAGTTTAAGTGAATGTATATTTCCATTAAATGTGCGTTGTTGTTTCTTTTCAGATGGCTGCCAACAACAGGACGGTGCAGGAGAAAACACAAACTCAATCAGCTCGAACGGCGAGGACTCAGAGGAGACACAGATGCGACTGCAGCTCAAGAGGAAACTCCAGAGGAATCGCACGTCCTTCACACAGGAGCAAATCGAAGCACTGGAAAAAGGTCAACTAATCACTCAATAATGTGTAGCCTGTATTTTAATCCACTGTCTTCAAATTGAAAATAGAAAAAAAAAAAAATAAAAAACGTACAAATGAAACGCAACATGTTCTTGAAGTTTGCTCGAAAATTGTGCGATCAGTTTTTATTGACTTTTATTTGGGGGTGTTTTCTTGCGTTACAGAATTTGAACGAACTCATTATCCAGATGTTTTCGCGCGAGAAAGACTAGCAGCGAAAATCGACCTGCCCGAGGCAAGAATACAAGTGAGTTATCGCAACTTTTTTTTTTACACCACGGTTTAAAAAAAAAAAAGTGT
This sequence comes from Embiotoca jacksoni, assembly GCF_022577435.1. Lineage (NCBI taxonomy): Eukaryota > Metazoa > Chordata > Actinopteri > Embiotocidae > Embiotoca > Embiotoca jacksoni. The sequence continues at coordinate 12,208,404 of NW_027185414.1, read as the reverse complement.
TCAAAAAGTTACCTTTTAAAACTAAGTGAAAATTAAGACGAAGTTATTTCCATTGCAGGTATGGTTCTCAAACAGAAGAGCAAAGTGGAGGCGAGAGGAGAAGCTGCGGAACCAGCGCCGGCAGGCCAACAACTCCTCCAGTCACATTCCCATCAGCAGCAGCTTCAGCACCAGCGTCTACCAGGCCATCCCACAGCCCACCACGCCGGGTAGGTCCAACACAGCTGGGGCCGCACTCCCGCTACCGAAAATAACATTCAAATTAAATGTTAAAATATAATGTGTTGGCTGCATAAACGCTACACCAACCACGTATTAATTTGTCATATACATTGCATAATAATACATTGTAACAACACATTTAACGGGTTGTTCAGACAAACAGAGTCGATATGAAATATTACTAAACAGTAATATGCGACATCCTGCGGATTAATATTAAAAAAAAGGGGGGGGGGGGGGAGAAGTTCGCCTTGCGGTTGTGCGCTCTAGTTCACATGAAGAAGCGGTCGTGCTTTCCTTTTAATGGATGATTGAGCAAAACTTCTCAGCTGACTATCCGCGTAATTACCGAATCAAGCACGAGGGCACACAGGCAGAACTGAAGCTCATGCTTACAAGTCAATCACCTGAGACAGGCACTGTACAGTATCTGTCCAGGCATATCAGCTTGTCAAATAAGGCGTCACCTTCAAGCACGCACTACTTAAACGCTAATGAGACTCGACTATCACGCTGGAGGACCGTGAGTGACTTCTGCGGTTTTAACCACGTTTTTTTTTTTTTTCCCTTTTTTTTTTTTTTTTTTTTTCATTTCCATTCACAGTGTCTTTCACCTCGGGGTCAATGCTGGGTAGACCCGACTCTGCACTCACAAACACCTACAGTGCGCTGCCCCCCATGCCCAGCTTCACCATGGCAAACAATCTACCTATGCAAGTAAGTGAAGGATAATCCTCAGTCAGTAGACAACAATGTTTAAATATATGACGTTTAAGTAACATTTTATGATTATTGATGTGGTTGTAAGAGTGGAGTCAAACACACCAATAACAGTAATTTATTGTGTTTCCTGGCCAAACAAAACTAAGGAGCGACAGGAAAAGAATTAAACTCGATCCGAATCAAAAATAAAATCATACATATGACTACTGAGATGAAAACTATGGTTGGCTAAGCTAATGTAATATTCTCTTCTCATCTGTAGCCCAGCCAGACCTCCTCTTATTCCTGCATGCTGCCTACCAGTCCGCCTGTGAATGGGCGGAGCTACGAAACATACACGCCCCCTCATATGCAGGCACATATGAACAGCCAATCAATGACCACTTCTGGTACCACCTCAACAGGTAGGCAGAAAGTTCATTGCTTACCAACATGCTTGGGAGTTCATAATATCAAACAGTGCACTCTCGGAAATATCTGCCACCTTTCCTGTAATTAGGGGGTACTACATAGCCATCTCTGATTCATGACATGTCACAGCAACTTTTCCCTCTCCTTTCCGTCCATTTGAGAAACTTCACGGTTTAACTGTCTGAGGATCGATATCTCTGCATCCCATATCATTTTCGCTCTGCAGTTGCATGAACGAAGCTCATTTCATCGCCACTCTAGGCCATCATGTCAATCCCACGACTCCAGCCCATAGTTTAGTTCCACCCCATTAGGATGCTGTTACTGAGAGCCATATATACCGGTTATAGTCATGAAGAGTTAATCATGCATAACCACATTTCCTCTGTGGTAAATTGCTAATTAATTTGATTCATTTGCTGTTGTACTCTCTCTGTTTAAATGCCTTTGCCAAAGCCTCAATTTATCGAGCTTGCAAGCATTTTACTGAGCAACCATGTGCAGAGTATTCTGTCTCATTGCAGCCCCATGCTCATCTACCTATTTGCAAGCGTTTATAGCACAATACTCTGTGCTATAAGGCTAACTAGTGTTAGCTGTCACACTTAACTGTGCATGGTGCATCCACTCATCTGATTTAATTCAGCATGTAGACTTCTGGGGCTTTTATTTTAGATTCTCGCTGTGTTTAGTTTTTTTTCTTCCTAACATCTTTTCTCTTTTTGTCTCTGCAGGACTCATCTCTCCTGGAGTGTCTGTCCCTGTCCAAGTCCCAGGGAGCGAGCCTGACATGTCTCAGTACTGGTCAAGACTACAGTAGAGAGAAGAGCTACTTCACCCTGTAACCACCCACTCCACCATCGCCCTCCGGCAGTGCTCCTCACACATACACGGCACAGGAGAGTAGAGAAGGCGAGAGTGGGTTGAGAGGAGACAACAGACAGGAGAGGAGGACAGAAAAGAAAGAGAGAGACTCTGGGAGAGCCTTGGGACGTCTGGGCTTTGTTTTTCCAGTGGGACAGTGTGCTGTTGTGTAGCTCTAGGCACATTCAAACGAGGACTTGGAAGAGAGAACAACGATGGAAAGAAAAAAAAAAAAACGGACCTCTGTAAAGTGCCCGGTGTTAAATTTTTATGGAACAAAAACTTATCTGTTTTTTTTTTCTATTTCCAACTTCAGTCATTGTTTCCTTTTTTTCTCTGGTGTGTTTGTAAATGGCCATTTGTATGTTAATATGAAAAACCAAGATCAAGTACTGATAGATGGACTGCTAGAAAACCATGTTGGTCTTGCGTTTGTTTGAGAGAGGAGAACCTGAGAGATTCTGCCATGACTATCTTTTAATCTGCTTATATCGAGACTTTTTACCAGCCTTTGCATGGTCTCTGGACACTGTTGCATATCATTAAAGACGAAAAGCTGGAGGGAAGACTCTTACTGTGTCAAAAAAAAAAAAAAAAAAAAAATATTTATTGGTCTCATTTCTTACGAATGGATATTTAGCAGAGGAAACCCAAACTCGATCCACCCACTGAAGCTGTGGTCTTGGCTCCTCTGACACGGGCCCGTATTTTCTGGCTTATTAGACACGGATCACTATCAACAGCTCCAAGTGTGCAAAGACGGTGCGGCATGCAAACACAACTTGGACCTCTTGCTTCGGTGGTTGGATTGACTCTTAAGTTACCACGAAGAACATTCAATGTGGAAAACAGGTGTAAAAGAAAACCTGTAGTCTGTAAATGGTAGACTGCGTCTTCGATATAATCCAGTTTGTTTATGTCAAAATGTAAAGTACTTGTCTTCCCTAGAAATCTTCCAGAAAGATTTCTCCAATAAAAGTTGATTTCATTTATATCCCTGAGAATATTCTATAAATGTTCCATGCATCATAAAATACATTTCTTTAGGGTCAGGTACAATTTGTCTCTTAGGTATAGTTGTAATATAGTGTCCTATGGTCAAAAAAAAAATGTGCAACTAGAAATATTTAATTCCTATAATTATGATTAAACATTGCTTGACAGAGTTTTAAACTTAAGTGTTTGGCAGTTGTTTACAAGTACATATCAGATTTAATCATTGTTGATTGTAAAACAGACCAAAGCCTTTGTATTTCATCTAGTACACAATGTTTTGTTTTTTTAAACGATATTAGTCTTGTGTTGCAAAATTTTGTAAACACGTTCTGTTCAATTACATTGGCTTCGAGTTCGTGAGACTGCAGTCGAACCCCGCAGTCCTTATTTATAATTGAAGACCATGGGAGGGTTTTTCTAGCATCATCTGTCATGCTCTTTTGAGTTTTGCATTTTTATTTCAGTGTGTACGCAGAACATGGACACATACTGGGTTTACGTCTGAGCATTGCTTCTGAGATAAAACGTCTACACGCTGTCTCTTAAATATTTCAATTTAATTTTATTTAAAAATGGAGCTTTTTAAATGTATTTTGTGAAAACTATAAAACATTTTGTACAGTAAAATTGTGTCTTAAAGAAAGCCTTTTTGCCTGGTCAATGCTGTGTCGGTTTTCACTAAGCAAGGAGAGACAAAAGTTTGACAAAGTGCATCACTGTTGCAATGTTAAACAACGCAAATCCTAACTAACGGCAGTAAAAAAAAAAAAGAAAAAAAAAAAGAAAAAAAAATAGCTTGTAATACACATAACAACACTTCTAATTCCCACCACACAAAGGTGCACAAAATAGCAAACCTCTCTTGATGTATGGGGCTGAACCAAGTCGACACAGACCACACAGCACAACACCACCACACAATGAGAAAGGTCAAGCAATTCACCATCGCTAGCTCTTGTTTTAGTAGAGTTACGATGGTATGAAAAAAATACAGAAGCAATGAGGAGGAGGGAGCACAGAAGAGAGAAAAAAAAAAAAAAGTCGTGGAATAAAGCAGTCAGTGCCTAGAGCGAGGCAGAGGAGCGATTGTGTGGCAGAGTGAGTTATTTTGCTTCACTTGCTGCCTCAGCGGGGGGCGGGAGGGAGGAGGGGTTGTGTGTGTGTGTGTGTGTGTGTGTGTGTGTGTGTGTGTGTGTGTGTGTGTGTGTGCGCGTGTGTGTGTGTGGATTTAAAGGGGTGTGTGGTAGAGAGAGAGAGAGTGCCAGACCATCTAAAAGGAAAAGATATCCAGGAGAGAGTGAGGTCAGGTAACATTCACACAGCACGTATCAGCACCAAACATCTCACTAAATTGATTAATTGAATTTACATGTCTGACTCGATATCAAATAGTCCAATCAGGAGTTTGGTCAGATTTTAATGCAATTTCTCTATTCATTTAATGCAGTTTATGACACAAATGGAGGAATACTGTCGGAGGGGAAGACAGAACAGACGAGACGACTGCACCGAGACAGAGGAGGAACATTAATAATTACAGAGAGAGAATGAAAGAGAAATTCAAAATGCAAGAAAGACTGCAATTAAGGGAAGTCTAAATAATACACAGCTTTGGGGATGAAATGGTTTAAATGTAATTCTCACTAGGAACAAAGTCATGTAATGTAAGTTTCTGTAAAAGTTCCCTGAAAACTTCATACTTTTTGATCTATTTTTTAATGAGAGACAATAATTTGGAGCTGTAGTGATCCTTATTCGAGTCCCCACAGCAGTAAGCAGAAGCTGACACCCTCCTGTTCCCTGTCAGCAGTTATATTCTGGGCTCTCTTTGTGAGTGTGGGCTTAAAGCACATATGAAGTAACATTTCCCTGATCATTGTAAAAACAAATACATTTTGCGTTGTGTAAACTGTGTTGAACAGTTATGGTTTAAACATTTAAATTCAGGTATTTAATGTGGTTTAAAAAAAAAAGCTGTTGTCCACCTTAATGTTAATTTACCAGTGCTGCAATGTGATGGCCCTTCAATAACACAACCCACAAGACCTCAATTAAAGCAGCTGTAGGAAAACAGCTACGGCTTTGCTTGAGAATCAATAGGACATGAGTGGCAGCTACCAAAGATAAAAGCCTATTCTCTGCACTCACTCCCATGTTTTTCTTTTTTTTTGCCATACGGGCGTGTGACGCTTTTAAGAAGTAGGTTTTGTAAAATGGGCCGACGGCACTGAATGTTCATCTTATGTATTGTGGTTACAGATTCCATTCAGATAAAATATGTTAGCCTACTTACTGTCATAAAAATATAAACACAATAACTTGTTTGAAATACGTGTTGACTTTTGAGCAATAAGAAGGAAACGTTAGGAAGAAAGCTGAAAACAGCGAAACAGAAAACTACAATTCAGCCTGGGTTGTTTTAAATAGTGTACTGTTTCTTACTGAGGGTGAAGTGAAGCGCATACGAGCATCTGAAGAGCCACATGTGATCGTTTATAAAAAAAAAAAAGAAAGTAAAGAAAATAAAGAAATAAAATGAAATGCCACATTCTCTACCAGATTGTAAAATTCCAGTTTTTGTGTCCTTAGGCTGAAATTAATTGAACGATCCTAGTATCTTGAACTACTTATCACAGCACTGTCTAACCAATTTCATCTAACAGGAGGAGACCAACAAACATGCTGTCAATCAAAAATTAGAAGTATTTTAAATGATGTTTATTTCAATGGAAATATTAAGACTGGCACCAATTTAATTCTAAATAAACCTGCACTTTACATCAAGTTGTGACAACACTCAGTCCTTTATGTTTACCGCAGAAGCTGACATTACAAAACTTTGTTGATAGTTTTAAAACTTAAAAAGTAATGATGAGTCATAACTCACTGGACAAAAAGCAAAAGAGCATGTTTGTTGACATACAAACTTGGCAGGGTTAAAAAGTATAAAGAACAAACACACTAGTTGTATGGCAACATGCCCAAATAAATGTATTCTACTTAAATCTACCTGAAAAGTTTACCCCGAATATGTCAGCTCTACAACTACAATATATTGGAAAACTGTTTTTATCTTGACAACACGAGCTTTCATTCATCACCTGTATACGTGACCTGTGTATGTCATCTCTCTCTCTCTATCTCCTAAAGCCGATAAAAGAGCGCTCCATTCATGTATGAAACTGTCAGCTAACACTAGCCTCTCCCAACACGTGTTGCAGATGGTTACCAATACTGCCAGTTTTTACAGGCAAAAATATTCAAAATGGCATCAGCAGCAGCAGACTGCGGAAAACAAAAATGAAACATTTAATTTTTCATGTTGTTTTTTTTTTTTTTTTTTCTTTCTCCGTTTCTCCATGTCACCATTTGACCTAATTTGTTCTTTTGGGCTTGTCATGGCAAAGCAGCTCATCCAGCAAACATGCCTGATGAGGTGTGAAGCCTGCACCCAAATCCAGCTCTCCTACCCTCTGCCCACATTCCTGCTCTGCTCGGATTACTGGAGGTAGACGTCACTCACCGGCAGAGTCTCCGGGTCAGATGGAGGCGTCCCTATTCGAACCTGAACCCAGTCAGGCTGACCACAGATCAGTCATTCTTAACCAGTGGTGGAAGAAGTACCCAGATTCTTTGGTTAAGTAAGTAAGAATCAATGCAGCAATATATAAATATTCCATTACAAATAAAAGTCCTGCATGGAAAATCCTACTTAAGTAAAAGTAATGAAGTATTAGCAGGAAAATGTAGTTCAATTATTAAATTGAAAGTTCTGATTTGGTCCCTCTGACTGAAAAATTATTATATATGACATCATTAGATTATTAATACCGAAGTATCAGTGTGTGAGCAGCATGTTACTGCTGTAGCCGCTGCAGACGGAGTTGTTCTGAACCACTTTATATCCAGTTTTATATCCAGGAACAGCAGATACATGTGAGGGGTCGTCAGATGATTACTGGAGAGGAGAGGAGAAAAAACTAAGTTCTGATCCATAAATCTCCAACTAGACATTTCTGTTTGTAATATGAGAAGTGAAAAAGGTTGGAAACCACTGGTTTAATCTTTATCAATGCGTTGTATTCTAAAAGCTTTTTTTAAAAAATTTTTTTTATTATCCACTGCATCAAATCTTCATCTTAAAAATAACTAAAGCTGGCAAATAAATGTGGTGGATTATAAAGTATATTTCTTACTGAACTGTAGTGGAGTATACAGGTACATTAAAATAGTAAATCGGTGCAGAGTGTGAGGAAACGTACGTAGTTACTTTCCATGTTCATAACACATCTGGTTCAGATACATTTTTTTTTCCAGAGAATTGGTGTTGTGGTGAAATGAAGTAAAAACTGAATAGAAAGCATGTGTTTGGTTCTGTAAACTTGTTCTCTTTTATTCAATGTAACAGAAGTAAATTTTTAATTATCAAAGAAAAATAGAGCGAGAGAATCACTCAAAGCAGAGAGGAACCCAAAGAACAAACAAAATGTACCAAACCTTAAAACAATTCCCCATCTTGGATTTCAATTGGATGAAGTGTTAGTCACCATGTCAGTCATGTACCTTCAAATAACATTTTGAAACACCACAGGTTTCGCATGTTCTTGCAATTTACAGGTGAAAAAAAAAAAAAAATCAAACTGAGGAGATAAAGCGTGGGCTAGCAACATAATGTAAGTTAAATGAGCTTCTCATGACAGTTTGGAATGTGCCAATTTCAGCTGTCAGATTGAGAGAGAGTGTACAGTATATATTTGTATATAAAAAAAAAAAGCGCGCTTGAAATATGGGATGAAATGTGTCCGTTATGAGAAGAGGTACTGTGGATGTTTAGATCGTCACCCCCGGCTGGGTCAGTTGGCAGGTGGTGAAGGCTGGCAGGGTTATCGCAGTTGACATTACGCGGGCCGGGGAACAACCTGGTCGCCGCGGTAAAGAGGACAACGCTGCAGCGTTCCAGGTGTGGGTTGCCCAGGGCGACTGTGTGGGAGTTTTAGAAGTCCAGGTGTTTGGTGCCGGAAGTGCCGAAGCCACAGGCCGGAGCCACCAAGGCCGCCGCTCCTGCCAGCTCCCCCCTGCTCACACGACTCACCGTCTCAGACAAGTCTGGAGGCAAATGTAGTCTCTACAGAAATCGGAGGGAGGGACGGAGGGAGAGGGCAGAGTGTTAGTTCGCAAAACGAAAGCACGGCGGTGGATCAGCGTACGGAAGATGGTACACTTCAGTGATGCTTATTCACAGAGAGCCATGTTGGGTTGAAATTGCATTAGATGCTTCAGCACTCCCCTCAGCACTGGCAGCATGGAGTAAACCTGCTAGCATGCTGCTAAATGCTTCAGAGAGCGTTAGGTCTGTTACGCCTCACAAGGAATATATGTACGTGTGTGTAACTGTGTGTGAGCAAGGGATGTTTTAGAGCAGGGGTGTCAAACTCATTTTTAGTTAAGGGGCCACACACTGCCCACTTTCACCTCAAGTGGGCCACACCAGTAAAATCATAGCATGATAACGCATACATAATGACAATATTTCTCTATGTTTAAATCATTGGTGAAGGTTTTTGGATGATAAACCCTATTTTAAGGTCTTTCTACAATAAACTAGAAACATAAAGACCAAAAACTCAGACATCAGCCCACTGTTTATCTGTCTGGGCTCTCTCCTCTGCAGATTCCCTAACAGCGAGCGCTGCTGCCCGTGGCAACGAGCGCTTCTGCCTCCGGAGCAGACGTCACATTTACGCTGTTTTTGAAGCAATTACCGGATCGATTAAAAAAAATTACAAAACGTTTGTACTCATAAACCTCCATATTCTCATAGAAATGCAATTTATGTCTTTCTGTAATTTTCACACTGAGCAAAGTCATCCGGCGGGCCGAGCTGGACCCCCTGGCGGGCCGGATCCGGCCCGCGGGGCCGTATGTTTGACACCCCTGTTTTAGAGAGTTGTTGTGTACGGGACACAAAAAACATGCACTTACAAGGTAAAAGAGTGCGTTCAGACAAATCTGGATGTGTTTGCGCTTGTGTTGATTGCTGTACTGTAACACAGATGATTATGTTGAGCTAATACCAGAGTCATTACAATCAAGTCTTTGAGCTGTTTCACAGTAAAAGCTTATCTGTGGAGCAGCCCTGTGCCAACTCAAAGCACAAAGACGCTAAGAGGTTAATGAGGGCCACTCATGTAAACCCCCCTAACACCAACACGCTAGCTACTATAAAGCTTAAGAGGGCCTACGCTGCTCTGCTCTCTCTCCGCAACTGGCATGAAAGGCCGCCAATGGCCCTCCATGAACAAAGTGCTGAAGAGCCGCTGAGAGCGTGAGAGGAGGTGAAGTATCTCCGGAGTCAAGTGTGTCCCTGACAATGGTGTTGAGTAGCATGTTGCTCGAGTGTCTATCGAGGAAGTTAAATCTGAATACTGCCATTCTGGGTACAAGAGAAGTTAAACCCTGTAATTTGTCCTTGAAAGAATCTGCCATGACATTTGAAACCCGCTGGTCAATGCCTGCTCTCCCACCCCACCCCTCCACCCCACCCCTCCACCCCACCCCAGCCCCCTAAACCTTCCCTGCCCGCCACATCCTCATCCCCTCCAGACATCCAGCTTTAGGAGTGCCCCTGCACTCCCACAGATACTTATCTTTTTCTTAATGACTAGGTGTTTGGGTACAGGGTTTAAGAGTGTCATTACTAAAAGATAATTCAGGACTACGCATCGCTCTTTACCCCTCTAGGGTAGACTACTTCCACCCTTTATCCAAGACTGTTTTCTTAGGCGCACCGGAAAACCCGAGTCTGTTTTCAGCTGATGTTCATGTCTGATATGAAGCTTTGCGTTTCTGCTACCGCGTCTGACGGTTCAGAGGCGCGACATGCTCAAGCGGTCTCCTGTTCTGTTGCCTTTGTGCGTTTAAGAAGACACATTTGTGAGGCAGGTAGAGGAAAGAAGAGCAGTAATCTTCACGCTGCCCTGCAAATGATCTCAGGCAGGTGAGCACTCAAGACGTTGGTGATGTTGGTCGGTAGAGGTAAGGTTACATGGAGGCAAGGGTGATGATTCCCAGTGGGGAGAACAAACACGAGGTACATAATCAACATGAGCCAGCACACCGATGAACGCCACAAGAAGTTGTTAGAAACCAACACGATAAACCTCTCCCTGTATGTTAAGTCTTTCTCCGACTTCCTGTCTTCACACAAACACCCATGCAAACTCGTGCATTGGCCTTGAGGGGGCCTCCAGAAGCTCTGCTCTGCTTCCACCCCTGCCAAACCTCACCTGTGTAACCTTTCGTGTCTTCAGCTCACTCGAGTGTGATTGAGAAAGAAAAACAATGCATTGATCAAGCCTGGACTCAGTGCTGCTTAGCGCACTGCAGCGGAAGCGCGGTAGAGAGAGGGGTAGGAGAAAAATCAATCACATATACATCATCCTCAGTGGGTGAGTTAAAAAAAAATAAAAAGACATCACACCGTTGTCTGGCTGTCACGCACCCACGGGCCTGGCTACACCGTGTCTCTTTGGCTCTGGGCTCTGTGAACCCACTGAGCCTGTGCAGAGCGAAGGTCAAAGCAATCCAGAAGTGCAGCTCAGCTCCTCTAACCTCTGAGTTCAGGGGCAGATGAGAACAATCAATGGTAACATCAAAGTTGGAGGGAGGAGCAGACAAAACCAATCGATTGGTTTGACACACAGAGGGAAAAGACAGCCTAGTAACAGTCAGCGCACATCACTGACAGCCAATATCAGAGCTGATAACTGTTACTGGTTAACAGGGCCGTAGAAACGTACTTATATTCACCTCAACACACAAGATATACTTATTTCACATCACTCTTAAATAAATGAGGACAATCAAGGAAAAAGACTCTAATTCATTTTACCTTGCTTTTTAGATTATGTAAGTGTGGTTCACTTATTTGAGCCGTGATATGGCAACTGCAGTGCGGCCATGAACATTTGCATTGACACCAAATGAATGGAGGTCAGTCTAGGACTTCGACAGAAGTATTCAGGGAGGCTATGAGTCTGCTTCCCTACGACCTGCACACTCCATGACGTAAACAAGGACATCCGGAAAACCCTCAGAGGCATAGTGGGGTGTATGTGTGTGTGAAGTCTTTCTCTGCTGCCTGGCAACCTTCACGAGGGTGGAGAAAGAGGGAAAAAAAAAAAAGAAAATAAGAAGTGGGTGGTAGTGGTGGGTGTTTGATGGGAGTGGACGGCGGGAAAATAGACCATTGGCTGTGGTGCACTGGTGGAGGAGGGGGGGGGGGGATGTGAAAATGGATGTGTGCCACAATGTTAGTGCGATTATGTGTGTGTGTGTGTTAGAGCTGTGATGTCAGTGTTCCCTCCCTGGTGGCGGGCTGGGGTAAAGGTCCGTGGTTCAGCACCGCTCCACAGCCAGAGGGGCTGAGTCCATGCTGGCAACAGGGTGAGGGGTGACAAAGCTCCAAACGAGCGCTAAGCACTTGAAATGAGCCCTCAGGGCCGGCCCACAGACTAGCTTTGCCTAAGAGGGTTACTAATATCACCATACAATGGACAATTCCCTTCAGCTTACTAAACACACCAAAGAACCGATTCTACGGCGTTTCATGCTGCCAGGTCATTTACAATCTCCCACACAGCTTTGTTTGCGGATATGACATCAGTGGTTCATGGGTCAGAAAAGGCACCAAATCACTGCTTTAAATAATGAGTTGTGTTTTGTTGATTGTTGTTTTATAATGCAATGCAATGGCGTAATATTCCGAGATCCAAACGGACCAAATCTTTCCGACTGGAGCTCAGAAGGAACCCGCTCACACAAAGCAGCGTCATCAAAGGCATTCCACGGGTGGTAACGGCTTGCTAATGACTGGAGTATTAGGTGCTAATTTAACGAGTCATTTCTCCCATAGAGTTTTAGCCACACTTTCAAATGGCCCGTGTCACTGTACAGCTTAGAACTATGGGAAACCCAACACCTTGTTGTAACACATGACGACTGGTCTGGCTGTTCCAATCAGATTAGCTGATGATGGAACATGCTCATGGAAGTGACACGGTATTTACCATAAACACCTACTTAACGCAACCAGTGTTGTAATTTGGTCGGCATTTTATAAGCTCTACTAAATCAGTGAAATGAGAGAAACTGATCATTGTATCACAGCTGAAGTCATTACAATCACGGAAGAAAAGGCGACTAAGCAATCCGGCTATATGCTGTCAAAGATGAAAAAGAAATTCCAGTTATTGCTCTGATGTAGAAGAACTCAGTGAAATATCTTTTTAAATAGAGCAGTAAATTCGGTATTCATAGACAGCGGTCGCACCAGAGGTAATACCGTTAGCCAATTCCATTTGTCTGAGCGCCACAGCTGCAGTGCAGCCACTGTAAACTAATGTGTACATCTGTCCATGACACCAGGTCACTGTCCTCCATTTCCAGCCCCATTTCTACAACCAGCCAAGGGTCAAAATGGCAGCAGAATGTTTCACGGCTGAAACTGGTAGATATTTCCCAGACTCGCTGGTCTGTTCAGTCACTAAACCAAGCTAAATCACCTCCTGGTGCCGTAATCCCTCGGACCTCTAAAGTTACACTGCATTGTGTGGGAAATCATTTGCTGAACCTATAGGAGACGTCAGCACACCAAAAACCCACATAATGAGGTGATGTGCTCGTCTATTCGAGAAGCAAACTATCATCACATTTACGCTGGCAATTTCAGACAATACTTCCGCTACCTTGCGGGGGAAAAAAAATGCAGAAACAACCCAGCATAAATCCCATCACTGGTAATTCTAGCCCACCTGCACCAAACAAAAGCGGAGAAGAAGCTCTACCTTCCTCTTCTTTTGTGGTGACAAAGAGTGTAACACGACCCCTGGCTTTGCCCTAAGAATAACCTGTTGACTAGGGAAGTCTTTCTCCCTCACACTTGGTCAATTTTAGTTTCAAATAATCTTGAATCCATTCATCTTTTTCTAAGTTTTTCTCACATACTTATTTTTGTAAAATAAATGTCAGTACATTAACTGTTTTAGGGCATTTTGGACCTTCTGCTCATTTAGTAGCTTGTAAAGTTGGTGATTAAGGAATTTAAACTTATTCAAGCAATTGGCATGCGCTGAATTCATCAAGTACATAAATGTACATGACATGTAAGGCTGAGTATATTTTACAACTCCACTCTGTCCTGTGGAAACCCACGCTGCTTGAAAATAGTGTAAACTTCAATTATTTGAGTAAAAGAGAAGTGTAAAGAGAATATCAGAGACAGAAAAAGAAGGACACAAATGTGAACTATACTGAAGCTCTTCTCAAGTTTCTTTTTCGGTAATTGGTTGATGGTCACCTGCTCGCTATGTCACCTGCTGCCTGATCCAGGATAATCTGAGAGGCAGCCATACAGACAGTCAGGCGGACTGACAGATAGACAGATACAGACACAGGCTCCTCATCTCTTCCGCTTCATGTCCTAATGCATCTGACAGAGTAGGCAGCAGGCAGGCAGAAGGATGAGTAAGCATTTTGAGTGTAATTATATTCCCAAACACTGAAAGAATGGGAAGGGACTAATAACCGACTGAATTTCATTAAAAGTGAGCGTGTCCAAACAGGAAATTGATTAGCTGACAATATTTCAAGTTCTTTTTCTAATACCTAATGGAATGTTTATTCCTGTTCTTTTGAATAGATAGCTCCTCACTTACCCTTCACGCTCCACAGACTGATAAAAAGCAGCATTTGATAGAATCTGTCATGTTCCTAAATGTGACATGCATGGGAATCAGTCAGCTCTTCGGTGCTTCTGAATAACCAAATGGACAAACAAGGGCCAAAGTGTAACTGTGCTGTAACACAACAACTTGACTTGTTATCTCCGTCATCATCATCTTCTACTAAACCCTCCTCTGGGGTCCTCTGCTTGGACCTGTCAAGAGTTTTGACAGGGGAAGCAGCATGGGGCCATTTTGTCTCTTTTCAGTTCAGTTTTGTTTCTCTTTGGAGGGCAGTGTTGGTATGGACCGTGGGCGTTGTAGGGTGAGGGCACATTGACCCTTGTGGTGGTGGATAGTAAGGAGGGGGGTGGGAGGGGGTGGGTTAGTTGGTGTTATGGACTTGGGCACAGCAAGAGAGTGCTGGTTTGCCCCTGGAGTGACATGGTGCCTGGGGAGAAAGGGAGAGGGATAGAGGGCGTAGAGTACAAACATATCTAAGTGCTGCCTTCACTACCGATAGGCCCATAGCAAAGAGCGCGGCTGCATGGGTTATGACAGCATATCTGGGGGACCTCTTGTGCCCTCCACCCCTCAAACACACATTTTACCCCTCAAACCATGACTCTGATATAGACGTCCTCAGGTTAAAACACTACTGACACTTTTGGTAAGAGCAGGTTTTCTAGCGCTATATAGATGCCCTGCTATAATAATCACACTTAAGAGCAATTCTCTAAACACACTTCTGTTATTTAACCAAAAAAAACAGTTGAATATCAAACTATTCAATTTTGCACAGACAAAGTACCCTATTTCTCCATTGTCTTTTAGGCATAAAAATTCAAGCTTTTAGGCCACTTTGAACGTTTTAAATCAAATGAATGCACTGCAGTGAGACATTTGCAATTTTAAATGCTTGAACAATGTCAGTTTAAAGGAATAATTTGACATTTTTATTTGCTTGCTTGCAGAGCATTAGATGGGAACATTGATACCACACTTATATCTGGTCTTTCAATATAAATCGAGAGCAAACGCAAATCAGCTGAGCTTAACACAACAACTGGAAAGAGTGTGAAAAATGCATCTAAGCTCTGTCTAAAGGCATCAAAGTTATATTACCGACACTGCTAATGCTCACTAGGTCTGGGTATCTTCCAAAAATGTTCAACAGCAGTACCAATACTTTGATGTCAATTCCTGAACAATACTTTTTCTAGACCAATTTTCATAACAAATTTGACCATTTTAAGAAATAGAAAATTATATTACACATTATGGTACAAATGTTTAGTTTTCACGCAGTTTAGAAAGGGAGAGTGTAACCCAGGTTGTTTTCTGCAGCTAATATTAACAGCTGTCCCCTAAACGTCTTACAAGCAAGTTATCACAAGATGCGACAATTTACTGATGTTCCCTGAAAGCCTCACATGCTATCAGTAGATGCTAGCAAGCCGGCTGAGTGCAGAGAAGCCTCCAGTTACTGCAGAGCACTGGAGTCAGACAGATATGTGGCCAAAAAGGAGTGAAGTAAAGCGTTCTAATGAAAGATTTACTTAAGTGATTCCGTCTACGTGATTGGGCCGCCCAAGTATAGGCAATGTATTGTAAATGCTTGGGCTTGCTGACGCTAATGAGTTTACTCCTGCGTAAACGTAACAGGGTAGGTATCGAAATTGGGTATCGCATGACAAGGCATTTTTCGTTAGTAGACGATAAAAAAATAATTTGATCGATCAGTGCCAAAAAAGCGTTGAGGTTATGGACCCTGCACGATATGTCGCTTATTTAATCTGCATAAAAACCACATTGAAAAGATCAAGCTGTGTTTTTGGAGAGGTTTAGTTGCTGAGCGCTTTCTTGACCAGGAGCAGTTTCCAAAAAAGGTTGAACTGTTCCTTTAACATCCCTGCGCTATTTGGTTGTTAATTTTCAGTCACCAAAAAAATTAAAGTCGGAGCATTACCAAGGATTTTTTTCCCCCATGTATTATTCATGCCCTTTTCTGTGTTGCACTCAGTCTACAAGTGCACACGGCCATGTACAAAAACAGACAGACACACACGGCCTCTTTCCAATGCATGTGTCACAGAGGTATTTACAACATAAGCGCACAAAGCAGGATTGTACATCTAGGGTTTCCTAAACCTGGCCTTAGCACCAACACAGAGTCCTATTTATCCGTCGTCATTTGTGCTGTGATGGGAGTTCACACAGTTTACAGGCATAACATTTGGCAAAGTGAAAGGTCGTCTGGAGGTTACTGTGTCAGCCGGGGTAAGTGGCTGACCCCTTGGGAGGGGTGGGGGCGGTGACTCTCACAGAGGAAGTCTGTTGTGATAGCAAAACACAAGGACTGAATGAGGCAATTTTGAAGAAAGAAGGCAGAAGATGACAACATACAGAATTATCTGCCATTTGAAATATTTCCAGTATCATGTGATAATGCTAAAGTTGTCACCACCAGTTTGTAAACCTCATCTACCACCACCTTCTTACTACCATCCTGCATTATTGCAATGGAAACTACAAGACATATGTGACACAGAACTGTGTTTTGTCTTTACATTGTGCCACAAAAAGCAATCCAAAAACACAGCATGTATCATCCTCCTCAGTTAAGGAGATGAAACAAAGCAGAGGTCCATCTGTGTATGAGAATCACTGGTCAGTTCTTTACATTGAAAACTACCTGCACAGGAGCACAGCTTCAAGTTCACCTGCTTGTAATCTTCAGGAACCAGGCGGGAAGTTATATATCTGAGATTCAGCAAAATAAGAAAAGGAGAGTCAGTACAGAAATGTGGAGAGTAACAAAGTTGAAGAATTACAGTAAAACTGTAACTGAAGACAGAGAGAAGATTAATCCAAGAGAAAATTCACCACATGACTAAATTATACGAAGGGGACAGTAAAGAAACTATATGAAAGTGTATGATGTTAACTCTTTGTGAGTACACCAAAGAAAGGTGTGTATATCTACATATGTAAAATTTAACATGCTGATTGTGTTTGTAACACTTTTGATATCCTTGTGGTTCTACATATGCGTGAGAGTGTGTGCGTGATTGTATGCTTGCGCGCATCCGTGTCTGTTAGTCTGCCCGGATGAATAAAGGGGGGGTGGGTATAATCCATCACCAGTTGATAGTCCTCACAAAAAAGAAGCCCTTTTTGCTGAGAGGACAGCCCTTGTGTGGACAAAGACCACCATACTGGGGACTTCATAGGACCCAGCTGAAAAGGTGTTGCCCAGAGTAACCCCATTCACATTAACAGGCATGCTGGCCAAAGCCAGTCATTACTGCTGACTTGGACCAGCCGGGCCACACATAGACCAGCCTAGAGCCTCTAAGGCCATTCACTCCACATCAGCCCACAGGCAAGCGGCCTGAACTCTGCCACTGGGGAGCATCTAGAATTGTTACCATTCTATTCGACTGTCCGTCTTGAGAGCCTCAATATATGCAGGCTTTGAGTAAATTCATAAGAAGCATGAATATACAGTTTAACTGGTTAGAGTCTTTGTCGATTCATAAAAGCCTGAAAATAATGTGTCAAAATAAATGAAAAATTTTATTTCAAGTTGACGTATTGTGTTTTGTTTATGAAGCAGTTTCTGACATTTGATGTAAAAAGTGATAAATTAGTAATTTTAATTAACTTGAATTTCCAGCTACAATTAGTTCGATATCTACACAATCTGGTCAAAAAAACAAAACACCTGTGCCAATATGATATCTTGGGTATTTCACAAATGTTGCTACGGAACGTCAGATTTCCATTAGGCAATAGCTTCTGGTACTAAATTTACATGCAGTATAACAGAGCTGCAACAATTACTGTCACATGGACGGTCACCAGAGGATAATTCATAGTGTTTTGATCAAGTATGCTGCTAGAAATTATTAAAAAAATTTAGCATTTTGTAAAAATTTAAAATGTCTTAGAGTAGAAAATTTCCTCCCCAATATGACAAGACAAATTAGTTGCTTTCATTGGAGGTGGGTCAAAACAAAATAGTTGAAAGCACATTAGATGTCCTTTCTTATGAAGTAAGACATGTATGTATTATCTGACTTGTTTGGCAATATTCAAGTACTTCTTCACATCCACCCATCTTCCCACCACTACAACTGTCTCTGAAATGAGGGTGACCTCTTTCACAATCACACAGTGGAATGCGATGAGAAAAAGGCTGATGCGCTCTCAGTGGACTTGTACTGGGATCGCTGGGGGCTGAAAGGCTTCGTCCCACTAATCTACTGAACTCTCCTAAAGGCACTTTAGGAAACCAAAAATCGGACCTATAATACATCTCCACGCAGAATTCATAACACAAGTTTTAACTGCAAAACCTTCTAGGTAAAAATCAAAAACCTGATTTAGATGTATTGTTCAATCAAATAGGAAAATTACATTTAATGTAGCTACATCAACATATTATGCATTGGATTCTTTGGTATATAAACACACTTCAGTCTCCTACCTCCTCTTTCTCTCCTTCCCCATTTGCCCTCCATCCCCACTCCACCTCCACCTCCACCTCTGTTCTACTCTCCAGTACCCTCCCTGTGGGCAGGTGGTTGTGTAAATTTAGCCACAGCTAGGTGAGGTGCTTCCTGGGTAGACTGTTGGCAAAGCCACCTTTAGGGTGTTCAAGATGTCAGAGGGAATGAGACATCACCTCGACTGCCCTGTCAAAAAATTCACCACCTTCCATTTCCCCCATAACCCCTAGGTCCTGGAAGCACCGTGGGTGATGGGGAATTCTTGTTTTGTGTTTTCTAATTTAGCCTGAAACACACCAGCCATTACCTAACCCAAAGCGCTGGCTGAGTGTTAATTGTGAAGCATTACTAGAGCTATTAAAACAGTGAGCCGGGGCCTGGGGACAACACATGCTAAAGTTAAAAATCAGAGAGACAGCACTAAATGCATGTTATACCCTCCCTGCAAATGACCCCTAAAAGAGGTGACACTGGGGAGGATGTCTGGAATTTAAAACAACGACAAGAAACATAATGCAACAATCAATATAAAAATGTTAACTTCAAATGTAACTTAATAAAAAATACCATGGTATTCAGATAAAAAAAAAAAAAATGTTTGCGGATATGTTGTCAAATGATCATCATAATACATTTTCATCTGCAATATACAGATTAATGAAAGGAGACTAAATACTCACAACAGGATTAAACATGCAGATGTTTCCTCATGACTTCGTTTTTTTTTAGTTTTTATAGACCTTCTTTCATAACAACCCTGTATGATGCCAAAGATTTTTTTTTGTTACTTTTAGTTTAGTTTTTTTCAATACTTTTCTTTTTCTATTAAAGTTCAAGCATGTTACATAAGGTATGGGGGAAAATACCGCTTTTAAAAGTGTTTTTTGCAGCCATTGGATCACAAATTGGTCACCAAAAGAGAGTCCTCACAGAGTCCTCGCATAGTTCATCTTTGGAAAAAATGCAAAGCAAAGAGTAGAGTAATGCATTGGCTCAATAAGACTTATTTCAGTTTCTTAAAATGGATATTGATGCTCGGTCTTAAAATGACTCTAAATCAAATTACAACAAACAAGTGCAGAAATTGTTCAAAAATTTTGTGAAAAGTGAAGCAGTATTATTTTTATGGATCATATTATGAGAGGTAAATATGACAGTGATTTTTAACAGCTACTGCTGTGACAATGATACATTTATTTAGGTATTAAGAACAGTACAACTTTTTAATGTTCTCAAAGTAAGACATATACTTGAGCACCAATGCAGCTCCAGATGTGGATCTTTTGGAGGCATAGGTGTTAAGTGTGCTGTACCTAAACACTGTGTATATAGCTTGTTGCAGTGGAAAGTTTGGTTAGTAAGGTGACTAACGATCAATAAAGACATTGTTTTCCTCATTTCGCAAACCTGCATCTGACAAAATGAGCACAATGGATCGCTCTAAATGTTTTTCTCAGATTTTCTCTTCTTACCGAGCCGTTCACAGTTTCACGACACTTGTAACAGTTTCTTTTAAAAAGAAAAACGCTTTTCTGTCGTTTGGGTGGGTAGCCTTATTGGTCAGGAACCTTTGATCACAAAACCACAAAAGCTGGAGAAGACTAATGAGTAAGAATATTAGTTTGAGCTATGTAATTAGGGTGCAATTATATTCTATGAAGTATGGTTTAAAAGAAAAAGAAAGGGTTAGTACAGGGATGGATACAGAGTGCAGCTGAGCTGAAAAGAATAACAAAATTGGAAAGCGGTCCAAATGTGACTATCAGCTTCTTCATTCTCCCCGATGCCGAGTTAGGCGTTTTGCTGGGAAATGGGCGGCCTGCCAGATTGGGGCCAAGTCAGAGTTGTCAGGGGATTACAGTTCTGCCTTGCTCACTGCAGGGGGTGCGGATTGGGCCTCAATTACCCTGGAGCGGCGTGTTTGATTTGGCCCGGCACTTTTGGGGACAGACCAAAAGCTGAATAATGCACCATTAGCAACTCAAAATCCTGCCCTAAAATGAGTCCACTTATGCATCACATACAGTAATTGTGTGTCTATCAAAGACTGGCAGGTCCACACCAATTACCCTGATAACAACAAAACAATCTATGCATAATATTATCTGCCGAACACCTGTGGGCGCCCGCAAACATCCAAGCTTTCCTGTTTAAAACTTCATTCAAAGTCTGTCCCTGAAGTGAAGTGTCAACTTTAGAGAGCTAAAAGACAAAAATGCAAGTTTGCTCTGAGGTAATGTGGAAAATGTGTGGTGGTATACATTTTTATGTTTGTATTTACAAATGTATGGGAGACTGAGGGAGAGAGTGTGTGTGTATGAGGAAAGAGAGAGAGAGTCTGTGTGTGATGACAGAGTGAGAGTGTGAGAGGGAGAGAAAGAGAGAGAGAGAGAGAGAGAGAGAGAGCGAGAGCGAGCGAGAGGGAGATCCCCCTACTCTGGCTACAGTTAGAGCTGTGCAATTGAATTTCACAGGATATGAGGCAGCAAATGGCATGTAAAGGCTGAAGCGTCAGACAGTTCCTGCCACACAGGCCAGACAGATAAGGGAGGTGTAAGTGAAATCATTAGGTAACTCTGCAGGACATCAGGGGCAGTTTGAGGTTGGCAGGGGGCTACGAGAGCCAAAGGTCCTCCTTGAGCTCCATTGAACACCCACTCAGCCTGATATACATGCACTTACAAACACACAGGGAAAATCACTTATACAAACACGCTGCAAGACAAACAAGGACTCGAGACAGAGACAGGCAAAACAACCAAGCGCTGTTGTTTTTTTTCACTCTCCACCCGCAAATACATGCATATGAACTCACATGGATATGCACTCATGCACACATACACACACCACTTCAAACTGCAGACGCCTCATTTAGGTATCAGCCCCTGTGATTGTGTTTGTCCACCTGGGTATGAAAGAGCCATTCTGGCCTGTGTGGAGGAGACAGCAGTGTGGTACAGCTCAAGCCGGAGCCCAGCAAGCCTACGTCTGTCTCAGGCTCTCAGGGAGGGGAGCAGCCAAGTGTGGATGCACCTCATTACCTCACTCATCCACACACCAATTACCCCTAAATAAATACACCCAGCCCACAGGCAGCAACAATGACATCCAGCCTGAAAGGGAAGAAAGGACGCCGTTCAGAAAGCATTTGCACGCACAGAAAAGTGCTGTTGGATAATGATGAAAAAAAAGTACAGAGAAAAGAAGCAAAAAGAAGAACATGCAGGGGGCTCCAAGTCTTTTAAAGAACTCAAAGACGAAACGGAGAAAGAGAAAGAATGAAACAAACACAGAGCAAGCAGAGTGAAGTGATTCAGAAAATGATAATTTCTTGCTAAATTTCACCCAACACATCCGCAAATGATTATTGTGGCGGGGGAGGGGCAAAGTTGAATTGTTTTAATGCATGCAGCCATGAGATAGCTCTGCCGCCGACTAAAATGGTGATGACTGGAGCTGACATGTATTTGCATATAAGACGGACTGCTTGGGGTAACAGCAGTGTGTCCGAAGGCCAAAGAACACAGGCTAAAAAGAGAGCGAACTAGCAGGCAAAGAGCTCGATCCCCAGAAAGTTTGACAAATTATGGCAGGTGGCATGAAATGTGACAGGAAACACTCGCGCCCCAAAGAGAAGAAAACAGTTTAAGCTGTTAAGAGTGAAAAGTCTCAGGCACTGGAGTGAGAAGGTGAGTGAAGGATGCAGAAAAGGTGTGTGGCAGAGAAAAAGAAGACAGATGTGTTTTCAGGGAAGGGTGGTACAAACATGGAGAGGAAGCCAAGAGTTCCTTCATACGCCCCTTGCCCGCCCTCCCCCCTCTCCACACCACTCTCCCACCTCCCTCCATGTGGGATCTTTCTGCATGAGTGACTCTGTCATACCTGGGGGACAAAATGGTCTCTCTCTCTCTGCCCTAGTTCCTCCCTTCCTCTCCTCTTGTATGTCTGTGCTGTGATTATGGTGAGCCAAGCCTGATTAGCTGTGTGGTACTGTGTGGTACTGTGTGGCAAAAGAGACGTAAAACTACACGAGTGAGTGAGTATAAAGCATCAAATATTTCCATCATAAATACCCTAAAATTATTCAAATTACCAAAGTCCCTAATACACAGAATTTTAAATCTTAACTAAAGAGCAGCTTCTACTTATGTGAATCACTTTTATTTTGGCAGCCAAAGGCAAAAAAGATGATTCACTTCCTCCTCTAACACCTGAACAATCAGGTGATGGGTGGAATGGTAATTTGCTGAGGATGGTGTGTCAGGGAGTGCATCCGCTTGTAATCCCTGATAGGCTGCTCTCAAGTCACCAGGATGTAAGAGCACATCTAAAACTTTAAATAACCCACATGACCAGAGCAGGGCGGTTCACCTGACCAGAGGCAGATTCCTGGTTAACAGAAACAACGGCTGGGAACGTGTCAGTTTTCCACACCGTTGATTCGGTGCGATAAACAGAAGATGATGGATGGAATGGAAGTGAAAGGAGCAGGTTTATTAGGATTCCTTCCTGGTGAAGGGCTAATTGAGAAAGGGCACACTGCACAGATTTTGTGCCACAGGTGGGTGGAGTAGTATTGACATGCTGTGGCAGCATAGTCAGGATTCCTGGTGTACAGCTCAACCCTCAGCTGGAATCCCACTGCATGAGAATCCCTGGCTGTCACATAAAACACAACAAAGCGAGGCCTATGAAGACCTACTGGCCATTTACAAAATCACTTTGTCTTTTACATATATTCTTAGCTGCGGCTGGATGTAAAAATTGTAGCGGCCCTTCACCTCTTCTCTGTCCTTCTTCCCTGCTTGACACGGCCTGGAGCTTCCTCCAGAGCGCTAAAGTGTTTTTTATTTCCTGCACCCTCCAACATCGACACATGCTGTTGTCAAACCCTGCAACACACTTCACACACTGATATACTGTGAACACATTTTCTTTAAGGTTTCTGTGTCTTGTTATTATTTGATTAAGGTCTGAATGCACACATATATAAACATTATACTTTCTCAGAAACCGTGTGAAAAATCGTGACGATGCTCAGCCAATTCCAGCAGTTGAACCTCCTTGGGTAGAGAGGTTTGCGTGACTTGTGAGATTTCACACACTACCTGTGCCTGAAAGGAATGTACAGGAGATATGCAAGATCCTCAAGTACACACCCAGAGGCGCTTCATGATCAGGACAATCCACAAACACACATACAAAAAAGAAATCATTGTGCGTTCGTGTCATCAAAATATGTTCAGTGAGCAGGAGCAGACATGTCAGCCAGTTCTGGCTTTCACACAACAAAAGAGAGATGATTTGACTCACTAATTTCATTCACTTATGACAAACTCACAACTACAAGTGTCTGTGGTTTGTAAATATAAACTTAAGTCATTGAAGGATTTTGAGACTAATGATGGCTTAAATTGATTATTGTCAGTTTTGTGCAAACTCTTCATCTCTTTGCTGCAGTGTTTAGCCTGGGACACCTTTAGCAAAAAAGTTGATCCAAAAATTTAACATTTTGGCTAATCAAATATGTGCAATGAAACACGTCAGGTAGATATTTCTTAAAATTCAAAAGTAAAATTGTACTATTTAGTTCACAATTGCTAAGACAAGGAATAAAATGACAGTCTAGAAACCCAAGCAGTTCATCTCATGCAACATCTTGTTTTTTGAAGTATACTGCTCTCATGATTGCCCAGTAAATCTGATACCCAAGTCAAACAACTTTTCTATTCATCGAAGTTTTACGTCACTTCGGCATGGCATTATCATGATTATTCACTGGCAGTCTGATGTAAATATCATTTGGTGTGCTGATAAGGAAAGATGGAAGACATCTTCATGAAAAGACATCATATACGTTTTTGCTCTCCTGTGCCTCTTCGTGCAAATGATATTTAGTTTACTTCTGTATGAGCATGCCAGGTGTGATATTTTGCTATTGTTCTTTAGTACATATGAATCACCTCAGGAACATGACCTGTTCACAGGTATTGGTAAAGCTTGTTGTGTGAAAATAGGGTTAGTATCCTGCCTGAAGTATTAAGTGTCCGCATACATATAAATCAAGCATCCTCCATATGAACACTCACTTTACTAATATTTTTTTTCTCTCCCAACAGTAAGTAGTCAAAATATGTAAAAATGTATATACGTTCACAGACATGCAACTTTACAAGGTTATTTCAAAGTACAAGACTGAGTTAGATGAATTATACACAAATGCTATCACCGTTGTAAATGTGCATCATCTGTTCATCCATCTAAGTTAGAAAAAATAGTGTTTGTCATATACAGGGCCATATCACAATGTAATCTCTCGCATAATGGTGCAGTTTCAGAATTAGTAGGACAAAAAAAGACACATCCCAGTGATATTGGCCATATAAAGTACATTGGCAAACACATTTACTTCAACTGCCAAATCTCTAAATTAACACCTTTTTGGTGAGAAAGCTCAATTTGGAACACATCACACCAACACCACAGCTGGCATTCAAGGGTAAAATTAATTACTTCAGATACATGTGCTTCCTCTCAAAGTGGCAGACTTATTTGCATTGAGGAACATTCAGCAGAAGTAATCGATGCACACACAAAATACGGCCACCCAATGACCCCAGCCCCGTCTCACAGTCCCCTCCCACCATCCCCAAAGCCCTGACGGCTCAGCCATGCATGGAGGAACAAACACAGGTAGCGAGAGCAAATCAGACTGCAACAAAACACAGAAACATGAATGGGAAGCATTACAATGACGGGCTGGATGCAGGACAATGGGTCCGCTATTAAACAAACGGCAAATCCCAGGATGGGCTGCGGGAGTATGATACAGATTACAGGCACCTAGTCCCTGCCTGGGGAACAGGGGAGAGGGAGAAAAAAGGACACAATATTGCAATCTGACAGCTGACGTCTTCATATAAATGTATGAATTTACATTCCAATTAGAGGAAATTTACATCTTAATCACAGCGAGCAGTGTGTCGGTCCCTCGGTTAGTGTGTTGCTACGGTAATGAGGTGGGATGCCGCTGTGCTTTCTCATCCAGACAGTGATCTGTCAGCAGACGACACCTCCCTGTTATGAGGGAGCTGCACCCTTAAATGCAAACCGCCACCACAATCCAGGAATATTCGCTGAAATCTGTCTTAAATACCAACAAGGTGTGAGCTGCCACCCGAGAATAATGTGCCAAATATGGAGTTTGAAAAACATCAAACATATCTTAAATACAGTGCACTGAACCAGGAGTGTCTTTAACTGTCACTCAAGTGACAAGCTTTCAGTGCTCTATGGTATTCCATTTCTAATTTCCATACTAATAATGGGTATATTATCTTTAATGGTTTGACTTTGTTTTATGGCATTTCAAATGGATGGTGAAGATGTCTGTGGAATTACTCAAACATATCATGTCATCCAATCACATGCTGCTCGGCTGCTAACAAAGGCAGTGTGAGTGGTTGAGATGGCAGGATTGTGAACGTATCATCAATATCCTTCTGGTCATCATTTACATCAGTGTAAATCATAGCATCCAGCTCACCCTCAGGGAGAGCACACACAGTCGACACACAGCATGTGGAAACTTGTGGGGAGAGAAGGAAAGCAATTCAGTTGGGAGGAAACAGTAAAAGCCGGCTGAAAGAAGAACTTATTGTTGAAGTTTCTGAAGTCTGTTTGAGTATGCTTGTTGTGGTTTGGTTCAATTAGCAGACAACACCTGCTGGTTTGAGGATTTGGAATTGAAACCACACAGGCAAACCTCAGGCCCAGGCAGGGTCCTTTCATAAACTCACGAGAGAGAAAAAAAAGATCGCTCTACTGACATCAATTTTAACAAGTCCAGAAAAGAGACAATTTCATGAAAACTTCAGCATCCAAACTGAAATAACTTTAATTCAGTGAAATCATTTACTTGAACAGGATCCGTGATTGCTGACAAAGCAATCCGGAAAAGCAGATTAGCTACCACCAAATAGGAGAACACGTAAATCAATTTAACACAGTCTTTTGCCATCTTCACGCTTGACTTTAATACAGGGATGTGTGAACAAAAAATTGGAGGGAAATGAGGCATGGCTTCTTTATCAGCTACCTCGTAGCCATTCAGACCCCTCCTGCCAGAGACACTGCTCTAATGGCCGATATCTATGGAAGCAGCCTATTACTGGATACTGCCTGTAATTAAGACGAGTCAGATTACACCAGGCCAGTGCATCCCCTCTGATATGTAGGATGCCATTAAGGCCTGAAGTGGTAATACACTTGTACACCGCAGTGAGAAAAGAAATGAAGCTCGTGGTGAAAACAAAACATAAAACACTTAAAAAAAAATGTCGCATGTCCAGTGCAAGTGCTGAATGCGTCCCCAAACATTACATGGGGTGATATGTGGGGCGTGGCTGGGATACCACTTTAGCCTGCAGGGTGTTTAGAGAAGATGCCAGAAAGCTGCACACAACCCCTTTGGCACTTATCTTGCATACTCTAACATTGCAGATTGATTCCCACAGCAATGCTGCTTTGCCTGTGCACTTCTGCCTGAGCATCCAGGTCAGATCGCCTCTCTTTTTTTTAAGGGCGGCTGGGTGGGAGTAGGAGGTGGCAAATGAGGTTCAGCAGTTGAGTTTAGCTTGAATGTTCACAGTGATTACAACTTCTTAAAACAGGCAGCAGCTTACAAGGTGTCAAGTTGACTTTGTGTCTGGAAGCAAATGAGGTGAAAAGGGTGAAGGTGAATGCTGTTAAGTTGGAATAAGGGTCCTGAATGCAGAAGGAGCAACACTTAAAAAGCTGGCTATGATTAAAAAAAGAGGAGCAGAGGATGGAAGCCTCCAACAAAAGAAACAGTGAGTGAGAGGGAGACAGAAGGAGGGACAGCAGCGAGTGAGTTTGAAATGGGAAAGCACTTTCTGTACACACTCTGGCTACTCTAATATTCACCACTACACATGCTTTTGCGCACTATTCCTCATCTAAGCACGCAAACTCTCCTCTCAATATACACTCTCGCGCATTATAAAAATGCACTCCCTGTTAATACCTATCTTGCATAGGTATTAACAGGGAGTGCATTTTTATGATGCTCTCAGTTGCTGGGAAACACACATAAACATCAAGACGCGCTATCTTTTGAGGGGTCTAAGAAATTTACTGTACTGAATTGATTATAAGTTTACATTACTTCTCTTGTCTCCCTGCCAGACTTACGGTGATGCACAACAATGACTGCTGAATGTCAGTGTTTTTAAGGATGTGCATCAAAGGAGTCTGTTTACTTTCATATTTTGTGAGATTGACATGGAGAGATACATTCACTGGGATCTCTCCTCTTGTTGATGTGAACAGGTTATTTCTGACTAAATAAAGTCACTCAGTAAGTGAAAGCTCTGATATCTGAAACAGAGACAATAAATATTGCCGT
The DNA here is from genome assembly GCF_022577435.1 of Embiotoca jacksoni. NCBI lineage: Eukaryota > Metazoa > Chordata > Actinopteri > Embiotocidae > Embiotoca > Embiotoca jacksoni. The sequence goes on along the minus strand of NW_027185414.1, from coordinate 12,180,526 downwards.
CATACCTTTGAATGAACAAACAACAAACGCAGTTGTTGAAATAGCAATTACGCTGAGGTTTATATTCATCTTCCTTTTATGTCAAACAAAGTATATTCAAAATAAATGAAACATAATCTTCAGGAGAAACGATACCTGTAAAATCGCAATGCATGTAAAGGATGCACGTCTGAATTATAAGCATGCTAAACGCAAAGCAAGGCAACACACGTATACATGTAGTCTTACACACATTCACAGTGGGTGATGAAGCAAGCGTACATGAGGTCCACGTTCAAACAGTCTGTGTAAGTGAGCGTACAACATCAGGCCATCAGATCACTTCCCTCTCCAAACATGAAGCCTCTAATAGATGTGAAACTCCAGGCCCTGGATCTTTTCACACCACTGAGTCGCAACCCACACAGAAGAACAGGAGGCACAGGATGACAGTGCAAAAAAAATAAAACAACGAAAGGGACTCCACACAGGGCAAACATATTTATGATGCAGGGATCGAGCAGAAATATATCGCATTTGATTTGATCCGGACAAATCTTTCTAGACTTGACAGAAAATATCCTCGTCTGAAGAAAAAAAAAAAAAAAAAAAAAAAATTCATAAGAATCCTCTGACTAACATATGGAGTAACCTTTGTGGCCTTCCGGGACTTGGGGGTGGTGGTAGGGTTACGCGGGGGGGTCTAACGCTCCGAGGACTGTAGGCACGCTAGGGAGAGGTGAGCTGTCACCCCCCATTACGATCACCGCCTGAGCTCAGAAAGGGGGAGGGGTAGGAGGAGAGCAGGCAAAAGAAAAATACTGGTTCCTCACTAACTGCCATCTAGAGCCATCCGTGGGCCTCAGAACCCTCCATCTACGACTGCCTCCTGGGAAACACTTGCACGCAAGTCCTGCTCATTCCTAGCTGGCGGTGGGGCACAATGTGTGTGTGGGTAAAAGCAGGGGTGTGTGTGTGTGTGTGTGTGTGTGTGTGTGTGTGTGTGTGTGTGTGTGTGTTTTAGCAGGGCTGTGTAAGCACAATGTATGGATTTTGTATAACAACAGAACAATAGTGCATGTTTTCTTACTTGCTTCAGCGTGTCGAATATACTGATATTCAGTATGCTTCAGTATTGGAGAGCATCTTGAGGCTTGTTATTAAAGTTTGAAATGAGAGAAAACAAAAGGCAAGAAGTATTTCAGGGGCTCGCTGTTAGAACAAACAGGTTCGATCATCAATAACTGACAGAACTTGCATGCTTCAAAATGATTGCTAAGTTCTTTTCAAAAAGATCTAGGATGGCAGTTAAACTTCATAAACATAATGCCAGCATGTTAGAAGACAAATAAAATACTTTATCTTATTAAAAGATACATGGGTAGTGCCATGTTATGTGCCAGCAGATAAGAAGCTTGCCTCAGATTTGACCTTTTGCTGCCTTTTGTGTTAGTTTGAGTGAGCGCTGCTTAGGCACATTCTGTTCCCCAGATCCCACTCCTAACACCCCTGTCACTCATCATCACTCATCATTGTTAGGGACAAAAGGAAAGTTTGGTTAAGCCACACACTGGAGTATTCTCCCACCCAGAGCCACCCCCCCTCCACCTTCACGCACTTGCGTATGAGTGTTAGATAGCACGAACGCACACACTGAGAAATGCACAAAGAAAATGTTTCTATTTTTGCCGCATAAATACAAAACCACTGACTCCAACATGAGGTCGCAAACCTTTGGGTAAAGCGTCACCACCTTGCCCTTCGAACGGTCCTCCGACTTATCTACTGCGTATCATTAAAGTCTATTCAGGGCTCTATATGTGTCTTAACTGTCCTCCATCATCTGGCTGGGCCTTTCAATAGCCACCTGTGAACTCTGAAGGACAGGGACACTTGGCCCTCATAAAATTCATGAGCACCGCTACATTCAGCAGCCGGCCAACTTCCCTTAATGGCCGACAGCACTTTAAACAACTCTGTGTTGACTGTTGGGTGAATCCTTTTTAAATACAAGCATATTCGCAGTAGCAAGGGTTAAGTAGCTCCCATGATTAGCTGAAACAAATGCCTTTATAGTGTGTTTGGAGATAAAGACACAGAAAGAGGATCAAGACACCCAATTTGTTTTCGTCATTGAGGGATTGCTGACAGAGAAAGCATTTAGAAAAAGGCTAAGTGTCCAACTGATCTGGTATTTCTACTCTGTTGTGACACAAACAAAAGAATGCAGTAGGCACAAATACAGCACTCTATATGTCTGGGGTCCAGAAATAATGGACTTCGAACAATGAGGCTGTCTCCTCCTGTGGAAACACTTTTCAAGGGATCTCGTGCTGTAGTGAACAGGAAAAACATGTTTTTAAAAAAATGCAGACATGTGATGGTCAACCTTCACATAAGAGTATTAAGGAACCAAATTTCTGCTGCCTTCAACTCTGTTTGCGACCAGGCTCATGGTACTGCATGCTAGTAGAGGTATGTGAATGTGTCTGATGGCAAATCTTTGAGATTTCAGCTGAAGGCACTGAATAAAATGGAAATGTTGACCAAGGCTCTAAATGCAGACACTATTGTATTACCATTCACAATGTTGTATTACAACAGCGTTGCATACCTAAACACTGAGCAGACACACAGAGAAATACATACACACAGTCCTCCTCCTGACCCCCCCAGGACACTGAGCGGTGAGAGTGTGGGAAAGTTATTTTTAGGACCCACGCAGAGAGCCTTCCTGAGTTTGATGCTCCTGCTCCGGATCAACATTCCACCTTTGAACCACTCCGACCATGGAGCTGTTTGTGCTCATGACGGCAAATTTAACTTTCTCTGTGGACCAAAAGCAGTGGGGACACACTTTCATTTAAAATGAGACGGTCACTGCCTTTTGACACTATTTTGTCGAGTCTCAATAATAGTCGCGATAATGTTTTTGTGCAACTTTAGAATGGACAATGTTTTCAGTGGAGAACATATGGATTATTGAGTACTTAGGGTTTGAACTTTCAATTAACAAATTGTACCTTTTTTCAAATATACTGTATGCATGATTAGAATTTCTAAGACGTCCTATCTTGTGCGCTCTAATTGACACAGTGGCAGATTATTCATATGTCTCTAAAGTGAAACACTAATATATTTACTGCCGCATGTATGTTTATTAGTTTCCGTGAGCGTCCGTGAGTCTATTGATTACGTTTACACAATTGAACTTAAAAGAACACGAAGTATGAACTGAGCCTGACTAGGGGGGAAAAGCAACAGAGGTTTGACACAGGATTTGCAGTGAACTTATTTGCTACTCTTGCAAACAGTTTTTAAGACTTTCACAAAAAGTGCATCAACCTAAGGCAAAATTAGACAGTATTTTCTCAAACCTAACACTACAATGAGAAAGCCAAAGATACAGTGGAGACCCAGTTTTTAAGCACCAGGGGGGCTATTGGTTCCTCAGTCACTACCATTATGCTAATAGGAGCCCTTTCTGAACATACTTATACATACCCTATAGTGCCACAAGACCCCATGGATGTAGGGTGGCATGCAAGTTATAGCCTCTTTCCTCTCTCTAATGGGAGCTGAAGACAACTAGGGCTACTTTAATCAGATCTGAGTCCAATGTGGCCGGTCTAGTCTGATGGGGGCTGAGTGGTGCATGGACCATGTTAAGGGTTCACTGCTCACTGATGAAACAGCTTCACTTCCATGGCGAATTCAGGCAGACCACACTCTTACTCAGTCTGGCAGGAGGAGCACATATGCCCTGTTTTGTTTTGCTTTAATACTGTCCGTTTGAAAGAAACGTTTCGGCGTTTTGTTGATATGGTATGGAGGGCAGCACATTTGGCTGTCCCAAATATTCTCTTACCGAGCTTTGACTTGGCTTCCGCAAACACAACTGCTATTGCTTTTTATCCCAAGGCGCTTGACAAAAAAAAAAAAAAAACAATAAATTGAAGTTTTAGCCAGTGTCCTCAGTGATTTCTGAACCTTGACCTTATTAGTACAAGCACATCTTCTACACCCAGGCTACTATGACTTCACTTGCACTTCCACTCATAAAAGTCAGTTGATTCATCACATTAGTGGAGTGGACTTGGTTTCAGGTTTGGTTCTCTCAATGAATAGAATTAACAAAGATCAGCATTAAAAACGTCCATAGATTTAATGCAGAAAACCTGAATCACACGGCGCAGATACCACAACAAACAACCCCCTCCCCCCAAAAAAAACACACGTTTGCAGCTCCCCACCCACCAAAGACTCGGCGCAGAGAATTTACAAGCTGGGTCTTTTCAAACACATGCACATTTGCCGAATAGATAAAATCCCTGTTAAATAATAGATGCAAATCTGATGTATGTTGTGAATATTGTTCAGCTGAGGGGTACAATCGCGTGCCACTGACTGGCCTGCACTGAGTTCTCTCTCTCTTTTTCATACACGCACAAACCATAAGCACACCTCATTCCCAAATGTGACTGAGGCTGGTGTGCGCAGAGGGAGGAAGTATAAATTATTCAATTGGAATATTATTCCAAAGGTCCATTCCCATCTGATCGTGATTCTCTAGGCAGATTTCGGAATCACAGGCTCACAGTTTGGAGGATCAAAAGGATTTTTTTGCAAGCTACCAATAGGTTCGGGACATCCAGCAAGCCCATTGCATTTAGTTTTCTCTGAAATAGTCATTGGGATCTGCTATTGAATCACTGAACTCACTTCTCTCTACATACGAGTTTGTTCAGCACTGGCTTTTCTCTGACATTTAGTGCCAAGTATTATTTGAGGCATGGGGAAGCTGATATATGACCAGGCATGGAATACAAACAAACATATAAACAAATACAAAAACAAGCCCTTAGGACTCAGTCTCTGTCTAAATCATTCTGCATTCTGCAAGTCTTTCTTTCCCTCCCTTTTTATTTCTCTCTCAATAAGACGGTTTGTTGCCTCTGAGGAAAAGCCCTCATTTTAATTAGACCTGACCTGAGAATCACTTAACTGCTCCTCTCCGCTTATGCCTTCCCCCCTCCTCTCCAAGCCTTCGCCCTGTTCCTCACATAGGTCCATTAACACCCTTCCCTCGGCACCCACGGGCTTCAACAGGGGGCAGACACAGGCGTTGTCTTAAAGACGTTTTGAGGACATGCCAAAAAACATTAACCTACTCTATACACCTCCCTCGGACTCTTTCAGTTTGGCTTCCTCTTCCCCTTAAGTCTTCTTCTATTCAGTAACACCATAATCTTCTTTTCTGCTCCATCTTTGCTTCCCTCGCACTCCCCTAAAAAGTGAATCAGCTGGCTGATGCCCAGTTCATGTGGAGGGGTACTGGACAACTCAAAACGTTTGCAGGATTAAGGAGTTGATTGTGTGAGGGTTAAAATGCAGTGCTGAATCACGTTAACACAACAATTTCTATGTCATTTTTGGTTAATTATCTTTAACACCACACTGTGGCTGTTACGAGACATCTGTGTTTGTATTGTTGGAGCATTTATATGTCAGCATTAAGATCAAAAGTCCTGAGTTAAAACACCCCAGAGCCTGCGCTCGTGGGGGTGTGCTCTATCAGGTGCCGGAAAGATGATAAAATACAACCCAGAAAGTCCAGTTTAAGTAACTGATCCATACATTTCAAGGCCTATCAGATGCTCAGACTGCACAGCAATTTATAATATTCAGGCAAAAGTTTAATGCAACTTCAGGAGGAATTATTTCATCTTAACAGTGTGAACAGCGGAAATATGGCATTAGCATTAAGGTAAGCTACCGGGATCAGCGACAGCAGCAGCGTGACAGATGATGTTTGGGCAGCATTTCAGCTAAATTTGAGCCCCGTTTCTTTGCCCGTGCACTCTGGATTAACAAACTACATCTACCAAGTGGCCCCATTCAGATGAACAAGGATGTGAAATGTACCCACAAGTCATAAACTTTGATGGCGCTCTGACATTTTCAGTCTGGATCTGGCTTGAACCTTCATCACATCTCATCCTCCACTCTCACGTCTTTCTTTTACAGACTTTCTCTATAGAATTTATAATGCTACAAAATACTTTAAAAAAGTAAATTAAAAAAAAAAACATTAAATCAAAACTAAAAGTTCCCAATACAACAATGTTTTTCTATGGATAGACTACATAACCATTGTGACATGATTTGCAGCAGACACCTCCAAATAGGCTCTCTAATAGAAGACTAATTTGACACAAATCCTCATATTATACTGTATTTGACCCTGTGACCTGCCTCTGGCACCCCACAACCCCACAGGCACATTGCCTGTCAGTTTAAAGGGTCAAGCAAAGGTAAAGAGAATGTAATTGCGTGCCATCTGCATTCTTCAGTGCTTCATCCTCAAAGCATCTTGCATTGTGAAACTAGTGACAGAAGCCTCTGTCAGTTTAATATGAGTGACTGGGAAACTTCTCACGCATTGCGTGTTTGGGAATGTTTCTATCACATATGGCGTGCCTGCCTTTCTCAATACGTATGTGCTTGTGCTGTTGCATGAATGTCAATATCTCTATGTGTGGGAGAAAGTAATGTTTGTATGTGTCTATGAGTATGTGTTAATCTTGTCTAAACACCTAACACTCCCCTACCTGCTCAGACAGGGCCATGGGTTAATTCTGGCTTCAGGCATCATGGCTAATAACTGCTCATCAACCGCAGCTTGAACTCTCGGAAACGTCAAATGTTACCGTGGTAATCTTAACACAAAACTAGCAGAATATTGATGATGCTGAGAGAAGGGAGAGAAATGAATGTACTAAAACCTATCAAATTAAGGAAAAAAACGACTTGCTTAATAAAACTGCTAAATACAAACACATATTTTCCGCATTCCTGAAGTGCTCAGTGATAAAAGCATGAGTCAAACAGAAGTTTAGAAATTAGTTACCAGAACAACTCCATGTGTAGCTGGCGTGACATGCACCTGCCTGACCCAGCTGGTGAGGAGATAGTGCTGTCCATCACCTGTCATTCACCACTAAATCACAAATTAATCCAGATAAATGATATAGAGCGAGCTGCCGGATTCACAGCTTTTCAAATGTGGAAAAAGAGTCAAAAGTTGAAAGAAAGGCATAGCAGCAGGATGTGTGGCAGCAGACTGAGCGGCTGGAGAGAATGTTGTATTCGGTGGCCCCAGGGAGAGGAGTCTTATAGCTTGAGTAAATGAGGTGATTAGCAGGGATGGTGTGGGCTGTCACATGCCAGACACTGGGTTTAGAATCCAATCGCCATCTCATGTGTCAATCAGCGGCCCACCGAGGCAGCTGGCCAACAGGTCAAACACAGTATAGAATGGGCCACGTAGCCGGATCACAACAGTGGTCCTGCATGGGCTCCTATAGACAATGCTTTCTGCAACGAGGGATGGAGGGCTGACATCGTCATGACATTTTCATCTCAGGTGATGTACAAATTAATGACAGCCGATCACAGCGCCAGAGTGCACAACACAAGAACATAATAGGGTATTACAGTGACTAATCTGTGTTTTGGCTGATCTGATGCATGACTGGTGATATGATAAAATGTTCTCTTGGAAATTCCCTGACTAATAACGATGTGTCATCGCCAAGGACTCTGATTGACATTTCATATTATGTACTGTCTTGTATTAACAATCGCAGCCAATTTAGTATCTCAAAAACAACATAGGCGAATAGCACTCATTTTCTTCCAAGCTTATGCTCTAAGGACAGTGCAAAACTAGGACTCCCTTTCCACAAAAACTCTAATAAAGTTCCTTAAACAAGGAAGGCAGACAAAGCTTAGTCTTAACAATGTGCTGCTGGGATATATGACACGGTATCCAGGCCCCACAGAGCTACCGGGATGCTCTACGCTTCGGCCCCCTGGCCTGACCAATAAAGAGGCCTAATTAAAAGACCATTGAGGATAACCACCTTGACTTTTACAGACCTTATAAATCTATACTGGAGTGGCCTATTTGGGGGGTCAGAGAAAGGAGAGGGAGTGGGCCAGTAGAAAGGGTTAGAAGGATGATGATGCCTGGCGAAAAAAGAGAAGGGGTTGACTGTGGGATGTGGAGAAGTTTGGGGGTTGGGTGGGCATTCCTCTCCTCCCCTTCAAATTCTGCCTGAGACAATAGGACTCACTAAGAGCCAAGGACCAGAGGGTGTGATAAGGTAATGATAATGCAATGAGGACCAATCATGAGAGTGAGCTAAGAGGAGGGCCCCTTAATTTGTCTCCAGAGTGGTAGCTCAGTGACAGATTGATTGCTCTGAGAAAGAGTGATGAAATGACAAATGCAAAATGGATGCACCTCTGACAAGGAAAGAAAGAGGATGAGAAATTATGAATGAAAATCAACGAAGAAAGAGAAAGACCATTCAACGTACTGTATATACCGTATATTCATCTTCTTAAATTGACAAACAGACGGATGGACGGACATCCGCAGGAGAGGATTCAGCAAAGGATCTTTGGATATTACGCTGACATTCAAATGAACTTGCAGTACAATATAAAGTACAACTCCTTTCCATCAGCATGTCATTACTGTTGCCAGTTGGTGAATGAGTGAACAGTGACCTGTCAAATAAAGTAAGCAGGACCTACCTTAGATAGCTCATTCTCTCAAGAGCTATTGTGGTATAAAATGTTTCCGTTAATGCAACCCTGTTTGTTGCGGTTGCCTCATTTTTGTCAGTCAAAACAAAAGAGTTGTTAGAGTGCAAAATTCATGCAGGACATATTCATGCATCAGTGTCATGACTAGTTATGTCCTGAATATAACAAAAATGTGAACCATACATTTAACTTAAAATGACATCAGTACTTCTTCATTGTATATTTATGGCTATCGATAGATTTTTCTCACTCTGTTGCTTCTTGATGTTACACCGTAGTAAGTGTGGCAGCAACAGTTTATAATCAATAGCTTCACCTTTGAATTTTCTACCCAATAGCAGAAAAAATAAAACAGAGGTTGGCAGAGCTTCACTTTTGTAAGAGACTTGTCATTATCATCTGCACTGAATTTCAGTAACATTAGGAAGAGGATGAACGCTGTGAAACCTAATGTAAACTTTCTTAATAAATAATTACTTTGCATCTAAATCAGCCCCTGTTTTTGGTTAATGGTTGGATGGCGATGGAGCTGGAAATGGGGCCACAAACCAAAACAAAAGAAAAATGACTGAGAGACTACATTAAAAATACAAGGGTCGGGGTACAACCACTGAACACTGCTTCGTTTATGAAGAACCACTTAGTGACCTCGACAACATACCTCAATAGTGAACTGTTTTCTCTTGAGCTTGAAGGCCAGGTCCTTGTGGTCAGGGAGTTGGCTTGCCAGACAATTCAGGTGAGGTACCTGGTGTACATGTAGCAGGCCTATATAGGACGGAGGGAGGAGATTAAACCTGAAAGCGCTTAACAGTGCATAAAAAAATACAGCAAAGCTACAAGGAAGATCTTCCTGTCCTATCCACAGTGTGCATGTATTATGTGACACTATGCCAATAATAACTTCCTTGGTGCTGGACAGAAGAAGGCTTTCTTATTTCAGTGTAAAATAAGTATTTTATATTTCTACATCAAAATGACACATTACAGATTCATTATGAATTATGACCAACTACCATAATACATTAACCCACATTATTAAAATCAAAAATCTTATGGTGAAAGAATGTCGCTCTGCTCTAGGATTGCAAGATAAAGTTTGAGTATCAAGCAATAATTATTAAATATATGATCTGTATTAGAACAACTATCAAATAATGCTTTATATCTCAAACTGAATTTAGTGCATGTTTACAGATGTTTTGTTAGTTTAAAATATTTTCAAATTTAAGTCTTCATCTGTTTTACAGATGACAAACTACTTCTTTTCATTTGAAAATGCCAAGACAAATTCTAATAGTATACATTTTTTTTTAAAATACATTTTAGACTTTAGACGTTTTTCTCATTTTGATATGACCAATTTCAAGGATCCACTTGCTGATTGCAAAATACAGTTTTTTGAAAATGTTTTATGCGGATGTAGTAGATTACGCATTAAAAGTATTTTTCAGACAACTACATCATAACAAAGCATATAGTTACAGTAAGTAACGGTTACAGTACTACAATGAAATGAAAAGCATTACTGTGGAAACTACTTGTTATCAGATATCTGCAAACCTTTCTATATCAGCTACTCTCTTCTTTTATTTTCCTGTGGGCTGGAGCACGGGTAAAGGAAACTTGCCAACTATTACTGGGACACATTAGAGCATTGAACGACAGGGAACAAAACATTCAAACCAAGAATCCTACAAAAGCTAAGAAAAAGGTCTGGGGGATGTTTTCACTCATTGTTCCTTATTTCATTTCACCACCGTTGCATTGTCATAAAACAGGGTACACACTGTAGAAGTGGGGTGTTATGAATAAGCATGAGAGAGGAAAAGAGAGATCGAGGGAGTAATGGAGAAAGGAAGACAGACAGAGAAAGTGGGGGATGGTGGGTTCTCTACTCTGTGCACTTGGGTGATTTCCCCTTGCCTGATTTGCAGTGACAGGCTTCCCAGCATGCTTTGAGCAGCCCTGAACTGCTGCCGCAAACACGCACGCACGCGCAGCCACATGCACTCTCACACTTGTACCAGATGCGTTTGCACTCATGAGCACACATCAAAACAATAGTACGCATAAATGTATTTCATAATCCAACCAAAGTTTCGCTGGTTGGTTAAAAGAGACCGTTATATTTTTGAATAAGACATTAAAACAATATTCACTGCAAATTTCAAAGAACATTGTATGACATTCATATGTTGAATGAGTTTAAAAGCCACCTGCCTTTACAATGCAGAGGAATGTGATCACTACGGGATGTGCTATCTAAATAAAACATGCTGGTGGATGAGACCAAAATCTGCCATTGAATGTTTTCAATCTCGTCCCTTCATCTGTCACAACCAGGGCTGTCTAACCCGAGGAGGGAGGGGGGGAGGGGGGAATGGAGGGAGAGAGAGAGAGGGGGGGGTGGGGATGAGAGGAAAAGCGCAAGAGTGAGTGGGAGAGTTCGAGAGGCATTGCTAAAAATACCCCACTCGCTTAAACTGACCTTTATGCGTGGAGAGTGTGATAGAGTGATAGAAAAGAGGGAAGCAAGCGGGAGAAAGAGGGAATGATAAAACTGTGCCGAAAAAGTGATGGTGAGGACCGGCAGAGCAAAGACAAACTACGCTTCCCTCCCCTCCTCTTTCTTCGTTTCTTTCCCTCTAACCGTCCCTTACCGGTGTCCTCTCCCCCTACTGAAAGCCTTGCCCTCCATTTATTAGCAGAGCATGCTGGCCATGGAGACATTGAGCGAGGGATAGAGAGATAGAGGCAGAGAGGAAGAGAGAATGATGGTGAGAATATCGATTCCCCAGTGTTGGTCTGCTCTGCTCCAGAGCCTCAGGGGTATGGGACCGGGGATGGAGAGTGGGCGAGGCGAGAGGGAGAGAGGCTCTGCTGGAGGGGGGAGGCAGGGATGGAGGGGGTGAGGGTGCGAGGGAGAGGGGGTACAGCGTGGCAGCTGAATCCCCCCCGGCCTGTCTACTGAGGAGCACGTCTGATTGAGCAGCAGCACACTAACGCGCACTGACAGCCTGGCCTGCAAGGGGGCTGCCCTGCCTCCATCCACAGCCCAGCCCCAGCCTTAATGCATTGCCTGTCTGTATGTGTGTGTATTTGATGGAAAAGAGACAGAAAGATAAGCAAGTGTGTGTGTGTGTGTGTGTGTGTGTGTGTGTGTGTGTGTGTGTGTGTGTGTGTGTGTGTGTGTGTGTGTGTGTGTGTGTGTGTGTGTCTGTGTATGTGTGTGTATGCGTGTGTTCTTACCATGGTAGTCTTTGTAGAGCAGGTTGGTCTCTCTCTCAGAGCCTTTGAATGATTCCAAAGCTATGGCATTGTCACATAGCCTGGTTATGCTGCCCATTAGAGCTCTGTCCTGTAGGATCGAGTGGGATCAAGATTGAGGGAGGGAGAGAGGGAGAGAGAGAGAGAACATGAGCAGGTAATTAAAAGCCTCCTGACGGGCCATCAGTGTTGCAATTAAATTAGGTCATCATTTCCTGTGGCCAGGTCACTCCTGCCCATGGCTTATGCAAGTGTGATGAGGTATAAAGGGGAAAGCACAGAGGGGGGTGACACAGGTGATGTTGGGGCAAACAAATGGACATACACCTCACATCAGTCATACAGCTACAAGAATTCCATGAGAAAATTCAGTGAAATTATTTTACTTCATCAAACAGCATCTTTTACAAAAGGTCTCACAGTTACTGCACAATCTGAAACCCTCACCCAGCAGGGGAGCACAGGAGAAGTGGGAGAAGAACATAGGCTTGATGAGGATAGCTCCCCCTACTGGTTAGGTCGGTGACTTGTCAACAAATAGGACAAATATGGGGTGAATACAGTAGATAGCAAGAATGAGGGAGAGGTATGCAAAAGGGAAGGTAGAGGGTAAAGGGAGTGGAAGGGGGGAGGAGAGAGGGACATTGGGACAGAGGGAGAGAGGGAGTCCTGCATTATTAATCCCTTTGCCTCCTGAATCATTCACATCCTTCTCTCTGTGTTGGCTGCCACTGCCTAATGCAGTTTTCATGCCTTCATGTCTTTTCCCCACTCTTTCTTCTTCCTTTTCATTTTTGTCCTACTTTTAAAGTATGCAAATCCTACCAGTACCACCAGCACTTACAGGGTATCTGAGGTCACTCATGTGCAGCAATTAAAGCCAGTGTAAGAGTTTGGGGTACAACAAATTATTCAAAACATTAATGGCACAGTATGACCAATACTGTCTGTGTGTAAGATACGACCAGCTAAAACTTTATCTGCGTTAGCCATCAAGGCCATAATGACTGCTCTATGCATATTTAAGGTCAAGCCTGATGCTCCTTGACAAAGAATCAAAAGTGCCAAAGTCACAGGAACCCAAAGTGTCCACACCGAGCAGCTCAGTCCAGTGGCAGCAGGGCACAACGAGGTCAGTAACACATGTACGTCCCCCACATCTCCTTGAATTTAAAGAGGTGATCGCGTGAATGGTCATCTCAACTGTTAATCTTTTTCAATTTCTAATTGATAAGGGGCTCTAATAAGTGTCATTTCAGTACTGCAACAATGAAGGGTTTAGCTCAGGTTCCATCAGTGTAAATCCCCTGAACACTCTGAGCTTCAGCTGACGACCACTGACTGGCAGGTCAGAGTGGGGTCCCAGCGGTCACCTCACCCTGTAATATTTTACCCACCGAATGGGCTTACCCAGTTATGGATGTTTGGCTCTATTCATTTTGTTTGGCCGTTTGTTATTAGAATGCATTAAAATATCAAATAAACAGTCTACTTAATATGACCAATGGGTCTGGCGGAGGCAGGAATTACTTGGTCAAAAACCCAAACACATATTCTCCACTAAAAATTGACAAGGATATGATGCTTATAGCTTCAATAATGTGACATAGTTTAAAAAATTTTACCAAATGAAAATATTGAATACAGTAAAAATGTGAAAACAAAAAGTTGCAAAGAACAACGGTATTATTTCACACAAGACAAAAACTATAAACTAAAACAATTGGCCAGTATAATCTTTACAGGTAAGTTTACATATCTAAGTGTATGCTGTCGATGTTATAGACTATACGGATTGTATGCTAATGTATATAGACATCTTTCTGTATCACTTTGTGATACTTTAAGTCTGATTTATGAAAAATGTAAGATTTTCATTAAAATTTTATAATCAGCAATGCTGTAGGGTTCAAAAGTAAAATATATATATTGATGGTTGTGAAGAAAACATCTCTTGTAGCTTCACCACAGAAGGCTGTGACACCAAACAACTGTGTATGACGAATTTGACCCAAGTCAAAATGAATGTATAGATCAGAACACCTTGTAGTCAGAGCAGCAAGTGAGGTGTATATGGATTCACTATAGGGAAGACTGTGTTTTGTGTTACTGTGTGGAATGGGTGTGGTAGCAGGAAGTAGTATGATGGAGAAGAACCTGGGATAGGACAAGGCTAATTAATGTTTCAGATGGACTGTGGCACTGGGCTGCTTTGAGGAGGCTTTCAGTGAGTCGCTCTGCTTCCCAAGCTGCTCAATAATAGATTGAGTATTGTAGACTGGTAGCAGTGGGCTAGCTGGCCGAGACAGTGCGGTCTTGGCCAGGTAGCCCACTGGTGTTAGTCTAGACAGTCTTCCAGCGGCCCAACTCCTTTAACAAAGCTAATCATCTTAGCTAAGTAATGCACTGGCAGAAAGAAGCTCTACTAACATGTCAGTTTCTAAAATACCAAACACACTCTAGTCATCAGCTTGAAGTGTGCAAGTTTCACATGTTGGTGACATCATCTGATTAATTAGACAACTTTCTTTAAACAGCAACATTGAGTGAGATTCACGATGCTATACTCATCATAAGGTCAGAGCATAACAGCCTCTAATTACCTCCATGTTGGCTTTGTCGACCAACACCTGATTCAGTCCAAAATTTCCCCCTCGCCTCGTCTTCCCCAGCTCATTCACTTTTCTCCCCAGGGTGGAAAAAGGGGGAGGTGACAGATTAAGGGTTTGGATGCCTGGCCAGAGTGAGACAGGGGGACCGCTCCCACCACAGCTGACATCTGCTAGTTAGCCACTCTACCTTTTTTGACTAGGCCAAGGCCGCTGTGCACTGAGCATACAGGCCTGGAGCCAGAGCATGTTGTGACAACACAGCTGTTCTATAAGTTAAGCACTGACCTACATTTTGTTAAAAGGGATCACAAATAACAGTGTCCATGCTCTTATGAATGAGCACTATGACGAAGTAGGATATTTAAAGTGTGGGCAGGTTAAAACATTTTGGTAGAAAGTCTCAGATGGCTTTTCTGATGAGTGTGCTTCTGTGGTCGACTGTCTGGGGGAGGGCTGTGGTTTGCCATATGCCTCAGCAGATGACTCCACCTTCACACTGAGAGGCCAGACTGGACACAGACGCATGCACGCGGACTCGTACCCCCCCTCTCTTCCCTCCCCAAGACACACACCCACAAACACAGCTAGAGACACACACAACTGCAAGGAGTGATATTGGTAAGACAATAAATCTGTGCACATGCAGACAATCTCTGTACAGCTTCAAGTAATTAAAGCAGAAACAAACAAACAAACATAGATTTAGGGGGCTTTGAATGAATTGTGCACTTGACTGGGTCTGCTGAGGGAGTGATGCCTGGAGCAAGAGGCCCCTCGCAGGCCTGAGTCATCTCAGGGTGACAACGAACCATAGGGTCAAGAGCAGGCCCCACTACAAAACACTTCATACTTTGCAAAGCAAGAATAAATGGGCCAAACAAAAACGGTGCACAAACATTTAGCATGTTATCTTTACGTCAAATCAAGGTTTGAACAACACACTCTTGGAAATTGGAAGTAAATGTTTTAAGTCACAAAAGAGGACTAATTGTTGTGTTCTTGCAGTACCACACATCTCAGAAACTAGTGACAAACTGTTCACAACTGTTAAACACGAGCAAAACAGTGTGTGTGGGTGAACTGTGTTCAGCTGTTGCCATGTGTCAGACCTCTTACCTGGATAAGATGAGAAGGTACAGTAACGACTGCAACTGACAGCGATGACCTCAGCAAGGCACGGAGTCCATAGAGAAAGGTAGTCAGGGCGTGGCTGTGTCTGGGGTTGTCATGGCAACTCAGGTCATCACCCCACAGAGCCGAGCCAAGAGAGTGAAGCCCAACTCGCAGGATGTTACGTGACTTTGACTACAAGAGCAAGCAAGAAGAAGGGTCAGAAACACAGCAGATGTGCAAAAAGTCATGCAAATGTGTAATAATTAACTGAAGCACAGACACAGTACATACTAATGCAATAATAAAGATCACAGAGTGCTTCTGAAAATTATCTGATGACTGCTTTTGAATCATTTAATAAAGCTGCTGCTGTCTTGGGTAGTATTCCCAAACTCTGGGAGAGAGCGAGTGTACAGTCTGCTCACCAGCACAGACGATCGGAACACAGTGCCCAAACGTGACTGGACACAACTGCCCAATCACAGAAGCCATCTGACACACGCACAATGGACCTGTCAGACAGGCTTCCAATATGGCCGCCACCCAGAAACCCCAGCACATTCTTGGCACCACAGCGATGCTCTGCAGCCAAGGGGGCCTGGGTAAGGGTGGAGTGCCTTCCCTTGAAGCCCCCCCCCCCATAAGAGATCAACGGTAACCCACTCTCACGAGGACAGAGAAAAAAGTGGCTAAAAAGTGGTGGGATATATATCACTGAAACTGAGAGAATGGAGGAGCCTGTCCAAACTGTGAGAGGTTTTTAGCCTTTAGTACAATTGCCTTTTATTTGGGGTTTCTTCGGGATGGCTCCTGATTACTGAGGTGAGAGCCAAGAGTGATTAACAAAGGCCTGGCCTAGAATCTGCTCACTTTTCGCTTTTTTCTAGCCTCCTCTCTCCTTTATCCTCCTCCCCCTCTATTATCTCAACCCTCCCGAAACCTCCTCCACCCCACTCCCCATTGCTTCCTCTCCCAACAGTATGACCTAAGCTTCGTTTGGATCTGGATCAGAATCACAGGGATCTAAGAAAAATAAACCCCATTGTTTCTGGGAGTTTTTCACAGTCGGCTCATAGCTTCCCAAAAGACTCTTGCACTGGACTTGACGTTCATCTTTCTTTACATTATTCAACATCAGTAGTCATCTCTATAACTTACTATGCTTAAATACTATGAGTGTGTGTGTGTGTGTGTGTGTGTGTGTGTGGCTTAGTCACTATCGGATATGCCCTTTCTTTGTTTAGCAGGCTTTTCCGACACAGGTTTTGGGGGCCACAGAATTAGAAATCTATTTCTATGTCTGCAGCTCAGCGGGAGGGAACTGTGGTAACACGACTGTTGCTGTGGCAACATCAGGATGAGAGGCCAAACTTAACTCCTATAGTTTAGCCTATAGAAAAATCAGGGAACAGTGCCAGTAGGGTCCAGCCAAGAACCAGGGGCCAGCCATATAGACTACAACTAGCCTGGGACCACAACCTAATCAGCCAGTGTCTGTGGAGACTCACAGTCCTGCTGCTACTCCGGTCCCACCCACTCGTCTCAAAAGACTCCAAAAAAAAAATATGCTCAGGGAGATTAATCCTTGTTCTAATCTGTTATTTACATAACACAGTTTATATTAAATCTGCCTGTTATGAACAGTGCACAATTGGGGACTTAAGATGAACAAATCAACAAACAGATGCACACACACTATCGGCAATACGGAGCATTTTTGTGCCAATGCCCATGTCGCTCTGTGCTGGTCTGCATTCCTGGACTGTGCCAACAGCATGTCAGGCGGCCACACTGCTTTAATGATGTCAGCAGTTAATCTGGTGTGTGAGTGACAGCGCTTGGGGAGGGAAGGTGGGGGGTAGGGGAGGTAAATCCTGTGTGTGAGTGACAGGGGGGAGAGGTGGCTCCAGGTGACGAGCAGAGGGGTCACAGAATGTAGGTGAACGAGGCGCACACACATGCGTGAGTGCGTGCATACACACACACATGCCTTGTTGTGAAGGCGCACTTAAATGATGTAGAGTGTTTAAAGTGTGGGCATATATATATAATATATAATAACATAATAAATACATATTGTATTTACTGTGTTAAGAGAAGAACACTTGGCCATGTGGAAAACATAAATAGGCACGCCAAAGCGAGATAGACGGGGCCATGGATGTTTCTGGCATTTTGAAGAGGATTGGTGATTATTAAAAAGATGCATGTCAAAGGTAAGACACACACAGCTGAGACAATCAGGTGAGGCCAACCAAAGCAGGTGAGAGAGGTAAACAGACTCAAGTGGTGGTTGGAATGTGACAGAAATGCTTGGGGTCACAGATGCAGATCCAGTATTTTTTTGTTTTTGTTTTTAAATGCTACTGTTATGCATATCACACATTAATTTAAATTCATAATAATTTGACTGGAAACATGGTAAAAAATGACATTACAACCAGACATTTGCAACCTGATACCTGCTGATCAAAGAATTCTCCTTTGATGACATTTGGTGAATAGAGACAAAAATGCACACCTGCCATTAGTGGTACCATATACCTACTGCATTTCGGTGATGTTTTTTTGTCAAAAGCACAAACACCGAGAGGAACACTGATTGACAGATTGTAGATTTGACTATGTGGATTGTCATGTTCTATCTACTTGGACTGATGGGTAATTTTTGTTACACTAATATGGGTAAGGTGAAATAAAAAAAACAAAAGGTATGCCACCTTTGAACATTTTAAACCCACCAGTTGAACTGGTTGAATAGATTGAGAGGTGATTTGGGCTGCTGTTTCAGCCACCAATCTAGACACAGAGTCATGTATTGCTGGACAATATATATTTTTTGATATGATTGATTTTTGTTGAAATGATGTGCTGCTTTGCTTGAAAGGCCTGACAATAACTACCATACTATAGATACTATACATTTCATAAAGGTTGTAGTTGCAGAATATATGTTGTAAAAACACTCTGAATTCAGACTGAAAGTAACAAACACAAAACAGTAATTCAGCTGTGGTCCTTACCATCGGGGCAGCTACATCAAAGCCCTCCCTGTGTATGAGCTCTTGAAGTGACTTCAGCAATGCAGAGTAGGACTCAAGCATGGGACTGGAGAGACCACAGGACGGAGGAAAGGACAGACATAGCGAAGAGAGAGAGAACAAAAAAGGGTTACTTTAGATGTGTAAACTGTCATTGGGACCATTTTGATAAAACTGGGACAAGCCTATCACCACAGTGGCTTAATCCTCTATGACTGCAGCATGTTCTTCCTGACTGTGCTTTTCTGGAGCCACTGAAGCAGACAGATGATCCATATCAAGAGATCCAATTAATTTATTTGGTTGATTAAATTACAACATGACTGGTTCTCTGTCAGCTCCCCGAGGATTTGATTGTGCCGAGACAGACAGACAGATGAGATGCACATATGCACAAACATACACACAACAAAGATGATAAGTGAGAGGGGGAGGGGGGATTAATGGGCTGATATCTAAAATTAACAAGGAACAGCATTTTGTTGTTTAATCAGGGGTAAGATGTGCACCACTGACAAAGGGCATACAGTACCATCACAACAGCATTTAGCACCAGTCAGGGGACGGACGACTGCTGAGCCCTCCATGTGCCTATATGATGGCCAACAGGAATGTTAACCCCATCTTTTTACACAGGACCCTCCACTTAAGAACACCCCACCATTGTAATGACCACTCTGTAGTGACTCACAGTGGGCTGCTATGTCAGTTGTCAATTCGACCTGCAGGCTACAAAAGCTGATACGCATAGATTGGTCACACGCCAATAGCCCTGCATAAAGAACAGTAATACACACTTGTGTTGATTACACTTGGCCAAGTATATCCATGTACTCTATTTCAGTTATTCAGCACGACAATGGTGCCTCCTGACCCCGCTGTGGCTAATGATAGAGCTGGTTTGGTGAAAGAGGAACACCTACCCTCCATGGCCTCTCTGCCCATGCCCCAGCTCTGAGGTAGGGGGCTGGGATGGTGTGACATGCAGTCGAGCAGGAGGTTGGCAGCCATTGTGCGAGACGGCATTGTGTTTTAGCTACCCCTACTGAGCACCCCTCATTCAGGTACCAAAAAGGTCTAGGTGCTTAGCTACAGGGGCTAGTGCGTCAGCTAATTAGGATCATGCACAGGGAAGCTTCTTTATCTCAGTGTTCCTCATTCAGCGAGGGAAGAAAGGAGGAGAGAAGGGGGATGCTTGGTCTTAAACAACAGGATCTGTATCACCTAGAGAGCAATTTGCGCCAATTATGCCTTCAAGTGAAACGGAGCAATTTAACAGCTAGGGTATCAACATGGGGCTGTGGACACGTGCAAGGGGGAGTCTCCTGCTTAGGAGTTTGTGTGGTACAAATGCGTACGTAATGTACTGAGTGTGTATGTGCACGTATTTGCGTCAGTCCTGGGGCGGGCCTTGGGACACAATGGTGCAGTGCAGGTGTAGTGTCCCGCTGTCAAAATGTCTGTAAGATCTATAACCCATTCAGACACTGCAACAGTACCACTATGTCACTCTTACTCAGGGCAGCACGATGCTACGAGTTGTGCTGGAGGAGATGGTTTTTTTTTTTGTTTTTTTTATCTAATATTTTCTCCATCGGGCACCGATACGTTCCGAACTGTCATTTGACACAACAGTTAACGCTGCCTACTTCATAGCCCACACTTGTGAAAATGTGAACTTTAAAGTGAATATCAACAACATTTAATGTGTTTGTCTGGTGTGCTCTGTTAAACAGGGTCTGTTTGCGGATATAAAAGAGGAGGGACTTTATAAAGCCTCTTCTACATCCCCTGTGCTCCAGATTGCTGTATTTACCCAGTGTGTGTGAGTGTGCCTTCGTGTGCCCGTGTGTGTTCAGCAGCACTCTTTGAGTAAAGAGCCTGCATGACCTCTGAACCCTAAGTACACTCAACGCAGGAGAAATCAAACAGACGCTGAGCAAACAAGACCCTTATTTGAATAGACATACACAACCTTTCCAAGAGGCTGAATGACTTGGGCTTGTGGCAAGCTACTCGGAGTAAAAGATGAACTGGGCAGATTTCTAACTGATTTGTATGAGCTGTTAAAGGATAATTATACTGACAGACTCAGTATTTAATCTTCCTTTTTTTTTATTTTTAAAAGGTGTATTTTGAAATCAAACATTTTTACTTTGGATGCTTTAAGCTTTCAATCAGGTATGTAAACAGCGAAATGAAGAAAGCAATAGAGGACAATTCAGCTGTAATGATAAATACTTTTTAATATGTTGAAGCAATTCAATGGATCTCATTAACTATTAATACAAAATCTATCAAATATAAATGATTTTTTTTCTGCAGCTGGAGGTAATAAAAACATTTTAATAGAGTTGAAACAATTCATTCATTCATCAACTGACTGACAGAAAATTAACTGGCAACTATTTTGACAACCATTTATGTGTTGAGTAATTTTCAAGCAAAATCGCATATAAACTGGTCAGAGCTTCTCAAACGCAAGTATTTTTTTCTGTTTTTTTATAATAGGAAATTGAATACTTTTGATTTTGGGCCATTTGTGACAAAATAAAAAGGCACATGAACATGTTAACTTGGGCTCTCCTGTGATGGTATTTTTTTTTTACAATTGTGTGACATTTTACAGACAAAACCATTAATAGAGACGAGATTAATGAATAATGAAACCTAAAGTTAATTGAATTCTTACAAGTGACTCTTAAGCAGAGGGGGAAGGATCAATCCTCTTGACTTTTCTTTGATGCACATGCAGGTTACAGGGCTTATACAGTATGTGCTCCTTAAATTATGGCATTGTGTTAGTGATGTTGGTTTACCTGTATCCTGTGAACAATGCCACGTTTACTTACCTGTGCTCTGTGGATGATGTCTTATTTGTATAACTGTGTTTTGTGGACGATGTCGTGCTTGTGTGTCTGTGTTCTGTGGATGGTGTCTCATTGGTTTCCATGCATTCTGTGGATGATGTCTTGTCGTTTTACCTGTGTGTGGTTGATGACTGGGTGGGATGTTCTGGGAGGTAGAAGCGGTGGCACTTGGCTGCCTGGCGAATTTCTGGCTCCATTGTCTTGGAGACGTCATAGTAGTGCCCGAACCGGGAGGAGGATGCCAGGGCACTCTGAAAAGGTCAACAAGTAAAATTCATGGTAAAGAATATGTAAAATAAAACCATTTTAATAAAGATCATATAAATTACACATCACACCATGGCCAGCTGTTTGTATGCATTTAAACAAATGGTGTGTATTTAACTTATTTCAAATAAGAATAAAGCAATTCATAAGAAAATAACCTTTTTTTTTGTCTTTCTAATATGTTAAATGAGTGTGCCTACTCACACTATGGTAATGCAATTGCGTTGTTTATGGGTCATTCCTCAACATTCCTTCAGCAGAGAAGTTAAATAACCACTACGACCACGCTCTTAATCATTTCTTCACATAAATGTCCACTTCTGGCTGTGAAAGCAAACGTGTCAGGGACGTAGGGGAAGGCGGATGTTTTCCTGCAGCTGAAAGAGAGAGTTTTAGCTCTTCTCTCTCAGTAAAACCACGGATTCCATTGTTAGAGGGGCCCTTAATCTACTCCTAATCTGGATTAGGGCCCCCGGTGTGTCCCTCTCCTGGCGGGACGAGGGGGTCAGCAGGGCAGGGGGGTCAGGGGCTCATCTTCTCTTTGTGAGCTGGGCAACCCGCTTAGCGTTCCATCCCCGCCCTGACGGCCTCACCTTTGATCTGATGTCTTCATCGGGAGAGCGACACAGTGGGCTATGCCAGGAGAGGTGTGTGTAAGGGGAAAGTAAGCGTTGACTCTGGGGGTGAATTTGGGATGCAAATCCTCTGGTGGGGCTTACTAGTGGTTTGTAAAGACGATTTTACAGGGGAAGGGGGAGAGGTGAGGAAAGGACACAGATATAAAGAAGTTTCCAGGGAGAGAGAAAAAGGGAGAGGATCCCCAGGGACACACTGTGTGCTGTTAATCCACATAGCGATATGGATTATAGACCGACGGGGGTAGGCTGCAGAGAAGTAGAAGGGGAGGGTCACCTCTCCTCAAAGCGGAAGAAAAAGTGTAGGGCTGCCGACCCTCGCAGGGGGAAAGGCAGGGATTTGGGGGAAGACAGAGGCGCAGGTCTGGGTCATAGGGTTGAGCGAGCAGACATGTCAATGCACAGGCTGCAAAGTACTCTTGTTTCCCAGGCTAAGCAGGGGTGCAGGCGTGTGTGTATGTGTGTATATGTGAGTTGGGGACCAGTGAAAAGCCTACCTATTGCCAGCTAAGTGTGAGTAATCTGGTCCAGCTCTGAAAGGAGAGGCTGAGGCCTCATTCACTCCACAAAGGAGTTTAGAAGCTGATGGATTTAGTG
This sequence comes from Embiotoca jacksoni, assembly GCF_022577435.1. Lineage (NCBI taxonomy): Eukaryota > Metazoa > Chordata > Actinopteri > Embiotocidae > Embiotoca > Embiotoca jacksoni. The sequence continues at coordinate 12,157,526 of NW_027185414.1, read as the reverse complement.
GTCGAGACAATTGCCAAACCACTAAGACCAGAGAGCCAGTGGTGTCCATTCTCATACCATCATTAACAGAGACACAAGTTGAGCTTTTAATAAGAGCAAACAATCAAAAGGTTACCTGTATTCCACTGTATGTTGTAAAAATAGGATGCCGTCATTACGATAACAGGCAATATGAACCATCATGTAAATCAATCTGATTACCTGGACTTTAGGAAGATTCTGATAGCGCCAGGCAATCTTCATGGCATCCAGAGTGTCCTGAGGTTCACCAGACAGTCTGGGCTGTTCCATCGGTTTGTGGACAGCAACATCATCCAAGATGGGAGCCGGGAGTTCCTGTACACAAAACTGCAATGAAATTCATGCATTTTTTTTTATATATTTGGTAAATGAGATATTGATTTTAATTGCTGAGAAATGTAAGAAGGGAATAAGGGCACGACAATGAGTGTTGCGAGTCAGTACAGCAGGGGGTCTCCAACCCGTTGCTCATGAACTGCCAGTAGCCTGCAAGGCTGCCCAGGTATATTGACGGCTGACCAAGTACATTCGGCCACCCATCCAGCATTATTCATTAATTTATTTTTTAACTTAGCGACGCTATCGACGCAATCAATTAACGAGTGGACAATCTCCCCCCGGTGTCCTGCATCTGTGTCTGCTCTGCACTGTGTCAGTGCAGCAGAGGTTGCAGTGCGCACATACTGCATTGAAAACATAAAGAAATGCATACAGACAAAAGCATGCACACGTAGTTGAATTTAAGCTGTTGTGATACAAAATGTGTGTGTTGAGTATCAATTTGTTATTTTTCACATAAGAGAAGCTTACTTTGGTTTGAGTAGAGCTCAGCTATGTCAATAAATGTTACTAATGGTTGGAGACCCCTGCAGTACAGACTTTTCCTTTATTTACAGTAGTTGCACATGCCATCAGTTTTCCAAAAGTCTAGTAAAATAACAAAAAACTGGGTTTTGTTCATTGTGGTGAAGCAATAAAGAAAAACCTGAAACCAAAGATTTGGGGAGAATCCTGATTACTTGGTCATCTATAAACTGAACTGTGTTTTTTTTTTACAAGAGTGCATGCGCATGACAAAGACTCCAGACAGGAGACTTATTGTTGTAGCAGCAGGGCAGAGGATGAAGGATCCTGGTAATGATGTGAATTGTATAAAAAAACAACATTTGATTCTAAGTCAGACTCAAACAGAAACTAAGATCTACGTATATCATTTCTACAGATGAACAATATACTATTTGTAAAATTCAGACTCGTGCATACATTAAGGAAAAAGCCTTTCACACTGTTTTTCCACTACCAAGAGTTTCCATAAATTTCTATCAAAAAACACAAGACAAAAATCTTGCTAGCCTTGGTTAAAAAAAAACATGGTAGAAATGGGTCGGAAATCTGCTCATTCAGCTGACACGAAAAAAAATATGGATTTTAAGTGAGCAAGATATTGCAGAGCATGTGACTACGTCCAATTTCCTCCTTTAACTGGAATTCTTTGTGCATGTTATTGTAATGCATTAAGTCCAACCTCTGCATCTGAAGATTAGCATACTGCAAATGTAGCTGTGAAAACACTAAATGATGTGATATATCCCCCTTGGGAGTCCCCCTCTCTTAATAAGTCTTTGATATGTAAAGAGAGGGTGAGGCTATGACCCCTCCCACTATCAATCAGTGGGAGAGAGGCCCTCCTCCTGTATGCTGGGTGGCAGTCAGCTTCTGGGGCTACGGTCCTCTTCACAAAGTGATACGTCGGGAAACGTTTCAACAATGCTACAACCATGCCACCCTCGACCTCTCAGATACCCCCGTTGACCCTGACACATGATAAGGAAAGCTGTGTGCCTGCACTGTACAGCGGCAGCTGTTTATATTGTGACAAAAGTAGTTTTCTACATCTTCTCATGACTAAATGATCAACAAAAGTTTTTCAAAGATGTTTTTATGACCGTGTAGCAGTTCTACAAGACGATGTTGAAGTTGATATATTGAGGCCATCTTAGATTCTTTGTGAAATGTATGTCAAGACTTGTGGCTTTGAAAAGGAAAATCTTTGCGGTAGCATGAATTTCTATCCTAAGATTTTACGGAAGATGTGGCATCTCCTCTCATACCTGTAAGATGTCATCAGGGTTATCTTGAGCTGCCGCCAGAAAAAGTTCATGTCGACACACCACTCCTTCTGCCAGGAAGTACTTTAAGATCATGCGTGAGTAGCTATCATATCGGTCCTCCTCTAGAGCAAACAAAGACAACAACAATCAGAATTTCAGTGTTTTATGCCACACACTGGCTGCAAAATCGAAGAAAAGGGTTTAGTGATAAAACAGTTACTTTTTGATGGAAAAATGATCAACCTTAACTCTACCAATGGGTGTTGTTGCCCTTTTCACCATTCATTCAGACACCACAGATGCAGCAGTTCATGACCACATCACAGTTGCTGAATGTAATTGACGTAAGGACCACAATCCAGCTACCTTTTGTAGGGAACAGATAAAGTGGCAATCGACATGGCACAGAAACGTAGGTGTTACTGTGGGGTCTGACTTTTAAAGCGAAGATGACATATTCAGCTCTCTTGTTAGGGTCCTGACAGTATTCCTGTCCACTTTCACCTATCATATCCCCAACCAGCAGCCGAGGTGAGAGGGGGACACCTGCCTTAAGCATTCACCTGACCCCTCCCATTGAACAGAAAGGTACCTCAGCTGGCAGGTCAGCTGACAAGAGAAGGCAGGAGTAGGATAAGACAGTATCTGTTCTCAAAATGCTTTCTGACATCTGGTTCACTTGAATCTGTCTGTTTTTTTTGTGTGCATTATGATGGAAATGGCATCCTTTCACTCCTATGTTTAGGGCATTCACATCAGGTGTTTTTATTATTGTAAAAAGTAAGTTATAATCAGAGAATAAATCTCAGCTGGGAGGGATGACACAGCCTCATCTAGAGGAGCATCTCTGACTGACAAGCAATTGTAAACACCAAACATACTTTCCCTAAGGTAGCCTTTCTTACTGCACACAAAGCAGCCACCCGGTCATTCCACACCCCAAACCCACAAAAAAAAAAAAAGCCTGCATCATCACCATGAAACCCAACCGAGCAGGGCACATAACTCTGCCCAGCATGCTGCTGCTGCTTCCTGTCACAATCAACCATTTTGTAAAGATTTCATAGGCCTCTCTTCACAATGACAAACAGTGGGCACAAGGACAAAGGCAGCAGTGACAGTTTAAGGTAATGGGCATACAGCTGACAGCTTGGGAATGACATCCTGACATGTCATCCTCGAACATCCGGAGAATTCCCCCCTCCCACGTTCCCGGTCTACGTCCTCACCTACAGACTTAGGATGGCCCAGGAAATTCCATGGCTCTTCAATTTGTTGTCGGTGGGGCTCCCTGTTCTCTTATTGATGGGTTTCTAGGTCAGCGGGCCTTTGTGGCTTTCAGCAGGCCCCACAAAGACTCCCAGATGGGCCCTCTCAAGATGGGGCCTATTGTGGTTGTGTTTCTATGGGAGCCTTACAAATGGAACCTCCAGGAGTCATTAGGCTGTTGAGGCGGGGGGTATGAGGAGGGGGCGGGAGGTGGCGTGGTATAGGACCAACAGGGGGTGGGGGACGGTCATATCTTTGAGGTAGATCAGTCACTCTGGACAGTCAGGGGATGATTTTTTTCTACTTAGTTTTTTTTTTGTGCTTATTCTGAAGAAGATTTCATAAAGGGGGCAATGCCGCTGCTTCATATGCCTTCAAACAAGGGAGTGGGAGTGCGAGAGTCCTGAATCATATCTGCTAAAGCTGCAGGGGGAGGAGACAAAATATCTAGGTCAGAATGTTTTCCCCTTGCATGTCTTTGGTCTATGAAGTATTACTAGTTCTACTGAGCAGAAATAAAAGCAGGACAAATTGAAGAATACAGATTTGATAAAAAAGAGAAAGAAACACACCTGAAATCTGAACCAACAGTATTTGTCAACCGACTGTGTATGTCTCAAACTGTATTTCCACTGTGTCTCCACTTCACCAGGCTGTGTTTGAGCAGTTTCTTAGTGTCAGGCACATGATGTTGTCATTTTGGAGACTGTTCACCTTGACACATTAAAAACTGCTGTCATTTCTGAACAGATGTCTTGTCTTTTGACCGATATATCAACCGGGCTCAACTCTGTTAAGTGACTAAAGTTGCTTTGGGAAATTCCATATGGAAGTGTGGATGTCAATACACTGAAGTTTTTCTTTGCTTTTATCACAAGAGCCTTCCATTGTATTTTCTATCACAAAGTTGCATGGGGTAATTTAGAAATTGCTCTATTAGTTTTATTTTTTTTCTATAGTTATTTATACTTACCACATAGACAGTAAACGTAACTGTTTCTATGCAGTAATGACATTTAGAACAATAAAGTTTATTGATAAATTGTAAAATATCCTGCCTCCGTTTCATATCTTTGTAGCAAGTGTTTGGTAACTGCATTTTAGTCGATATATCAATATTAGACTGGCTCTGGTTTGTATGCTGCCCTGCTGCAAAATGTATTTTCTCTTATTGCACAACATCAATCTGAACTGGACCTATAACTGTACACATCATCACTGTCAACGTCACCAATAATACTGCAATTACCTTTAATTATTCTTCAAAGTGCACCTCAAAGCTGTTAAATATTATCATGTAAAAGAATAAGGTCAAAAGTAATTATTGTAGGTAAATTAAGAGGAAAAAAAGACAATTTACTTGAACTAAAGGAATGAGACCATAAATGGTCAACATAATAAGAGCGGGGAAGCTTTGTTCCTCCTCTTACAAAAACACAAGAGATGAGAGATCTTCAGACAGCAGCCATACTGGACTGATCCCCCTCTGGATGACAAATCGGGATGGACAGCTCAAGACACTTCAAAGGCAGACAACGACCAGTCTGATAATTTTATGTCTGTGTCTCACAAACAGGCCATCACAGCTAAAGGGGCAGACTGTAGGAGACGACTGCCTGAAACAAACACAAACAAACACACACTGAAAACTCCCCCCATTCCACCCACAGAACAAAACAGACACACAGACAGCACAGTGTGTGCACACACACACCACTCTTTCAGAGACAAACACAAGAGACTGCACACACACGCATTTCACCTTTACTGTGTCTCTCATTACCAGATGAAATCAACCGTAGATTGATTCACAAAATGGAAGGGAAGAACGCATTAGTGTGTAATCACTGACTCCTGCATCGATTGGGGGGATGAATTAAAGGGCAAAGCAATATCATCAGTTGGTATAGGCCTGGGCTACACACAAATTACAGCTTCAAGGGGAAACATGACTACCTTAACCTTACTGTCCACCAGTGCATACAGCCTAGCCTATGATGAATGATAATAACAATAATAATAATACAGTGGAAGACACTTATGTCCCTAGAAAACCCGCTTACTTTGAATGTAATTCTGAAAACTTCTGTAACACATCTGCAGATAAGCATATTAATTTAGGATCACAGTGAAAGTGTGAACACCTGGGATTCTAACTAGAGGCCTTCAGGTCATTGGTCTATTTGCTATTCAGATAGATGGTGACATACTAACCACAAAGAGCCTGAGAGCACACTGAGAGCTGTAGTTTGCTGAATGCATTAGATGTCTGGTTGTTCATGAATATATAAATATAGCGTAACACCTTACTTTAAGATCTCTACCTCTTGAAGCCTCTTCATTTAGAGAGCTGCAAAGAATTTATAAAAAACAGAAGGCTATAATGAAGCACCATATATGCCCGTCCTTTTCCTAAAGTAATTATCCATACTGGTAGGTAGGTACTGACATCAACTAAGACAACTTCTGCTGAACAATGGTTCACCGTTCTATGGCTCTAGCCAGAGCAAATAACAGGCATCAAAACACCACTGCTTTAACTGTGACAAACACATTGAACTTGTTAAAGAAACCGAAAGATAAAAGTGTAGTGTCCAGAAAGAGTCCAGTGCTGTTGTGAACTTTGCCCATTGCATGTGTAAAGGAGCTAATGAAAAATGTACTCTGACAGCTTTTCAAATAAACATGATGTTTTACATACATTTTTTCAAATGCTTGTCTCCAAAGCTCACTGGAGGAAAACACAGAAAGGCACCACCTGTAACACCCATTATGGGTAACTGCATAGGGACCTACATGCAGGGTAACTTGCCGACTGATCCAGCCACACTACATATTTATCTGCACCCTATTTATAAATGGTAGTTTACACGTGTGAGGCTGACTTTCACCTTAGTTATACTATATTCAGTGGAAACTCAAAAAGCTGAACGCAGTGGTGGGTTACAGTATCTAGTGGACTATTAAGAGAAAGATTTATCACTTGGAAAGTTGCAAGAATTTGTTTACTACTAGTTCTCCTTCATGAACACAAGCTAAATGGAAAGCTATCCACTGCCTTACAGGATAACAAAGTTTCTCCGGATGTATTTTAGTTGCGCCATTCAGGGGCTTACTGTCCATGTTTATTTTCACACTCTATGACAATCATTTGAAATAATTCATATTTACTTGAAACACTGTAGGAGGCTCTCAGCTTTAAACAAAGCCAGGGTAGATGCAGCAAGTGGAAAGTTATGCACATACAGAGCAGGTTAAAAAACAAACATGATTATCCTGCAGAATTGACTCCACCCTGTCAGTGGGAAATACATCACATGTAAGAAATTATGACAGTACTTCATTGGGAACCTGAAACCAAACCAATATTTGATATGAATAATTGAAGACACGGACTCACCTACGAGAAGCACAGTTCCCACTGCTAACCCACCACCTGTTTGTGAAGACAAAAACAATGAGTCACATATCGGTTACATAATTTTTTTTACATATTACTGCATATATGTTTTCTCTAAATCACCGTGAACTACTTGAATCATCCCTTTGGCCAAACGCTGCTTCCTTCATTGTCCTTTTATAAGAAAACCTTTTTGACTTGTCACATAGTGTCCCACTAACCCATGACTGTGTGACAGCAATAGCAGGACCCTGAAATTTAAGCAGCTAAATGGAATTCTGCTAATTTTAATTCATTTTTTCACACTTTTCCTGTTGTGACGTGTCATCAGGGAAAACCGCCAATAATAGAAGTATCTCTCTGAAAAGACATCTCACTACTAAAGTTCCAGTAATCCTGTTGGAAAACTGAAGACCACTGGTAAGGTAAGAAATCATTCCTTGCTGACTGACTGCATTTTCCCTTTTCATTTAACCCAGAGTGCCATGTGATCTGCCTGACATTGCTCCTTCCTTATGCTGCTGCAGCAAAGTACGGTTAATGGCTGATAATCTGAGACAACTGTTACAGGTTTAGGCTGAAAGAACAAGAAATGCAATGTCTGAGCTATTGCCACACCATTAAATTTATTAAAAACCAAATTACTAAGGTGGATTCCTGTTGCACATGAAAGTAGCACAGAGCAGGGAGAAGCTATAACTTTTATCAGTAACTACTCCAAGTTACGTTGCTTCATTAACCATCAGCACTTGAGTTCCACACATTTTTGTGAACAGTGGTCCAGGTGCTTTTATAATGTATAGCGTTTCCCCTTGAGAAATTAATTGCAGTGACAATATGAATTAAAACTGCAAGCAGTGATGTATGGGCGCCGCCTCCCCGACGTGCAGCGCGCGAGGGACCGCGTATCCCCGCTTAAAGTTGCTATTTTTGACTCGTTTCCTGTCTCCAGCAGGGGGCGCTGGCGAGCCGTTTGGCCACGCCCACTCGCAAAACACATCAGATGTATCGTCTCACCACACCGGAAGTATGTCACACGTTTCGTGAGGTTTCAAGCATCCTTTGACCTTAAACATCAACTTCCTGTGTCACGGCGAGACATCAAACTTTACCGCATCGTCACGGCGACACCCATCGACAAAGTCCAACGAATGTCTCAATATATCATCAACTACATGTTCAGGTTATTGTAACCCGACTTTACGTTCATGGGATCAACCAGCTCGACGTAGAATGTGAAAGTATGAAAAGTGTCATTTCCGGTGTCCACCAGGGGGCGCTATGACTATGAGCGAATATGACCCCACAGGTGTCTTCAGGGCGGAGCTGTTATCATACCTGTGATGTTTGGAGAAGGTCGGTCCATGTACATAAGATTTAAAGCAACTCGTAGTTTCATGGCGAGACGCTCAAAATGGCCGCCTCTCACGGGCACACACATCGACGAAAACGAATTATTTATACAACTTTTAATCCCAAACATGTTTTCTATCCATAGAAACTAAATTCAAGTCGGTCGGACAAAATCCCTAAGAGGAGTTCGACAAAGTACAACGTGTAAGAAAATGGTGGACTTCCTGTCGAGTTGACGTAATGGTGCAAAGTAACTTTTTTGTGCGTCCAGGTGTGATACACGTGTTCACCGGATTTCACGAATTTAGGTAAATGTGTCCGCCGGGGGCATCTCTGTAGGGGGCGCTCTCGAGCCGTTTGGCCACGCCCACTCGTGACTCCACTAGAATACGAAATGTTTCACCGGGAGACAAATGTTTATCCACGTTCATGAGTTTATGAATATGATAAAGCCTCAAAAAAAAAAAAGGCAAATCACTTTACATTAGAAGAAGAACGTCTAACGACCAACGACGGACATCTTTACGACATACAACTCGGTACTCGGTGCTCAGTGCTCGGTCGGTACTCGGTGCTCGGTCGGTACTCGGTGCTCGGTACTCGGTGCTCGGGCCGTGATTAGTTCCGCTGCAGTATCGTCCAGGTACCAAACCAATGTTACATTGAAACACACTGTTAGCCTGTGCAGCTAGCGCCCCGCTACATCTCAACGTAGACTGACCGAGCAGATAGTCGAGCGACGTGACACCGGTCGAAACCAGGAGCTGTCCATTTTGAACCGAAGGTCTGGTGCCGGGGATGGAGATCAACTTGCTCCTTGTTTTCTTCTGAAAACTTGTTCTGTTGAACGGTAACCGCTCGACCGTTGGTTTCCCCACACCGTCCACGGAAGCTGCCATGCTGCTACTGACGTGCTGAATGTTTTGGTGCGTGTTGTCCAATCACAGAGGAGCGTGGCGGCGCTCAACCAATGAGGGCAGCGGTTGTTACGACGCCGCGTCTGGACGCTCTCAACCGGAAGTTCCGTTTGTTATGGTGAGTGTTTGGTCAACGCTTTGAATCACACGTTGGTAAGTGACTAAAAGCTCCGCCGATGATTGTAAGTTAGCAGCTATCGTTTGGTTTGTGTTTATGCTTTCTACAAAAAAAACGGGATCTTATATGTTCTTGGCAATAACCAGAAGTTATTTATTGCCTAACAATCTCATTTGTCTGCTATAGCTTTGTGACCTTGTTCGTTCATTACATTATTATTACATCACATTTCATATCGCTGACGCTTTTTATCCGAAGCGACTTACAATCAGTGCATTTACAACCATGAGGGTACAAAACCCAGAACAACAGGAACCATTCATAGCATAAGATCAGAGAATCAGTTTAAGCCCCTTCACCATTACTCTCGTTTTCAGCTCATCTGTAGGCTACATTAAGTAGCTACTGTGCTGCATTGTTTTTTTTCTATTCTATTCTATTCTATTCTATTCTATTCTATTCTATTCTATTCTGCCTGGATTGTCTGTGTTGTTGAAAGCTGACAGGGTTTGGGATAAGCAGCAAAAGATCTGAACATGTGTTCTCACCTGCATGTAAAGCAGCTGCTGGAAAGTGGACTATTTTAGATATTTGTTTTTATTAATCAGTATGTGCAAATATTCAATTTAACTAGAAATAAAATAGAAAATTATTAAAGTAGAACACATGACATTGTACGTTTCAAATTATTTTTTTTTAAACAGTAATGTGCCAGTGTGTTAATACCAAATTTCCAGAGTGTATCTTTACATAAAGATTCAAAATTCAACATGGGAGATTCAAGTAGTAAAGAAATGTACTGTATGAGAACATATCACAATAGCTGCATTGGTGAGGCTATTTATCCTCCTATTGTATCCCAATCCATTCCTCATCAAGACATGGCCCTTGTAATGATCTGTCTACTAATTTACATCCAGTCTTATGTAACTTAATGTAATAAGTGTACCATGGTTGCTTTCCTTCAAGTGCATCATAGTAACACAGAGCAGCCTCGTGTGCCTGTTCACGTCTAGCAGCTCAATGGGAAGTGCTGTGTGTATTTGTGATCATGTTCACTCCACCCATTGAAGCTGAAGGTAAATATGTCAATGGACTCCAATATTCTCTCTGTAAAATTTCCTTTTATTAGTGTTTAACATAACAACATGGCACTTGACATCTAATCAATATGAGCTGATTTTATAACACTAAATCAACACTATTCAATAATTAGGATCATTGTCACTGTCTTACTGTATTCTGTAGCCTCCAACAAAAACTCATACATGTAAGTGACGTTCTGCACTCACAGTATGATGTGGAATGTAATACAGTACTCTGTACATGAATAAATGGTACAAGTAATAATAAAAATGATGGATCAATTACATTAAGCTGCTTTGGTTTCAGGGTTATGGGCTTGTTCACAGTCACACTGTCATGAGAGTTGAATAGGATGGAGCCATTATTGTCATTATTAGGAACACCTTTGCTTTCTCTCCAATAGGAATTAAAAATGTGAACAAGCTCTACTGACAACGAAACTGTTTTTATATATTTTGACAACTCCTAATGTTGTTCAATTGTGTGAACCGCTGGTAGGAGAAAGCCCAGCTTAATATAAATATAATGCCTACTATTAATACTGGCTGACTGATGAGTGATCAGGGTTATCCTTAAGACAGCTGTAGAAAGCGTTGTGTGGCAGAGAGGGGCCAGAGGCAGCACAAGATCGCAGGATGCTGTGATGCTCCAGAGGAAGCAATCACCCAACTGCTCACTTTACAAATGCTCTCAGCAGAGACAGTCCTGCTGTTTTGACAGCACTGTTGAGATTTATATGTGCTGACAGGAGACCAAGGGAATATATCATGACTGACAACACTGGGCATTGTGGAAAGCCTATATGAGACAAATAAGATGCACTGACTGACCTGCATCTCAGAAGGAGGAGAGGTTGCTTCAGCAGTGCAACGTGCAGGATGTATGAACACGTAGCTTTCTCCACATCTTCTTTGCATTGCTTGTCACCTAATTACATATCCCATTGAATCCCAGTTTAACCTTTGGGCTCTAAAGCACTATTCAGTGTGTGTGGTAGTGTACACAGATCAGCATAATTGTATAAAAATAACAGAAATGTCCCGCTTTTCGAAGCGTCATGTTTTCTGCTGTGTTTTTGTCAGCTCTGTCAGCCTCTGTATCTGATTGAGCCATATAATGGCAGCAGTCATAACATGTCAGGCCTTTCCTGGTGAGACTTTTTGTTTTCTTCAGTCTAATTCTGCCATCTGTGTGCAACTGCGAGAAGTCGTCCCCATCTTGTGTCCGGAGGATGCAAGATTATCATCAACATGCACCGTATTTGTTTTGTTTAACATTGAAAGGAAAGTAATATTCTGAGGGCACGAGTACAATAAAGCGTAGGACAGGTTTTGTACACAGCTAATTTTGTCTAAGGATTTGACTTTTTCCATTTATTCAACATTGCATATTTTGAGTAGCTTTATTTTGGTTTCCTGACACTTTTTTTTTTTTTTGCAGATGTTGCATTAAAATACAGTGAGCCATATTTAGCTTGACCTATAGTATGGAGGCATGATTTTAAAAAAATATGTTCCAGTAGAGTTAAAGGAAATCCCATTCTTAAAAATTTTTAGGTTTGCTTTTCAGTTGAGGTGTCTGTCATTGGCTAGTGTTAAGATATATGAGGCTGTGTCGTAAGTCAGGCAGTGCATAACCCAAACTCCTTTGTGAATCTGATTTAACACTAGATAAGATCTCTCAAGTCTTTCCGCACCAGGCCAGCACCACGCAATCACTTGTGGTCAATACAATAAGGCTTAATGTCTGATTTTCCATTCGACGTAATTGGCTGGGGACTCTGTCAACCTACACTTCCTTTCAATTCTTAGCAGTTGTATTCATATCACTTGGCTATTATTTACTCTGGCTGACCCATTGATTGTAGGTTTAAACCCTCAGCTCCTCAAATAGTAACCACGCTCAGCTGTTTCACGGCTGTGTTGCCGTTAGCAACAATGAAAAGAGCAATATGGAGATCAGTCCCTTCAATTAAGCATCTGATAGAAGGCAAGACCTATAGGAGAGACGGGGGTGAGACATAGTACTCTGTGACTGGGACTTTTACATCTGTCACTCCCCATTCAGCCAGGTGTCTGTGTTTAAATCAGCAGGATTATCTCTGATCGCACTGATAGTTGAAACAGACCCCCCTTGTCGCCAAACCTCCTCCTTTTTATAGCTCACATTAAGATCAAATCAAGCTCGGCGCAACAGGACTAATGCCCCACCCTCCCCTGCCTTCTGCTGCCCAGAGGAAGACATCAGAGGTGGGATTCGTCCCCTCTCTGGTCTGCCTGCTTCTCCAGACTCCCTTCCATCTGGGATCCTGAGGGAGAAGAAGAATATCTGACAAGGGGCTCATAAGCCTCTTAGCCCCCCTGTTGCCCAGTTCTCTCTCAGCCCATGTTTTCGTAATTTAGTTGTGTAAGAAGTCCACTGCAAGGCCCTTGTGTGCTGTTTGGATTGAAATTCTCTTTGTGGTTCTAATAGACTGGCCATGTATATCAATTAACACTACTCAGCCATGACAGGGTCAAATCTCTTGAGACCTCCACCGGTAATTCCTTTCTGGATATTTCCTTGTGGCTTCAATATTGTGATTTTAATTAGGTATCAGTTTTGATACACTGTTGTTGTTTTTAGGTTTCTGTCATTGTTGTTTACTATTCCTACATTAGCTGAGTTTCAGTTGAAATTCATTATATTACATTCATGAGCTAAACTCAATGGAAGTTGTTGCACAGGAACAATCCGTAAAAATTTAATGATGCACCTTATTATCCTCATTTGAAGCGTTTTTTCCCCTAGCATATGAATTATGATGAAAATATTTTTATTGAATTAATGACGTTTGCAATTGTTGTCTTTAAATCACTACCTTGAAGAATTGGCATCTGTGTTGATGCATTGGCCATCTTAATTTCCTTAAATGTTGCCACGGTCATAGTCTCAATCCTGAAGAAGTTGTACTGCTATGAAAGAACAACTTTCCAAATGCTGAACAGTTTTTGATTGACGTGTCTGCAATAGCAATGGTCATTAAGCCTCTATATTTTTGTCAGTGGAGATAATAGAAATACCTTCTTCACATTTTATTTTTGCAGTGTCTCAAATTGTTCATTCTAAAAGCTTTTGACAGCTGAGTGGCTAGGTATAATAGGTATTCCTGCTACTGTAGCACTTTATACCCATATTTGGTAATGTAAAAAAATATGTATTCCCCCCATTCATCTGCTTGCGATGGCTCTGCCCTGAATGAACGGGGCTCCCTCAGTAAGAGGATCACAGAGCTAAACACACAATGAGATGTTTCCATCAGCTGCTATTCATTTGGGATCCCCCTCTTTTCCACACTGTGCTCTGTGACAACAGGAGGCCAGTGGCCACAGATGGTTCTGCAGGGAGGGTTGCTTTGACTTTTTTTTTGTTTTCCCATGGACATGTTTGATGTGTAATCCTGGATTAACAGAGAGACTTTGTGTTAATTTACAGCTGTAATACAGCATTCAATTAATGTTGGTACCCCCCAACACACACACACACACACACACACACACACACACACACACACACACACACACACACACACACACACACACACACACACACACACATGCACTGGGTATTAAGAGACAGTGTGGGCTGCCTAACTCTTTGCCCGGGGGGAATTATAGGTAATAGAGATCTAATCAGAGGTCTCTGTGGATGTCCACCTCATTCTGAGTCCCAAAGGAGTCACTGCAGCTCACATATATACTCTCTAAGAAACCCATAGGTAATGCCATTGTCTGTGCACATTCACACACCATCAAACCACATGCACACACACACACACACACACACACTATCAATGACAGAGGGTGCCTCAGAAAACCAGGCGGCTGCATATGGACTCTCTTGATATCAGTCACTGGCCGTGTGATCTTGTTATGCAAAGTCCCTTAATCCCTACCTATGATGAATGCATGCTGGATTGGAGGGAGGGGGTGGCGATGGAACAGAGATATGAGGGCAGCTGTACGGGAGGCTGTCCACTGTGCTTTGCGAATGAGTGCTAACAAAGATTCCTGATCCCTATTCTAGCAGAAGGAAGAGCACATGTGAGATCATCTCTGAGAGTGTATTACAGTACTGCGATGTGAGATGCTGCTAGAGCAAGCTGAGAGCAAGACAAATAGAGATGAACATGTTGCCTTAGTGCAGACCTGAGATTCACATTAACCTTTAGGCCACTTGCTTCCCAACAGAGGAATTAAAGGGCCAGAGGTGTGATTGTACCAGCTGGGGGAGGCCTGAGTTTATCGTTCCTGTGGAACAGCACAAGAGACCGGAGCAGGCTGCCACTGGAAAGGGGCACTTCATTCGGGCTATGTGCCGAGCGTATATATGTCCCCCTTCACCTGCTCAAGCTCTGTCATTCACAGTGGCGGTGAAAAGCAGAGGGTTGCCAGGGGAGATGAGGGAACAGAGAGAAGAAGCAAAGTAGCAGCACACAGGGAGGTGAAAGGATGGAGTTGGTCTTTTCTGGATCAGGAAGGATGGCGAATGGGCCAAAGAGACAAACCATGCTAGGGATGAAAGAATAGATAGAGGATTTAATAGGTGAAGTATAGTTGGAGTGAATGAGAGAGCATTGTGTGCATGTATGTGTCTGTGGCTAGAGAAGACTGGAGGGGGGTAATGGGATTAGGGGTAACACCTTTGGCAGGGCTGGGAGAGCCACCTGACACCCGGTCTGTCGGGAACCTGGGGAGAAAGGGGGTGGAGGTGGCGGGGCAAGGGAGAAATTGGGGGTCTAATCCTTGTCCATCTTTGGGAAGTCATTCCCAGAGCTCTGAGGATTTGGGGCTTTGGTTTCCGCTCTGCTTGCTTTGGTTAATAATACCCTGGGAGGGAGAGAAGACATGGAGAGAGAAAGAGGGAAAGAGACAGAAGGAGATGGAGAAAAAGATTTCTTTACCCTGTGGTGGACTGGCAGGACAGCAGCTTGGGCTAAAAGAAAATGTTTGAAGTGCAGACTAATATCTAAGCCAAGCGGTATCTATTGTTCTTTTATTTGTGTTTATGCAGGTGTGTGTGTGTGTGTGTGTGTGTGTGTGTGTGTGTGTGTGTGTGTGTGTGTGTGTGTGTGTGTGTGTGTGTGTGTGTGTGTGTGTTTTGTGCCCGTGCGTGCCTACGTATGCACTCTGCATGACAGTGTGTAAATACTGGCTTACCTTCCTCCGTCCATCCCACCGGTTGCAGCTTGAGTAAAAGTCAATAACCTGAGTGTGGCGGGGATGTTTGCTTAGAAGACACATGGATCGTCCTCGGGTGTGTTTGTGTGACCATGTTCGCAGGGCCGTTTTATGGGTGCTCGGGGTGTCTTTGTGTTTCTATGGTGCTGACAGAAGTTGATAACTGCTCTAATGATTGTGGTGGTAGCAGAGGCAGCACAGTGTCAGGGACGAGCTGCAGACAGTGCAGAGCTGCTCGGCTGGATGTGTCACAGCTTCTGTGTTTGTCCGTCACCTGAGTACAAGGTGTTGATTGGTCCATCCTACAAGGGATCAAAGTTCAGGGCAGTTTTCTGGTGTGAACTGGTTGCTCAGCCGCTGAGAATGAAACACCAGAGAATGTGCCGTCTTAGCAGTAGGCCAACTGTGACAACCTTGTCCACACCTTTAAAAATTTAACCCCAAACAGCTTTTGTTTTTAGTTGTAAGGGATATAAGCCTACCATACAGGGCTCAGACATACATATGACGACACTGTACCATAACCTCTGTTTGTTTTGTTCTGTAGGTGATGTTCCGCCACGTGCTGGGGAAGACTTTGGGTTTTGTGGGCTACACAATTCAATATGGCTGCATCACACATTGTGCCTTTGAATACATTGGAGAATTTGTGGTGGTTTGTATTGCTGGAATAACTACTGGCCTTTTTCTGTTTTTGTTTTTTTTCTCAAATTGTAATAATTCATATATGCACAAGAAATAATGTTTTTTGTTGTTGTTTTAATTCAGTGCTGTGGTCCATCCATGGAGCCCACCATCGTCAACAATGATGTTGTCTTCTCTGAACGGATTAGTCGTCATCTTTGCAAAATACAAAAGTGTGTTGCAGTCAGTGGATTCATATGCAGTGTTGAGATTCATTTCAAGATTAGTGACCTTTTTGCTGTTGTTGTTTCTCAAAAAAGGAAAGAAAATGACAACACTATTCTATTAATTCCCCTCATCAATTAGGAGATATTTTGCATTTTTTGTGAATTAATGGAGTCTGATTTGTTATTGAGTGATTGTGTACATGCTGTCTTTTCAGGGGTGATGTAATAATTGCCAGGAGTTCATTTGACCCAAATATGAACATTTGTAAAAGGGTAATTGGATTGGAGGGTGACAAGGTCTGCACAAGTTCCCCATCAAATCTGTTCAAGACCCACACATATGTGAGTATGTTTACATCCCACAAGCCCACATTTACTGAAGGTGTCATGCTTTTCAGCTGCTTTTCGTATACATCCTCTGATTACTTACTTTACCAAGGAAGATTTTCTGGCAGCAAATTTGCTGTTTTGCTTCAAACAACCGAAACTCAGTGCGTCTCTTTGGAAGAAGAAGAAAAAAAAAAAAAAGGTTAAAAAGATACAGTGAAATAGAGATCGAATGGACAAGGTGTTTACAACAAAACACTTGATAGTTTGGTTCACCCTAAAATGACAAACAGAATCTCTATGCATAATGCAAAACTGTCTCTCACTATTTCTTCATGTGGGTACCACAGACTATAGACTCATAGTTGTTTACATTTTAGACCGCACACATCCATTTTGTGTCATTGGTCAAAATATCAGCTTTTGACAACACCTATATTTCCTCAGAACAGTGATAAAACCAGAGAGTGAACAGGGGTTCTGCTGCTGAAACTACTGTCATTGCTTTTCTATTACTACTCTCCCCAACACCCACAGCTCAGGCCTGCAATCTCTCTGAAGCCTGTTAGAGTTAGTGCCAGCCGAATGGACAGACTGATGGGTGGGAGGAGGTGTGTGTGTGTGTGTGTGTGTGTGTGTGTGTGTGTGTGTGTGTGTGTGTGTGTGTGTGTGTGTGTGTGTGTGTGTGCGCGCGCGCGCGCGGGCGCATGTGTGCATATGTCCACAAACCAAAGGTTGTGTTTATGTTGCATGTTTTTTGAATGTCTTGTGTATTTTATAGACTATGGGCAAGGTGTTGAATGGGTTCAGCAAAACATAGCACAAAGCCAAGCCTCTAAGTGCCATTCATCAAATGAAAAACAAAATAAATAGGTTTCCTCTTTCAGCTTCACCTCCACATACAGAGGACTGAACTTATAAGAGGTGGCATCACTGTGTTGTGATTTGTGGCCCCAGAATGTGGTGGCACACGTCTCAGTTTGAGTAATGTTTAAACTTGCCACTAGGTGGAGGACAGAGGGTGAAACTGGTGTGGATTTTCTCTCCTGTCATATTCTAGTCCCATAAAAATACTCCTGTCCCACCCCAGTCCCATGATAGTAAAAATAAATATCTGTCCTGTCCCATTCCAATCCTAGTAGAATGATTCTTGTCCTATCCCGTTCCCACGTTGTGTTTTTTAGGGGTCGTAGTACTTCAGCATTGATTGTGATTTTATGTTCTCATCATCCTTTTCTGAGATCATGTTGTGTTGCACTGCACAGTTTTTTATCCACACCATTTGGCCAGCAAGTTGGCAGTTCCAAGATCACTGGTTCATATGGAATTTGGGATATATTAAACAGAAACTTCTATGTCTTTCCCAAATCAGATTCCAACTCAGTTGTAGGCATTCAATTTTAGTGGCTGCATCACGGGTCATCAATCTACACACATCATGCACTGGTCAGGTGGCTACAATCAACCACCAGAGCTAAACAAAAAGACAACAAAATGACTAGCATTATGTTCAAAATAAAGACAATGATGTTTATTTATACAAGAGCTGCATATTTATGTATAAAATCTTAAGTCATTCCCATCCCACCTGCTCCCATTGTCTTCTCCTGATTCCCGTCCCACTCATGTGATGAATAGTGAAATCGACTCCCATCCCACAGGAATCACGTAACCCACTGGTGTCCTGAAAAAAATCTCAACCTCTCGTGGAGAACTATTATTTTTAGGTTTAGGTCAAATATAAGATGATACCTATTGTCTTCCAATGACTTGTCTCCTTCAAATTTATTCACTTATTGTTCATCTGTTGGGTACTTTAGCCAGTGTAGTATGAGTGTAGTAGGTTTCAGGTCACTGAAACAAGTCTGAAGCATAACTGTTGTGAGTTTGGTGCATGACATTGTCCATTAGTTCATCTAGTTACAGACTGATTCACTTCAATGTTCCATTTCAGGATCACGAGGGTTTTGTAATATACACTATAAGGCATCCACAAGTCAGGGTTTCCGAGACTGCATGTGCGGCCAGATTTTACAACGCTGCCTTTATTGAACAGGAATATTATTTATATATATATATATATATATATTATTATTATTATTTTTATTTTTTTTCCCATTTTGAAACATAGCTTTTATTTAAAAAGGACATGCAGTGTCGCTGTGAGAGTCATAATAAAATGTAATAATGGATTATCACTTCTCAATGGCAACATGTCTCAAATCAACTTTAAGGTTTAAAACAAATTATAATTAGTCCACACACATATGATAGTAGCCATGGTGTGATGCATAATAATTTAAGGTTTTATTCTTTTCTCACACAGCCCCATGTATGTGTTGCTATGTTATTTTTTTTATTTTTTTAACTCCCAGGAGCAAAATTACTGGCTTTGTGTGACAGCGTTTGGGGTAACTGCGAAAATACCTGCTGTTCACTAAATGTTTGGGCTCCCTCAGGGAGTTTTTTTTTCCCCCCACGGGATATATGTGTTTGTGTGTGATTATTATGATGGTGTGAGGCATTATGGGCGGACTTGTAAAGATGAATTTTGGAAGGCAGTGCTAGACCCTGTCATCACCTCCTTTTTTGTTCAGACAGACAGGCAGGTCTTCTCCACCCTCAGAGATCCAACAACAGACTAATTGCCCTGTCACCTTTTAGGAATCATTTCTGTGTCTGAGCTATTGTGTCAAAACAATGACACTTGATCCCTAATATTATACCAGAGAGAGAGAGAGCACTGCAAGACATGAGGGAGATGAAATGTCTCTATACATTCTGTTATCTGCAGTAAAGATAGACAGAGCAATATGGTGAAAGATGAACTTAATATTCCTGTATTAAGCTGAACATAATTCCCCACCCCAATCATGTTAACATAATGAGCACTGTAATGGTGTGGTTGTTAAACAACACACCTCCACAGTGAGGAGAGCTCCAGTTTCTGCTTCCCTCGACACGTCTCTGACAGGTACACAATGCCTGGCGTCAACCCAGCCTGCAACCGCGGGACAGGTGCAGTCTTTGCCATCCATCACACCGGAGTCGCCGGCAGAGCTGATCAAAGTGACTCCGCATGCAAATACCACAACTCTGTGTTGAGCTCACTGTAGCTGGATCTTTGGAAGTATGTGTGGTTGGAAATGACATGGGTTGATGACAGTTTCACCTGTTCTTCTGTCAAAATCAGACCTGTTATGTGCCAAAATGACGGTTTACTCGCATGTCTTCCCACCCTGTCTGCAGAGAAACATCTTAATTACAACCTTCATACAACCTTAAAAAAAAAAAAAAAGAATTGATGCTCATGGTTTTTATGATTTATTTGTGATTGAAACTGCAGTTTTCTTTTGAAAAGCAGAATCTGGGAATGTGCATTATCTGGATTCACACCACTACTTTGCATCAATCCAGTTTTAATTCAGAGGTTTTCCCTCGACTTGCTATGTTTTTCTTTTCTTGTTCACACACCTGTGACTTGCAAGGTGATATACATAAGCTTTTATCCTCATGCTGGCCACAGTACGGCAGGTCAAGTTTCAGACCTCTTCACTTTCTCACTTTTCTGAAATATGGCCTGTTTGATCCTTAAAGTTCTTTCTTCTTTAGTCAGGCTTGAGTTTCTCTATGATGTCATTTGTTTTACGGGAATCACTTAGTTTTTCTGTTGTCGTTCAGATGTTGCCGATTTGCAGCGATGTTTTCGATCCTAAATAGAACAAACATTATAAAATTGGCTGTGAGAAGCTTACACATGTTCAGTAAATGATGTTTATGTTTGCAGTGATTTTACTGAATTCTGGACAGGCACTTGACATTTCTTAATCAAACTGCTATGCCTCCAGGGTGAGCACAACCAAGATGATGCTTTAAAAAGAAAGAAAATGAGCAGAAACAGGGGGTTCTGTTTTGGCAGATGACAAACGGGGGTGTTTCTTTTTCCTGTGCTTGGGAGCCAGCATATGTTACCATGTTAATGAGGTGTAATGGTGAGAATCCAGCATGCTGACATATGGTTCTCAGATGACTCCTTTAATGATATTCATTTGTGTCGTCGTTATTCAGCGAGTTGTTTACCTCATGTTAGGTCAACGTGTCACTGGCTTGTGATTATGTCACATCATCTGTCTCAATTATCAAATATGAAATGAAATGCAGCATCCCACAGTAAGACTGAGGCCTCTAATCAGACAGACGGGTGATAGGAATAAGGAATCCAAAGCAGAGGCGTAGACGTGACGTCACCTCATGCTGGATAATAATCTGTTTCTTTATTCACGTTATTCTCTTTCTTCCAGAGGACTTTTGCCGTTAAAAAGTTAGGCAACACAAAAATAGACTCGTGGATTGTGATGCCCATTATGACAATATAATGTGTTGTTGATCCTGTCTGCACATATAGGGGAGACAGCGCACTTAATTAGGGCCTTGACAAGCCTACTCTCCTAAAGTGATGAGATTAATCATAATTGGTGTCACTGTGAATTAGAGCCCGCTTGGATGACCGCCCCACTGGCAGGTCGGACCGCGGTGGAGACCCTTGGACACTGCTGCTAGCCGCAGCTTAGCTCTCTCTCTCTCTGTCTCTCCCTGTCTCTCTCTCCCTCTCTCTCCCTCTGCCCAGCTATCTCAGGCCCCTCTCTGGCTTTGCCCTCCCTGGGTAAGGGGCGCAGATCTCAGCCAACAGCCTAATGACCCTGTTTGAAGTTCTTCTAAATCCCCACCCTCCGACCCTGCCCATTACCCATGACCCATGACCCCTCTCCTAAGACGGTGCAGGGTTAAAGAGGGACATGCAGGTTGACGTTAAGAAAGGCTGAAGCGATTCGTTGGGGGTAGTAGGTGGGGTTGAGGTGGATTTTCACTACATACTCAACTTACTTTTACATTTTAAAATGAAGTACTGTAATTTCAGGGATTTGCTTTCAATTTGATTCCTTAGTTGAGCAGTTGAACGGTCCACATCTTAATCATGTTTGCCCTCTTTCTGTGTGCTGTGATGTTTTTAGGTTCCGAAAGGTCATGTATGGCTAGAAGGGGACAACCTGAGGAATTCCACTGACTCAAGGAGTTATGGCCCAATTCCCTATGCTCTCATTCGAGGGCGTGTTTCCTTAAAGGTAACAGAGGAGCTCTTCTGTATGTTGTCATGTAAAACTTAGGAAATGTGTTCTTTTTAAAAAATCAGGAAGCTAGTTTTATTTGTATTTCTCATATACGGGTTCTAGTGTTGGGTGTTGAGATCTGGGTTAAGCCGTCTAGTGTTTGTTTGTTTGTTTTTTTCTTTTATTTGATTTTGTTTTTGTTTATTAGTCCAATACATCTATCTTAAGCACAATTCATAGATGTGAGTCAGTTGGAAGTTCAAAGCAAATGTGTCTGATTGACCAAAGCCTCGACAACATATTGTCTAGCTTTCCATTCTGCGATGTTGTCATGTCACTGGATGTCATAGCAACCATGACCCTGGAAACAGGTCAGCCAACCTTCTGTCCATCTGATTGGACAGCGGCACTCCACTGGAGGCCCTATTACGACAGCTGATAACATAACAGGATTTTCTGATGAAGTCAAATGCATCATTAAAAGCCACATTAGCAAATGTGTCCAAGATGTGAGATAAAGAGTTGCACGTATTTGGAAGCTCTTTATTTTGTGATTGTGAGTCTTATATCTCTTTTAACCTGATCTTACTCTGTGTCCTTTGTCCTATACAGCTCTGGCCGCCACATAGTTTTGGGACCTTGAGTGAAAGCCCAACCAAACTCAGTGACTCAAGCTCAGACTGACACGTACACTTTGTTTATACTGTATGTTGCTGTGTTTTCAATTATTTTGGAATAAAACTGATATTTACATTTTCTTTAATCAAGCCTGTTTAATTAAGATCAGACTGAGTATTTTAAAGGTACGTTTTGTTTTGGGGGGAAAAAAAACTTTGCGTTCATACATACTTCATTAATTGTGCTGTTTTATAACTGTCAGGCCTTGACTGTCATCTGGGGCTTACAGTGTGTTCATTGTAACTGTGCAGCATTGTAGGAACAGCATTGCGTGAGCAGTGAGTAAAGCTGTGTCTCTGTGGAACTTCTAATGGCAGAGTTGGCAGAAGCAAAGATGAGATGCTGGGGATTGTGTTCATTCAGTATTAAGACTTAAAACAAATACTTAAGTTTTAAATCAACAAATACAAATCATACATATCAGTACATAGACTGGAATTGTAAGTTTTGGTTGAGTTTTACTGTTTGATTTCATTGGATCTGAAATGCACCTAAACCCCATATTTACTGGATGTTTCTAAATGTCCTTTTAAAAAGGGATATCTGTCGAAATCGACAACATACGATGTCAGCAATTACTCGTCTCATTCCCCTAAAAAGATATGATTAATGTCATGTTTACCCTTTCTTGGTATTATGGTAAAACAAAAGCTCTCTGATTGTTTAATATTTCATTAGGCTGCCAGGGCAATTGAAAAATTGTTAACATTTCCCATTTAACTATACAATATTAATGCGCACTTAGTAAGGGCCTCACTCACCCCTGAATACATTGTGTGTGTGTGTGTGTGTGGAAACAAAGTCTCCTACATGCACTCAAGACAGCATTATTGACAGCTTTCTGTAGGAAACGTGGTTTCCGTTATTGGGATAAAGGATTAAGAGAATACTGATTAACATTGCTTTTGCAGATTTCTACTTGATTCTTTGGACTGTATACATTTAAAGTTTTACATGACTGCATATGCACAGAAAATATTTAACAGGGCAAGCAATAGCATGGAGGGAGGAAAAGGGAGCGTGTCCTTGTTTTATATTAAGAATAGTTAAAATCAAAGTAAAAATTTAGTTAAAATAAATTAAAGTAAGTGATGCAGTTTCCATTTCTGAACAAAATTAAAAATTTAAACATAGGCACACAGAAAGGAAAAACTGTTCTGATACAGTATAAAGCCTGTAGAGCTGCACATTTTCAGAACAGAGGGGAAAACTAAGCTCATTGTGATATCATATTTTTCATCAGGCTGCTGACTCTCCTAAAAAGCGCTGCATGGCTGCACATTTGTACCGCTTGCTCATGCTGCTCAGACCTTCCTGGACACAGGGACATAACAGCGCATTCACATACTGAGCTGTGGAAGCTCAGCTGGTCCTTCTTTGAGGCAGAGAGGGACTCTTCTCCTTACAGCTCCCCGGGGGAAGTGAGTTCCAGGCAGCCGTGGGTCCCTGTCCAGCTGCTTCCTCTGTCTGGAGGGGGCCAGAGGGTCAGAGACAAGGCTCTCTGTGACACTGAATTATCTGCCTGAGTGTGATTGTGCCTGCTGGGAGGGACACTCAAGATTGTGTGTTTGTGTGTATATGTGCATATGAAAAATATTTGTGCAGGGCCTTGCTTCAAGCA
This sequence comes from Embiotoca jacksoni, assembly GCF_022577435.1. Lineage (NCBI taxonomy): Eukaryota > Metazoa > Chordata > Actinopteri > Embiotocidae > Embiotoca > Embiotoca jacksoni. The sequence continues at coordinate 12,133,447 of NW_027185414.1, read as the reverse complement.
CATCTTTGTTTCTCAAGGTTTTATATTCATCTGTTCTGTGTCAACACAGTGCCACTGTTCAGCTGAAGTGCTGACACAAGTAATCTTGGCGCGTCCCTTTAAAGCTACTGCCCCATAGAGGGAGCTGTGGCTGTTTACTAATGTAGCTCAAACCCTGGTGGATGAAAGGCTGTTTATGATTTGAGTAATGTTAAAGATGCCGTAAAGTAGAAATCAAAATGAGTTTTAAGTTCATAACACCACAGAAATATGGGTTGTTAACTACTCATCCAAATTTGAATGAAAAAAAAGAGACAAGTTTGTTAAATTAGGCTTTGAAATCGTGAGATAATCAGCAGTCTTCTCTGCTGTGAGACTGGGGGGGGCGTGTTCTGAAGAGCTGAAGCTCCGCCCACTCACTGGAAGGTGTTCAGTGTTCAGTATGAGAGTCCTGTGGCTGCAGTTCTTTCCCCACTAAACGGTCCGTCTGACATCCAACCTCTCGGTGACTTCATGCATGATGTCAGTGGCTCTGTCTCTGGTGGATGGAGCAGCCTGCTTTGTGAAAACAGAATAAAATTAGAATGTATTTGTCCAATGAGTGAAACATACAGATGCATATAAATCCAGCTTGTCCCCCTGAGCTGTAACACAGGATTAAAACTGGACACCAGAGACAGCAGACAGTGAGTCTCCAACTACTTCTAATGACCTGCATTACAATAGTGGAGATAATAAGAGCGGAGGAGTTGATTTAGTTCTGTAACGACTGCAACATGCACAACGCTGCATTACATCACATCAATTCATTATATCACATGTCAATTCAAACTTTGAACCTGCTCAGGTCGAGCCAACAGTCTTTCTCTTCCACTGATGTCCCTCCACCTCCACCTCCACCTGCTCTCTGCAGCCTCCTGCACATGTAGTTGGGCTCATTTATCCGGACCAGTACCGGTACATGTAACCGAGAGGGTCGGTGATTGTAACGTTACACCGTCACCGGAGTACAAAAACAACCCTCATTAATCAGGAGGACTAGATCTCCTCTGGTCCGTGCGGCGCGGTCCGGCTACGGACACGGCTGGCGGTCTGGTGGCGGAAGATGAACGGCCGTGAGGGTGAAACTCGGATCGGCTCTGCGCTGCAGGAGAAGCGGTGCAACTGTGAACTCCGTCCGTCTCCGGTCCAAGTTGAAACTACCCATCGTGAAATGATCACTGCAGAGGCGGCTGTTGGTGTTGATACTAAAGTCTCCTTTAGCGTGGCTCTTCATGAAATCAGTCCACCTCTTTTTTCTTTCTTCATCAGTAGGGAATTTAAATAGCGCTGCAGCGCTGCTTTGGAGGTTCTTGCTTCCAGGAAAGATGCACTTGCCGGTGGAGGGAGACGTCCTGTAGCAGCCAGCTGATGTACAATAACAATCAGACCACGGCAGGAGTAGAACTGAAGTCCAGTGGGATGACCTCTTATGCAAATGAGCTCCAGGCTTTTATAGCGTTTCACCGTGTGAGAGGAGGAGCCATGCAGAAGGTTATATAAACCGGCTGTGATCTGACGTAGATAGGTTGTTGTGAGGTAGATAGGTTGGGTTTTAGCCCCGCCTAAAAAAACTTGAGTTGAAGACGGATGAGAAACTGTTCAACGGTCTAACTCCACATTTCAGTGCGACAAAGTTTTCAAACTTTCCACATGCTTTCAGCAACTCATTTCACACGTATATAATGTATTGAGAAGCAAATCTTGGAATTTGCTTTACAGCATCTTTAACAAGGTTAAACCCAAAGATTGGGGATTCACACCAACTCGCGTCTACTGGAATAAACGCTTTTCCCCAAGGATGGAGGCCAGTCCACCCTGAGGTGAATTTGGCACCATTAAAGTAAAGATTGGTCATTTAGGTTTACTGATACAGGGGCCTGATTTGACCTGCATATTACGTGAGGTGCACAGATACATGAGCTATACAGTATGTTGCTTTCGTCATCATACTTTTAGTTGTACGTGACTTTCAAACAGATGACTGGGCAGAGGTGTATATCATTATCATGCTGAGTGGACACAAAGCTGGGAGTGAGGCAGGAAGAGATCGAGATAGGAAGAAACGGACAACAGACAGCTGTGCTGAGCTATGCAGCACTGCAGAGTCAGGCTGTGGGCTGTCAGCAGGGCTGAGGTGTGTCTGCTGCCTCTGTAAGAGAAGATGGGGACAGGAAAAAAAACGTGTATTGTGTTAATGTTAGCTGTATGTTGGAAGAATGCTTGATATCTGATGTCTTAAGGAAATTAATATTGAATATATGCTGAAGTTTTGGCTGTTGCAAAGAAAACTCAGATTTAGGTGTCTGTATGATTTTAAATGCTTGAAATGGCGAAGTGAAAGCTAATTTTCACAATCCCTAAAATGTATTGCTGGTATATGAATATAAGAATTTTTTTAAACGTTTAAAAGATTTCTTTATAATAATTTTGCCTCCATAACAATGTCAAACTAATGAAAATTAAAAGGGTTAGAAATGAAAGTAACAAAATCAGAGAATCATCTCTTCTCTTTTTTTGTTTTATTCCAAACCTGACGCCTGCACAATGCAACTCAACTTCTGACGATGTGGTTGCAGGTTCTGGTGTGTTATGGTGGTAGCAGCTAATGTAGCTTCAAGCAGAGATGAATAGCAGGCTCTCCATGTACAGACGTCAGGAAAGCTCACTTCTTTCTCGCTCCACACTGCCACATTTCTGTTCATTTTCAGACTTGTATTCTTCATCCCTAACTGACTCTGCCTTGGGGCAATTCACCAGATTTTACACAGCTTGCTCGAGAGCCACAAAATCATTGTCTCCAACTTTCTTCTCATTTGTAGGCCTTCTACTGCTTCCCAACACTTTTAAACAAACCTGTGTAAAATCATAACAGAGTTCAGACTTTTTTGGTTTATGCAGTGGAAAACCATTACATTAAAACTGCTGTATCTAGAAATCTTTTCACTTTTTAGGTTTACTTTCCTTTGACTTCAACTATAAGTGACGGGGCCAAATTAGCACAAATTACTTACATGGTGTCCAAATCCTTGGCAAGCCAGTCATCCCTTTGTTGCTGCTCTGCCACAGAATTTGACCCTCCGAAGACAAGGGTTTCCTTAAAATACCCAAATCTTCCTTTTACATTCAGTGACAAATTGAGGACAGCAAACCACTCTCATAAAGTGAAAATAAAGGTAATGAACAGCGACTGTATTGTTTTGGGCTTGTTTTCATATTTACTAAGAGCCAAACTTACCCAATTTCTGATGTCTTTTTTTCTTATATTGTCTTCCTCTGGCCAATGGGGATATTCAGAAAATATTCTACTACTTTTAATAAAAAATGTTGCACAATAGAATTTAAAACAAACATTTTATTCAATTTCTCATCATTGTTATTGACTGGAACAGGGTTCTCATGTTTGCCCTTGCCATTGTATCTCCTAAAAACTGTTGCACATACAAAATAAAAGCATTAAGAAAGAGAAAGATAAGAAATGACTGGAGGGGGCAGAAGGAAAGGGGAACTGGAGTGGAGAATAGTTGAATGCGGGGCAGAAACAGGAAGATAGGCACTACCTGTTTGCTTGATTCCTTAGTTCATTTCAGGTTAATTGAATCCTTTAAAAGAGCAAAGACACGTGAAAAAGGAGAGCGGGAGGCATGGGTAAAGAGAGTAAGAGAACCGCCTGTCACTGGTAATGGCCTGGTTTGTTTGTTTTCATATCCATGGTGGAGAACGTGACCCAAAAGTAAGCTTGGGTCAGACGCTGCAGCATTAGTCTGACAGCCAAATGTCTCTCTTAGTGCTGCCTGCAAACAAAAATATCTCCATTCTAAAGATATACCACCAACATGAGGTCACTAATGAAAACCTACATAGCCTTTATGACACCAAACTTTTGCTTGTCAGACACTTTAACTATGTTGAAGTCATATCAATCTGACTGCTGCATGAAATCAATCATGCTTCAGTGCTCCTCTCTCTCTCTGTCTCTCTCTCTCTTTGCATATTTCTGCTCTGTTGATGTATCCTGTTTTCTTTCTTCTTCACACTCCCTCCTCTCCTATCCACTTGTGTTGCTGTTAGCTGATAAGGGAATTGCTCCTTTCATTGACGGATCCTTTCATTCTCTCCTTTTAATCAAGCCTGTTAGTACTTCTTAATTAAGACATCACAGTCGCGCGTTTGATCACTCTTGCTGTTCTGTGTGTGTGTGAGAGAGTGAGGGAGAAAGTCGGTGAAAGACAGCATGAAAAAGAGTGGGTATACTCTACCAGTCCCTATTCTGTGTGTGAAGATGACTGAACAGCTTCAATTGGGGCAGATACTCCTCCTCCAACTCTGTTCTGCCAGCCCTTGAGGCTTGTGGTGTGTACATCTCCCAAGCCAACAGGCGTCAACCTCCAGAGATCCATACTAGACAGATGGTATTGGAGGCTGGGTAGGATGGCTATCGAGCTCCCTACTGTCAGTTTGTGGTGAAGATCAAACACACCAGGCTGTCAATACTCACAGTCCATTAATCAAAGAGGAAAAAAAAACAAACACAAAGACTATCTGGAAGGCAAAACGTAACTTTTGCCAGGTTTCATGAAAGAACTCAAACTATGAAGTTTTAAAATTCAAAAGTAATCTCTTGTATATTTTTGATTGTGTTTCAAGGTTGTTTGAATAAAGTCAATAGGACAGTAAGGCTAAGGGTTTTGTGAGAACATTAGCCTGCCCTTGGCCTTGGTGTTTCCCCCCCTGAAGGGAGTCAACACTATGAGTGCTCCTTCCCTCTAATGGAGCGGGTGGGTGGGATTATGTGAGTGTATGGGGGTGTGGGGCCTCTGCTGTACATACAGTACACTCACTGAGGGTCCAAATGGAAAGCTATGGGACCTCTGTCCTCGGGCAAGGAGTAATGCAGAAAGGGGGAGAGGAGGAGGGGTGACAGAGGCCTTAGTCTGACAGCTCTGACCTATATCTCCTTTTGCTTAATAGAGAGACGGAGAGCATAATTGGAAGATACAAATTTGCTGTGGGAGCTCTTGCTTCCTGTATAATATTTTCTGAAGTGTATGTGCCTGTCTTTCTTTCTGATGGTCCGCCAGTTATTCAGTGAGTCTGCTTGTGAGTCAGAATGAAAAAGGTACACTCAGTATGTGTTTGTGTGTCTGTGTACGTGCATGTGGTCCCTCTGGCATGTCCTGGATCCCGTAGTGGGATACGCAGCCCTTTCTGCGTGGTTTACTGATGGGGGGCTGTTCGGCTTCCAGACAATTTAGCAAAGGAAACTCTGTACAACTAACATAAACAGACAGAGACTGATCTAGGCAATGATAGGGAGAGTATGCACAAAACAAAGTACACACACAACCATAGACAGATGTGTAGACACATGGATGTGATGCAGAAAAGCTACTTCCTCAACCAGGAACCAAACTCCCTGACACTCACACCGTCTACCCGAGTCCCATCTTGTATTTCTCTCCAATCACTTTCTCTTCTTCCCCATTTTCTGTCCACTAGCTTGCAGCCTTTCTTTCACTCGACAAGCAGTCCATTTGCCCCTAAGGTAGAGGGCAGGGGCAGCGAAAGGGAGGAGAGAAAAAGGGAAAATAAAGAGAGTCAGGATGGAAAACAACTTAGATCCTTGGAGCGGGGCATGGGCCCGAGTGGTGATGGAGGGCTGGCATGGCGAAGCAGAGCATTGCGTGCGTGTGTGTTTGTGTTCCTCTTCAGTCACTGTAGTTCAAAAGCTGAACTGTGTCCAAGCCGTGGTAATGATGCAGCCGGCCACAACAGACTACAATAACCAACAGTCTATTGCTGGCCAATTACTGTCCGCCACAATTATATTTCCAATTCAGAGGTAACAAGGGAAAGTGGCCCAACTCAACTAATCATTTCGAGCAATTACTTTTAAAACTAATTAGAATGTCAGGTTTGGCTGTGTGCGTGCCTGAGCTTGTGGGAGGTTTTTGTTTGTGTTTTCACTTTGTCAAATGGGTGGACTTGAAAGAAGAGAGCAGGAGAAGAGGGCAAGATCAGCAACAGTGCAAGCCAAACATCAACGACAGCCATGGACTGAGAGACTGTCATTATGGGAGTTTTTGTGAGTTTGTGGAATCCATTGTGTCAGAGAAAATGCTGTGTACGTCAGGGACTTTGCTAGACTGGTAAAATGAGTTCTTGGTGATGTCAGCTTAAATGCTGTGAGAAAGCAAACAGATTTCTGGAGCCTCTGAACTGAGGGAGAGATAATGATAAGACTTTCACCGAGTTCAGTAAAAGCTGAATAAAAAGGAGTGTCTAGAGGGGTTGTTCTGCAAAAGTCTTGTATCTGTAGAGAAGATAGGGAAGTACTTTTGACACGACAATGACTCAGTATTATTGTTTAAGATGGGTTATACCATGATTTGTTCAAATCTTTATTTGTTTGAGTTTGGATTAATGAATTGGATAGCATGGAAAGTTAGAGAATTTTGTGTTGTTTCACATACCTCTACAATATTTTGATTGTTGGAAATATATTCATTCATTCAAATTAATAATGTGACACTGATTTCATTTACATTGTTCAGTCCTATATTTAGACAAAACAAACATGCAATAGAAGAAATCTGAGGCATTCAAGAGGGTGGTTAATTAAAAAGCCTTTAATCAGTCATGGTATTCAATCATAGTAAAAACTCATGCCAACGCATCTCAGCCTCTAAGGCCTTCATCAGGGCAGGTACTGCAATTGACTCATTGAGAAAGATGTCAATACTATAAAGGCATATTAACAGACTTAACCATGGACTAAACCACAAAAATGTCTTAAACTCTAAAAATTGTTAACAACAAGGCTGGTTTGTGAGATTCGGTTGACTTAGCTGATACTGAAGTTTACTGAAAGCAGTGGGATATTTTAATTACTTGTCACAGAAAAGTGTTGCACTGTATGCATTTTTTTTTTATTGACTTGGTTCTGTATAATTGCAACTGTCCTCTTCCAAAACAACAACCCTACAGATCTTTTGTGCAAGCAGCTTATTACGACCCACAGCTTCATTTAAAGTTAAGTGGCCTCTAGAGAGCTTATAAATAAGGACAGTCTGGTATCCCGAAGAAGTGACGCAGTTCAGATGACGTCTATATAATGTGAGTTTTTCCTTGTTAGGAGGAACTGGTTTGAGTGGATGGTTTGATGTGTCAGCAAAGTTGAGTGCAGGACACCCCTTTTCATTTCACGTTTCCAACCACGAGCTGGAACAGTTTTTAAACCAGCTTTTACCGCTGCCATGATGAAGAAGGTCGCATAATTTAAAGGATGTAGTTACTTAAATGGACAACACAGTTCAAGGGATCATTTGAATCCAAACCATAATCTTTCCATGGCCAAGTGGTTTCTGTGTTTAAACCTAATCAGGGGCGTTAAGTTTTGAGGGTAGGAACAACCAACCTATATTGTCATATGGGATGGAGGACTAATTGTTGTAAAATGCAGCCATCGTGTTGATAATTAGACTTTTACTGTAGGATCCCTTTGCCTCTACAGAAAAATAAAACAGTTTGAAGGAGCATTTACTAAAGCGTCTACTTAAATATATGATGGCATACCAGTGTTTGGGTGCACATGGACTGTGTGTGCACCAATATTTCCAATCGGAAAATCTGCAAGATGGGCTGTGTTATATATTTTATGAGTCAGGGGGTTTCTTTTTATACCATAACATTCTTAGGCACGTAGATACCTGATATACATACAGCTGGTTAAGACACGCACATGTGTTTTAACACAGTCACTTGTAAATATAAAAAACTTGCTTTAAAAGAAGTGGAAGGTCCACCTCGGTAACACAGATTAATTAAAAAAAATGCACAGCAGGGTTATGGTAACTCACACAAGTCTAGTGACATGTTGTTTAATGTTAATAATTCCAGCGTTGAACAATGCTTTGCAGTATGTAATCATTTTAATCTAATCACATAAATTGTATCATGTCGATAATTTACTAAATACAAAGTTGGTGCTATTAGTCCTCTCAGGTAGTGTGGACAGAGAGCCTTTAAACAAACAGCAGCTAACCCCCCCCCCTCCCCCGCATCTCCCCCTTGCACTCTTTGAATGACAATTTGTGATTGAGTCATCTGACTCTAAAGAGTGCACCAATCATTCCTGTCTCTGGTTTGCATTAATATTTTCATGTCCATCACCACACATGCACTACAGGCCTTACAATTTAAAAGAAAAAATCTTGGAAATTTGCATGATGACTTTTGGTCATCATCGTCCAAATATACACCCAGATGTACTGTACACAAACAAAAACACAGTAAAATGCCTCTAGTAGTTGTCATAACAGACCACCCCTGATGGAGTGATGTGTCATTAATAGACGGCTTGCAGCAACAGCATGGCGTTACTGCTCCCACTTTTATAGGGCCTTGGTGACAGTTCTGATTTTATCAACAGGCCCACTGGATGTGAAACAAGTCAGTAAATGTCTGTCAGGTATTAATTGTATTAAACATTTTAGAGAGGGAGTATGACATTCTACAGTCAAATACTTTGTAAATAAAACAAGTTGTGTCCTCTGTTAGGCACCATAATTAACAAGAAATTTCAATAAATATTCCCGATCCTGATTCTGATTAACTTCAAATTAATTTGAACGCCAAAGTATTTACCTTAGTTACAAAGACAAGATAATAACACAAATCATTACAAGAGCTAGTACTATGGATGCAATGCAGGATACATTAAAAGGACTGTGTGATAAAAGAAACTGCTACAGTAAAGATATAGCTAAAAAAAAAATTCCCCATTGGTAGTTCATGCTTTTGGAGCATTTATTGCAAATGATGTGGATGAAAACCTGACACTTAAATCTGTAGCACCAAAATTTTTGTTAACCTGCAGCTCTGAAAATATATTGTTGTTGATGCAGAAAACAGATTACATTCTTGAATCTGGTCTCTACTGTCTACTACTGTTCTCAGGTGTGCATGTCGATTTATTGTTTAGAACATAAGTCAGAGGGACTTGTGATCTTTTCTCTGTGCAGCTTTTTCTATGCCTCTGTGCTTGCAACAGACAGTCTCATTCATGTGACCATGATATCTCAGGAACACCCTGAGGGAATTTCTTCGAATTTTGTCACAAACGTTCAAACGGACTCTAGGATGAAGTAATTGGACTTTAGTGGTCAAAGGCCAAAAAGTCAATGTCACTGTGACTTCACAAAACAGGTTTATGGCCATAACTCTATAACTTTATACCCAAAAGGTCAAAGGTCTACCGCACTGTGACATGATAGTGTTCTGCAAAAATCCTGTCCATTATTCATCACCATAACCTACAAACAGAAGCGGGATTGTGAACATATTTCACACACCCACATTTGGTCCAACATTGAATTGGTAACACCAATCTTGGTTGTTCACCTCAAAACTGTGTTGATTGTGTGGCTCTTCTGCTGCAGGGTTGAAGCCATGTGTGACACTTCCACATGTTCTGTACTGTCATGCGCACAACTTTGTCTTCTATCAGAATCAGCCTTTCTGGCCAAATTACTTCAAAGTCTTTTCTACATATATTATACGAGTCTGTCTCTATATGAGTGAGATGTAAACTGTAACTTGACCCGTTGGTAGAGGCATACAACTCCGAGATGGTAAAATGCCAACATTAATGGATGAATTGTTTTGGCTTAAAGTTACAAATTAAAACAATTGAGAGGGGGACTCTATTCTCATAAGAATTTGTTTCATGCCATTACACAGTCATGTAATTATCATTGTGGAAATTACTAATTAGGTAAAAAGGGATCCACAATTGTTGATTGTCATTTCTTATCCATTGCACTGTAGGAAGAGACAAATAATAGATAGACAGAACATTTTAATGTTTATTTTCTACCTCTTTGTAGCTTGTTGTCCTCGCTGATATGCAATTAGCTGACCCATTAAAATGTCTTATTAGTCACAATTACATATCTGCCACTTATGTTTGTCTACGGTTCAGCCAACCAGTCCTTGTCAGAACATCATGGCCATTATGTTCACTGTGAGGATCTCTAGGCTGGGGATGTAGTTTCTGTGGTTTTCTTTAGTGGGCATACTGGGAAGGAGAGAAACCGAGGTGGAAGAAAGAGAGGCAACGTAGAGAGGAGGGGCAGTAGGAACCAAAAGTGGAGAAAAAGAGGAGAGGTACTTTGATTGACAGTTGTCTGGCCTGGTGCCTGCTGAGGTTGTTCCCCCCGCCGACTGCTATTATCAGCAGAAGGACTTCCCCATCGCCTTGGCAGCGACTGTGTCACCCCTCTCCCCTGGAGGATGGTATCCCATTTGGGAGGAGATGAATAGGGGTCCCCTCACCCCGTATGAGGTCTCTGTGGACAGAATCTTTACAGAGGGGAGCACAGTGGAGTAAACAGACTTTATGTCAACACCAGCATCTCCGACATCTCGGTATGAAAAAACTACTGGTCTCCCAATACTTGGGTTTCAAACGGTCCATTTGGCGAGCTTGTGTCTGATTACTGCTGTGAAAGAAGAGCCCATCAAAATTACAATCAAGCACTTTTCAATATTTTCAGATTTATTCTTATTTATCTTAAATATGTGAGATTTTGGCTTTTAAGTGTCAGATTGTCCAGATTCACAACAGTGCTATGCTGTTCAGAAACAGGAGTTACAACAGTTGTCTGTCACCATTTGGTTTAGCTTAAAATGTATGTCATCTTGAAATTAATATTAGAATTAAAGTGTGGTGAGGGTGTGTGACACAATGCAGGAGCGGAGCTGCTCTACGTTCGTTTGTGTACTGAATGATGAATCATTGAGGTTCAAATTTAGCATCTTTTTAAAAATGCTGAACATTATTCACTTATGGTAATTAAAAACTATCTGAGTGATTCTGACATGGAACTAATGGAACAGCTTGTCGTGACATTTGTCCCCACTTTAGAATTTAAAGCTGCGTGTCTGAGAGTATTTGAGGTACACAGTTCATTTCTAAAGGAATGCAGACAGCTCACAGACAACACACAGGCAGCTGCACTGCCAGGTGATTGGCATGTTCAATGTACTGTGTGTAATACAAGTAATTCCTTCACTTAGGCAGGTGTGTGTGTGATAGAAAGAAAGAGAAAACACCAGGAGATGCAGAAAGAAAGAAAGTGTGTGCAGGTGTCATGGACAGGTTTATTAAATTTTGTTCTTTTGACAACATCCCTGCAGCTGTGGGTGTGGAGATCCTCTTGACTCGCTCATAAATTTACATGTGTTGTTCTTCCTTACTCTCGTACCAGCAGTGAACAGGCCACCAGGAGGGGAAATCGGAGGCTGGCCACATGAGAGCGCAGATGCCTACAATTTGAAGTCCATGTCTAATATTATCACACATATGATTTTCTTCCATTAAAGAGCTATCTGGGTAAATGGTTACGCTTTTATCAGCAGCATTGTGGCTTGATGTGGTTAGAGAGTGTGATAAATACACAGGACAGTATCCCTGGTGAGAGACTATAGAATGTATTGTACACCTATACCAGGACACCTGAACCAACTCACCTGCACTGTCATCCCAGAAAGCCTACCTACAACACCCCCCCCCCCCCCCCCCCCCCCACACACACACACACACACACTTCACTTCCTCACTCTCAATTTAACCCTGGTGTGTGATGGGGCCCATGGTTAGGCTCCTTGCGGGTGTTAATGGCCAATGGAGCAGATATCGTAATGAGTGATCAATCTAGTTGCTTGCCATCACAGCAACACATTAGCCATTCATACAAATTCAGTCCACTCGCCCAAGCAGAAGATCTGGATGCATATTTAATGTTTATCTTTTACAGATCTCATTTAAGCAGACCTGTTCGTGGAGCAAAGTCTTTGAAAAGGTGGCAAAGTCCATGTGAAGTCAGCGCCTGCTTGACAGAATCAAACGAGTTTGTCCTGCATCCCTGGAAGTGATGCTCCTCTTTTTAATGAAGAAGCCGGAAATCCTGCATCTGTGAATGATAATGTGATGATTATTCTGATCTGTTGAAACTATTTTACAATTAACACTAAAGCTTGGAAGAGGTGCATTACATCAATTAAACAAGATCAAAACAAAAAAAAAGTCAGGCAATGAAAGAGAGCTGATGCATATAATGTCAGGATATAAAACGTAGCAACCCTGGGAGATCCAGAGAGAGGGGGACAGTTGCTGAGAGTGTCTGCTTTTAAGTACCTCAATCATGCACCTGTCACTCCGTTTCTTCACGTAGACGTCAGTGTTTACCAAAATGAGGCCTGACAGAAGACATCAGTGCTGGTTTGTGTGCAAACTGCTTATGTGGACAGCCTCATGGAGGCAGACTCGTCTTGCACACTGATGCATTTTTTTTTTTGTTCATTTGAGATCCCATTTAAGACTGTTTGAAAGCAAGATAACCTTATACTTGTCTGGAAGCAATTCTGTGCCTGTTTGCTGACACAGCATGTGTAGAGGACAGTGTGCATGTAGGCTAATATGTATGACAGTACAAGTGTTCCTTAGTTACTGGCAGGCTAATTGTCTAAGGATGGGGAAGTACAGTCACGAAACACATTAAGTATCTCAGTAAGTTATACTAACCCTGAATTCATTTGCAATGGAACCCCCATTTTGAAAAGCTCAACAATTGCAGCATCATGCATCCCGAACGAAGTCATCCGAACAAAGTCTGAAAGCAGGTTTCAGGCAAGGCTGGTTCCAATTCAACTGTGATAAATGGGCAGATAAGACAATCAGTGCGCACTGTGACATAGTGCAGTGTTAGCTGTCAGACCAGTGCTCTGCTGGGGAGTTCAGGTGCACCCATGGTCCCGCAGCCGAGGAAGGAGGGAAAAGCACGGGCACAAGGAGGTGTCTTGCAGCCTGTGTGTATAAATACCCAAACTTCAGTATTAAAGGTGACAATTAGTTTGAGCTCAATTTCTGTGCCTAGTCTACTGTCAACCATGTATGTGCTATTGAGGCCTGTAAACATGGAGAATGACATTTTTGGAGAATTAAATCCACAGTGTGTTAAGGACCTGTATCAACTTTTGCAGGAAATCACTGTCTCCTCAAGCCAGGATGGAAAAACGAGTCTGCAGTTGAGAAACTTGTACCTGTGTGAATTGGTGAGTTGGCAAGATACTTAAATACCATTTGCCAGTTAAATGTAAACTGTGTGCTTGGCTGACTGAATAGTGTATGAATGGAGCAGGCTGTTTGAAGTGTTTCTGTTGTATTGTGTTGGGAAATGTGTACATGTGTACATGATTCATTGTCTCCAAAGGGTGCCAAGTCACAGCAGGGAAGTGCCCACAGTGCACTTCTCTCATCTCCAGGATGCAATAATGAGTCTAATTGTGTGCTGCTCACTTGTACAAATCATGAGGCTGTTACTGCTTCTCTCTGTAGCTCATTCCCAGCAGCGGAACAAGTGCTACTCTGCACGCAAAGCTCCCACCAACACCAAACCAAAACACTTTGCTCCAGGTAACACATACACACACACACACACACACACACACACACACACACACACACACACACACACACACTAGACCCACTAGACCCAGACAAAAGTAGTTCAGTTCACGGTTGTGGTGATGTCACTTTTATCACCCTTAGCACTGTGATCACCTTTGTGTCATATACAGTAACTAAGGCATTCTCGTGGACAAACTGAAAAGTTTGTTGTTGTTTTTTCAAATTGGACAGAAATGTAATGTTAACGTCAGCTGGGAGTGTCATTTTCTTTAAAAGTGGAAACAATTGTGTGCAGTCTTATGGATGTTAAGTTACGTTTTTTGTGAAAATATAAATTTTTGTCTGAACAAAAGACGACAGCAAATTTTGCATTTATGCAGGATTATATGGCTCGATGGGAACCTCTAGGACGTGAAATATTTTATGTTGAATTTAATATCCTGTGCAGCATTAAGAGTGCACGGTAGATGATCATCTTTTAGCAGCAGTCATAGTATTCTACTCTGAATTGGGCAGTAAGATTTTAGTTGAGTTATGAAAGCTGGAGCAAAGTGAGCCAGCTTTGAGTGAAGAAGTTGATATGACAACACTGCCACCTAGAGGCGTGGGAAGGAATGAGGCAAAAGAAGAACGTTAACTAAAAACTCTTTCAGATATAGTTGATGTCAAAGGCCAGTACTAAATACATAAGCAGCTTCCCTTTTGTAGTATCATTCCATATCACCAATGTAAATTTGAGGCTCTATGTGTGCATTTCTGTGCACCAGCATGTGTTCAGCACTTCTCCGCTGTGGTTATCAAAAGGATAGAAAAAGACAATTCTGGCCACATTATGGTTACATCAGGTGTGTCATCCACTGAATCCCATCTCCATTGAATCCCATCTGTCCGGCAGAAGTAGCCCAGCACATGCTGACCTGCTCTCATTTGCTATCGGAGAGACGGAGATGCGGGACATGACTATAAAGAAAAGACGAGGCAGAGGAAGAGAGAGGGCTCACCTGTGAACCAGAAATGCCCCGTTCAGGTGGGACCTGTTTTGACCTGTTGCCACAGGGACCCTAATGTAAGAGGTTAGAGGGGGAGTGGCCATCTGGTGTGTGTTTATGCCTGTGTGTGTGCGTTTTTGTTTATGTGCCAAAAGGCCTTAATAGGCCATTGGATTTCTCTAACAGCTGTTACCATAAACAACATTAAAAAAAAAACCCCACATAATAAACCATTTCAAAATGTCTCAAATATGAAAATGTACTTTTATCAACACTTGAGATTAAACATAAATGAAATTAAGAAATCTCTGTTTTTATGATTGTAACTTGCTTAATATTGGATAACATCATATGTCTTATTCAACACTACAAAGGGCTTGTGATTGAATCTAAAAGACATAATGACAAACTCTTTCAACACACTCACATGAGCCTCTTGTGGTATATATTTAGAACTGAAACCAATATAAATTTAAACTGTGTTTTAGTGGCAGAATGTCAGACAGGGAGCAGACTGAAGAGTGAAATGGAAAGCTGATGAGTTAGCATCTTTTATCACGTGTTATTTAATATTTCTTGCTCAGCGAATATGTTGGAGCTCTTTAATTTCAATGTCACTTTAGTTAATATAGACCCTTTTCTTATTTGTGTGTTTGTGTTCATAGCCTTTGACTTTAATTTTTTCTTTTTTTCTCTAGAACTAGTTCTAGTTTTCAATTTCAGGATACGTTTTTATGATCAGTATTGACTCATAATAGCATGATGAAGACAAAACTGAAATCCTTTGACAATGACAATAATGTGATCCTCTATTTTTTTACAGTCAAAGGTCAGTTGTTCGTACGATTGTAACGATAACAGTCAAAACAAAACCACACACACTAATCGGAACAATAACATGCATCGACTCAGACACGGAATGACCTTTGTTGTTTGTACAGAAGAGCTGGTTGTCTCACAATCCACACTCATGCACGCAAACACACGCACAAGCATGCACAAACATATACGGAGACACACTCACCTCTTGAGAGTATCTAAAAAAATCTAATTGGGATTTAAATTGGTTAGAGGCCTGGGGGCCTTGTTTGGCTGTGTGGCTTGTCTGTCTCTTGTTTCTTTCTCTCTAAGGTCATTTAGAAAGTGCTTGTTTAGGGATGAGTGATTAGCAGAGATGTCCAGGGGCTTCCGACTCATCTGAGGCTTCCTGGAAAGGCAGGATAGACCTGCTACAGTGACATGGCTGAACAGCACAGGCTCCGGGGCTTTACCACCCAATACAGTAGGGATTCTGCTGTGATTGTGAATCACTGTAACGGAGGCTTTTGTGGTTGAACTGCATGTGTGAAATTACAAATCAAAGCTGGATTTTGGAATTTTCTCGAGTAAAGGTATTGCAGCAGTGTTATATTCTCTGACCCAGACCCTTTAATGCCAAGAGACAACATGTTGCCACATTTAAATGACGGCATTGAACGTGCATGTTTATGCGCGCCCAGGGTAACACATGAACACAAACAGACAAGCATTCAATGTAACAAAGTCCTCTGTTGAACCTGACATCCAATTTAACAAACACCAGTTTAAAGTCCTGTTGACAAGACGCAGGAAGCGAGAAGAGAAAGAGGATATGACATGAGGAGAAATCGGCTCCTTCTGTTCCTTGTCACTCCAGATTATTGAAGACTTACCCAACATGCACCTGGGGGAATCAGTGTCTGTCCACCCGAGTCTCTCTGTCTCATGTTGCCCTGCCTCCCTCCGACACACACACACACACACACACACACACACCACACACACACACACACACACACACACACACACACACACACACACACACACACACACACACACACACACACACACACACACTACTTTTTCCTCTCTCCTTCTTATCCTCCTAATCAAATGTTTGCCTCCTGTGCAAACATTTGCATTTCTTTTGTTTCCTTTCTTTTTTAAATTTTTTGTATAAGTGTTTGAACTCCAACGGGTCCAGAGCGGGCATGTATGTCAGCCTGTGTATGTTTATACATAAGTGTACACATGTGAGCAGATGTTTGCTCGAGGCAGTCTCGCATGTCCGTCCCAGATAGCTCAATAGAAATGTGGGACAAACTTGAAATCACAAAAGAACTTTGCATCGCGACATATTCGGCATGCATACTGAATAACTAATTGGACTGTGATCAGTTCATCTCCATCAAATCACGCTGTCCACATTTTTTGGGCTGACTATTCATTACATGACAATTTATTATAATTTGCATTATTTCTACGTGTTCAAAGAGGAGGAAAAATACATCTGTTAATAGCGCGAATCCCTTGATAATGTCCCTGCAGAATAAGCTTCTGCTCCCCATCTGATATTAATAGGTCTTAGAAACACAGCTATAGTTATTACAGTTATTTATACATTTTACTTCACAAAGCCGGCATACCTCAGTGAGCACCAAATATATTTTGTCAAACTCTTTAATGGTAATTTAATGAACCGTGACCTTTAGATGACAATTAATGCCAGATGTATTTCCTCAATGTTCATTTATTACTGGCTAATTTTACCTTGCCTGCATTTCCTCCTGTGCGGATATTCATGCAAGTCTTGTTTAAATGAGCTCTTCATCATTAGTTAGCCTCACCAGGACAAAGACTTCCCCGTCCACTTCCTGCAACTGTATTTGAAAATCCAGCTATCAATTCTTAATGAATATGTTTATGAAAAGCAGAGACTGATACATTAGCTGCCCTTTCATCATGGGTGATTCAGATAAAGATGGTGTACTCAGATAGGTGCATTCATTATCGGGGTACAAACAATTTAAAGTTAGACTTTGACATGTGTCACAAAGCTTAAAAACCTCATTAAATTTGATTCGATTGATTGTTTTATTGACAGGGTTGATCCAGAATTAATCAGGCTTTTGAAGTGCTTTTAATTTGTAAGCCTTATCATACGTCTGGAACAATATTTTTTTTTTTTTTTTTTTTTTTTTTTTTGGATCAAGTGAGACGGTCATCACAAGATCTCAGAAATATCTAGTTTCCTCTTGTTCCTTTTTACCCCCACCTCTACTCACTATGTTTCCAGTCTATCATACATCCCCCCCTTACTGGGATCAGTGGGGCCATCACGCGCGCACCTTTGATGTCTCCCAGAGTTAAGCTGGTTTTGAAGTCAGATTAGTGAATTGTAAACACCCTTTTAGACCTTCAGACTCTCTCCGCAGAACGAGGGAGAGAGAGGGAGAGAAAGTGAAAGAGTTGTGGGATTAACCCGTACACCACAGCTCAAAGGTTAGTCGATCTAAAACAACGCTCCATATTGCCAAGTGCAAAAACATAAATTGAGGTGTTCAATTCATTTATCATCTGCTTTTCTCCCCTGTCTCACCCTTTTTCATTTCAATTGATTTCATTTCGGGGATGCTAAAAAGGCTGGATTGAAGCAGACAATGTGTGGGAGCAAGAGTGCCCTCTCCACACACACACACACACACACACACGCGCGCGCGCGCGCGCACACACACACACACACACACACATGGACACGCACACACACATGGACATGCATACACACACATATATACACACGTGTACGGAGAGAGGGCAGTGTTTTTCAGACGAGAAGCCCGTCTGTCTCTTTCACATTCCATTAGTTCCTGGAGCTACATCAGAGGGCAGAGAGAGCACAGACATTCCTGCAAGACGCAGATGTCAGGATCAAAAGTCAGACTGACTCCTGTACGCAGCAGGGGAGAAAGACAGAGGAAGAAAAGAGAGGGAGAGAGCAAAGGAAGAGAAAGAATTTATGCTGGGGTATGGCGAGAAAGCGCGGCTGCATCTTTTTGAACATCCTGTGTGTTGAAACCCAGACAGTATATATTCACTCCTTCAACAAATCCTCCAATTTTCTGCAAACAAAGGCCTCATCCACTGCCGTGTGTTTCCATCTGCACCTGTAATGCTTCGTGTATTTACTGTTCTCAGGGCTATTGTTGCTATTGTTCCTTACTGCTCTCTCGCTGCCAGGCTGATGGGAAACCATGCACCATGCTGCCTACATCTTGTGCCTTGTTTCAGTTATTAAAAGGCACGGGACCAGATGGTCTGTGTGTGTGTGTGTGTGTGTGTGTGTGTGTGTGTGTGTGTGTGTGTGTGTGTGTGTGTGTGCGCGCGCGCGCGTGTGTGTGCGTGTGCGTGTGTGTGTGTGTGTGTGTGTGTCTCCAGGTCTACACTCTGGCTCCAGGCTCTTCCAGAACTGGCACAAGCCCAACTGGGTCATCCATGCAAAGACTCACTCTCTCTCTCTCTCTCTTTCTCTCCTCCTCACCAAGAGCGCATCTGTGTAGGCCTTTACATGGGGAATGTGTGTGTGTGTGTTTGTTTGTGTTTGTGTGTGTGTAGTAAAGACAGTATGAGTTATAGGAAGGACGGGGGGGGGGGGGGTGGGGGGGGGGGTGGGGGGGGTCTGGGCGAAGTACGACTGCTCCTCAACAAAGCATAAATTCTGTTCTGCATATGTCCATCTCTCCTCCTGGGTCTTTCAGTCTCCCTCTCTTCTGTCTGTTTATTTTCCATCTCATTTGTTTTATTTTTAATCTCTTCCTTCCTCTCATCTCGAGCCAGCAGAGAAGCCAGGTGAACATTCAGTGAAGTGATCAAGGGATGCTTTTATTTTTATATTTTTTGCAGTTTTCACTAGATAACTATAGGAAGGAGAAGAGGCAGGAGGAAAAAAAAAAACTAAAACATTGTGGGACTGGAAAGGGGGAAGCAAGAGGGAGTCAAGGTGGGTAACAGTGAGGTGCAGACATATGTGCAGGGACACTGAAGTAAATGGCAGAGGATTGGAGGGTAAACACTCTCAGCATCTGCTGAGAGAAAGATAGGAAGACAGAAGGAGTTAAGAAGAGCCATGGGCCTAGTAGAGCTGTCAAGACGGCCGGGGAGCCGCAACACTGCAGACTGTCAGGAAACATCGTGTCCCTCCAAGAACAACCAGAACTTGTCTGAGCTCGCAGTGTGGTTGGGATTTCACAGATATTTCTTTAAGTAGACAACCACTATGTTTTAGTAGGTGCTCAGAGAGCCTACTCAAATATTTACATGTCACTGTTACATTAAGGTGACCTGAGATGGGACATCAGAGCTTAGAATTCAGCTCAGAGCTTTACAGCGGATCCTTCATCCATCATACTATGTGCATTGCTGTTATGAAACAAAGATTACAATTTGACAAGTGGGAGAGTGCTCAGTGTTTCTCTTCACATCTCCAACTGGCATGATACAATGTATAAACTGTAAATATATTTTATCTAAGGGGTCCCTGGTGCTTCACTCCTGCCTACCTGTCACATGGCTAATCTCGGCCCTTCACCACCTGCCTCTCAGCTTGCAGAGGCAAAGGGCACTGATTACATTAGTCCTCAGAGGCCTGCCCAGATCAATACAGGCTCACTGTTCAATCCAGTGCAATCACAGCCACTTGCTAATGAGAGGCAGAAAAGTACAGACAGAGTAAAGAAAGACAAGAAAACTGATGCAGCTCTGTTCTGTATTTTGTCATCAAAGGGGAATTGTTTTATAGATTTGTCTTTTGCGGACCGCAGACACTCCGAGCTCCAGTTTTCCTTGATCAATACCACATCAGGTTTTTTTGCATTTACTGTAACAAGACTGTGCTGATCTCACTCTTTTATCAGATTCCTTTCATATGAAGTGTCTGTCTTCCAGTCTGCCTCTCTCCGACTATCCCATTGTCTATTAGGGGCTCTCTTTTTTTTGGATCGCTCTTTCTCTCTCTCACACATCGCTGTTTAATGATGGTAATTTTCCACCCAGGTCCGAGTGTGAGCTGATGTGGTGAGGCTCTTGGCCTCCCGCTGTTCCTGATGAGGCATGATGGGAAATTACCCAGAGCTCTCTGTTGTCAGATTGTAACTCACTGTTTGGTTGTAATAAGCAGGCAAACCGCTGCATGTGGGTTCACACACACACGTACGCGGACACCTCTGATTGCGTGCATTAATTACACTGTGTGAGATCACCACAGTGACCACAGCTGTGTGGGCCACGCCTTGCTTTCCGGGTCACTTGGGTCATCAACTCCCCATAACAGTTACAGGACTGTCACTGTCAGACACAACAGCACATAATGAGAGTTCTCCTCGCTGTGCTCACTGTTCACATACCACTGAAACACTTCCCTCCATCCCTCCATCATTTCCTTTCCTTCACTTTTCCTCTGCGTCCTGTTGTTCTGCTCAACGTTTCCATGTTGTCGATGCTGTTGTGTGTGTGTATGTGGCCGCCTGCGGTTTATTGACTGACGTGAGGGAGGTACAGGGCTCACTGGGACACCACCGCTGGGTGAGTGGATGGTGGTGGAGAGTGTGGAGAGGGGGGCTGCCCCTGTCACTGTGGTGTGTCACCTCTGCAGCAGCGCTGTCACCAACAAATGGAGCTTTAGTGGAACCCTGTAAAGAGAGTCCTGCTGAGGTACTGTTTGAATCAGCTTGGGGCCAGTGGGGGACTGCAGGTTCTGTTTGATCAACATCAGCAGATGTTGGGAGCATGTCCACTGTCAGCTTAACTACAGATGACCATCCGCAGTCAACACAGACAGTGGGTATTTATTTTCAGTACCTGTATATTTAAGCAAAGTTTGAGAGAATAGCATGTCATATTTTTTTAATGAGAAACAGAGAGTCTGCGAAATCGTTGTATTGGCAATCATCTGGATCAAAGTTAGAAATGCCTTTAAAAAAATATTCTCCTGTAAATTCTATAATATTTAGGGTCTGATGTGGTTCAAAAGAATGATTAGTTAAAAACAATAAATGCACATCTCTCCCTTCACTAGCATTTCAATCATCCAGCATCTAATAGTATGTAAATACCTTTTTGAGGAATTCAAAATGTCTCCTACCTCACTTTAAAGTCCATTCTCAGTATGTGCTGCTGTTCATAGTAGCTTGCAGTAAGTTGGGAAGTTGGACCACAATTGTCTTCCAAACTAGTGAAGATGCATGTCTTAACTCTAGATTCAAGGTTAGTGCAAAGAAACTAAACCTAAATCCATGAGCATATGAAAGTGAAACCAACCTTCTAGTTTAAAAATTCTGCATTAACATTATTCTGAACAGTGAAGGTTAAGTGGAGGTGGACTCTAAGTTCATTTTGTTTTAGCTGTTGGATAAGCCAAAAATGATATGAAATTCAGGTGCCTAGCCCAAGACTGTTTTGTCTCTATTTAAGTCATTTCATGTTGAACTTCAGTCTTGTGCCTTAGATACGCCGTGAGTTTTAAACATATTTGGAACAGATCAAGGCTGAATTATGAATGAATATGAATCTAAAACATTTAAAAAAGAAAATTATTAAAAGCAATGTGTATGTTGTGAAAAGTAAATCATCAAATTTAGAATATTTTAAAAATGTCCATGATATTATTTATTGTACATTCATTGAATCAGGGTGAAAAGATGATGTAAGGACCTCTATTAGATTATCCATTTTACTGTGAGGCCACTCTGATGCACAGAGGATCTCCACATCACATATTTTATATATCTGTGATATCTGTATCATATTGAGGGCATGGTAATTACATTTCTCCCTGCAGCGCTGGCTACCGTGCCCAGCACCTCTCTGCATCACTGTGGAGATACCCTTCTGAGAGAAGCTTTAACTAATGGTTAACAGTCAGCATTACAACTATCGTAGTGCCGCTGGCTGATTGTGGGCAAAATGGCAAGGCCCAACTAAACTGGTGTGACTGAAAACGGTCTCAAGATAGGGCAAAGTCAGTCCGGCTCACACACGCACATACATACACACATACACACACCAACACACACACCCAGGGGCCAGGAGCTGACAGTAAATAAAACCAGAGTCCCTCCTTAATTAGCTCTCAGCCTGAGGGTGAAAACACAGAGAGAAAGTATGTCAGTCTCTCCCCGTGTTGGACACTAAGCTGCCACCCAGTCCTTCTGACCTCGGCAGCCAAGAAAAATGGCATTTCAGCACACTGGTTTGTATGCAGATGTAACTATATGCTCTTTATTTACTTAAGTATGAGATGATCATTTTAAAGTCAGTGTTTCTTACCCCATTTTTGTTTGGATTTTTTTTAACTGACACAGACTTCACGATAAACCAACTGCCTTACGCAGAGACAGCACAAACAGGCAGTTAGACATGCACTCCAATTAAAAGTAAAAATAAAGTTAATTTAAATTTAGGTCATGAATGTCATGACATATCTGAGTTCACTGAGGTGAAATTATAAAAGCTGATTAAAGTTAACAGCTACAATGTAAAGTCAGTATTTACCTTTGATGCCTCAGCCTCTCACTCAAACCTTCATTATGATTTGAAAATACGTGCTCTCCATTCAGCAGTTGTCCATGAGTTAGCGTCCCTCGTCCACATTTTTAATAGGCTATACGCATTACAATAATCAGTTTTAATTGTGTCCCATTTATTTTGTTATATTTCTAGTGATTCTTCTGGATATTTATTATCACAACAGAATACAGGAAATTATGTGAAGCTGGAAAAATTATTTATATAAATGACGAGTGTCTTCTATATAAAACCTTATCCAGTGTACAGCTTGTTTGAAGGACGGCCAATCAGCTGATGACAAGGACTGTAACAGCAGTGCACTACTGACCCCTGCTGGTGAGAGGTTTACCAGGAAACAGAAGTCCAGTTAGCGTTTAGGACCACTATAATGTTTTTCCTGCTTTTTGCATTATAGTTTTTTCAAGGCCTATACCTGCAAATTTGATCTAATATAAATATTTGGTATTGGTTTATTTTTTTTAATTTAATTTTTTTTTTTTTTTATTATGTACTGTTTATAACATGAGAAAAAACAATCAAGACACTAATCTATTTTGGAGTACTTATCAAGCCATTCATTTTCACTTACATTATCATTAGATTATTTTTCATAGAATCTTTTGGGAATATGATGTCTTTCTTGGATTATTCACAAAAGTCAGGAAACATGGGATGGGTTATGAGTTATGAAATGCGACAAAAATAAATAGGAAAGATGTCAGATCTGCGTACATCTTAACCACATGGCCACCAGGAATTAAATCTGTTTCATCATTTAACTTGTACAGCACTACAAAACATCCAAACAAATACTACTTTCTGCAGCGCAAACACAAACTGGGCAATTTTCCTTGCCAAACAGGCTTGTGTGTCACACCTGACTAAACTGTGGCAGAGATCTTTAAGAGCAGCGGATTTACACCTCGTTGCCCATCTGATGTCACTGAGCCATGGGTCAGACGGAGGTGGAGAGTGCTTGTAAGTAAGACCTCTGGGGGAGAGCAGCTACAGGAGGTTAAGTAAATCTTGTAGTGGACAAAGGCTCAATCAGATGGGACACAGAGGGGGTTTGCTATGACTCAATTCCTTCAGCTACGGGAATAAAGGGATAAGGTGAAGTACCTGCTTGATATGTGTATTGTGGATCTATATGTTTGTGTATCTCCTCTTTTGCCCACAGTTTGAGTTTTTTCTAAAAACAGATTCTTGCAAAGAAGGCCAGCAACTGTATGAGATCAGACAAGCACAGGACACACGTCATGAGCCAGCGCATGGCAGTGGCCCTGGAGCCATGGCTGGCTATGAGTGGACTATCAGTCGCCACTGTAAGGAAAGGCCCAATTAAGAACATTAATTATGCTTCCTTGGCACTAACTCTCTCACCCTCTTTTTAGCCTGGAGAGCATTTAAGTCTGAGGCCATGGCTGCACGCTCCCTGTCATGCTATAATCCAATCTAGTTGAGGAAGTTTGTCATGTTTGGCAGAACTGGACTCGCTGGGATGGACTGGGATATCCAGATGGACAGAGTAGCAGAGTCGAGCCCATCCACAGGGTAAGGATGTGTAGTCGCACAGAAAATGCGGTGTGATCTCAAAGACTAATTCTACGAGGTTCTCCTAATGCACTGTGAAAAACCTGTGAGGGAAGCATATGCAACATGTTTCACATCAGCATGCCTCACAGCTCTTTGCTGACACAGAAAACGCTAAACTGATACAAGCTTAATGTCAATTAGGATTTACAAACACAGTATGAGCGAGTAGACTGTGGAGAATATGTGCAGTATAACTCTGTATACACTAACTTAATTATAGGGAGTGAAACCTTCTTTTTCTGTTAATATGCCCATAGTGCCTGAGGCATGCTGCCTTAATATATAAAGGGTTTTATCTGTGAGGGTTTGTTCTTCCTTCAGACTTAGTTCCCCTGCTTCTCTGTGCACTAATTAGTAACATTATGAGGTTTACTAATTGTCATAGATCATCCGGAGTGTCACCTAAAGCACCATTTTTCTAACGACATAAAAACTTTGGTGATTTTAGCGAGTACTTCTCAACAACAGATTGGAATAAATATATTTGGTTCATTGAAAGGGCATTTCTTTAAGAATTCAAATGGTTGACAAATCAAGGACATCACCCCATTACAAAATCACAGTCAAACGACAAAATGTGGTTTGGTTTATGATTAAATTAAAACTGTTAATGCAGAGCTAAAATAGATTTTATATGAAAGTGATCCCAAAAATGTCACAGCGCTCTTTGTTGCATGTGAAATGTTTATTTAGAGCTTAGATAACTGAAATAATACAACTCAAATAAGCATGTCCCATAGAGAGCAAAGAGTGTGAGTTTTTAATCATCACTTCCTTGTCTCTGCTTTAGTTACAGTGATAATTAAATCAGCTAGGGTAGTGGTTCAAATGGAAACCTCAATTTTTTCCATTGTTTATTTCACTGATGGAACACAAGAGATAGCAAATTGCTGAGAAATCATACCTTACTGCTGGGGCTGCTTGGCCTGGGAATATTTTGTGAGCTCAACAGAAAAAGCAGCATACCTGCAGTCATGGCCAGTTGGGTTTCAAATAACAGCAAAAGTTTAAATCTACAGTACAGAACTTTTGTTCTCCCCCTGTGCCAGTGAGATGGATTACAAAAACACTGTCAATACGTGCTTACGTCATACACTCTGCCATACCTTACTCTGTTGCGACTATTGCAGCTGTTAAATGGTATTGCAACCGCCACAAAAAGACTCGTTTTACCATCAGAATTCATTTATTCAGTCTGATAACAATTGAAAAGTCTAGCAGAGAGGCATTATTTAATTTTTTTTTTATCCCCAAATACAGTCTGGTATCCCCATTCAAGTTAGCATAGGGCTAAGTCGAAAGTTAGTTGGCTCGGCTTGCGCAAGTCTGTGGTGCGCATGCTCTGCCCATGTTCTATTTGCATTCATCCGGTTTGCGTGGGATGTCTCACCAAACAACTTGCCCTGCATTCCAATATACTACCAAACTATTTAGTATGCCAAAAAAAGATTCAGTATGTCCCAATACTTGGTATGTTAGACGTAGGATGGCAAAAGTACCAGGATGTCCTACTACATCCGGTCGTATTTTGCAGTATGCAGGCCAGCATGCTACTCAAACGGTTCTGACCCACAATCCTTAAGTAGGAGGAGAGGAAGAAGAGGCATTAAAAAGAAGCCTGCTGGTTCCATATTGCATCCTCTTTTTACTTAAAACGTCACACTACGGATCGTGAGCTATGACAAAGTGGGTCAAAGTTCAAGACGCATTTTTATGATAAAGTAGTATCTCCCAATACTACATACTACATGCTACCGTACATACGTTTTAAGGGTAGCTGCAGTGCGTACTAAAAGTAAAAAGAAATAGTATGTGATTCGGAACACAGGGATAGTATTTTATGAAATACAGAGAGATGGCAGTGGTAAGTTTAATCAGCTTTGTGTGAACTCGTTTGGAAAGGGTTTTAGTATAATGTTTACTTGCATTCATGTATATTTATATCATCCAGCACTATAGCTTTAACAAAAGTAAGAAAACTAAAGATTGTTTGTGATCATTGCCTGTTTTTCACGTCTCCTGGAACTTGGAGTTCAATGCTCAAAGTAATGAGATTTAGTGTAGAAACTGGCTTCAGAATGACGTCCTGCTTTGGCAAGATGCTGTTTGGCAATTGGAAACGTTCCTTTATCCATTCAACTTGAAGTATTAAATTGTAATTCTCTTGTCAAGGCCTATGTTTATGTTTTAATATCAAATTGTGGGATGATTATTACTTGATTTCACACATAAACATGACAAAACTTTGTTCCCACTATTGTGTCAATCAACAACTACTGTTAATAGCCTATTGTTGTATTAGGATTGATCGTACAAAATCTGCTACATAGAGTACAGTGTATGTAGTAGATGCCAATGGAAAGGTCACACTTCAGTTTTACAAGATCTTCAGTGTGTTTTTACAGATCAATCGGTGATCAAACCTTGTAAAATGAAAATTCTAAAATGTTTATGGAAAAACACATGCTCGTTTCCTGTAGCCTACTAAATGCAAGTTAAAATGAGCTAGTTTGTCTCGGTGACTGCAGAAACTAATACGCAGACTGGTAGTATTAAAGCAGTTTCCATTCAAGGTCTCTATCTGCACCCAGCATTTGCAGTATCCACTGCTGGGCATTAAACGTGGTGGAACAGTAACATTATCACCAAAGATGGTCACGGGAATGATTCGATGTGAACTTTTAACCGCTGTGCATCCCCACATTTCGCTGACGGAAAAACTCAGTGTCTTGATTAACTTTAATGTCCATTACTGTCCCGACCCGCGGCCCCCAACCGAACGCAACTCGGTCGATGATCCCGCGCTAAAGTATTCCCAGATACCAGACCTCAGTTTTCATGGCCAGCAGAACATTAGCATGCTTATTGCTCTCACCGATTATCCCCACTATGTACGGTACATTAGCGAACTGTGTGATTGGCCAACCCCCTGCCTGCGCAATCAACAGAGAGCGTGAATGAACGATCAGCCATTAGCAGGTCGGGTGTGAAACTGTGAAAATGGGCTCTCACACCAATGACTGCAGGAGGCCTTGATTTGCTTTAGCCTAGCCTAGCAGCCTGCTAGCAAGGCCTTGCACTTGTTACACTGTGTCAGGGCATCAGCTAGCGTTAGCCTGCCCAATGTAATGCAGTGGAACACAGACTAGTGTAGCGTGTTGAAGCCCAGTCTAGTGGAGTGCTGTGTGCAAGATCATAGTAAGACTCCTTGCTCGCATATGCTTGTGTTTAATGCAGCGACCTGCTTCTGCATGGTGAGTTTACACATACCCTGCAGTGAAGGTAGCGTGTGTGTGTGTGTGTGTGTGTGTGTGTGTGTGTGTGTGTGTAATATCAGTAATCAGTGTACCTCACACTGGCAGAGTATAACTAGGCCTGGTGTGGTGAGAGTGCTGGAGACCAGCTCTCTTCCAGCCCACGTCGACTGTTTCAGTGGCTCTGTGTGTTTGTGGTCATGGATACTGAAATTGGAGGCTCCAGCTTCAGATGCCACCAAGACAGCCAAGGCCCTTAAGGTCCAGGTAAACGGAGACGGGTCCGTGTGTGTGTTTTGTTCGCTATTCATAGTGTATTTTATTTTTTAATGGGGTTTTGTTCTCTCGTACACCTCTATGGCATCCACGTGTGTGTGTGTGTGTGTGCGTGCATGTGTGTGCGCATGCCTGTGCATTAATGATGCATTTATGACCTTTGTGCGATACACGAGGAAAGAGACGAATTCAGTTATCAGTGTTACAAGAATGCTCCAGATAGGGTCCGACTAAGTCTCAGCGGAGTGCCGTGTGTTTGTGTATTTGTGTGGATCAAGCAGTGTGAGCTTTCTCTCTGTGGATAGGATGCTGTTGGAGATGCCAGCATGAAGGCAGCAGCATGTTAAGGGTCAAAAGAGGATTTTTAGATGGACAGAAAAAAAACACGAGAGAATAGAGCCAAACGATCCTCATCTGCAATGTGTCAAAGTAAATGTAAAAATGACACAAAATGATAAAGGGAAATTAACTTATGAGGATGTTATCTCCTGCAGCTCCACTGCTGGAGGTTGTTCGGCAGGTCATTATTTGCAGTCTTTTTGCACCTTTGTTGCATTGAAGTATCATAGATAATGTGTAGAAAAGTTAAATAACAAGTTTCTCTGTGATTTTGAAACCACTATATTATTCTTTTTGGAGAATACGTGAATGGTTTAGCAGCTTATTCATGGTATGTAGAAAGGAGACAGTATTTAAACAAGCTCGAGAGGAAGATGGCACATTAGTCCCAACAAATGAAACAACACACTTCTGATCAGTTTTCTTCTTTATCGAGTTTGACAGTGTCGAGGCGTGGGCATGAGGAAGGCGAGAAAGCGAGATACAGCCTCATGCTTATTTGGTTTTTCCACCTTCACACCCCAGTCTAATTTCACAGTACAGAATTCGGGCTGCATGATGGTTCATCGTGGATCGAATCAGTGGACCAGAGTGGACTGGAGGCCCGCTGACTGAGCCCAGTATTAGATCCACACGCTGACGCCTGCATGTGCATGTTTAATTCGGTTGTTATTGTGGCTCATGTGTGTCCCAACGGAGCCAGGGTGCGTTGTTTGGTTCGCAGGCCAGGTTTTACTTCCACTCACTAGTCTAAATGCACACATGAAAGCTGATGTGAGGTCCCTCTGGGCTGCTCCCCCGCTTCATGTGTGAAAACCTCAAACTCTTATCTGACGCTGACTACATTAGTTTAGCGTTTTTTTATGTGATTGATAGAGATGGCGAGGACCGGGTGACAATTTTTTGGGTCAGATTGTTTGCATGCACTTATGCTTTTATTTTGTGAGTCATGATAATTGGCTCATACATAAAACAGACTAATACATTTCCATCCACAATGAACTCTTTTTGACATATAAGAATGAATCGGCCAATTGCATGGGAAAGTAATTGAATAACCTTTGTCATTAAGCCTTTATGTTTGTAAATTTTGTTACTATTCTGTTTGTTATAAAGTGCAATAAGGAAGTATGTATGAGTAGCTGATGGAAGACAGTGAACCCACATAAAACCTTGCATTTCACGGATGAGTTGCTCTATCTGTTCCAGTACTGTTACTTAAATGATGACCTCTCCGTTCCCCGCCACTGAACAGCTCAAGGACCATCAAATCTGTATTCCACTCTGTCATATTCACATCACAGCACTTATCCAGGCTCCCCTGTCCATCAACAGAAACAAACATTTCATTATGGCTCTAAATTGCTGGCGGATCACTAATTCATCTCTCACAAACTCACATCTTTCTGAATAATAGAATCAACAGTTCTTCCATACGTTAACATCTCACTTTCTGCATGCTCAAGTCCTAACAGGCTCTTCTGTGGGACGTGGCCAGTGGCTGTGTGATAAGGAGGCTAAATAATGAGTAAGCTTTAAAACAAATAATGGATGAGCTTTACTATTAAACTCTCACACTAGGGATTTGGAGATTAGTGTCGCTTTTTGATCTCATATCCTCGACCCGTTGATGTGGCAATATAGATGCCGTTGCCCTGATCTTCATGCATAAGGCGTCATAATAATGAGCACCAGGATGGGTGCAGCAAGGGACAGTGATACAAACACTGGGTGCATGTGATGTTAAGTGTAAGCACTCTTAACTGGATTCACCTGATTTGTGCCTGTTTATGCCCCAATGTGCTCAGTCGCGTTAGATATACAGCACCGGGGCTCATTATATGGCCTAATTCAATTGACCTGGAGATGTAAACACATGTGTATGTAGATATAAGAGGGCCAATTAAGAGTGCTGCAACACTGAACTGCTGGGATTTGTTGTAACGTGAGGATAATCACCTCAGAGCGTCAAAAGTAATAGTGAGAAAACTAAGGCGTTAGCTATAATGTGGTTATTGTTTACACGGTAGACAAAAAGAAAGAGAAGGAGAGGGGGTCAGTGCAGGCCCAGCTAGTGTCCCATGCTTACTTGGGTGTAATGACCCATCAATGGTGACATCTTGTTTCATCAACTTCTGCTTCCCTTCACTTGTCTGTCTGAGCCCGGTCTCTCCCGTTCTCCTGCCCTTCTCCCCTCCTGCCTCCTGAAATCCATCTTCCTCTCATGTTTTCTATTTGTAACTGCCTGTCTGCCTCTGCTAGATGTAAAGGATAACCCTGAACCATGTACTGCAACACATGCCGTTTCAGAGCATGTGATATTTTGTGATTCAGTGTCCTGTTAGGGCTGGGCGTAATGGTTAATCTCAATATCGTCCAAATGTTGCAAATGTATGTGCAACTTTAACAGTCAAACTGGAGTTAGAAAAATTAACTGTTTTTAACAAAAACTTAGATTACTCACTCTGTTATTATTTTATTACATTTTGCATGGAATCATTCATGTATATTGTCAGATTTTGCATGTTCACATCAATATGATCGTACCATCATAATTTAATTACATTTAAAGCATATAATATTTAACTGATTCCATAATTTTGATGATAAAACAATTGTTCTACATCATTTTATGATCAAAATGCTACAAAAAAGTAAATATTTTGGCTGTTTATTATTCTGTGACACTACATTTGAGTTTTGGACTGTCAGGTAATTTAAAGATGTCACCGTTATCCTGAAAAACTGTGACAAAACAGCAGAATCATCAGAAAGTAATTGTTAATTGCAGCTTTTATTTTTGGCTCTAATTCTAATTGTTGTACAGCCTTATCTGTTTATGTTTTATGTATTTAGCAAATGCCCTGTTAGGGTTGGGTAATGTGGATCAAAATAAATATCACAAGATTTTTGACCAAATACTTCAATATCAGTATTGCGATGATGTTGTTGGGATAACTATCATTGCTTTCCCAAAATATATACACAATGTGATTTTTGATAATCATCAGTAATGTGGACATAAAGACTAAATAGACAGAGGCAAAATAATAGAACAGCTATAACAGTCTGGAAAATGGCATCACGTAACTGTAATCCAGCCTTCAAAATCAGGAAAAGAAAACGCTTATGCTGTAAGACGATATCTTGTGCCATATAACAATATGATATAATATTGATATATTTCCCAGCCCTAGACTCTGCTTTCTTTCCCCTTATTTACTGTCTATATCTACTGTGCTACATAAATAAAGGCAACATGGCTTTTTGCCTTTATTTATGTAAACAGTGGTGTGAACCACAAATGACATAACAGTATAATTTGCACTGTAATTGCCTCTGTCAGATGTGTATGTGTATGTGTGTGTGTGTGTGTGTGTGTGTGTGTGTGTGTGTATGTATGTGTGTGTGTGTGTGTGTGTGTCCGCCCGTCCGTGTGTCCGCCCGCGCGTGTGTGTCCCGCGCGTGTGTGTCCCGCGTGTGTGTGTCCACGCGTGCGTGCGCGTGAAGAAGCAGGGGGCCCAGCTGACGAGGCCTCTCACTGGGACACTGGCAGGCCTAACTCGCCGCAGGCCCGGCTCTCAGCTCCACCTCTGACAGGCTTCATACTTATTGCTCAATGACATTCGATGTTTTCCTTCAGTTTGCTGTAAGATTGATTTCCCAGATATGTTTGAAATATCTCCAGAGCCCTAGAGCAGGGTGACTGGCACAGTGGCACAGAGAGAGAGAGAGAGAGAGAGAGAGAGAGAGAGAGAGAGGTGGTGCAGCAGGGGAGTAGAGGAGAAGATGGTGTGTTCAGGGCAAAGGAAAAAGTAGTAAATATGAGAAACAAGACAGATTGCTAAAAGTTGCATTTAGGGGAGCAACTATCGCTTTAATTGTTTTTATTAAATGTCAGAAAATAAGGGTCACCTTATAGTCGAGTGTTTAGCGTGCATACAGTTTCAAATGTGCGCAGATGTCCTCAGCATTGAGTCTCTGGTTCGACTGGCTGGCTGGACTTTTGCTGCATATTATTCCTGTACTCACTTTCCCTACATTTACTGTTTCTCCACTGTCACTGTCAATTACAGTAAAAGCACAGAATACCTAAACAATATTCTTTAAAAGAAATTCTTAAAATAGTGAAAATAGCCATTAGATTCTTATTCCAAACCCAAAGTAAAGACGCACTGTGAAGTTTTCTTGTCAACAAACAAAACCTATGTTTGAATGTACTGCTTAATATTTTAAAAACATTTAAAATCAGGATTTGTTAACCTCCTTGTTCACTAGCTTGCAGCTTGTTCATGCATTGCCACACTTGTTTTTGTATATGCAACACCCACTGGTTGTGTGGCAGTGAAAAAGTGTGGTACTGATGACAGGGCTGTGAAAACATTGCACTGTAGTGCTTATCAGAAACTCTGCAGAGTACCTTTAAAACAGGGGTCTCCAACCAGAATCTTGTGAGCTAGCCAGCAGTACTTGTTGAGAATTTAGCATGTTGAGTATCAACTTGTTATTGTTCACATAAAATAACTTTATTCAACTGGCTATGTGAATAAATGTATATAATTTTGTCAAAGTAGCTCTGAGAGGAAGACAGGTTGGAGACCCCTGCTTTACAGTCTCTACATTTCTTGTTTTGTCCAACCAACTGTCCCAAAGCCAAACATTTTTAATTCACAATATTATAAAACACAGTAACATCGGGTCCTGTAGTTGACGCTGCTCTTTACTCTGAGGATAATAAGTTCAAAATAAATGGGGACAGTTCCTATATGATCCGGCGAGGCCTGGCGGTCCCTCTGGCGTGACATCGAGTTCATCTCTCTCTGCTGAGGTGCTTATCATGATGAAATTTTCCCCTTTGTGAAAATGCATCATCTGTGCATATCACATTGTCACATCTCATCACTGACATTTCATCACATTTACTGCTTTGTTTTCTCTGGAACACGAAGGAGGAGGGGGGGAGCACAGATCTACTGTTTTAAACTCTTTAATGCAATTTAACAATGCCACATATTCTTTTCACGTTTCATTGGGGTCCTTTACGTGTGAAATTGCGGAGGCTTGCCTAGCCTGAGCGACACGGTACAGCAGAGGCAGGGTCATGCCGAAGCGCCAGATGTGGGAGGGAGAGCGAAATTAATTGCTACACATTGTTCAGTGGGTGTGTGCGCACCTTCAGTAAATTAACCGCTCTCAGGGTGTGACCGATTGAATAGCGGGAATTAGGTATGAGGCCTCTCACTCACAGCTGAAGCCAACTCCAGGCATTGCATCCAATTAGCTGATCTGCCCCCAAATTCACATGCTTAACTTGTCGTTTGTTAGTGCGTAAAGAAGGAAAACATTTTTTGTGAACAACACACCGCGTTGTTGTTGCTCCCTGGTTTTCTGCATCGTTCTTATGCCTGCAGTGCACCTCTCTGAACTCTTATTTTGAAATCTTTTTTTGCGTCTTTGAAGACAGGAAAGATTCCTTTTTAAGGTAATTTATTATTACAGATACTATAACAATCATTAAGGGCCAGTCTCTTAATTCAAGTGACATATTCAGACAGACAGTTGTAATAGTGATGACCTGAAAGCTGTGCATTGGGTGAAAAGGGCAAACCAATTAGAGTGACTGTCACTGTGGGCCCATTAACGTGGATCTTAATGTTGTCTGTTCTGTCTTGTACTGCCATCAGATTAGACAATTAGGTTGAGAGCACAGATAATACACATTAATGACAGTTGGATGGCAGACATCGGGTGCATATGGTGCTCTCCTATGGCCATTACCAAGTTCATACCATCCCTTCACCCATATGGACACAAAAAGACAATCAAATATATTCTTAGGACATTGAGGTTCTAATGACAATACAGCTTTTTATTACTTTTAATCTTTTTTATGTAGCTGCATTGTGACATAATTGTATGACAACTGTGTTTTTATTGCTTTCCACACCATTACCTAAAGACCTACAGTATCAAGAATGGCAGTGCATCATCGTGTTCCTCTGAGGTCTGCATTACCGTCTAAGCAGCTCATACTGACCCTAACCCACACTGCCAGCATCATGTGTATCAGAGGAACGAGCAGTGGCGTGCCCGCCCCCAATCGTGACCCTGGCATAGCGATTCTCGTGGCCCAGCCCAGCAGAATAGAGCACCTCTTCCCTCCACCTGCCCCCTCCTGTCTCTCTATTTTCCTGGGCAATAGGAGGGTGGAGAGTTGGGGGGGGGGGGGGGGGGGGTGATGGAGAGGTGTTGGGTGAGGGAGGGTTTGGGGAGGTAGTGGTGGGGGCACTCTGCTTCCCCTGGGGCTGCCTGCTGGAGCGAGGTGACCCAGCTTGTCGCTCGGTGACCTGTGAGAGGGACATTATGAAGTGTGAGTGGCTGTCACTCTAACCGCTTGTGACAGCACGGCTCCCGGCACAGCTGTGCCAGCCTGCCCCAGCCAGAGACCCAGGGCCCGTGGAGAAGGGGGGCGGGAGAGAGGCCGCTTTGGAAAAGGCGCGGACTGGAGTGGGATGTTCAGAGAGTGTCTGTGGCGGGGTTGAGGGGTGGGGGGAGTAGATGGAGAAAGGAGGTGAGGGGTTTGAGGTTCCTTTGCTCTTACTGTTGTACCATTGATTCGAGTGCTTCAGGGACGGCCCTGCGGCTCTGCAGTGTCAAAGCCAGCACAGTTGGGCTTCGAGCTATACATTATGGGAATCTGACGGTAGAGGTGGGACCAGCTGTTATCCTTTAAGCCACCAGGGTTTGGCATATCTACAGTGTATGTTGTGCCAAAAATAACTTTCTAACTTGTCTTTCCTGGATGTTGGTTTCCTTTCTATATCAGAGATGTTTCTTCCATTTCTCTGCACACGCAGAGGTTGGATGTAACCGTTACATCTCTTAAAGCGTTGTTTTTTTAATAATAATTTAGTCACATAAATGTTTTGGTTCTATTGATCTCCCTCAAGTTCGTATAGAAAGCCAAAGACACCAGGAAAAGTAATTATTCTGTCACTTTCCTGTATTCTCTTCCTGCTAATGGTGTGTTGTAGACACCAGCTTTGTTCTATTTAGTCCTCTACAAATCTTCTGTAATGGCTCCAGTGAAAGGGTCACAGATCTTTGACATACCTGCACTGTTATTTGTCACCTTGTTAAACTCCTGAGTGTTTTAAACTGGCCGTAGAGATTGGCACATAATTCCAGATCTGGATCATTCAGCCAAACTCCCTCCCGCTCAGTTTTGCTCGTCTTTGATTATTCATTGCACACTTTACTCTTTTTCCACTTCACAGTTCACTTTACTACTAGATCCTTGAAACATCCCCCTCTGATATATGATGATGCCTCTGTAAAGGAGTTTTTCAGTGGAACTTTACAAAAGTAAAATATTACAGTATTTACGTAATTCTGAGTAATTTTCTCATCTCACAAAATCATGTGTGGCTGTACTGGATAAACTCTGTGTGCCTCTTGGCAAACACTGACTGCAAAGAGGAATACTTGATTTGAAGTAGACAACATTGACTTTAAAAGTCGTTCTGTTAATACCGGTTAATGAAACGTTCATGTCTTACATGAACTCTCCACTCTCCTATTGCCCAGGAAAATCCCTTCAATCAGGAAATAAAACCACCAATAAAACACATGAATTATGTTTTTGTCACCACCTGATTTTTTAAAACATTTCCCGTGACGAAATTAAGAGCAAAACCATAGAAATCAATACAAAGCAATCCTATGAGGTACACTCAAATGTAAACTTCACATCTCATTTCACCCCACTGATTAACAATTAATATTTACCTTAATAACAAATACCTTCAACTAAATATTGTAAACATTTGTATTTATCGATTTATTTTTGCAAATCCCCACGAAACCTTTCTTTGGTATCTCAGCAGATCTTAACTGCCCGTATGTACTATTATTATAAAAAGAAAACGTATTTTTTTTTAATTTAAATTAACTTTTTTGGCAAACTATCATCTATAGATTAAAATATTTTAGATTTAGTAATAAAACTTACATTAATATGGATTGACTAAGTAAGAGAAGCGTAATGGTCAAAATGTAATGCCCCAGTTCTCAGAGATAAACAAGTGAATTTGGTTTGTTGCTTATAACAGAGGACAGTTCCCCAGAACAATGGACATTAAATCAGACATTTCAAAGAAACTGGACCCTCAATTTCTGCAGTTTCATCAGGGTTTTGTCATCCTGAACGTGGAACAGCTACAACATAGACTACTTTACCAATAACAAGTACATAAGAGAGTACCTCAGCTGTGAAAACCAAACATTTATATCTTTAGCAACTGTTTGTAAGTTTATTTTTAATTCTAAGTTTCTTAGTAATTTACCTTTGTCATCACAAAGAGCAGTACATATTTAGAAAACCTACTTCTTCCTACAAAATTAACGAAACAGACCACTTAGAATTCTTCTTGTGATTTCTTACGTTGCATTTTTATTAATTTTGTTTCTATTGTGTTTCAAAATAAGAACCCATTTCATGTCGCTACCTTGCAACTTACGCCACCTTTTCTTTCCTTTGCATTCAGTCCCTCCATAACTTTCCTCTCAGAGTTTTTGTATCCCTGCTCTGTCTAAACCTTTCCACTTTACTCCACACATACTCTCTCTCTCTCTCTCTATCTGTGTCCCTCTGTCACAGCTGACCTGCGTCCTCTCTCTGCAGGGCCTCTCCTGGTAGCGCCCAGCTGGCGCTCTGTGAGTCGGCTGGGCAGAGGCAGGAGGCAGTGCCAGCTCTACTGGTGCAGAAAGGGGCACACCAGGCAGACAGGCCCAGTGTCAGCAGAAGCAGCAGCATGCTATCCCCCCGGCTGCCACATTCACCCCACACACACACACACACACACACACACATATGCCCGCATATAGATTGCTGCAACCCAAACGCATGCACACCAGCGTCAACGGACCAATGCCAAATAGGTTTGGTCCGACTGGGACCTAGTTAACTGGGACAAAACATTTGTTTACACAGTAGACTGGCACAAACGGGCACACAGACACATCGAGCCGCACATACATTCACATGGGAGAAGATGTGGAAACAGTATTCACACAGAGGAGCATATCTTCGTGCAGACCCGCAGCGATTAGTTTGACAATCCTGAATTCAGCCCGGGGCATGTTATCCCCTGAAGGAGTCTGAGCTGCATGAAGCTTGTTTTTTTTAACACGTATTGAACGGCACGCATGTTATTGCCTTGTATTTGTCCTCAGGATCAACACCGGAAGCTCCTTGTAATTAAGAAGATGTAGACTGGGGCCTCATCCAGCTTGTAGGTACCCCTTCATGTCTTCAGCCCTGGCAATGCCTGTCCTCTTTCTGACTACTCCGATTCAACTTGACCTTCTTCGAGCAGCATTTTATTAACTGAAGCAGAACCTTGCGGCTCTGAGATCAGGCCAACAGTAATTCAGATCAGAAGGGAGAGCAGAGAGCATATAACACCTCGACTTACATAATTTTGAAACTGGTGAGCTCAGGTGTCTTGAATTTAAATGTCCAGAGATATACAGACTAATGCAACTACAGTGTGACACTATATAAAGTGATTTGACTTCCAGTGGCCTCCATAGTGTCACTTATTCTAACTCAAGACGCTCATATGGGACTCGTCTGTCTCTGTATTGGAGAAGCAACTTTCTGATTTGCATACCGTTTGATTATCAGAGTCTTGAGTATTCAGCCGAACTTCCTTTTTTGTGTTTGTGCCCCTACGTGTGTGTGTGTGTGTGCGTGTGTGTGTGTGTGTGTGTGTGTGTGTGTGTGTGTGTGTGTGTGTGTGTGTGTGTGTGTGTGTGTGTGTGTGTGTGTATTTTGACCTCTTTCACACAGAGAGGCCCCCAATTGTGCTCCAATAGCCAGCCGAGCTCAGTGAAGCACAGCCTATATGCTCACTGGCATTTCACACACTCAAACGTGTGCACATAAACACAAATGAATACCATTTATCCAGCCGGGGTCCCATGCGACACACACACACACACACACACACACACACACACACACACACACACACACACACACGCACACGCACACACACACACACACGCGCGCACGCACACACAGGCATCAGCTCACATATGGAAATAATGGTTGGGGTCTTATTCCCTAATGTACACCTTACATAGCACCTCTGTGCAGCATGAAGCCCCTCAGCCATGTCTCCACTCTGATCAGTCCAACTCTTGCTTCACTCTGCAGGTCAGCCCACCCTTCGACATCCCCAGGATTTGAGGCACACTTCCGCCTTAAAAGTTGTACACCACTACCTTTGATAATCAAGATAGAACCTAATTGAGCTCACCCATGCAGAAGATGCTCTCGCCTTTTTGCGCACACACACTTTTTGTGGAGATGGGGGTCTATACTGTTTCAGCTCATCCAACTGTGAGATTCTCCTTTCCCCTTTCCAGTCCTGCCATCATCTCACTAATGGTGTTTCTATCTCTTCTCCATAGGAGGTAAATGAAGCTTTTAAGCAGGGCGGAGGGAAGGGGGACCGCTGAAAAGATTAATTGACTTTCTGCAGAGCTTCACTTATCCTCCACTGGCACCTTTGACTTGTGAGCGTATTTGTGTTTGGATTACATGATTATATCACCGTTATTGTGGCAATTTGTGGTTTGTTCAGAACTGTGTCAGGAAGTATCAAACTGTGTCCCATCAGCCATTTCATCCACAGTGGCCATTTCACAACTTTATGCAATTAGAGCAAATGTTGTTGACATTCTTGGGAAAATATTTTATGATTATAAATTAATGATATGATAAAGGAATATTTAGGACTTATTGAACTTAGAGTTACAAATCTGCAGTGGGAGCTGAATTTAAATGTGAACAATCATGAAACAGGACAGAGAAACATTACACTTAGACAATATGTGCCTGTTGACGACACATAATTAATGCTTGAGAATTACTTCACAAAATTTACATTAGTTGTTTTTGTTTATGTTGTGTTTATTTTACTTACAGAACGTGCACAGCGTTCCTTCTAAACATCCTGTGTGTTGTCAAAGTGAAGGTGTTCACTTGTGAGCCACCATCTCCACAGCACATTTATAGAAATGCCACAGCATCTGCAGGAGTTCTTTTAGAAGCAACGGTAGCCTCAAAATGCTTTATGAACAACAGAGTTTGAAAATGAGCATCGGCAGCTTAAGTGGACCAGTTTATTGCAAAGGGTGCGTGGAATATATTGTATATTGTAGTAAGTAGATTTTAAATTCTGACATACTACAGCTAAATCTAAACAGTAGGAGCTCCTCGGAAGAATAGCAGAGACATATATGAATGGGACTGAGTCACAGAAATGGTAATTATAATAATACTACTACTAATAATAATATTAAATGTGGATTGAACCATCAAAATAAAGTTCTCCTCCCACAATTTTTAAATATGACAAGAAATGTTCCACAGTGACCATGTGAGGAAACTGTGCTGTTTAAAACACTTAAACTCAGATGATGTTTATTTTCAGATTGTAGTTTAATCCAGGATGAAGCTTAATGCACGGTGTGTTCTTCTGCAAGTGTCTGTGAGACATTCCTCTGCTTTTGTACCTTCCATCTTCTCTTGACCTGACACCTCTGTCATGTTTTTTTCATACATGATTGTCTTGTGGAGAACATCACCCACTGGCTTGACACACAGTAAAAGAACTCAGCGTCAGCGTTTACTGTCTGTACATATGGACAAACACAAACACACTGATGGACACGCAGTGCGCATACAGGTGCTGCTGTGACAGAGTTGACAGAAGTAAGTTTGACTCCCACGCCGCACACAGGTATGATGAGAAAGAAGAGCCAAATGTGTGAATGTACAAAGAGTTTGCTCTCCACCCCCACCTCCCCGCTGTAAACTCCACCACCCACAGCTGCACACACTTCTCCTGTCACGGTGATAATCTCTTTGTCAGGAGCCGTCTGTTGGAGATTTGTCCGTCTGATTCGGTGAATGTCCGAGTGGCAGGTCGAGCTGTAATGCCACAGGGTGTCCAAGGGTCTGTGTGAGTGTGTGTGCGCATCCAGTGCCATAGGTGGTGGCATCTCCGTCCCTGTCAGAGTGTGTATGTCGCTGGTCTTCAGACCTCTGCTTGGTAAAGGAAGAGGCATGTTGAGCTGAACAGGAACAATAGAGCTCCACAAGACAGCGTTGTTAATTTGAATTTATGATGCATATACTCGTGTTTTTCTGCATTTATCCTTGTCTCCTCTCATCTTCACGCCAATATGATCAGAGATAACATCAGCGCTCATGTTTCATCTGCACCTGAATTGCAAAAGAGATGTTTTTTTTATAATCCCCTAACCAGTCTAAGTGTTAAATAATAAATATCCCACCACAAGATGGCTCTGCTTTCTGCACAGATTTATTGATTGTGCAATAAATGAATAAAAAAAACTGAAAACCACATTCAACTTTATTGACAAAGGCTTTTTAAATCTAAAATTTTATTCTTGCAAACGAGAATAACTGACTCTGACTCTTCCAGCTTTAATCGACACTAGATCCATTTTGCAATTATATCATTCATTATGAAACCAGTTGTGAAACCAGAATGATCTAATCCTCTGTTTGTTTCAAAATAAGCATTTTCTTTGTATTCTGATTCCTAAAAATATAACTTGTCCAGCTCAGTGTTTTGTTTTATCTGAGAGGGAGGACGTTTTGCTACTGTTTCAGATGCAGTAATTAGCACTTAATAGTTACAATAATACAATACAAAATACAAAATACAAAAAAGGATATATATTATTTCAGACCTAAGTATAATATTCACATTTATACGTGTTTCAGAGCTCCTTTGAAGCTTGTTGGTTGATCACACAAGTTAGTTCCTGTAAAACCTTTTGTGCTCATGGTCAGTCATTGACACGATTTAATCTTTTCTCACGTTATCACATTTTGTGGCTCTATTTGTATTGTGGATTATATTTTTAAGCAGCAGTGTAATGTTGCTAGCCGAATGTTGTAAATCTTAATATATTTTCACTTTATTCTTTCAGGAAGGTCAGATGTCAAGTCCTGCTCCAAAACAACACATCCAGAGTGAGTACCAATTCAGGAACTTGCTCAAGGACACTGCGGATATTAAAATGACTTGAACCATGGCAGCCTAAAGGAGGCCAGAAGCAAACCAGGGTTCCAGCTCATGATTTTAATTCATTTGACTCATCTGTGCAGACTTTTAAATATACACTAAAGACCAAAACTTTGAAATTAGAATTATTCAACTATTGTCATAAATGATATACACGGG
Organism: Embiotoca jacksoni; assembly: GCF_022577435.1. Taxonomy (NCBI): domain Eukaryota; kingdom Metazoa; phylum Chordata; class Actinopteri; family Embiotocidae; genus Embiotoca; species Embiotoca jacksoni. The sequence goes on along the minus strand of NW_027185414.1, from coordinate 12,091,857 downwards.
AGTGGTGAGATTAAGTCTCGATAAAATATATATGACATTATACTGAGCTGAATCAAGAAGCTTCTATTTTTGAATACATTTTGAAGTTATCTCTTTTTGAAAGATAATATGAATTCTGACAAAGCTGTAATTGTCGGGTTGAGTTATTGTTTCTCAAAGCTCTTTCTCTTTCTTTTGCCTTTCATCGCTCCCCTCGTGACACCTTCTCCTTGCTCTATCTGTTGTTTGGTCTCCTCTTGTCACTCCACTGCAATCATCTTTGCAGGGGGGCTTGTCATCTGTATCTACTCATATCCTACAATCCCTTTTGCTCTGAGCACTACTGCACTTAAATGTCAGGGCTGATGAGCCTGCCACACCCACCTGACACATCAGCTCCGTGCCTGCTAAAAGCTTTTATGGAGTGTGAGCCTGGTGGTTGATATAAATTAAAGAGGTTTTTTTTTTTCTTTCTTTTTTTTTAGGGATTATGGCTGTAAAAGGACAACTTCTTGTAAGCAATGAACAGAGAGCGAATCAGATCATAGGCTATGATTGGTTGCCATCTAGTGGCTCTATCAAGGGCTTGCTGCCAGAGTCATGGCTTGAGAGAAAGGTTAGATACAGTCAAAAGAGAAAGCGAATAATACAAATTCACTCTCACTTTCATTGTTATTTGTAGTAAATCGGGGAAGCTCAAAGTATTTCAGTGAAAAACGTTTTTCTTCTTGAACTGTAAACCTTTTTTGTGTGCTGAGAGAAGAGTTATTAATGTTCGGAAACAAGTTCTTGTAGGTTCAACCCCACCTATTGAATTTAAAACTATATTGACGTGACAATTGCACAGGCAGGACTGAGCAACTCTTATTTCTTTTATACCCTGTTTTAATTTGTTTTTATGGTTGTGTTATATGATCATTGTGTTGTTGGGTGTTGTATTGTTAAGGCTTGTTAGAATTAATTTGTTTTAATGGATTATTTTATGTGAAGCACTTTGTAACTGGAGTTTAGAAAAGTGCTATACAAATAAAGTTTATTATTATTATTATTATTGTTGTTGTTGTGAAACCCTCCACACATATTTGAATGTGTAATGTGGACTGTGTCATATTACATGGTTTCAATGATTGATTGTAATAGAAAAATTTACTTTAGTTTTACATATTCTTTTCTACTAATCTGTGCCTTCCAGTCTTGAACTAAACTGCATTTACACTATAATTTACATTCTTTAACTCATTGTCTTAATTCATGTTACCCTACATATTTCTTATCTTTTACTTTGTTCAAATAGCCTTGATTAAACCTTGGTTCTCTTTCTGGGATTTATATGAGGAGATAGGAAATTGAATTTAAATCCTTTGTATTTTAATTGGTCAATTTCAATAATTTCTTAAAAAAATTAACCAGATTTGAATTTTTTTTAATTTAACTTGAATAATTGCTTTAAAAAACTGAATCTGAAGAGCATACTTTTAAATTGAATTTGAGTTTGAAACTGATTTCAATTAACTTAAAACTGAATGTATATTATGAAACTGCATTGACCTGCTCTGAAACTGTATTTGATCCTAACAGAAAATTCAGCTCTCCGTGTACTTCCACATTCAGCTCTCGCAATTCAAATTCAGTTCTTAAAATTCAACTTCAGCTTGTGTCTAACACATCCGGATCTTTGAGGAACAGCAAATGAGTGTAGATTCACAAGACTCCTTTTTGGCCAGTAAGCACTGGCCACAACAAACATCTGCAGAAACATCTGTTCCCAACAAACACTCGCAAAAGGTTTTGTGAAACGTTTCCCCTGGGATGCTACCGGACTGTTTCCCAACAAATGTTCACAGAATGTTTTCTGCCAAAAGTTCATGGAATGTTTCCCAATGAAACGTTAGTGAATGAATGAATGTGAGTATTTCATATCAAACGTTTGTGGAACGTATCCCTCTGAATGTTTGTGCAATGTTTCCCTGTGATAGTTACCAGAATGTTCCCCAAACATTTGTCATTGAACATTTGTGGAACATACCATAGCGAACGTTAGCAGAACATTCCCTGGGAATGGCATAAAGATTTGCTTCGTACCAAAGATGAACTAATTCTATTTTTGGGGTGAGAGGTCAAAGATAAAGGTCTTGGATGAAATTTCTTCAAATGTGGCACAATCATTCACTTGGCCTCTAAGATGCCTCAGCAATGAACTGATTAGATTTCGGTGGTCAAAGGTCAAGGTCAATGACCACACGCCTTTCCTATCCGTGTGAATGCAATTTCTCAGGAACACCTCGAGGGGCCTTCTTTAAATTTTGCACAAATGTTCATTTGGACTCATGGATGAACTGCATAGATTTTGGGGATCATAGGTCAAAGAGAAAGGCCACTGTGACTTACGTTCTGTCCTATTCGCCCATTTCATTCTTATTAACGCAATATCTCAGGTATGTCTTGAGGGAATTTCTTAAAATTTGGCACAAACATTCATTTGGACTCAAGGATAAACTGATTAGAATTTGGGGGTCAAAGGTCATAAGTCAGGGTGACTGTCACCTTAGATCCATGTTTGTGAGCACATTATCTGGGGAACGCCGAGAGGGAATGTCTTAAAATCTGTCACAAATGTTCACTTGGCCTTATTGATGAAGTGATTAGATCCCCTTTGCATTTCAGAAAGCCCAGAGGGAATTTATTCAAATTTGTCACAAAGTTCACTATGCCTCAGCAACAATGTGATTACATTATGGTAGTCAAAGGTTAAAGTCACTGTGATCTTGTGTCTTACCCATTCTTGTGAACCTGATATCTCGGAAACGCCTTTTGGGACCTTCTTGAAATTTGGCATAAATGTTATGAGATGAAATGGGACACTCCATTGTGACATCAAATGCTGCTTGCATCGCCATTGGAAAAGAAAAAACGCCACACCTCAGAAATAATTTTATATATATATATATATATATATATATATATATATATATATATATATATATATATATATAGGTGTGTGTGTGTGTGTGTGTGTGTGTGTGTGTGTGTGTTTTGTTTTATAGATGTCTGCATGGTTGATATATCTGGAGCTAGCAACTACTTAGCTTAGCTTAGCATGAGGACTGAAAACGAGGGAACGGCGAGCCCGGTTTTGTGTAAAGTTAACAAAATGCACTTAACTAGGACCGATGGAGCTTTTTGATTAACATGTTACATCTCATCGTTAACTAAATACGTTAATCAGGTTTTTTGTGTGTTTTTTTTGCAAAAACAAAAACAAAAGTTTGGATTTATACATTATGTATGAAAAAAAAAATCGTACGAATTTCGAAAAATTGCAAGCTGCTGCAAATATTTTGGAGATTTCTTTAACTTGCGTTAATTACGGCAATCACAAGATGGCTATTACCTGGACGGAATCAAATAGCTTAGAATTATGGTAAAAAAACAAACAAATTCATGTTTGTAATTTAGCTGAAGATCTCAGGTCTGAAGTAAAGATTTAACACGTTAATAAAATTGCATTTTTTTTTCCTACCTGACCAGTGCCGAGCTTGTCCACATCCACAACAGCAGAAACAGCAGTTTCAGCATGTCTGTCTCTGTATCCAGTATGACACACTGCTGGTTGGCAGACATTGAGGAAGTTTATTAGGTTAAAAACTGCCACCGATCGGGATCCAAAATCTGTTTTGGACTTAAAGTTTAAAGTCACACACACACACACACACACACACACACACACACACACACACACACACACACACACACACACACACTGACAGAAAAACACACACACACACACACACACACACACACACACACACACACACACACACACACACACACACACACACACACAGGCAGAGAAAAAAAACAAAAAACAAACTACACAGCCAATTTATTAGAGCGTCCAGCAACAACAAACTGACGTCTTTGTGTTCGTAAAACAATATCTACTTCTTCACAATAAAAGTCTTCTAGAGAAAAGAACAGATTCTGGTGTTTGTACAAGAATCTGCAGAAGTCCATGTTATGTGTGTGTGTGTGTGTGTGTGTGTGTGTGTGTGTGTGTGTGTGTGTGTGTGTGTGTGTGTGTGTGTGCACCTTGATCTCGCTAGTAATGATTAATTTGGACATCCTAACCACAAGGAATTACAATAATCTAGTCTAGAAGTAACAAACACATGAATGAGCTTTTCTGCTTCATGCTGAGGAAGGATTTTCCTGATTTTATTAATATTATGGAGATGAAAGAAGGCAGTTCTGGAGACTTGCTTTATATGGTATCTGAAGGAAAAATCGTCATCAAAGATGACTCCAAGGTTCCTCACGGTGGTGCTGGAGGCCAAGATAATGTCATCGAGAGGAACCAAACAATTAGAGAAAGAGTTTCTGAAGTGTTTAGGACCAAGTACAAGAAATTCCATTTTGTCTGAATTTACAAGCAGAACATTTTTGGTCATTCAGGCCTTTATGTCTTTCAGACGTTCTTCAGGTTTTACTAACTGATTTGTTTGGTCTGGTTTTATAGAAAGATTTAGCTGCGTGACATCTAACAGTGGAAGTTTATGCAGTGCTTCCTGATGATTTCTCCTAATGGAAGCATATACAAAGTGAAAAGTATTGGGCCTAACACTGAGCCTTGTGGAACTCCATAACTAACTCTTGTTTGTCTGAAAGACTCATTGTTTACATGGACAAACTGGAATCTATCTGATAAGTACGATGTGAACCAGTCTAATCTGGTTCCTTTTATCCTCGTAACATCTTCCAATCTCTGCAATAAAATTGTGTGATCAATCGTATCAAAAGCAGCACTGAGGTCCAGAAGAACAAGTACAGAGATGAGTCCATTATCTGAGGCTAATAAAAGGTCGTTAATAACTTTCACCAGTGCTGTTTCTGTGCTATGATGAACTCTAAAGCCTGACTGAACATCTTCAAACAGATCATTCCTCTGTAAATGATCACAAAGTTGATTTGCAACAACTTCCTCAAGGATTTTAGAAATAAACGGCAGGTTGGAAATTGGTCTGTAGTTTCAACCTCATTTAAACCTTATCCGGATCTTATTTACACCTTATCCAGACCTATAATTTAGACTTTATCCAGACCTATAATATAGATCTTATCCAGACCTAATTTAAACCTTATCTGGACCTAATTAAGATCTTATCCGGACCTAATTTAGATCTCATCCGGACCTAATTTAGACTGTATCTGGACCTAATTTACACCATATCCAGACCTTATCCGGACCTAATTTAGACCTTACCCGGACCATATCCAGACTTTATCCTGAAATAATTTTCATTTCATTGCCATTTTCATTCTTTATTTGTAAAACTTTGGCATTCTAGCCAATTATTTCAATGATTTGGCCAGGTATAGACAGTATGTACACTCTGAACAATGGATGCACGACACAATATAATATGTACAGTCTCAATATATTTGCTAATACAATATATATACAGTCTTCCTTGTTGCCAGCACTAAGTATATACAATTTATCCTCTTTACTGGTGGTTCTGTGCAACAGTATGTACAGTCTAAATTAGTAAACAATATGTACAGTTTTACCTTGAGCTTATTGTTGTGCAACACAATATCTTCAATCTTATCTGCATATTCATAGTTGCATCAGTCCCAGCTACATCTTTTACAGTTGTGCAGTGCAACACAACACACAGTTGTGTATCATCAAACATAACTTACAGCATTACGGTACCTCTGCTACAGTGCTTATTAGTTACACATCTCAGTATATTTAGTTTGACCTCTGACCAGGAACTACGTTTCTAAATTGTGGAGCATCAGAATCTACATTTCTACTTGGTAAAATGTACAACAGAAAGGGCTATTCATATTAGTAGAACACCCTGTTCAATCCTACCTCGTATTTGTGATTATACATCTGATTAGACACAATCAGGGCAGCAGCAATAGACAGTATTTACAAACTTCTGACACAGTGGTTGTCAAATATTTTGGCTTTCAGACACTAATGGCGCACAGAAGACTACTGGCGGCTACACTCAAATCCACACAGAATGAGGAACTATCACACTGAACGCTGATTTAAGTGTTTTCCTTGAAGTGTGACATTTATGACAGAACCATAGGATGATCTTCAGTTTTATGACTTCTCTCTTGAATAAGTTATGAAAAAACGCAAACTACGTTCAACGTGAATACCTCTGTAGATCACTGTTCAATCTGATCTGGGAGGAGCAGCAATTATACATCTAACAATAAAATATTTCAAAGACTCAAAGGCTGTAAATACAGAACAAAAACAACACAATAAAATGATTAAGCATGTTATGAACAATAAGACTTTGTGGCATTTTTAACATAAGAACTAATTCCCTTTGGTAGGATATTTCCATTTTTAACATGCATAAATCTGCAGTGTCAGAAGATTGAAGGAAAAATATGATAATGAGTGACACTGCGTCATTCAAATATATATTAGATACTGTATATGTTAGAGTCATGACTGTGGAAATTGGCATTCATGTTTGACTGTGCATGAACGTTTGCTGACATAGCGACACGTGCTAAATGTAAAAACGAAAGTAGACTGACTACTTTGCATGTTGTTTGTGGCACTGAATTCTGCTTTTCATTTTTTCCTGATTATGGTGTGCAGTCTAATTTGTCCCATTTTGTGCTGTATGAACTTCAGTTTTGGATCAAGGCAGCTAAATTTGTCTGTGTATTACACAGTGTATATTACACAATTCTTCCTACTTGTATGAACCAAAAAAACAACAACAAGTAAATGTAAATATGTTCGCTTTGAATAACAGTTACTGGGAAGCCATGGTCAAAATACAAGAGGAAGTATAATGCAGCTAAATGTTTGTTGGAACCAATTGACATCAGGGGAAACTTTCGAACTGAGCATGTAATAAGAAGGGAGAAGTGAGGGAGGCTCAAAGGATCTAACAAGCCGTCTGCATGTGTAAATTAAACCCTCTTTGTTCAAGATTAAGAATGGTTTATTTTAAGGTCTAATACTTGACTTCCCCAAGCCACTGGAGTTTGATCAGATTTAGAATTAAGTTCTCTGTGAAGGTGCATGTGCTGAATGTTATATCACAGTGTCAGATTATCTTAAAATTTGAAAGGTTTAAAATTATACTTTGAGTTAACTGAACTCAAGGTAATCCTGATACCATAGCAAGTTATAATTAATTAGGCATGGTTTGTGCTTTTACAGAAAAAAAAGAGTCCATCTTATTTAATTATGTGGGTTTATAAATAAGACTTCTGATTACTTTTGAGTTCCATTCAGATTGTTGAGGCTAATCCTTTTCTTTAGGATCTGAGTTAACCTTTGGACTGCCCAGTTTCTTCATCCCTCTCCGCTGAGCCAAGCTGGAGGACTGAACCGGCTCCAGGACTGGAGTAGGAGTGCAGCGCCTCAGAGCAGAGTAGGTGGCAGACAGAGCTCCCTAGTGGCATAAAAAAGAGAACACAATGTATTATATTAGTATTGGTGTAATCTGTCCAACAACTCAGCAAGTGGCAGACAGTGCCACCTGATGGACTCTCAGAGAAACAGATTTTACATTTCTCGAATTCTTTCATGAACTACAAATGCAAATACAAGATATTGATTCAGAGATCAGTCATTAAGGGCCATTGAAGTATATAATTGAAATGTTAAAAAATATTCACATAATAAACACTGAGGCCACCTGGAATGCCAGTTGTTTTTATAAGGTGTACACAGACCACTTAAGCTATTGTTTACTTATCATCAGGATGAAGCATGGATGACCTCAGAGTCTGAGAAGAACATTTGGTCTGATCCTAGTATGTACTGATTTGTTGCAGACCTCACAGTGTGATTGTACATTAGAAATAGTCAACACTTGGGTATATTTCATATCTAAGCTTTACCCATTTAGTTTAAAGCAATTTTTGTCCATTAAACATCTGTTTTTACAAAAATATAAAAGTTTTAGAACAAAATATGTAGTGGATCCAGAGAGTGTTTGGACAGTCAAACGATTTTCCTAATTTATTTGATAAAACTCAACTGATATTTGTAGAAATACTTGCAGCACAACTACAAATGTATTTTCTACCAAAATAAATAAATCAGGTTGTCATCTTAAGAAGGTAATTTGGACAAGTTCTGACTGATAACTTTACTGGAGCATGTCTATTGTGAATGTGTGAAGTGGACCTGTGGATGATCTGCCAGGGGCACTTGTGTGATCTTAAAGGTCATTGACTTCATATATCCACTATCATTTTCCTTTGTTTAGAGAAGAGAAAGTGCAGCTACAATTGGAGTGAACTCGGAGAAAAGGTCAAACATCATTTGTTTGAAATCAGCTCAGCTGAACTCTTCTATCCTCCAAAGTCAAAAACTTCATAAATAGAACACTTATGATTGAGAACTGAAGGAGCACAGCCAGATCCAGAAACACCAGCAGCAGACTGGACCGCATAATTGTGAGTAAAATCAAGACGAACAGCAGCAAGCATCAGTTCAGATTGGGCTGAAACAAGGGGTACAGTTAACTGCAAATACATATTTAATTCTGTGCCCGGATGTGGTCCAGCTGTTCTGCAAGCTAAAGGGTGCCAAACTAAACACAAAAACATTTCGATCTTAAGTGAGGCCACTTTTGGGAATCCAGTTACATTCATATATTCATTTTGAACTGGAAAGCTTTTGTTTTATTATGTTTCACCCAACAAACTTGTATTTTGCTTGATTTAATAAACTTGTGCCAACAACCTTTAAAATATAGGTCATCTATTTTTAAAAGACACTCAAATGTCCTCACTTTTGGGGCATTTAGGCAGCAATCATCTCTATCTAACTATAAAGAACTTGAAGTTATGCAACAAAGCTTTTCGTTTAGAGTGTAGAATTGCTGGCTTGTTTCAACTAAACTGTAACAATTTCCTTTTCCATTTCTTTTCTGGATCAATATGAAGATATTAATAGAGAGATTAATATCCATGTCTTTATTTTAACCTGCGTCCATACTGTAAGTACACATACACAAAGGGTCTGACCTTAACGGTGAGTGCATTTTGTCTGGTGAGACTTGTGTCAGAGAGCTGGTCTCTCTCTGCAATCCAGGGGTGACGAAGAACCTGAAGAGCATCACAAAGAAAATGATTAGATTTCTAATATATGGTTTCAACAACTAAACCTAATGGCGATATAGTACAAACAATACAGCAGCGTCAAGATACAGTACATGTACTGTTTTCATTTCAAAGGTTTAAAGAACGTGTATACTTAAGGGACATTTATAATGTAGTGTGTGTGCCAGATTATTTCCTCCACTGTGTGTGTCTTTGTCCAATGAATAAAGCTGTCATCTGTAATAAATTGAGTGTGTCCTGTTAGCAGGAGCAAATAATCAATACTACGGCAAATTCTCTGAACAAGGAGGATCAATAGTCTTTTAAGGTACAATAAGTCATATTATGGACTGATAGTACCTGTGGGGCAGTTAGACGCTGGTGAGGGTCCACGTGGAGCATCTTAATCACAATGTCCTGTTAAACATGTGCAGACATACACAGGTGATATTGGTATATTTATAATGCAATGGCACCGTGATGTTAGCAAGACCACCATTTTATGCATATCAGAAAATATTAGGATGTAACCTTGGCAGCATCTGACACCAGGTCCCAGTTCCCCCCTGTGATAATGAATTTCCCACTGCCAATCTGAGCGAGGATCTCCTCTGCTGTGTCCTCCAGGCTGCTGGCAAACGGGCTGAAACTGACCAACATAAACAAAAATGTGCAGGGAGAAATTTAGGTTGGGTAAATGAAGTGTGAAAAACTATTTATGAATAAAAACCTCTAAATTAGAAAACAAAATCTAGCGCCTATAAAATCTCCAATAGAAGATTTAAAAAGGAGCAGCTTTCCATTTTGACATGTGGGAAAATATATTGTCTTCTCGTCTTCACTGTTATTTCACTTGGGAAGTTTATTTAGAAAACATCTTGTTTACTGCAGCAGTGGGAGTGTTAGCAGAAAGTTACATCATTTCATACAGTTCACCAAATTTCCACCAGAAAGCTGAACTGTGCTGCAGCAGTCTTTCACTGCTGGTAGTTTGAAGTGCTTTTAAACTTTAAACTGACCCTGCTATCATAGTGTAGAGAAGGATCCCCAGGCTCCAGATGTCACAGGCTGCATCATAACCCTGTTTCCTCAGAACCTGCACACACAATTAAACACACACTTAGGAGGCATTAGATCACTGTTTCATAATTTGTGTAAGTGTTGGTGAGATATTAAAAAAGGCTTTCTGTTATGATCATGATAACTAACATACCTCAGGTGCCATGAATGTGGCTGTGTAACAGGGTGTCATCAACAAGCCATTTTCAGCCCTGAGCTGTTTGGCAAAACCAAAGTCGCATATTCTGATGCATTCTGGGAGCCCTCTGTCATCAGAATAGCGAATGTTACTGGGCTTTAGATCTCGATGCACAACCTTAAAAAGGGAAATTACACATGATTTTCACACCATTGCAAAACTTCTGGCTTTTGGCGTGACATGTCTGGATACATAAAAATATGTACGACTCTTAAATTACTAGTAAACCACAACGTACATATTTTCCAGGCCACTGTGAGCATGCAAGTTTGATCATGTCAATATTTTTTCCCTTCTGTCTTACCCCCTGTGAGTGTAAATACTCCACAGTTTTGGCGAGTGTGCAGATGATGTCTGATGCATCTCTCTCAGTAAAATTTGGCAGCGTCAAAGCTCGATCCAGCAGCTCATCTCCTCTCAGTAAATCCTGAACCAGGAACACAGACTGGCCATCGTCAAACACCTACAGGTAGAAGTCACACACAAATAATAATAATGAATTGAAACTGCAAGCAGTGATATGTGGGCCCTCGCACGTCGGGGAGCCACCAGGTCGGGGCATACTTCAAAAAATGAAAAAAAAAAGTCATAAAATAGCATGTCGTTCAAAATATGAAAAAAAGGTCTTATTATATAGCATGTCCTCAAAAGCACAAACGGAAGTCATAGTATCACAGGCACAATGGTGTTGTAGTTAGCGCTGGTGCTGGTGATTCCACCTTGAGACATGCATGTCAGGTTCAAGAAATGGGCCTTATGCTTTTCGGAGGTAAGAGTTTTTTATGCCCCATTTAACAACATGCTTTAGGATGACTTTCTTTTTCATATGTTAGATGATATGCTATAGTATGACTTTTTTTTTCTATTTGAGACAACATGCTATAGTATGACTTTTTTTTTCTATTTTAGACAACATGCTGTATGACATTTTCAAAATTTGGAAATTTCGTTAATATCAGTGAAAGCAGTCTTTAGATCTCACCTTAGGGGCACGAGCGAGCCATTTTTAGACAACTATGACCAAAACCTATGAAATACTTACATTTCCCCTGGGGATGAATTTTGTGCAAAGTTTCATGAGTTTTTGAGCATTTTAAAGCTGCCAAAAAGGCATTTGATTTGCCAGAACGAAAATAATAATAATCGCTTGAATAACAATAGTGCTTTCGTACCATTCGGTGCTCGGGCCCTAAAAAAAAATCATCAAATATATTGATGTTGAAGAAAAATTCAGATTAAACCTCTAAACAATGCGTTGATCTGCTACCTCAAGCTAAAAAATAAAAAAAAATTGGTAGCTTCACTTGTCATTTTAACATGTGAGTCACTGTCCTACTTACATCCTTCAGGGTAGTAATATTTGGATGCTGTCCATATCTTAACAGAATCTCAATCTCTTCTGAGGGATCTCTCCTGGCTCTCTCAATAATCTGACACAAAAACAGAAACACACATGATACATAGTCACAGACAATTGAGAAATGTAAACACTTCTGGAATGAACCAAACATTGTCTGAGTAGTTTTGTTCAGTATTGCCATAAAGTACTTCCCATAATGCATTACTCACCCAGCATATAAAGAATTATGAGAATACTACATTTGTAGGTGGATTCAGGTAAAACTTAACATTTTTATGAAATGCTTTACATATTATTTGTAACCTTTTTTGAAAAACATGCTTTCCAAACAGTCCCTTTTTCATGAGCTACTTTTGTGACAATGCATTTTTCAGGTCATTAAATTAGTTTACATTTTTTTTGGCTTGAGTGGTTGGACTAGGTAAAGATTTTCAAACTTCTAAATCACTTTTTTGCAGATACAAATCCACAATATGAATTGTTGAGTTATTAGTCTGCTATAAATGTTCGGCCTTGTACGAAAGCGATTCAATAAATTTTTTTCAACCATACCACTGATCCAGACTGACACGATGGAGAACGTCGGTACATTTTGTACATCTAAATAAATTATTATTTTAACTTTAGTGTCCACTACCTTCACTGAATACTCCACAGCTGTAACTCTGTGCAGACATCTTCTGCAGACAGACGTTCCTGTCTGTCTGACTTCTTCCTTCAGCTCATAAACATCACTGAAGGCCACGTCACCACGGAGATGCTACAGAGAACACAGATAATCAGATACACAAACACACACACACACACACACACACACACACACACACACACACACACACACACACACACACACAACATCCATACTATTATAGTTCATACACATATCCAGGTCATATTTGTGGCGTGTGAGGGCTTTAATCGAGTTCATTGCTGCAGTAATAAAATAGCTGACAGTGATTTACGTCATGCTTAAAAGCTCAGAAACATTAAATAACCAATTTCTTATTTATTCTGCCCGTCAGTTAACACATACATCTGTGATTTATTTACATTGTCATTTAGCCAAACAGTGTGTGAGTGTATAATGGAATCAGAGGTGGAGCTTGGAGCTGTTTTCTTAAAAGGTACTGTATATTACCTGTGCTATGGGGTTGATGTTCACCTCCTGATGAGAAGGCGCTACTGTAGCAACGCTGGGTTCCTGATTTTGATTAGTCGCAACAAAGCTAAATCCACGAAAGAGCTGATGTGTGTTAGCGCTGGGAGGGAGGCCCGGAGAATCTGGATATGCAAACACATACAGATACAAACATTTTGCACAGTGTTTGGCAATGATTTATTAAGTGCAGGAAATCAAAATATGCTAGTTTTATTCTTATAGCTTTCTCATATTTCTTGTTAAGTCCAAATGCATCATCTGCTTCAACAACCAGCTTTAATTCAATCAGTTAAATAACTAAAAGAATATTCTGATGTCCAAACATTTGTGTTACTTGTTTATAAGCGTATGTGTGTGTTTTGTGTGTGTGTTTTAGTTACCAGTTGGTGTTCTGGAGGTGAACTCAGGGTCAAAATGGAAAGTGTCTTCAGGTCTTCCAACAGTTGGTTTGAAGGGAGGCCTCAGTTCCTTCCTGTACAACTTCTACAATAAAGGACGAAACAAATTAGTGATATGATATCACTCCTGTTCCATCGGCAAACAACTGGTTTAACCATGAAATGTCACATGAGCTGTACAGTTGGTGAAAATTTACAAAACAACATTTGGTAAAAGTCATGATTGTAGTTGTATGAAGTGAAAAGAATTACGTAAACAAATCTAATTTATTTCTTTACATGTCTTTCCTCCTTCAGTGTCATTGGGAATATGGAGTAATTTCCACATTAATTAACTGAGATGTCCATGTCTGTGTAGTCATGTTTACAAGTTTGATTGTAAACATGTACTGAGTCAGCAGTGCTGCAGCCTGATGTTGAAATGTAATGGTACGGACAAAGAATAAAGCAAATTAGAAGAGAAGAGAATAAAGTAAAGAATGTAAATATCCAGTGATGCCAACTATATGTAATATCATGTCTGGTGAAAACTGTTGTATGGCCATAAAATAACAGCTTACAGGGAATGCACATTCTTTATTTGTATCTGCTTAAATGTAATACTGAGTTTGGCCTGCAGGTGTCATCCCTGCAGTGTCAGTCGTTGCATGCTGTAAAGTCTGTAGCAGTCAGCAGTAAATAAGGAAGTGACAAAGTCAACTCAAGTTGGAATGAAAGACTGTAAAAGCTGTATTTATGGTGATTTATAGTAATGTGACCAGTAATGCACACTCTTATTTGCTATTTGATTTGCATGTGACATTGCTCATAATGCACTACTGCTGAGAGGTGTGGCTGCAGGTTTTAAATAAACGTGAGACATTTAAGAAAGACTGAGGGGTCACAAAGAAAAAGTAAAACAACATTCTGATGGACGACGGGGAAACCATTCTTCCTAATTGAGAACAGTGATTTAATTAGCATAGTGTGGAGGACAGTCTAAGCCTCTTATAGATAGCTCTTCACATCAAGCCAGCAACACCATCTGTGAATGAGAAAATGTTGTGTTTTTGGTGGGAAGTAAGTAGGTAGTAATGTAGTGATGAGTAGAGCGGGACGCGATGGTGAGGGCAGAGATTAGTGGACATGTAGAACAGATAATAGTGGAATCTGTTAGGAATGAGAGCGTCGTGATTCACAACAGCAGATAAACAACAAGAGGCACAAGCATTCCCGACATCTGTGATAAAAAGGAATGAGTACTTTAAGATATTTAGTTGTATATATTATATATTTGCAATGGACATGATTACGATCAGTAAAACAGCTGAGATTTCTGTCTATCAAAACGGATTTACAGATGAGCCAAACCTCTCTGTGAATAGTAGAGTCACATCAACATCTTGCATTAAAGGAGGGAGAAAGCCCAAGCCCCCTCATTTGCAGCTTTACCAAACTTACATGCACAAGCTAATTAACATGAATTAAACAATTTCCTTATTATTTAATCTGTGTGACATATACTGACCATTTGAGTTCTCTGTAAAATGTATTATTCATTATTACTAAAATAACATTAAATAAGCATGTAAATTTTAACACAAATACACAACACTCAGCTACTTCTATTTAATTCTTTTTTTTCCCTGTCTGTTAACAAAACCTTGCTTTCTGAGTCCAGTCCACAAATTGTCTGACAAAGGAGGGGAAACTTCTGTAACCTCCATTGATTCACACCAGTTTTGTACATACTCTCACTGTATGTTCAGTACATATATGCATAATATACCTCTTGAGAATATTTTCCATTATTATGATAATTATTGTGGTGAACAGTATAAACAACATGTACAACAGTGAGTACTTCACCAACGTCAGCCTGTTGAGTGGGTTTTAACTGGGGTACACAGAAGGTGGCTTCTGCAGCATGCCTGTTACTCACATGTAACCCAGCCGCTGCAAAAAAATAGCTTTTGACTTTACCAGAGACAAATGGAATCTCAGAACATGATTCAGTGACGTCTATCAGATTACTTAAATAGAAGCTTTGGGCAAGAGTGCTTTCAGTTTAAAGAATGCTCCCTTTTAAGCAGCGCACGTGCAAGGAGTGGATGTCAGATGATGATAGCACAGGTAATGTCTGCAGTCGGAACATCTGCGCATGAGCAAATTTTCAGACAGAAAGTCTATTAGATTATAAGAGGATTAGACAAAATAAAGTTGGGCAAGACACACAGAAAAGGAAGTTAGGGATTTTGCCATTGAGCAACATCTCATACTAAGGATGTTAAATGATTCATGGCTGTGGGCAACCCTTGAGGAAGTGGAGGAACGACTACAGGGCTTTGATGACAAGACACAACAGTTATAGTCACCACAGTGCGATTCAGATGTGTTTATTTTAAATTTAACCAAGGCCACTAATCTTAATGCTGTATCTTAAAAGTGCAGACAACATTTGTCACACGATAAAGAAAAAGAAAGTATTTTGTGAAAAATGTGACAAACATTAATATCCAGGTGCAGTTATTGGTAAGAGGACAGGGTATTTACCTTTAGATCATTTGACATAATTGCATATGATATGATAATTGTCTCTGCCAGTCTAAACAGGCTCGGTTTGTTTCACCTCTGGCTGTATGTGATCCCTACAAGTTAAGAGTACCCTATCATGTATAATGCAGAGTATTCGTAATAAATTGTGCTTACATTCCAGTCTATTGATGCAAAGAAGCGATGCCTTTTTATTTCTTCTACTCCATCTGGTCCTGCACCTGTCAGTCACACAGTTTGAGAGGATGATGTCATTGTTTGCATCTATTAGGAAAACAGACAGCCTGGCAAAAGCACCTCAAAACAAAACTAAACACGAATGATCTCAATGATGGTTTTATAAAATAAATGATGATGATGAACATCACTGTCACATTCAGGTGAACTGTGGACGTTGTGAGTATCAAGCAGAAATTTTCAATTTGCTTCTGTTGAAGTTGCTGCTTGCTATGAACAGTCTTTCCTACAGTAGGTTTGATTGCAGGGGCTCACATACAGTATGTGTGGATGAAGTGCACCGTGGTAACTGACTCAACTTTTTCTTAAAAGGAATGATTTTACTTTAAGTTGCTACGATTCTCTGCAGCTGTTTTGGCTCTTACATTTTGAATCCTTTCAAATAAAAATTGGCCTCAGTAATTAGTAATGCATAAAAATGTTGACATACTACTATTATTTTGAAAACATATTTGATTGTCAGTGTCCAAAATTTGTATATACCGCACCCAGTCGATTAGCAGGATTTCTCTTGAAGAGTGCTCTTAATAAACTCTGCACTTCCAGACTGAGGAACTGAGGCATCCCCAGTTTAGCCCTGCACAAACAAGACAACAAACACGTTTGGTAACAACTTTATATACTGTTCATTCTGGTATAGAGGCATTGTTCAGTGAAGGTTCATATAAACAGCTTATCCTGAATTAAACAGACCTGAAAAATTAATTAAGTAAATTAAGAGACACAATATCTTGTTTAACATAGAAATTAACTTGCAGAGGAAAACAGGAAGTTGATCAGAAAATTTGAGGAAAGAACATAAGTATGACCAAAATCAAAAAGCAACATGTACGTACTGCATATAAAGAAAACAACTGTTGAATAACTAGTACACAGAAACTACAAATAAGACATTCATGAAGCACTTTAGTACTCTTTGACTTGGAAATGTAAAGTAAGAAATAATTTTATGATTATTGAGAGTTATAGGCCAACATACGACATGCAGCTGCTTTTTCTTGTTTAATTCTTAGATGTTATAAATAAATAGCTTCAAGAATAACAATAATAGACATTAACAAGTTCAATTTATCTTACTTTAGAATAAGAGCCATTGTTTCCTTTCGATCTTTTCCTTGGAATGGTAATGATCCTGTCAACATTTCAAACTATAAAAGAAAACATAACAACTGTCAGGAGACTGCTGAGGTGGATTATTGAAGTAATGATGATCAAGGGCAAAAATCCAGAGGAGATAACAGCAGATCATAACGCATCTATCAGTCCAGAAACAAATGGATAAAACGTTGAACAAACGGTTTACAGATTTCATTGTACAATATTGACGACTGAATATTTTGTGTCTAAAATGGAAAATCACTATCCAGTTAAGTAATACTACGATACACTTTGTAAATAAAAGTTATAGATGCGATTCCTGGTGCTTTTGCTGCTGACATGCACATATTTTCAAGCACCACTTTTAATGGCATTCACCTGTGTCAAAGATTGTTACAATGTTTTAAATTAAATGTAATCAGAATTAAGAAGTTCACTATAAATACTGATTCAAATTATAAAATGTGCTCCCTTAACTACTGTCTTTACAATCTGTATAGTAGAGAGTGCATGAAATGTTCAGCTTGTTGCTGTTTGTTAGTTTTAATATTTGAACACTGCTGATACTAGCCAGGGGTAGTTACGGGTGACATCTTTCCCTGATGCCCTGGGTGTAGCTCCCAGCTGTCAGTGAATGTTAACCTCCTCCTCGGTATTAGTAAAATAAGCCACCGTGCTAACACAACAAGTAGAATCCAGCAGATGCATGATTACTGAAAGTGATGAGACCTAATCTGCCAGATGCGGTAATTAAGCCCCTGTAGTGCCAAAAGAAAGCCATATCAGGAACCCATCACCAGCACATGATCTAGGTGCTGAGTCCGTAGCTCATCAAATATTGCAAATTTATGACAAAACATGCAAGTCAGCAAGCTAAGTGATTACACTCGGAGGAAAGATTACTAGAGCATGTAAAAAGTGAAAAGAGACTGCCAAAAGTAAAAGATTGTTTTAGGATTAAACAGTTCTCACCATAAGTACTCCAAATGACCACCAGTCAGCACTTTGTGTGTGACCTCTCCTGTTTACGACCTCTGGAGCCATGTACTCGATGGTTCCACAGAAAGAATAAGCTCTTTTATCATGGTCGATGGCTTCCTTACTCAATCCGAAGTCTGAACAGAGAGACGAAGACGACAGAGGAACAAGGTAAGAAGAAAGACAAATAATGATTGAAAAACAGATGCACAGGTTGTTTGCAGTTGCATGCACTGACCAGTAATCTTGATGTGCCCTTCTTCATCAAGAAGAATACTGATGGGAAAAAAGAACAATAAAATCAACTTTAAAAATAATTTTATAAAATACATAAACACAAAAAAGGGAGCCTTTGTGAGGTAGTACTTTTCAGGTTTGAGGTCCCTGTAGATGATCCCCAGACTGTGTAGATGGTCCAAGGCCAGCGCCAACTCTGCAAGGTAAAACTTCACATCCTCCTCAGTAAACATCACCTAGAACAAATAAGTGGATGTATGGTGTAGTAAATAACAATAACCCATTCAAGAAAAAAAGGAAGAAATGCATTCAAACATGAGCTGGTAAAAAGACAGAGAAGAGGAAAAATAACAAAATTAAAAAAAAAATAAAAAAAATAAATATATATATATATATATATATATATATGAACTGTTGGAGTCCCAATAAGAAATAACTTTAGGTTTTACAAGTCAAAAAGTATTAAGTTTGACAACAATCCTCTTTGGAAATTAAAGCATTTATGTTATAACCATCTTATAAACTACTACTCCCCACCAAGAGATTATGGGTCTCTTGGTGGTACTAAAATGGACTTTGTTTAACAGTACAGAACATCTGTCCATCTGTCTGTCTCAGACAGACTATACTGTTTCGTCATTCTCGTAAAAGAGTCTGTGTTTGCCAGGAGGTTAGAAAAGATGCATTATAACAGAAAAAATAGCTTCCGACTGCAGCAAAAACACAGACTGGTTTCAACCTCGGGTCTGATTCGAAAAACAAAATAAGACTGCATTCATCTTTTAAAAACTTCATCCTGAAAACCACAGCTCCCAAACAGCACACTTGTGTGATCTTTACTGATAATCCATCAGCATGAGCGCATTAAAGGCAAGAATCACAACAGCACAGCATTCACAGTTGAGCGATGGCACGTAGACGTACTCTTGGTGATTCCAATAATAAACTGTGAACAGTCAAGGCTTATGATTTTTTTTAGTGGAGATGGAGAAAGAGCCAGAGAGCCTATCAGGAGAAAACTTACCTCCTTTGAAAGACGAGTGAAAAGGTCTCCTCCTCGGAGGAAGTCCAGGATCAGATAGAGCTTCCCTTCTGTCTGGAAAGCTACACACAGACACACACAAGCACAGATTTACTCGGTGTAGGTGTGTTGCAGATATATGGCTGTTGTGGGGCTGTATTGTACTGTGTGTAATTTTGAGGATGTATTCATAGTATTCATCTGCAGATTGGTACGGTGGCAAGAGAAAAATAAGTGTGTGGTGGGTGGACTTGAACTCCTTATGAGCATGCACGCAACAAAAATAACTTGTTCATTTTTCACTTGTCCTAACCTGCTCTATGTGTAATGGCTCAAAGTGACTAACTTGCCAAGGCTACAAGTCCAAATGCTCAATTGAAGTCTCTCAGCAGCTAGCAGTAAGTTTTGCACAAATACCTGCTGTTAATACAACTGTCGATGTAAAGTCACAGGGTTAAAAAAAAATAAAAATAAAAAATGAAAAAAAGAACTGTGAGTTTATTATAAAATTAAATTGCATTAATCCCCTTGATTGTTTTTGTTTTTTTACAGAGGAATTCCTATAAAAAAATATCATTTAAGCTCTCATATATAAAGGTTATAAAGTAATTCAAGCTTACCATAGTGGAGTTTAACTATAAACGGGTGGTTCACTTCTGCCAGAATGTCTCTTTCCATCTTCGATCGCACACGATCCCGAACTGAGAAGGAGATAGTGAGCAATCTGTTTAATTAAGTGGCCTCATTTCAGTCTATCTAAATGTGGATAAATCGTGAAAATCCTCTAACACCATGAATATGTTGTATGTAGGGTGAAAATCCATTTTCTTAATTGATGAATAGAAATTGAATTAAACCCATCCAAAGGTTCTACGGGTTTATAGTGCAGCGGTTACCACAGTAACAGCGTCATTGTTGTAGCTGGCTCCTTGACAGGATGAGACCATAACTCTTTAAATTCCAGGGGTGGAGCTTAAGAGGATTTAAGGCTTGTACAAAGACACTAAATCAGCACATAACATCTCAACCTGCTTTTACAGTACACCCTTCTTGACAATAATCCCAAGCAAAACACTTTATCTGAATCAAAAGTACAAACTAACCTCTTTTACCCCAAACCCCCCTGTATGTAGCGCACCGTGGGAATTCTGGCAACCATATAGCTCCTGTTACTTCTGTACAAAACCAATATTAATCTTAATAAATTACCACTCACATCCTCTGTGGAGATCGCTTTTTTTTTGTAATACTTCCCATCTTTAACCTTTGCCTCTTCATCAGAACATGATACATATGGGATTTTTTTAAGCCAAGTTTGTTATTTTTTCCAAGTTTAAAGAATCACTTATCATGTGTGCAACCTGCACAAGTCAGTTATGGCTCTATAGAAAGTATATATCACTATCTAATATTAATTCATGTGTTAGGTATATGTCGGTATGTCAAGAGAAATAATAGTTTAACAGTATTTTATATATCAGTTTTTAATTGAATTGCCTAGCTTTCTGTTTTCTGTATAAATTTGATATACTTTACTGTATTTACATTACTGTATCACTTACCTTTGAGCGTGGCTTTCTTCAGGACCTTCATGGCATATAGCTGTCCTCGGTCTGCTCCTCGAATCTTTCTAACCAGAAACACCTGCAAATAATCATCACCATCCATCACTGTCATCATCACATTTTAACACTGTGGTAGCAATAAAGGTTTGTCAGTTAAAAAAACCCAAATATAAATAATTAGTGTCAGATTTTAAAAGACCTTTGTAGCAGCACTAGTGAAAATAACTACACAAATGGTAAGTAGAATATTTACCACATATTTGCAGGAAAAAAGGCGCACAATGCTATATCCAAATGCTGTATTCACCCTAACCCGCAGTTTGTAGGTTAACCAGCAGATGCAACTGTCAGCTACCATCATGTTTCATAAAAGACGCACATAAATGCTGTATCAGTGTATTAGAGACAACAGCTATGATTTAAACCCGGTCTGTCAAGCGCTAATTATGTGCCTGAAGAGCAAGCTACTGTATGTAAACATACAATCTGGGCCACATTGTGACTTGATCTACCATGCCTGCCCGCAGTCTTGGAAACAGCATCCAGCTGCCGACATCTGTCAAGGTTTCATGTCTGGCCCATGCAGACCTCTAATTTACACTGATAAATCAGCAGGGCTTTTCTCATTTAAATACATGCAGCGATCTATGAAGCTGCTGCCAAGGCAGCTAATCTACAGATAATTGGAAATGGAAGGCTAATCATTAGCAGATGATCGCTGGTAGTCAGTTTGAGCACTGAATTTACACACGGACAGGCAGCATATAGTAATATTTTAGACAATAGTGCACTTTTGTTTTTGTGGCTGCAGTTTGGGGAGTGCTATTCTCCCTTCAGTTGCACAAAGCAAGGCCAAAAAAAAAAATGGTTTCCTGAGCTTGGTGTGAAATATATTGACTGGCCTGTACAGAGCTCTCACATTAACACAACACCTCTGGGATGAATTAAAACACTGACTGTGAGCCAGGCAATATCGGCCCACATCACTGTCTGACCTTAATGCTCTTAAGTCTGAGTAGCAGCAAATTCCTGCAGCGGGGTTTCAAAACTCCCTTGGCAAGATGCCCCACAGGACTGAAGGCAATTGTAGCAGCATATTAATGCTCATTTTTCTTGAATGAGATGCTCAACTATCACACGAGTGTGCACATACTTTTGGCAGTACGTGAAGTCCAGACAATTTAATAATGTTGTCGTCACATCTTACTTAAAATCGGACAATATTTGTCTACTAGTGTAAACTTGATCTTCTCTGTAAGGCCTGTCCCATCACATTAATCAGATGAAATTGTAAAGATCTGCTTCCTCTCTTCTTAACATCAGTTGTAGTCGTTAATATTTAGGTTCTAGTGATTATGGCTTCATTACCTTTCCATAGGAGCCCTGTCCCAGCACCTTAAGCAGCTGGAACTGAGAGGGATCTGCCTTCTCACAGCCCTCCTTAACATGGTGGCTGATGTCAATCTCCTTCAGAACACTGTCATCCTAAGGAAAGAAAGGCAGACTTCATTATTGGCATGTTATGTCCATATTTACAAAGGCAGACAGAAAAAAAAAATAGAAGAGCTAGAAGAAACTGAGCTCTGTGAAAAATAAGCAACATGAGATGGATTACATTTTAAAACTTTGCAGCAGTTTTGAAATTCTGTTCATGCACAGTACGTTACTCTAATAATCAATCCTAAACCCACAGCTAACAACAGATACTTATGTATGAGTCATTATGTTATTGCAGGAAAGGTATGGGCTGAGGCCACCCGCAGTGATGCATAGTGTAAACTGCCTTTTTCAGACTATTCAATCTGCTCAGTGAAGTGAATGATCAACTGCCAGCCTGAAGCTGACCTCAGGTTGGACAGTGTGACAACATACAGTAATTCTGTAAAACTGTCATTGTCTTTACACCTCAATCAGGTATAAAATGCAAACAGGACTTGGTAATCCTAATGGTTGTAAATCATTTATTTTGGTGGCGTCCATGAGTTTGATGCACGCAACCTGTCACATAAGCTTCATTTTTGGTAAAGCTTTGTGATTCTGTTTTCCTTGAAGGGACACTTGGCTCAGACTTTCACATGCAGCTTGAAGTGATTGGAAAATGGCAAAAAGTACAAAAATTGGGTGCAATGCTGTTGCCATTTCTGCACATACTCTGATCAAATCTGTTTGTTGGATTGAATAAGCAAATAATAATAAAAGGGACTGGTCTATTTTTCTTGTGAGCAGAGAAACAGAGATTTCTTCTCTTGTCTCTCCTGTGTATTTTTTGTGAAGTACCACATACACGTGTATAGCTACTGACTATACATCTGTTGATCTACTTTAGCTTGTAAAATTGAAAAAAAATAACTGGCTACCATCAAAGGCCGTGTTATGATCAATCCCATCCATCAACAGTATACTATAGTTTGATAATGAAATGAGATCCACTCCTCCAGTCGGGGATCAGAGTAAAGTCCACATAAGGCTAAAAATAATCAAACTGTCACATCTGTTTTTGTTACAACAGCAGGTTTGCTGATGCTATCTTTGTAGTGACTGTGTTGATGCTGTGGTAATAACAAGGCAGCTTGTTTTACTGCTACAATGCCACCCTAACCAAAAGCATACAGCAAAGCAAGTCTAAAATTCAGCCTTCAATTATTTGTATGACAACATGAACAAACTCAAACAGCAGGAGATTGCTCCGAAGAAGTTGTTCTTGTATGCGGACGAATTGTGATTCTCCAGACCGATGTACTATCAAGAAAACAGCAGTTGTTTCTAGAGCTTTCTTAAAATTATATGTAACCACACTAATTTAATCTGGGATTGTAATTATTATGTTGTTGGTACTATGTTACTGTCTCCTTAAGTGAGGTCGACAGGTTGTCACAGTTGTTTTCCTCTGTACACAGAAAAGCGTTGGGAGAGTTCATCTTTTCCTTAATATACAATCCTTGTTACTCCATGCTCCGAGATCGATACAAGTGATAATCCGTCTCTTAACAGCGGATCGTTGTTGTTTCCCCCCCCCCCCCGTCTGTGCTTCAGTCCGTTAGGAGTTGTGAGGAGGAAAAGATAAATCAGACCCCGAAGGAGGAAAGTTAATAACTTGAAATTGAATGCTGAACAATGAGTGATTGAAGAGCTGGTTTCCCCCGAGACAGAACTTTGAACATTTGATATCCTGGTGAGCTGGTTGAGGTTCAATGCTTTTACCATTGCATGCGAGCTTTATTTACATGAATGCTCGCTGATATTTAGAGGTAAGTTGTGTATTCTACTAAAAGCAGTCAGGATAAATCTGAAGGGGATACGATAAACATTCACGAAGATGTAATACTTGTATTTGACTGCCTTTGAGTTATGTGCTGTCGCTAACTAGTTGTTATACTGTGTGTGATGTTTACAGTCATGCGGTTTGCAGGCCCCGGTTCCATTTAATGTCATTTTGAGTTAAGTTGTGAATTGGTAATGAACTATTGTCCTGCGCATGTGCATAGGCTGTACTTTGTGTAGCTTCTTCGTAGGAACCCGAGGCGTCGTCCATCCACCTGCCTGCCGTCACTCAGCCCATCTTCACTCACATCACCGTCTACCTTCACCCGAGGGAACCTTCATCTTAAACTGACATCACAGTTCACCTGGAGTCCATTTCCCCAGACATCGTTTGTGCACAGGGGGAGGGGGGGCGGTAGGACATTTGAGAACTCAACTCTTTCTTTTATCTTTTTTTTTTTTTCACTTTCGTTAATTCCTGAGGTTTTGATTTTCATATTACCTGCTTGGACACTTTTTGATGTGTGAAAATATCAATTTGTTGTATTATTATTTAACACATCGTGTTATAATTAAATTTAAACAATATATATATTTCTTGTCTGTGCATTAGTCAGACAAGTAACCTATTAACCAATCTCCTCATCGACCCTGGATTAGATTTGATAAATCTCCTAATTCCTGTCTATTCGGCACTGTCTTTAAAGCGACAGCTGCATATAATTATATATATATATATATATATATATATATATATTATTCATATAATTCTGCAGGACACAAGTGAAATGGTCTCCTCCTATTGGCAATTCCTTTGGCTACTCAATAATAGGGATAATTACTAAAACGAGATTTGTGTCCTAGAGGAACTGTAGCACTAAGCAGAAACCACACTCATGCTCAGTGCAACAAGGGAGGAAACAAATCTGACAGCATATCAACTGTTGGCATAACAGCATAGCAACAGTGCAGCTCCATACCCCACAGCACACTCAGTGAATTCAGGGATTTTTCACATGTTTTGACTCCATTTTTACAACAGCGTTTCAATTTGCACATCTGCATAGTACTTCTTATTTGAGGCTCAAGTGTTAGCATATGGAGCTGCAAATGAAGTTATAATGATTACAATATGTAAATGAAATAAAACATTGTGCGAATTACTGATTTTGAGTGAACAGCATTTGAACGTTGGATGAGATGATATTTCTCAGGAACTTATGATGAACATGAGATGGCTGTATTCTACGCACTTTTGAGTATAATACAACATTTGGGGTTTAAAGGGAATTTACACACTGAAACTGTGAAGTCATTGTTATGCTCATAAAGTTTATCAACTGTCACAGCTTGTTGTGATGTCACTGATTGGGGTGTGGCCTGAAATGGGACATGTTGAAAGTTTCAGCCCCCCAGTGAGAAGATTGGCTCCTATGATTAATTGCTGGTTTATTCTTCAAACAAGAAAACAGGATTGATGTCCACCAACAAAAAGATAACCTGCGATACAGATTTTCCCTTCACGGAAAAAAAAAACCCAACTTGAAGCATCAAAGCATCTCAACGCATATTTGACTAACAACCAAACAGGTAAACAAACACAAGCAGACAGACATTTCTCATCCAGAAAGACAAATGATCACTGAAAGAGAGAAACTCTGTCAAGTTGATTAATCAGCACTTGTTCACAACAACAACAACAAAAGAAAGATGAGGGGAGGGGGAGATTTTCCATTTATATCCCAGACATACAGGTGGATGTGCTGCAAACAGCACACTGCCTCTCTGTCCCTCCTGATGGTTTGTTTGGGCTATAAATAGACCTCCTCTGCTCTGACTGCCCACTGAATCAATCTGTCTGTATCCATTTATCTATCAGCCTGCCTAGCTGTTTGTTTTTGCCATTGCATTTCTGTCTGAAGGCATTTCCATATAACCTCTCTCTCTCTCTCTCTCTCTCTCTCTCTCTCCCTCTGTGTCAAAACACAGTGTCCCACTGGCCCTGTTTTCTAGATCCTTGACGGGGAGAGCAACAGCTGTAACGATGCAGTGATGACTCCTGAATCACTCCACAACAAACCAAATAACATGCAATTCTTTCCACACCCGTTCTCGTGTGTGCACACAGACTCTTTACATCCTCCCCTACTGTACAGCAATGTGAGCTGGCTGCTGTTCTTGTTTCTTGGGGTGTGGGCCTTTCACTCACAAACACATGGCGCAACATTGTGATGCATCTATCCAGCATACGCAGATTGACACACATGTACTTGTGTCTAGTTGACAGAAGTTTGTTCTTCTAATGTAATGGTTTAAACAAATTGAACTCACCTCAAGTTGACAAAATCCGCTGCTGTTCTTGTTTCTTGCTGCCTTGTTCTTCAGGTAGATGGAAAACCATCTCCGCACTGTGAATTTCCGCGTGCTGGTATCCATGGCAACGAGTACACTTGTGCATCTATCCCATAATGATGAACATATCCCTGCAGGGGGTCCTAAGGTAGAGATGCAGAAACAGAGCTATAATTGGTTATCTATTTGTCCCGCAGTTTCTCCATTGGCCCATCCTCAATGCAGTCGTCGCTCTTTAGTGTCCCCATCATTCACATGCGCCCCTTGTCTCTCTGGTGGGTTCCAGCCTGTCGTGTCCCCCCTCTGTTCTCTCGGCTGCAGTGGACACCAGTAAGCACGCAGTCAGAGTTGTAACCGAGCCGTTAATCTACGCAAGCCAGACAGCGTGATGACGGACGGGGCAGGTGCTGCTGGGTTTGGGATTGTCTTGTGCTTTGCAGCAGGCTTGCTGCGTAAGGCTGCAGGGAGACGTGACGAATAAATCTGTTCCGCTGAATCAGGAGGTGTGTGAGCTCCCTCTTCACATCTCTGCCTGTGCATGTGTGTGTGTGTGTTCATCCCCTGCTGCCTCCCTCCCTCCCCCTCTCCCTCTCTATCTCTCTCCCTCCCTCCTTCCTTCCCTCCCTTTCTATCTCTCTCCCTCTGTCCCTCCCTCCCTCTCCCTCGCTCTCTCTCTCTCTGCAGAACAAGGGATTGTCACCAGTCACATTGTGTGCCGGCAGGCTCCCGACCCCTCCTTCCCTCCTTTATCCTCCCTCCCTCCCTCATATCCTCCCCTGTTCCTGCCCCTCACCTCCCTCTCCGTTTCTCCCAACAGCATACAGCAACAGCTGGTGAGGTCACATGGTGTAACCCAGCTACCTCTTGTCTGTCTCCCTCTTCCTCTGTCCCTCCTCTTTTGCTCCTGCATGACTTCCAATCACACAAACACACAGATACAGACAAAACTTCATGTATGACAAAATTAGGCAGATTGTAACAGCATAGATGAAAAATACTGTGGTTCAGATCCGGTAAGGTTATGTCACAAGTCAATAAAATGTTGAGGACAGCAATCAATTCTGTGATCAATAATGATGACAGAAACAAGGACAGCAATCAGGGTGCAGGGTGATCCGGTTGTGTGGGTGTGTGTATGTGCATGTACATGGATCTGTCATATCAGCAGCTTTGCAGAACTGCAGTGTTACATAACCGGAGAGGGTGAGAGAGAGAGGGAGAGAGAGACACCAAAAGGAGGGGGAAGAGTTGGGGTGAGCTTTATTAGTTGAAAGCACAGGGTACATGAGGGCTGCTCTACCTTGCTCAAGTGACCGTATTGACCTGGTCTTTAATTTTTTTTTTTTTCTAAAATAAGATTTCCAATTCTTCAGCCACGGCAATTCACCTCAAAGGTTCAAACTGTGATCCCTAAAGCTGGAACATCACTAAAAACTGAGCTCGCACTGCTTGTTTTCATGTGTTTGACAGGATTTGTTCCAGTTTGGATATAACTGGCACATAGTTTCAGGGCATTTTAGTACTATTAAAAATGTAATCAGATGTGTTTACTCAATCTGCTGTGCTGTGTTGTGGGAGGAGATTCAGGATTATGGACTGGTGTCTTTGTCCCGGTAGGATTAAGGCTCTGTAAGGAGATCACAACATTAATATTTATACACACCGAGTAGATATGGACAGACAGAAGGACAGCCAGGCTGGAATACAGCACTGTTACATTATAGTACATGGATAAACTAATATTGAGACAAAAAAAAAAACATTCACATTATTTTGTGGTAGATCGTCCTCTATATGTCGTCACCAAGCTCGTTTTATGTGGACTGAATTCACTGTCAATTACATATATTAAAAATGCAAAGGGGCACACTTCGTCAATATTACATGTTACATAATGACAATATGGAAGATTGACTAGAAATTGAATGTTTTATTGACATTAAAAAAATGACAGCACGCATGTTTTTTGCAGTAATTTCACACGAAGGCATTGGCCGACTATAGATATAATTACAAAAACAATTAAGCTTTAAAATGAATGAATACATCTGTGCACAAAAAATAGCCATAGTCAAAAGGCACCAATAGGAACACATCATTATAGAAATCAGTGATGGCGTGATTAGTGTTAATCAAAACATTTGCCAAAGTATTTTATCTGTACAGACCCAAGACCAGCAAAAATGTCATGTTTTGAATTTGTGTTGTGACATCTTAAGTAATGTGTTGTTCAGGTAGACTTTGACGGCGTTGTGTTTTCCTCATTTCTAGACTAATACTTTTATATCTCCTTGAAGTGACTTAATTATTTTCTGTAAACACCATTTACTACATTTATAGAAACAAAGACCTAACCAAGAAACATTAAATTCTGGCACGTACCTGTGAAATATCAGAAGAGAGCTAGAAATGATGGCCATTGATCCAAAAAACGAAAACAAAATCAACAACAATAAAAAACTGGTGGCACATAAGCACACAAATATAGTATAACATACATCCAGCAGTAGTAATGAAGCTACATTAACAGTACAGTACATAAACTGCCTGCCTACCTCAACCTGAAATTACCATGATGCCTCCCTCTTGTGTCTTGGGAAAAAAAACAAACAGTAAGAGCAAAGAAGGGACATCATTCAATAAAGCACTATGTCACAGTGCAGTGTGTGTGTGTGTGTGTGTGTGTGTGTGTGTGTGTGTGTGTGTGTGTGTGTATGTATGTGTGTGTTCTGGTTTTTGCAGGATATTAAAAAAAAAAAATATTTCAAAGTACTTAGCACAGCCAGAATTTTCACGAAGTCCAAGAATGATTGATGTTGTTTTTACATACATTATCATGATCAATAAAGCCATGATTATTGCAAAGATTGAGAAAAATCAAATCAATAGTTTTTGTGTGTGCATCTGTATGCTAAATTACAGGACATTTGTACACAGTGTATCTGTATGTAAAAGAAGGGGTGTAGTGTTCTCTTACATTTAAGCAATAATGCATTTTATGAAGGAGGAGGGTAATAAACTGGCGTATCGGGGTCACACACACTGAACCCAGATGACTTGTCAACACCCATGAGATTGTCCCAGCCTCCCTTAGAAAAGGTTTTCACGGTTGCATGTTTCTCACAGTCCAGGAGGGTGAAGTCAGAGTGGAAACAAATCTCAATCTGCCCCAAAGTCTGGACACCAGCATTCTTTCAAAAACACAAAACATACAATTTAACAGACTTGTCAGTCAACATTTGAAGTGCATCTTAAAAACAGCTATACCTGACAGAAAAAAAATGAACCTGAATTTTTGTAAAGTAGGACCGCGCAAAACGCAGACAAAAAATATATATAATTAAGATTTCATTATTTAAATAAATTTAGGTTTTTACCTTTGATGGATGGGCACATTGGATTTTAGGTTTGACGCGGTAGAAGTTCTCGATCACTCCCTCAATCTGAGAAAGCTACAAACGAGACACATGGGCGACGATGTGAGGCAATAGTTGTGACCGTCATTATAATGAAGCATAATACTTTGACTATACAAATATAAAATAAACTTACAGTGTAGTATTTTTCAGAAGGGGTGATGTCAAACTTCTTCAGGATGCTACAACAACAAACACAGATTGTCATTGGAGACTGTAAAATGTTCATGTCTTTATCCAGAGCAACTTAAAAAAAACAAAACATGAAAGACATTTCATGAACTAGACTGTGGATGGCAAACACACGGAGAGTTAACAGTTTAATCAGGAACGTTCGGTCCATACTAAGAACTAGACGAGGAGACATCGTTTCTGAGGAAAGAGGTGTGTGCATATGTGTGAG
This sequence comes from Embiotoca jacksoni, assembly GCF_022577435.1. Taxonomy (NCBI): domain Eukaryota; kingdom Metazoa; phylum Chordata; class Actinopteri; family Embiotocidae; genus Embiotoca; species Embiotoca jacksoni. The sequence goes on along the minus strand of NW_027185414.1, from coordinate 12,061,495 downwards.
TGTGAATAGTATTCTGTACCTGTCCAAATCCAATTTATGGTACAGTTCCAGTGCCTTGCTGAAGTATTTGTGTTGACTGTTCAGAGAATCGGCTTTGGCTGCACACGTACCATGTTTGTGCCACTCGTACTTCCTGTTGAAAGAGACGGACAGGAAAAGTGGCAATACGTTTTACTATTTTATATCCAAATTTAAGTCCCGGATACACTGCAATATATGAAGACCGATTGTATCTTGATTTTGGCTGCACCTAAATTATGTGCTGGGACACGTAAATGAAAAAGTACGGTGCACCATCAATGTACAAACTTAGTCTGGAGCCCTGCATACATCTATACGCTCGTACAAATGTCAGAGCTGTTCAATACCACAATCGGTACTATTCTACAGTAATGTAGTAGTTCCTTATGATCAATATGCATAATTTACATATCCAATTCCATCTGAGGATGCATTGACTTAACAGAGAACCACATGCAGCTGCAGTCAAGGAAGAAAAAAAGTGGTAGTGGTATACGGTAGTACTACAGTACATAAAAGTAAAAAAACAACCGTCTTAAAAACATTTATCGGAGAGCTTGATAGAACAGACATACCAGAATCCAGCAGAGGAGGAGTTACGCAAGTCAGGCCAACTCTTCACCATGTCTGGTCGCAAATCCTGAAAGCACAAACACACGCAACAAAAAGTTGGTTTTATCTGTCACTGGATGGTTTACTGTACAACAGCTGGAGAAAGGGATGTAGACAATATATGTGTTCACCGTCTCAAAGTTTGTTTACGCCACATTTGTCTGCTTTAGTTTTGTCTGCCTGAAGTTGAAAAGAGCTTTTCCTCTCGTTAATCTGAAAAAGAAAGCACTTCTTGCGTCCTTTCCACCCGGCTACATGCCTCATCTCATTGATGCAAATTGGTGTCCAGTTTAAGTTCCACTTCAATAAATCGATATATTTAAGACAGTCACCTTTATGAGTTTTACACCTAATTATAAAAGACACTCAGTGTGAACAGTGTTATACCTCTATTTCGGAAAAGTTGAAATGCCATGATGAATTGCAGTCAATCCCTTTATCTGGCCTGAAAAAAAAGCAAAGATTCACAATTTACTCAGAGAAAATAAGAATGAGTTAAAACTGGTATCTTAACAAAGTGACAATGAGGAGCTGTTTCGCCACAGTTCCCTAAATAGTGACAAGAAGGTAATACATCCCTGTCGTCATTTTCACAGTTCTGAGCTGGATTTTCCTTCTTCCACTGAATATATTTGACACAGTATGTTGTTGTAACGCAAGTTCTCAGATAGTACATTTACTCGCAGACAGTTTTCTAAAGTGCTAAACATTTTCTGTGCTGACAAAGAAAAATATACACATTAAACTGATTAGAAACCACACGCATACACTCACACTTACCAGAGTCCATGTAATGTCCAGTAGCTAATGTTGGGATGACAGTGTTCCATCTGAAAATTACACATTTTTTACTTTAAATAAAATTCCTTTTGAATGAAAAAAAACCCCACAAAATAATACAAAGCATTTTTTTTAAAGGTTTTAATTAGCGATGGTTTAGTGTGTGCACCCAAATGAACACCCCAATCACATTGAAGCTAAAGTATGTGTTGCATATTTGTCTTTTTAGTGTCATCTACCAAAAATAAAATTCTTCCATTATACACTAAGGAATTTCACACTGTAAAGAAGAAATTGAGAAGATTTGTGCCTTTGAAGAGTTACATATACACACAGTTGCCAGTTTATTAAGTACACCTATCTAAAACTAATGCAGTCAAAGACAGCAGTCATGCGATAAGCCATATCCTCTTTAAAGTTATAAGGTTGTGTTATACTACTGGATGTTTATTATTTTGTCCAACCCACTTAGGTCACTGAGGGTCACCTTAGAAACAGAAACAACTTGAGGGAAATGACACCCTGAGAAAACGCTAAAAAAAAACCAAACTAACGAAGAACTTCCCATTCTATCCTCAATGTGGTCAAATCAAACCTATTCTTCCAACGTAATCAGGCATGTGATTTACAGCCACATAGCACTCAAAGGTCTGAGCCATCAGAAAGCCCCTGAGAAAAAGTGCTGTTGAAGCTTATGGAAACTGTACACTCTTGTAACGTCGACCCGAATGTTGCTCAATCAGACCAGACTTGTTGGCACACAGCCGGCCTCACGACTCAAGAACATTTAAGGATTACGTCTTCAGTCAGTAATGAAGTGTATAGGTAACGTTCTGGGGCTCTTAAATTGGATGAACATGTTGTCTAACAATAACAAAAGCACGTGTAACGCAGGTGCTCGTTGTGGTGAAGCGACAAAACTGAAGTACTTACTACGAAGGTTAAAGCTTCTCTATGCAGAACATGGGACAATCTCTGGACTTTTTGATCCACCCGCGTGCTAAACTAACCCTTAACAATAAGCGCCTGCATTCCCATTTTCAAATGTACAGAAAACCTTTTTAATCCATGACTAGCCAGCTTTGGTTAATGGTGTATTATTGGACCTAACCAGGCATAAATCAAATACTTTGGAAAGACAGTGATGTGTTAAGAATGGACCAAAGGAAAATATACTTAAGGATCCTCAAAGTAAAAGATGAGGCCTTCGACATGATAACCAAAACCCTACTAATCAGTGACAGGCAGCTGACAGTGTAGATGTTTATCATGATGAAATGAAGACAAATGTTCTTGTGGACATTTAATATTAATCTAACTATTGATGGTACCAGGGACTTGAGTAGCACATTATTTAAATAAATAATTTGGAGTAAGGAAGGTTTCAAATATCTTATCGCCCTACAAATGAAGGAATGAGAAGAATATATAGAAGCAAATCTGGATCTTGTCCAAAGAATTTCACATGGTCCTCTCCGATAGTAAGAAAGGAATACATGTTATTAATAACATGTGCTTCTGTGCTATTCAAGCAAAGGCAATCACTGATTTTATTCATTACAACTGCTCTTTTCCACTGTAATTGTATTCTCTGAAAAAGCCCAAAGGTATATTCAAAAAGGTCAAAATGGTAAAATACAATAAATCAGTCACTTAAGACAGAAAGAAACTCACAGAACAGAAGGTGGTTGGCCAATGGTGGGTCAGGATCAGTTTGGTCCACATGTGGCTGAAATAATAACACATTTATTAATGGAGTTGTCTCTTTTTTTACATAAAATGACAATGACACACAATTATCTAGAGAACTCTATGTTGAATACTATTAACTATTGCATATATCCTATGTGTCTATTATTGTTCTGTACTTACGGCGGTGAAATCAGAAATGCAGAGGACAGTGCTGCTGTTAGGCAGACCAAAAAGGGAGAGGACAACAACTTCATGACTGACCTAAAACAAGAAAATAGATGAGTCAATAAATAACATCTTCAAGAAGTCAGTAGTGAACATTAGAAAAAAAAAGAGGTCTTTCCAATGTCCCCCATTGACGTTTGACGTCAATCTTGAACGTTGAAAGAACATTTTTAACGTCCACCGTGGATGTCAGTTTGACGTCAATGTTGAACATGGTTAAGACATCTTGTTTCAGCGTCTTTTTAAACTTCCTCTAAAGATGTCCATGTTCAATGTCGAAAAGACGTCTTTTTTTCAAACTTCTTTTCAAAGTCCCCCATGGACGTCCATTGGACATCAATCTTGAACGTTGAAACAACATCTTTTTTCCAACGGCTTATACTATAATAGCGGCATAAATGAACAGAAAATGACATTTAAATAGTTCATAGCCATTGACACATAACACATAACTTGTCAAGTAACAGATCATGATTGTGACAGCTCTAGTCTAGAGTATCCACCCAGTAAAGACGTGTCTCTGTGAAGAATACATTTCTGTGATGGTGCAATTTGATGAAACTATAAGTTCCCAAAAAAAAGAAGAAGATTATTGACCAAGAACACAGGAACTCGCACAAGCACACTGTGTTTGTCAGAAGTAGAAAAACAGGTAGTGACTTTAACCAGAGGAAGTAAGTGGTCACGAAGATGCTGTGACAACATAATTATGAAGTCAACAAAAAAAAAATCTTCCCCTTTATCAAAAAAAAAAAAAAAAAAAAAAAAAAGGCCTATCGGGAAATGCAGTTGAAATCTCTAATTAGAAAACATCTCACCTGAGCTGGTTTAGTCAACAGTAAGTTAACTCATTTGTGACGGAGAAGACAATTCAAATGATGAAACAATCCCCACTCCGATGAAGACATGTTTTTCGCAATACAACATTTTCAGTTTCAACAGTTCATAGTCATGCTGGAAAAAAATAGCCGATGTCCAACAATAACAAGTCAACATAATAAGCGGGATGAAATAACTTGTATGCGAGTGGAACTAACAAGAGATGTTAAGTCTGATCGGTCCTGGTCGGTCAAGCACATATTAAACTAACTTAAAAGTGAACCAACAGATGGTTTGAACAAAAACGTGACGTTTAAAATGGCCTACCTTAATGCCGGAAATGTTGGGAGCAAAGACTCAAAAGTTGTTACACAAACGGCGAGCAGCTTCTGGTTTGGAAAACTTAACTGGGTTAAAGCACTAATACAGCAGACAGTAAACGAGAGAAAAGGGAACGGCCTGTTGTTTATGTGCTGCAGCCGCTTCACTACCTGCTTGTTGGCTCAGCCAATCGTGAGCGCCGCACATCATACGTCATCACGTGGGAGAACGGGTGGCTTCATTTATGACCGGGCACCCGCCGGCTGCTCCTTGTCCTGAAGTCTTTCAGAGAAACTGTTGGCTATTTCGAAACCACGTTCGCCGATTTAACATTATTCCATTGTCCCTTTCAAGACAGCTTGCGCTGCAGTATACTACACAATCTGTGTAAGTTTTAATACTTTTAAGACTTGCCAGAATTTGTTTAATGTTACACAAGAAGTTTCTTTGTGGAACTGTTGCAGCTTTACTATTCACTAACTATTACAACCTGAGACACTGAGCTATATTGAAGACAAATAATTAAACACCACCACACAGGCCATGTTTTCTAAGATTTGAAAGGAAGGTCAGATTTATTACAGAAATGTATTCTAATGAACACCCTTTTTTTTTTTTTTTTTTGATGATATGGAGGAACATATACCTGATGAACAGCTTAAGTGCTGAGGCATCAGGCTTTGGAAAATTTGTGAGGTGTGTTTACAAGATCAAAATGGAGACTGCTGTACTCTAAATGGCCTTTAACAGAAACAGTGAACATTGCAACCTTTTCTTTACTTGAAGTAAAACATTCAGTGAGATTTTTCACTTTGTGAAATTATCTGCACTACCCATTCATAACTCAAAGCCGATTGGACGTGCCTGACATATTAAATGTATGAATTGCCCAGAGGCTCCTTTTAAATAATGGTTCATTATCGTCCAACAAGTAAAATTAAGAGTGTCAGGAGAGTAAAAATGAAATAATAATTAATCTTGCTCCGTTCCAGGGACTGAATATCAAAAAGTGTTGCCTGGAAAAGTCTAGATTATATAATAACCAATTGGTATAAACAGAGATTGGTCATACCTTCACTCACATGTTGTCCTGTCTCACTGTTTGCCAGCACCATAATGAACTAAAATAATCTCTGAGCGTTGGCTAGACCAACAGAGGGCTCCTTTTGTAGCAGTGGATCAGTCCTGTGTTTTACCACACATGAACAAGGCCAAACAGAAAAAACGAAATCAGAGTTTCCAACGGTGCACAGTAGTACAGTGACTCCTACATGAACTAAATTAAGTTTCTAAACCTTTATTTTATGTAGGACAATCAAGGAATAATGAACCAGAACTGAAAAAGTTAACGGTGTCCTGTGTCTATATTGTTTTGAATGCAGTAGTTTGCCCTGCTGACGCATCCCTCTCGCATCTTTTTATCTCCAGAAAATTAACTTAACATCAACTTCCTCAACATTCTGCTGCACAAGCAGATAAATCAAATGGGAATACAACTGTTATTACTGACTTCAGAGGTTAGAGGGCAAAGGTTAGGGCTGGTTCACTGTCTGCTTGATTGACAGTTTTGGGGGCATTTGAAGATGCTAACGTAAAGAAAAAAAGCTAACCTCATGCTTTGAATGTACTTTATATTTCAAAATGATTAAAAAAATGTAATGCATACATGACATTATTTGGAAATAATCTTGCTCATGTAGCTTGGTTGCCTTCTTTCACACTCTTCTGTTCATCTAGATCACTCACACATCACACACTCCTCCCCGATTCACCACCCTGCCAATCTGTCTGTCTTTCCTTCTCTCAAATGTAACTCCATGTTGTCCCCTCATATGATTATGTCTCAGATGTGTAATGGGTTTCACAGCTCCTCCACTGTGTCAGGAATAGTCAAACTGTAACTGCAGCTACTGTTATAAATAGGCCATGGCCAAAGTTCAGCATGCGACACAGTGTCTCAAGACGTTTCTAAATGTACATGGAGAAAGCCCTTAGTGAGGGTCTTCAGTGTCGGCTGTGCAGATAGATGTAGTACAAGATATATGAAGCTGTTGCGACACCAAACTCAAAACTGATTTTGAGAGTTTTAAGGTGCATGTTGTATGAGCTCTGAAATGCTGTTTGAAATGTGTTTTGTTATTCAGTAACCATGCCATTGTGGTATGGAGGACATTAAAGTGAGCAGCTGACTGTTAAAGTGCTACTTGAGAAAGCTCACCCTACTGCTGCCTATTCTGAGCAGCTAAAAATGCTGCGAGCAAATGTGTGGTATTGCCCACCCATAACATCGTCATGTTCAAATTCTCTGCATTGTGTGGGTCAGCGGGTATACTTGAATAAGCAGTTGTTTAGCGAGTGCTATCACATGCCAGAAACTAGCAGTTGGGCTGACAAGGCTTCCACTAAAACTGTAATGAATAAACCTTGTTAATCAAATAGTTCACTGTTACTAGTGGCCACGAGTCTTGAAGGATACCGGTTATATATAGGCAGCTCTCTCTCCTTATAAGGCCTCGGGGAGAGGCAGGTGGGGGACGGTTGGAGACGGGTGGTGGTTTTGTTGGCCTGGTACTTGGTTTAGGCTGACTCCCTGTGGATTCAGGCTGACAACCAAAGTCACTGCAAAGGAAATCTCAAGGGGTAAGAAATTTCATTTTGAGTTCTGTTTTCTAGTCTTATCTCCTCTGTAGCCTCAGCCTTTTACTCAATATTTGTTTTAAACCGAAGTGTATCAGGTGGGGTCAGTGTGATGGAGAGATAGAGAGCAGATTAGGGCACAGCCAAGAGATGATTCATGTTCCTTAGCCAGAGCTAATGATACTTAAAGTGATGAAAGACATCACACAAGAATTATTAAAGATGTGTGGTGATTCAATTACAATAAGTGAGTGGCCAACATAGGGCTCTTTTTAACCCTCTGTTGGCCACGCATTAATTAGTCATTTGTTTTGTCTGGGAAGAGAGATCCCGACAGCAGCTCTCTGTGTGTTTACCATAGTAACACCCATTGATCAAAATATAGCACGGACACACAGTTAGAGTTGGCAAAGACACTTGGTTAATTTAATATTTGTGTAAAGTTATAGGATTTTTAAATGTGTTGTCATGTTACAAAAAAAAAACAACAGCCATTTTTATTCCATTGTGATACCATTGCCACTTGTTAATGTGTAGGAAGTTTTTGTATCTGAATAGAAAAAAACAATAGGATCAAGCTGCAGAATTTCAGAGATTTGTACAGTTATGGCTGAGAATTTAAGAGGTTTACTGTTAAAGATGGAGCGGCTCGGGTGTCATTTGGCAGGCTGCCGGAGTAACAGAGGCAGTGAGGCATGGGACTGATGGGAATAATATGACCTGCCTGCAATGACCACTTTCCCGAGGGCAGTTGAATTTGATGCTTCTTTAATTTGGAAACACACCACCTTCCCATGTCTGTTGTTTTGATATTTTATTATTGTTATGTCTAGAAGATGCTACATAATTAAAATTAAATACCTCACACGGCTGAAGTAACACTTGAGTGATTTTAGCAGCGTAGCTCAACAGCAGTGTCAGACAGGCTGGTTGGCTGATTGTTAAGTAGGGTGAAGAACATTTTCTGTGACCAGTAAATCAACTTTTGGCTTTTTCATAGTGCAACCTTTTCAGGGGAAAATATATGGAATGTGAAAGGGCACAAACTCAAACATATAACAGAGCAATGGGCATTTAACTGTTATTATTGACTTGAGGGGTCTGAGGTTAGAGGCCAGGGGTTGGGGCATAATGCTTTCATTGATTGACAGTTGTGGGGCATTAGAAGTGAGTTAAGCATGAGTTTGGTGATAGTAATAGTGACATTGACTCTGACGAGAGTATATCAAAGCTGTGGAAATAGGAATATCTCTGCCTGTGCAGCACATCTCAATAGCTTTCAGGGTTAAGTTGGGCAGGGGGGGTAGCGTCAAGTTTCATCTGAGCTTATTTCTGGTCTCTGAGGACTATGAGGTGATGTAAGACAGTTATCCTCCACTGTATGTGCATGATGTAAGACAAAATTATGCTCCTGCTTTGGTATCTGTACTTTGGGATGCAAAAAGAGCATAACTCATTTGAGAATGCTGGCATTGGCTAAAAATAAAATACAGTTTTAAGTCATTTCAATATGCAGCAAATTGACAAATGATTGACTGGTGAGAAGCTCCAATGGAAGACTTATACAGTTGCTGAGTAATTCAGTTTGTTAATATTGGAGGTTTTCATTAGACTGCTGCCATACAGCAGTGAGCAAGCCAAATAATGTGTCTTTGATGATACATCTGAGGAAGCTCAGCTGTCATCGGACACATGTATGTGTGTGTGTGTGTGTGTGTGTGTGTGTGTGTGTGTGTGTGTGTGTGTCTGTGTTTCCCCTTCTTCTTTTAAATTTCAGTGAGAACATTTGTTCATTTCTATCTGTTTCTGTTTAAATTTGTATTGTTTCATTCACTTAATTTGTCGACAAAATATCAATATTTACAGTCCACCACTGCTAAATAAACATGCTATGAATGCTGGTGCTGAATTTAGACCTGTCAAATTGTCGGGGCAATCTTTGGTGCAGCTGCATTGTCAGTTATTGTTCGTATCAATTACTTGTCCAACAATAGTTGATGTCCCTGCCTTTTGTTTCTGTGTGTGTGTTGCTGGTGTCAATAAATCATTAGTGTCACCTTGTCAGTCCTGGAGCTGCCAGGATGCTGTGTTTGTGTTTGGATGTGTGAAAGTGTTTCCAATTCCATGTGTCCAAATTCCAGGAGGGCTTTTTTTTTTTTTTTTCTTTTGGCAGCGGCGAGTGAATACTAAAATAATGCTGATTATTTTTGCCACACATTGTTGTCATTAATATACTCTAAACATTGTTCAACAACAATCTCTTCCCCTCGTCATTAGACTGCATCTGATTTCAGGACTGTCTTCAACGATCCCTTAGGGTTGGTAGCCCTGTTAGTCTGTGTTGATGTTTATGGTCAGACTTGTAAGTGATGACCTACAATACTTTGTTACCATGTGAGTCTGTGTGCTTGTGTGTTGCTGGTCCAACAGGTCAGTATCTACAGTGTCATCATGTCAGTGTGGCTGAAACGTGGAAATTACAACCATGAACACCACCACAAACAGAGCAAATATGTGGTAAAAGAATACAGCAGGTACAGGAGACACTATAATTAAAGCATTCATGTAGGTAGTCCTAATATCAATACTAATTGCAGTATTTTAACAGTAGTAAGCTTTCCTCCAACTGAACCTGCTAATACAGTCATATAAATGGCTTACTTCAGACTTACTTCCAGACCAAACTAACACTGAGATGGCCAAGATAAATTTGAAAAGGGTTTCGACAAGGTAGTATTTCCCTCGTGATAAAGAGTCTGTCTGAACATTCAGGAAGGTTTTGATGTACCAGTTAAAATTTTAAATGTTGCCAAAATTGGATTGGCCTTACTCATTTTATTCTCTTTTTCTTTGTGATTCTATAAAGTACAGGGAGTATCCCTAAACTTAACTGTAGAAAACTGGCGCATATATTCTGAAAATTGTTGTCCAACACTATCAGTGTGTGTGTTTTTATGAGTGTGTGTGATTTAAAAGGAGTAACAAGAGGTACTCAGGCTGCTGTGTTTCATTCTTTACTTACCATATTAATCTTATTCTTTTCTCTTGTCTTACTTTTACTGTTGCTCACTCAGTCTTGCTTTTTTTAAATATTTTTGATGATATGCACCCATCCAGTAGAGAATGAGGACTACTTTATACGTTTAACAAAGTGTTCACTAACAATTTTAATGTAGTTGTGGCAATGCTACTCATATGGAGCATCTTTCCTAACTGGTTTCCATATATTTTATTTTGTGGCCTGAATAATTGTATTGACTATTGTGTGCACAAAATGATGACTTTCCTACAGATGAGAACAATTTCAGGAACATTTGTACAACTAAAGGGAGATGACGTCATTATATTCAGCTTCAAGTATGCCCTTCTTTGCTACCTAGGTGACCAAACACATGTAGGCTATTGTTTTCACATAGGTTTATGCACTTTCCGCTGTAGAAGATCACTAAAATTTGCATTTTACTTGTTTTGCCAATAAGAGACAACCCACAACATTTCAGTCTGTTGTTTTCATACCCCAACCTGCCATCCACTCAAAACACAAAAACCAAGGCATTACTTTTGGTAATGAAGGACAACCTCGTCTCCCTCTCTTAAAATGACGCAAAGCTTCTCCTGCCCTAGCCTCATCACAGTAGCAGATCACTTTCTGGTCTGTAGGGCACTTCTGGTGCCAGTGGTGAACTTACTTCTGGCCTGAAGGCTTTTTGGACAATAGTGATGAAAGACACAGACTCAGAGCTTCCTACTGCTAGCTCTGTATCTCCTGCTGATAATCTCCAGCTCAGCCACAAGGCTCCTGACAAAAATGGTACTCCAAATGGAGACCAGTTGTTGTCCTGAAGTAGTTAAAAGTTACAAAAGCAACAGATATTTAATTGTAAGTTAAGAAATATGGAATAAATTACAGTTGTCTCATACACAGCATGGCCCTCAATGACACAAACTCTCCAGAGGGCACAAGCTCAGACGACCAACTTAAACAGATGTTGAGAAGCAAGGTGAAATCCTGTTCTTAAAAAAAAAAAAAAAAAAAAACAACTTCTCAGTGTGGTGCTCAATGCTCTCTTATGTCAGCTGTGAGCACGCAGAGAAAACTTTCTTTAAGGTTGTTGTCTCTTCTCCCCTCACAGAGAGGTCATAGGTGAGTGTGTCTTGATAGCCTGTTGTGTGAGGTCAGGTTCAGTCAGGGAGGCCTGGTTTTTCTGTCCTGCATTCTTTAAATAAATTTGGTTCATACTGTTTTGTCTTACATTACTATCCTGGAAGAGGTGAAAAGCACAGGGCTTCACTCCCTTAAGCTTTTAAGCCTGTTGGAAAGAAAATAAAACCTTTGAGAAAAATCTGTAACTACACACATATATCAACTACAGGCACAACTTGTACACTCGTCAGAGTGCCACTTTTTAAGTCTTTTTGATGCTCGGTTGGGGTACAGCAGTTTATGATCCTGAAAGCTGGATTTGGTTTCAGCACTGATTGATCAGTACTGACTTTACTGTTAATTACCAATTTTACCGAACTTCTCAGAAGAGATTAACGAGTACTCCTGCAGAGCTTGCTGGAGACCACCATCTTTGCTCATATAGGTTGTAATATATAACTTACATTTTTCGGCTGAAAAGCATTTTCATAGCTATCTAAACGGAAAGGTAACAAGTAAAATATAATTGCAAGCTCTGTAATGCACTGATTCAAGACTGGATTCAGCCTGTCGCACATATCTGAGAGACAAAACAAACGTACACACAGCACCACACTAAAGCTCCTTTGGGGCTTTCTTCTTTTGTTTCTTGGATGGGCAGGCACAGATAACTGCTGTCAATGTGCACTATGTGTCCTCAATAACATCAGACATTTTTGACAAAGTTATTGCTGTGGCGCTAGTTGTGGTTACTGTAAATGGTATATCAGCATGGATGCACCCATTCGTAGGGGAATAATGACATCTTTAATATTTGTAACCAATTATCCATAGTCTCACAGTATTATATAAGAATTTACTCAATTTTCATCTTAAAGGTAGAACTCTCTTTCCCTAATCTGTAAGTCAAACTAACTTACTGTTTGTCTTTAGCTCTGAGGCGATGGAAGAACGATATGAGCACAAAACACAAGCTCGCATCCAGCAAGTGGTAAGAAACAATTCATTCTTTTTACCCAGTGTTGCATATTAACTCTGAATGAAAACTAAAAGTTATTATCAGGTATTCAGGCGAGTTGGATTATTATATTATAATATGGTATACTCCGGTTAAGGTTGTGTTAAGGCGATATGGAGAAGTGTGTGACAAAGAAGTATACTGTACATCATTCAATTGTTTAATATGACTTCATATCCCTATTTTCCTGTTTAGGTAAGCACAAAGATGGGGGGCAAATATGTGCGTGAGGAGCCCATGATCAGGGGACCACAGTTCCTGGTCAGACTCAGATCCCACACTGTATTTGAAAACACTCCAATCAAATTCTTCTGTACCATTGAGGGCTTCCCTATGCCTATTGTAAAATGGTGAGTAAGAACTTAAAACCATCTTGTTTAACATGGTAATAATGGTTACTCATCATACTACAGAAAGATAAATTGGCCAATCATCTCCCTTACTTTTCTTCTTTTAGATAAATAAGTAACTTGACAGAAGAAAGGCACTTAGTTACAAATACATAGCCTGTTACAGTCAGCTATATATTTGCTCTTTTTTAGGTATAAAGATGGTGTGATCCTGGATATTTCCTCTGGAAGGTATTTGGTTCAAGCCAATGGTGGAATCCATTCCCTGGAGATCCCAAGGTACAGTCCACCAGTTGTACTCAAAGAGGAGAGTTTACTAATCAGGAGAGGTTTGATAAAAGATGACATTACATTGCATGGCGTCAATTGTATTGATCTATTGTTTTTTAAGATTTACCCAGAGTAGGGATTCAACATTAAGGTATCTTAGCGTCTGCACTAAATTTATGCATATCCAATGTAAAATTACTGGATTAACTCTTAATTGTATCCTGTATTCTCATGTGCACACACAAACTTTCAGGGACCATGATGCATAATTGCACCAACTGTAGAGCAGTAACAGTTTGTAGCAATATAATCAACTATTAAATGTAGAAATGCACCATCTAAAGAGAATAAACTGCAGACTACAAGCTGATGTAAACAATGTAGGTTGCACAAAACACAGTTTTCCCAAATGGTTCATCCAGTAAGGACATTAATTTACCAGCACAACCAAAACTAATGTGCAAATAGTGACAACACTACCAAATACAGAAACAATGCAGTGGAGATCTTTCCCAAAGACTAAAAAGTGTGAAACAAGACTTATTGTTGCCATGGTGACTCATGAAGTTACTAAAAGTTATTATTCAACAATGATGTTGGAAAATGTTTAGTTATTGTTTTTTTTTTTTTTTTAACTTTCTGATGACATGATTCAAATATTATTCCAGATATACACCTTTAACCCTGCAGCGTTTCAGAATGTTTTTGTTTTTTTCAATTTTACAGCATTGCTGCGCATGTGAACATGTTTGTTTTCTTAGTTTGCTTGTTTTGTCTATTTGCACGTCTTTAGTTATGATGCAGTGCATTGACTTTCAGGCCTACCGTACTGAGATGCCAATTATCTGGCTCAAGAAGACATTGTGATTCATCAGAACATCTACCCTGTTAATCCCAACAGGATCCACACACAAATGCAGATCATAGATATAGCGTCAGAGTTAGCTGCCTGAGGTTACAGTCAGGAGACCAGAGCATATCCCGCTTTCCCTCCGGTCTTTGGAAGCTCAGCTGTTCAAGTGCTGACCTCAGTGCTACGTGATACTCCAGGATTCTTTCAGTCATCACTCTTTCCTTGGATCCAGTCACCTTTAACTCTCTCCGTCAGTTACTGAGATATTACTCCTCGTCAAAAAAAAAAAAATACTCCTTAACCTCATCACCCTCCAAAGTGGCCTAAAACTCTTAAGATGAAATGATTGATTTCCAATTACACGGATACTAGTGTGTGTTATTTTTTGAATACCGGAATGGTCAAAATGACAGCTACATCGAAAGGCTTGGGATGGTATCCAAGTTTTAAAAATAGACTGGAAGAACTTTAAGGATGAATCTCTTTTGAATTACAAATTACCAGCAGCTTGTCATATTTTTAAGCCAGGCTCATGACAGGAGAGAAAATGCAGAATCCCTACCCCCCAAGCCGCTCCGCTCTAGATCCTTAGACCATAAAACTCCAGTAAATCCCCCCCACCCACCCAACCCCCGCCACACACACACACACACACACACACACACACACACACACACACACACACACACACACACACACACACACACACGCACACACACGCACACGCACACGCACATGCACACTTTTTTTTGGTATTTGAAGTAATTTCTGAATGCTACAATGATTCACAATAATGATACCTTTTCCTGTTCACTCTCAGCTTTTTTCTGCATCTGACTTACCACTAATAATGTCAGAGTCATCTTTTTCTGACAACATCAGCCTATGCATTCTGCACAAGGTGAAATTCCCATGTCAGATGATCCTGGTGTAATATGAGGTTGAGGAAAAGTTGGCGAGAGGAGCATCAGGGTGAGAGACAGATACAGAGAGGAACAGAACGACCAAGAGACTGGAGGATGGAGAGAGAAGAAAACGAGGATTGGTCTTTAATCCATGAATGTGTGGCATTCAGTGACAGTGAGACAGAATCATGGCTTGCCCTCTGAGGCATTTTCAGTGTTTCATCTGCATCTCTCCAACATGAATCTCTCCAACATGAATCTTAGCATGTAAATGCAGTTTTATAAGCTGGCACCTAGCTCGGTATTACCAGACTCTAATTCACTACGTGAATAGATAGGCTGTAGCCCTGTTCCACTGGGGATTGTTTCCAGTCATTGCATCCTTGTAGGCATAGACCCCCATATAGCAACCTTTAACCAATCAGCCTTGACCACAATACAATGTATGGTGTATGCTGAAACTCACCAAGTTGTAAACAACAGAGACCCTCCCCCAATGTGGACAGTAAATGACATTGCGCCAACATGTAGATCCAACACTGCTGCAATTGTTGGATCTACATTTAGAAACAAACACTTGACTTCAATGTGATTGCAGTTAGCCACCCCTCATTGGTTGCTGATTGGTCTACCCTTCAGAGTGGCTGAGCAAACCTTCATGCGAACAAGGTTTCCAGACTATAATCACAGCATAAACTGAAGCTGTGAGCAATAGACGGGTTGAGCCAAGCTAGTTGGCACCCTAGGAGAAAAGAGCATAATACTAGATAAATTCTGATTTGCCACAGTGAGGCTTGTTAAGATAGTCGAGCATCGGTGGCCATGTGGCTCTAGATGAAATAAATCAACCTCTTATGTAAACATTATTTTGAGGAAGCTTGTCAATCACAGTGTTGATGACTTCACTATGATATACATTTCACAGCAGTCAATCTGACTGTAAAAGAAGTGTTTTTGTGAAATATATTCACATAGAAGAGAAGATTAACCATAGGTCTTGCGGCTTCAAGGCAAGGCAAATTTATTTGTATAACACATTTTAACAACAAGGCAATTCAAAGTGCTTCACATAAAACCATTAAAAGCATCAAAACATAAGGCAATTGGGCAAAGTCATAAGAATTGTTGGTTCAGTTGTAAGTGTGGACTGGTCGCTGCTGCGCCTTTTCTGCTGCTGATCATTCCTGGCAACATAATGCACTCGTGGGGAAAATTGCTCATTGGTGCTTTGATTTCATACACCTTGTAAGAGCAAATCCACACTGGCATTACTTAGTCCTGTCAGAGCAGATCCTCATGGATATGCAGTACATCTGGTATTTAGGCATCTTCCATGTTTTCACAGATGACTGTAAACTACTTTAGACTCACATAAACACCCAGGGCATTTAGACTGTGATTTATAAGGTTGTTATACAATCCTAGACCACAGTTTCATTTACAGTCTAATCTGATGGCTGTTACAATATCGTTTGATGAAAAAACAATTGTTTGTGAGATTCCTGACCTAGAAACTTTTGTTATTTGTGTTTTATAGATGCTCAACTGATGACACAGCTCAGTACACTGCTGTGGCTGGTAACATCCATGGTCAGGCCTCCAGTCAGGCCTCCATTGTTGTTAAGAGTAAGTCATTCTATCCGATGACCTAGTATCTGTGGTGCGATTCTTATCATTTGTTCACGTCAGGAAATGCTGACTGGCACGACGAATGCATTCCAACTGGATTTGTCAAGTTCTAAGTTTTACTGCCAATTGCAAGAGGGTGTCTGTGGGGTCAATAAAAGTCTTGAAATATCTTATGTCAGGGTCTTAAAAATGACTGGAATGCCTTTTTTACAATTATTATTATTGTATCATTATTATTAGGTCACATGTTTTCCATGAAAAATAATAGCTCTTAACTCTTAAGTCAAGCTGTAAACCAACATTTAAATGACCAATATTTCTTTATTTTCTGAATATGATACATTTAACGATAAACACCATTCAGATCAACTCTGATAGAGCCACAGCTTTGTGTTTTCACCTAAACACTTCAACTTTAACTAGAATCTACTAAAAACTCGTCATCATATTTATTATAGGTACTTGGATCTAAAACCACACAACTATGTATTACCATCTGTCTGCTTGCTTAGTTTCTTTACCTTTATTGTTAGGGACAACTGGCTGCTGCTCATAATGGGTGACTTTTGTCATGTTTTTTTTTTTAATTGTGTAGGGTACAAGCAGGAGGAGGAGACCTGTCCGTATGCATGGTTGCCTTTTACAGGTAGGCATCAGATTTACCTCCAGCTCCCTTCAGCTTTGTCAAAATCCGTCCAGAAATGTAAAGCTTTAATACCGCTAATGACTACTGTTGACACCAATGCTAAATATAAATAAAATCTCTCTTTCCAAAGTACTGTAGGAAGCAACAAGCTGTTACCACCAGCCTCATTCCCATCTCGCTCACATTTCTTTCTCTTCCTTCTCTCCCAGCTGCCATGCTTCCCCAGATCCATTACACTAAAATCAACATTACTTTTGTGGAGAGCTTTGGCCCTGTGTTTGCTAGCGAGGGAGAATCTGCCACTCTGTCGGCTACCATGACCCTGGAACCAAACCTGGCCAACCTGCAGCCTGAGGCACAGTGGTATAGAGATGGTAACTGCTATAAAGTAGCACGTTATGACAATGTAATTACCCCGTAATTGCTTTTAATATATACTGACTGTCACTGTGACTGCCGGACCTAATCTGGTGGACATGCAGTCAGAGGCACAGCAGTGGAAAAATGGGGATATTTTATGGACACTATTTTTTATTACTTATTAATTTTACTCAAAGTAGTTTAAGACTCTAGTAATATACCCACAATTGATGAGCAGTTTTATTTTCTGTGTCCGTACTATAACAGCAAATTGTACTACTTGAATTTTTTATTTGCAGAATCACTATATTCAGTCAGACCTCATATATGATTACAGAAATATATTATTTCAGCAACTTCTATGGAGATTAATAAGAACCATGCAGTGCCATTGCCCTGTCTCTTTTCTAGACACTCGTTTGTTTGACTCTAAATGGGTGAAGATTGAAACTGGCAGAGGAGTCACCACCTTGATTCTTCCAAACCTCTTCAAAGATGATGAAGGCCTCTACAAACTACGCATGGTCACGAAAGGAGGCACTGCAGAACACAGTGCATTTGTGTCTGTTACAGGTGAGTTGGATGATCAAACAGTCCAAGAGAAGATCATTAAAGACAAAACATCAAGCTTTTTTTTTATTACTGATTTGTTGTCAACATAACAATTGCCTGCTTTAACAATTTGGGGATTTTAAAAAACTCAGTAACTATACTTTAAAATATTACTAGAATCATTAAAAACTACTGTTTACTTTTTATATGGTTACTAAAAAAATGCCATAATTTTCTGTCTAGATGGCCCTCCCCCAGTCCCTCGTGCACCTGGTGCTCCTATGGACCTCAAGATCCACGATGCCAATAGAGACTATGTCATTGTGTCATGGAAGCCTCCTAATACCACTACAGAGGGTCCAATCCTGGGATACTTTGTGGACAAGTAGGAGTTACTGATATAAACACCATAAACAGATAAACTGACCAACATAAAGACAAACTGATTATTGTAAGTCATCACATCGAGTTTGCTTCACTATTCTGTACAAATGAAGGGTTTTTGTCTCAAGGAAGAGGCAACCCATTTTCACAGTTACAGTTCTTTGAGTTATTCTGTTTCTGACATTTTAACCTCTACACCTTAAACTCAATTGACCTTGAGAAATGCTTGCACTGCTTGCTAGCTGCTAGTTTTCATATCTTTTAAATGCAACAGTCCACCTTTTCTTCTCTCTCAGCTAAGGAAGTCCATTTCCTGCTTTTGTAGTTTTTCTGATGTGCACCATAATGATCAGACATGTTCTCAATGCAGCTAATTTTGTTGACGCTTCTACACTAAAACAATTACAAGCTGCTGTATTCTCATGTACTGATCGATACTGATTTCCATCAGGGTGATAGCATCTTTTTGTGTCAAGCCTATCCCCACAAAGAAATAGAACATTCACAACTTCAGAACCTCGTACACATAACTCTTATCAATAACAAAATATCTGCTATGAGATAATGACAAATATCACCAATGTTTTGTTCCCCAAACTTGAGTACACATTAAGTTTTTCTATGTGCATTTAACTCCTCTTGTCTTTGCTTTCATTTCTCTTTAAACATTTTTAGATGTGAAGTTGGAACTGAAAACTGGACCCAATGCAATGATCACCCCATAAAGATCTGTAAATATCCAGTGTCTGGGCTGTTTGAGGGACACTCCTACTACTTCAGAGTTAGAGCTGTCAACTCCCACGGAATCAGCAAAGCATCCCGCATGTCTGATCCCATCGCTGCACTGGACCCCACTGAGTTTGAGAGGCTCCACGGTGGGTTTAACTGGATTAGCGCAGAGAAACGTCATCCCTTACTTTAAAAATCACATCGTTTTGAAGACTTAATAAACGTATCCTGTAGTCACTGAATTAGTCATTGCTAATTAGGTGTGCTTGGATGGATTTAAGGTCATGATTTTGGGCATTAAGTTATTCAAATTGTTTATTTTGATACTCTTTTTCATTGACTTAAAAGCAGTTAGCCAATTTATGAATAATATCCACATAGTATTCCAATTAACAGCTTAGTAACACTTACTCTAAGAAAAACAAACAAACAACTGGCTTGTCTTTTTTTGTTTTTATATAACTATGTGATAACTATTTTATTGTACACTACTATTTTGTTTTGGCTAATCCTATACATATAATAATGTAATATAATAATAATGTATCTCAAGAAACTTCACACTTAAATAAAAAATAATATAGATTAATATGTTTTGGAAAAGAGTTGTGCAGTATGATGGATACTGTATCATGATTGTAAATTGTTTATGCAGATTTGTAATTAAAGTCTATTTTAAGTTACTTCAGCATCAACCTAAAGCAAGCTGATGTCTTTTATCTTCCTGCAGCCAAAAAGCTTGGAGGAAAACTGGATGTTGTGTCTTACCATGATGAAGTTGAAGGTGGGATTTAAATTATAGTTAAAACACATATTGATGTGTATTACAACACAAAATATATGTAATATTTATAATAATCTGCATGTATGTCTTTGTGTTTCTGTGTAGCTGATGGAAAGCCCCCAGGCGCTCCATCAGGGATTTATGCCTCAGAGACAGACAGGACATATGTTGTTTTGAGTTGGAAAGCCCCAGCATATTCCAGCAAAGCTCCCATGTGGTACTACCTTGAAAAGGTAAACAAGCAATGGCCTTCTGTCACCACTTAATTCAGTACTGCTCCATACAGTATTAATATACACCTCCCAACAGTAGTATATGGTTTGAATAAGTGGGTTTGAGCTGTAACTATTTGTCAATTAATCCATTAGCTGATTGACAGAAAATTAATCTTCATGACAATAATCTGAACTTCTTTTGGATGTGGACTGTTTGTTGATAAAACAAGATGTTTTAGGCTGCACTTTGGGCTTCAGAAACATTGACTGACATTTTTCACAACTGCGAAAATAATCGACAGATTAATTAATAATGAACAAATCATTATCTGCGGTCCTAAAGTGGAAGATCATACTTTCTGGTGCTGTATTTGGTGCAACAGAGTTATTTTAACTTCAGAATATTTTATTTTATGTATCTTTTGTATAAAATAACACATAGAAACAAGGCAAAAAGTGAGCATGATTGCTTACAAAACTAATATCTGTTAAAAAAAATTCTCTGTCTTTCTGTCCCCACAGAGCATGGTTGGCAGTGACGCATGGCAACGTGTTAACACTCAGGTCCCTATTCGATCTCCTCGTTATGCCGTCTTTGACCTGGCAGAGGGCAAACAGTACAAGTTCAGAACCTTGTCTGCCAATATCTATGGAACCAGTGAGCCATCGGAGCCAACCGGAGCTATCCAGACCCAGGAACTCAAAGGTCTGTTTAGGGACACTTTCTTTTTACTGTTACACAGTTCAACAGTGGAATAAATACATTATTAAGTGTATTTTTTATGATTGTAAATTTTTGTATTAGCTATTTCTTACTGTCTGCAGGCGTACCATCTGCTCCCGGTCAGGTGATTTCAACAAGGGAATCAGACACTTCTGTCCTCATCCAGTGGGCTCCTCCGAAGGAACCCAACAATCTGATTGGTTACTACATTGACCAATGTGTGAAGGGGTCCAAGGACTGGACCTCAGCCAATCACAAGCCACGCAAAGACACCAAGTATGTTTTCAAGCAAACAAAAAACACACTGTAGTGCTCAGAAATACGTCTTTCTTTGATTGTTGGTTATAGGGTATGAAAGCTATACTCATGTGCTTCGCATGTGATTCTGTTTCTTCAGGTTTGTGGTCAGTGGCCTGACCAAAGGAGAAACCTATATGTTCCGTGTCCAGGCCATCAATGAGCTGGGTCTTAGTGATGAATCCCAGGAGTCTGCACCTCTGACTGTCAAGGCTGCCCTTAGTCAGTACTGCCATATTTGTTGTCACTATTTCAGATGATAATGATGTTTATCTGTTTTTCTCCCAGCACAGGGGAAGTAATTTTGAAATAATAGAAATGTTAAGGATTGAAATTAAGTACCGTTTTTTTTAGCCCAACCTTCTGCTCCATACGACGTTGCAATGCTGAACTGTGACGGTCATTCGATGGTTCTGAACTGGAAGAAGCCCCTTCACTCTGGAGGCACGAAGATCAAGGACTATTATGTGGATAAAAGACGCAGTGGAACAACTTTGTGGAGGGAGATTCATATCCCACCCATCACAGAAAGAGTTTACAAGGTACAGTAATTTAGCTTTAACTCTACATGCTGTCAGTAGTTAAACTTTCCTTAAAACATCAAAAAATCTGGAAGACGAAGCTCCAATTTGCATAATTTGCATGTAACCTCTTCCTTGATACCACAGCAAAGTTAAGTCAGATATTTAGTTAGATTTAACAATGGTTTGTTTGCTTTTCCACAAGTATGTGGGTCAGGTTGGATTGCTAGATATTTAACATTTCATGCTGTTTTTTTCATGCAAAATAGGCTTGTGTGAATTTGTAAAGTGGTGTGCCAATTTTGTTTACAATAATGATGTGACTGGGATGTTAGTAACCATAGTAACATTTTATTGACAGGTGGAGGGCTTGACAGAGGGAGCAGTCTATCAGTTCCATGTGTATGCAGCCAACTTGGCTGGCCTCGGTCCAGCTTCCAAACATTCAGCCGACTTCACGTGTGATGCCTGGACTATGCCGGAGCCTGGTTAGTAAATCTCATCTTCTGACTGACTTGGTCAATTTCGCTGACAAACTCTAAAATAAGCATGAAGCCTCTACATGTTTACGTCAATCATGCCACACATGAAGGTTTTATCCACACAAATACAAATGTGCTGGTCTGTCTCTCTCCTCTCATTCTGTGTGTCGTATAGGCCCGGCCTATGACCTGACTTTCTGTGAAGTGAGAGATAATTCTTTGGTGGCTGAGTGGCAAAAGCCTGTCTATGCTGGCTCTGGACCAATCTCAGGCTATTATGTTGAGTACGCTAAGAAGGGCACTTCTGACTGGACCACAGCCAATGAGAAGGCTGTCAGTCATCGCTTCCTGAAGGTGAGAGTATCTTTAGTATCATTTGTGGTTCTTAGGGTAAATTTGAGGGGTACCAGAGTGAATATTTCTTTGGGATCTTTCCATATTATAATCTGAATAAAATGCAATTTGACATACATATCACACCATAACTTCTGAAATTCTTGGATTCTCTTTTAGGTCATTTAACATTTTTCTCACGAAGCTTTAAGAAGAAAATAAATAAGAGTATCTCTTGTACATTTTACTCTGTGAAATATTATTGTGCAGAAATTGAAAGCTGGTGTTTTATTTGACTGCATTGCGGAAAGAAGTTACAACTACTGTACCTTGTTTTTTTTTCCAAAGTTAATAATATCTTCAGCACTTCGCTCTTTTGTCTCTGCAAAGCTTTTCATTGTCTTAGTTACTGTATAGTTTTCAAACGTCCACACATTACAGTTCAGCCTTTTGTACCAGCCTGCAGTGCTTTACTCACACCCGCGTATAATGCAGTGATGCAGTTACATTAAACTGAGTGACACTGACATCTAGTGGATACAATTAACAATTACTTGGTTTGAAATGGTTTACGGTACAAAATATCTAAGAAGGTAAATGTATATATTGTTTGTTTTACAATGAAAAGAAGTGATCGAATGACTTATCTCATATAAGACTGGCAAGTCAGTCAACAAATAATATAATGCAAAGAGTATTTACTAGTGTAATAAAAAATTTTGCTGCAAAAACAGTACATGTTAATAATGCGTAAATACAAATGAGGTCAAGTAATTTATTACCTAAAACAAAAATGAACAATAGGTCTAGGTGCTGGTCGGTTACAGCAACATACATTTTCCCTTCATACTTATTCACTGCAGTAACTGTTGGGTTTTAGAATTTACTACTGCTGTCAGCATCGATCTCTTTTCAGAAATTAGACTCTTCACCTGCACTGATTTCTGATGCTGACGAGAAAAATACTGTTACAATGTTAATGTCCCACTTACTGTACCTGCCGACTTTGCCCAGAATGAGGATCGCCACACCTGTGTACCAACGTTCACAGCTCTCCTCCTACCAACACTGCGTTGTTTCCTTGTGTTTTTGTTTTACCAGATAACGGGTTTGGAGACAGGCACCACCTATGTGTTCAGAGTGCGTGCAGTCAATGCTGCAGGAGTGGGTATGGCCTCAATGGCCTCTGACCCTGTGACTGCCAACACCATGGCAGGTAACATTCAATCACTGACAGAGGGAATCATTAAATTCAGTGTATTCAATTTAAAAAGAAAATGCATCTCTAGGTACAAATGTATTTCTGTTTGCATCGTCAAGTACGGCTGCAGATGTGCTTTGTTAAAGTGGTGCACTCTATTTGAGAGTGATGGGAGCAAGATGAAAGTGACCAATATAATAATACAACACCTGCAATAAAAACTCACAGAAAGTCACGACTTTCTTAGTTCTTTCTTTCTGGAGAGACAAATGGCTGTAAATTAAAAATGTTGTGTGTTTGTATATGTACTGAAGGTTCCCAGGAGGTGTCGTGTGTGGTGGATGAGAAGTCAGGTGACATTGTTCTGTCGTTTGAGTCCTGCGAAATGAACGAGGGCTCTCAGTTCATCTGGAAGAAGGATTACAAAGAAATCACCGATTTCTCTAAAGGAGTAGTGATTAAGACCGAAGGCAGCAAGTACGACACACACAGACATCCACACACATTCTCTGTCTTTGAATTCAAACAGTACAGCCTGTTACAATCTTTTATGAGCAACATCTCTGTGTCTAACTTGGTCTGTCTGTGTCTCCCTTCTGACCTGCATCGCAGCTCTAAGCTGATCTTTAAGAACGCAGATAAAGAGGACTTTGGTGCGTTCTCTGTTTCTGTCACCAACACATATGGGGTGTCATCCAGCTATACAATCTCTTCTGAAGGTAGGATTTATTCATCACTGTGGCTCTGGTGCGAAACCACCCAGCCAAACTCAGGCTCTCAAAATGTGCAGAACATCACAAAACAAAAGTGAATCTGCAACCCATGCTATTATTTTAGAGTTATTTGCCACCTAGAATGACAGCTATTTATTCCTGTTGACTTGTCGTCATTTGAATTGTTTACCATTCTTATTTTCATTATCTCTTCAGCATTTACATTACTATAAATTACATTACATAGCCTATTTGTTTCCTCTTTATGTTAAAGCAGTACATGTAAATCTTGTTCATGCCTTGATCACGAAAATTGTAACTGCGGTACAACTACATCCTGACAAGTACATCAAAAGGACAGACTTGGGCAAAAATCTAAAGGAAACTGTGTTTCGAAGAACTAAGGCGCTGTGTAGGATGCAATAAAGATGAAAGCAATGACATCGTACTTAAAAACGATCTCACTGGCATGTAGGCAAAGAACAATTTCATTACACATCTGATGAATACCAGCAGCGCACATTTCTCACATGATTTCTCAAAGCTTGGGGCCGTGTGTGTGTATTATTAACACGTCTTCATGGCAAAAGGTTTTCTGTCAGAAAGTTTCACAATATTTTTCCTTCTATTGCACCACTATGCTACCAGGCTGTAATATGTTATTCAGTGCGCCTTCCACTGATTGCTTCCCACTTGGCCCACAGTTATTTCAGTGAAACTCACAATAATTTCTGAACTCCAAGGTTTCATTTATTTCCCTTATATCACAGGTACTTGGTAAGGCTCCAATAATTTAATACATTAACTCATAATGCAGTTTGTTAGAGAAGTTTAACAGTAGGCATTGGGTGCAGTTACAGGGTATGCACAGCAGCCATGATGCAATGTGTTCCCTATGATTATACCGCTTCAGTCTATAAGTATTTGTGCATTTATCTGCGTCTTCCAATTAAAGTTTTGACTTCTCCAACTCCAAATTTGGTACTTGAAGTAGCCCATCTAACTGCATGGTAAATTTATATATATGTATAAAGTGTGATATGTATTTTACTCACTTGTTTGTGCGCACGATTATATGTAATTAATATGTTGTCTACGTTTCAGAGATGACAAAGATGCTGGCACTCAGCTATGATATCAGACACCCAAGTAGGTACCTCTGGCTGACTCCTTCAATCTCTCATAATCTCTCTCTTTGTGCCTTTTAATCTCTCTTCTCATACTTTTTCTCTGCTGCATCTTAATAGTCTCTCTGTTTTTCCCGTTTCTCCCTTTCATGCTTTCGTTTTGCTTTCTTCTGACTGCTTTGAACCTTTCAGATTTCTTTATTCTTTTAGAGGCATATTTCTCTTTTTATTTGATCCAAAAAAGTCTTACCTGCTTTTGCATCACCTGCCTAGCCGCCATTCACCTCTCTTGTTCTTTTGACTCCCATCTGACTCCTTTTTTCTTTTCCTTTCCTTTCCTTTCCTTTCCTTTCCTTTCCTTTCCTTTCCTTTCCTTTCCTTTCCTTTCCTTTCCTTTCCTTTCCTTTCCTTTCCTTTCCTTTCCTTTCCTCTCCTCTCCTCTCCTCTCCTCTCCTCTCCTCTCCTCTCCTCTCCTCTCCTCTCCTCTCCCCTAGTCATCCCGCTAAAGTCTGAGTTGGCCTATAAGATTTTGGAGAGAGGCAGAATGAGGTTCTGGCTGCAGGCTGAAGAGATTTCCTCCAATGTGACCTACAAATTCTTTGCAAACAACAAGGAAATGTCTGGAGCTAATGTAAGATATACTGCAGTTTTAAGAATGGAAAACGTAGTCAGGAGAGATGGAAAATAAATTTTCTGGCTTAAAGCCAGAACAAACTGACTGTCCATTGGCCATTTGTTGCAACATAAAAGCTGTAACAGCAGTAAAAAGTCTCCATATTCACAAAGTCTGTTACCAAGTTTGTCTGGCCTCTTTTACAATACATCTCTATTTTTCTGCAGCCCAACACGATGGGTCACAACGTCCCTACAGGTATCATTGAGTTCATCTTGGACCATTTCACTGAGGAGAATGAGGGGACATTCACCTGCCAGATCACAGATGGAGGCGGTAAAGCACAGAGCTCATTGGTTCTGATTGGAGCTGGTAAGAGGTTTGACTGTCAGTCCACCATCAGCATCTACAATAACTTTCTTAAAAGGTTGAATCATGCACAACCCATGCTAGAAAAGCTGCTGTTAACCACACGAGTATCTGACGTAAATGTGTGCAGAAAGGACTTTACGTTTTCGAACCCTTATTTTTCTAAATATGTTCAATTTCATAAATTATTATTCCCCTCTCATACAAGGGACCATTAGCTGGGTACACCACAGAAATAATCTGTAGCTACAACTGGAAACACTTTGATCTTTTAATTATTCTCTGTTTATGTGTATCTGCATGTGCACACAGCTTTCAAGGCAGCGTTGGCTGAGGCTGACTACCAGAGGAGAGAGTACATCAGAGTCAAAGAGGGTAAGAAATACAAAACATCATCCACTTTAGAGCTTGTATGAGCTTTATTCTTATAGCCTGAGACCAGCACACCACTATGTTGCCTGGGAGACAACTAATCAGTGATTATACCGAGAGTATAGAGGGTAGAAGTGGACCATCTTTACTTAAACTCAAAATGGACACAGTTCAAATGGCTCGCTACGTGACAAAGTCAAAATCCTCCAATTTACCAATTACACCTGTAGGAGAAGTGCAAAGTTTTGCATTAACCCTCCCGTTGTCTTAGGGTCAAAATGACCCGCAGCTGTGTTCAACCAAGTTCTTTTTTATTTAATTTTTATTTTTATAGGAAGCTCACAGCCTCCTTGTCATCAACGATCCCAAAAAATATAAATAAAATAGAACTTGGTTGAACACAGTTATGGGTCATTTTGACCCTAGGGCAACGGGAGGGTTAAGTATTGGCTTTTTCACAATGAATTTAATAAAGCTTATGATAAAGTTCCACAAGTAACTATAAAGTGCTTATATTCCTTTCCTGGGCCTTTGTCTCATGTCTGTATCCACCACAGGCCCCCACTTCAGTGAGTTCCTGTCACTGCAGGTTGGAGATGACTGCTCTGTCACTTTGGTCTGCAAGGTAAATACACCCTGACTCAATAATTACTGAATGTTTACCCTCAAAACAATTGGGAGGCTGACATATAGCTCATTAGACATTCTAATGAGACTGAATGCAAGATGCCACAATGCAAATGATAAGGTCCAGACTGAAAGTAATTCAGATTATGCTGTCAGTGTTTTGTCCTGGGTTTGTTAGAATGTATATTATTTAGATCTTAAAATGTAAATGTTGTTAGTGTGCCTTGAGACAATATGA
This sequence comes from Embiotoca jacksoni, assembly GCF_022577435.1. NCBI lineage: Eukaryota > Metazoa > Chordata > Actinopteri > Embiotocidae > Embiotoca > Embiotoca jacksoni. The sequence goes on along the minus strand of NW_027185414.1, from coordinate 12,033,932 downwards.
AACTGACATCTGTTTAATCTGTCATTTTAGCCCAAATAAGCACATTTTTAATAATTTAGAAACACAGTAAACATGCAGGAAGTGCCAATACACAGCAGGCATAAATATCAACCATTTTGCAGAAATGTGATCCATTTGTATTTGTTGTCAGTGATTACTTAGGTTACAATATATTCTTGAAAATGAAAACAGCCTGAAGTTCCCTGGCGGAAAGACTGCATTTAAAACATTTTTTTTTTTTTTTTTATCCATAAAGTGGTTGTGAGTAACTGCCTAGAAAAGAAAAGTTAGAGTTATGTGCAAACATTTGGGCACCCCTGAGCAAAATACATAGTTTGTTGATTTTTGAAGTGAAAATAAGTAAATACTAACCTTGCAGTAAGCAGACATTAAAAATTAGCCTCTCTTTAAATATTAATGCACTCTTACCTTTTAGTTCATGAAGAAAATGGCAAGAATTTAGGTAGGTTTTCTTTCTTCCTTTTTTCGTGGCATGCTGTTGCTGAGAACTTCTTTAACTCCTGACTGGTTTTGTTAGGTGAAGAATTGTCATTAGGCATTGTCAAATGATGATGACACCAGCGCTTGATCGATTCTCTGACTTCAAACGTTGTGGTAACACTCAACAACTGTGGGCTCATCTAAGCAGCTGACTGAGTATCTGAAATGAAACTAACTGATGCCTACAAAGCAGGGCAAGCCTATAAAAAGCTTTCAAAGCCCATTAATTTGAAGGTTCCGCTGGCTGAAATTTTATTAAGAGATGGCAGTAAAGAAGACCTCGAAGTCGAGACAAGATTTGGATGACCAAGAAAACGTTCTGGTCTGTTGGGCAGAAAGGCAAATCCAAACCGTTAAAAGACTGCAAAGTAGCTGCAGGAAGGACATGTACACAGGAGAGGTGATGCAGCATCTCACAGTGCAGCACTGTAATAATGATCCAAAGGACGCAACGTCATCACATAGGTCAGCGTTTGAAGTATGCAATGCAACATCTTGATAAGATTGAGTCATTTTGGAATCAATTGCTATGGAAAGATGAAGTTCAAATCGAGCTCTTTGGCCACAATTGCCAACGGTATTGTAAGAAGAAAAAAGGAGCAGTATTTAATGAAAGCAATGTCTTTCCAACTATTCAGCTGGTTTCTGTTCAGGTTGGAGGTTTTGCGCTTTGGGGTTGTGTGGCAGGCAGCAAGGGTGTATTGGCCATCGGGAATACTAGGACAAATCCTAGTGGGCCGTTGGGCCGTCAACATTTTTTTTACCAGTCCTCTCTCGGCACAACCAATATGTATTCAATCCTGACCAGAACTGAACTGAACGTCCCCCCCCCCCTCCAACCCTCACACACACACACACACACACACACACACACACACACACACACACACACACACACACACACACACACACACACACACACACACACACACACACACACACACACAATGGATCCCACTGAATATTGGTAAACTCTGGATGCAAATACAATCCAGTCAGTCAAGAAACTAAAACTTGAAAGTCTTCAAGAAATACAAGCTGAAGTATTTAGAATGGCCGACACAATCTCCTGACCTTAACATCATTGAAAATCTGTGGGTATATCTTAAACATGCTGTGCGTGCAAATAAATATCTGAGAACTTGAAGTGATTCATGAAGAGTGGGTGAAAAAAAGTTCTCAAATTAAGAATAGAAAGCTTCGCTGGCTGCAAAAACCGACACAAACTTTTGCTCATCTCACAATTGTTACATTTTAATGCTCATGAAATAAAAAAGCATGATTCATTCACATTTGACATAAGATTTTCACTTCAGTTAAATCTGTTTGCTGCAGGGGTTTACTTGTTTTCACTTCCCAAATTCTTGCACACACCTTAACTCTTGGTGTTGCTAAACTACCACATCAACAAACCTTTAAACACATCAATAGCTTGTTGAATTTGCATTTTGTAATGAGTTTTAGAAAATATAAGGACAAGCGTTTATATTGTTTATGTGTTTATGTAAATATTTATTGTCATTGTAAAAAGATATGACAAAATCTGAGGTATGTGGCCATAATGGCATTGCTACCAGCAAAGGTCAAGCGTATTGCTGATATTACCTACAGAACATGTTTCGTTGACCTGTTACACTTGAAGCATCTAAGAGGTTCTCACTAAAAGATGCACCACATCTAAACTCAGGAAAAATACATAACTTTTAGAGGCCATTTTATTAAAGTGGAGTAAAATGCAGTTTTTGAGTTCGTTCGACCTGGGACTGTTTGATTTTACGTTAAGCAGAGATATATAAGAAGCTAAGACCTCCCTTTCTTTGAACTGAAAATGATACTGAATGTTTTAATAATGTGCATGATTATCTTTTTTCATTGTAGGTTGCTAACTTGAAGAAGGAATCAGAGTTCCACTGGTACAAAGAAGAAACAGAGATCATCCCTGATGTGAAACCTGACCTTGGATCAGGAGTCTGTAAACTACCAATTAAACTGGTAACGGCACATTACTACTATTAGGGCCTAATTTACTAAGATCTCAAATAAAGGGTACTAAATTGCGTGTTTTTTTCCAAAAGTTTGCACATTTATTTTACCCGTGACTTACTAAGAGTATTTGCATCACTGATATCAGGTGCAAATCGCTGTATTTAAATGTGGGGTTAAAGTGATTCCAGCCATTCTAACAGAACGACCGCAAAAGGAAATGGAAATCTGATCCCATTGAAATTAAGAAATATAAAAATAACAAGAACAAAATGCTATATAGGACATTATCAGCAATACTGTGGGAAAAACAAAAAGGTGAAAAGAAACCCGCTTAATAATAAAACGTCGGCAATAAAACAGGAGGGACGGTAAGATGCTTCTAACAAACACTGAGCAGCAAGTCCAGCTCTTTCTGTGATGGGCCGGTGAATTAGTCTCACTCAGTGCCTTGTGAGTGCTCGGGAACCTTATGTACCTGTGAATTCTGCAGCTAATCTTTTAAAATAAAAAAAAAGCGTACCATACTATTATATCTCATGCACACACATATCAGGATGCCATGGTTATACTAAGCAAAAGCATGATTGTCATATTTTGATCAGTCATATAAGTGATGAAAAGGCTGCCCTCCAATGTATTCAAGTTAGACAAATCTGAGTTCCTTATGTCCCTATGTTTCCTCTCTAGTTTTCACGGAAGACAGTTGGAGTTTATAAGGCCACCATCAGTGATGACAGAGGAAAAGATATGAGCCAAATCGATGTCTCTGGAAAAGGTAAATATATGTTTCTTACTTAATTTATCTAACATTTTATTTAGTGAAGCAGTTTAATGTCTATGACAGCTGGCTTGTTGTCTAACCGAGCAAGTATAAATGATAACCCACAGTGTAATGAAACGAATTAAATTAAAAGAGACCTTAATGCTTATTAAATAGCAGGAGACAGGAAAACAAATATGGTCCAAATTCATATACTGTATCAGGACATGGTAAATTAATGCTTTTTTAACAACAACAACAAAAATGTCTCTACTGTATGAAAATAGTTCTTGCTGTGTGACAACTTGCTCAGCTGCTGGTTGTGTTGATTCTGGAGAAAATACATTTTAAATTTCCTGTAAAAGATTGTGTAAAACAAACTTCAAGCTTGTACATCTGTTTTGACATTTTAAAGACAGACACAACAGCACTACTGTCCTTTCTCGAATAATCTCTATCTCCTCAATATTAGCGGTTAGCAAGTATTTAATCAGACTTTAAGGCAGAGATTTTTTTATATACAGTTTTACTATTTTATCTAGGTGGCACACTGCAAAAGAACCAACAGTATTCCCTCTGTTAGTTTATTATTGGCAACAGGGATACTAGGTCACAAGATTCAGAGAAAGTGTAACCATGTAGGAACAAATACCCAGACTGTTGAAGAAATAAAATTGTTTAATCTAATCCCTGCTTTGCTGAGTTTTGAATGCCACCACCAGGGGGTAGTATCATGCCTCTCCATCCTCCTGGCGCTTTCTCTGACCCCATGTTACTCTGCTCTCTTCTAGTCTTTGACGATGCCATAAACAAGCTCAGCCAACTGGCTGGTAGGTATCTTCCTTCAACACACACACACACACACACACACACACACACACACACACACACACACACACACACACACACACACACACACACACACACACACACACACACCTACACGCATGCACAGAGGTGAACACACAAACCTCAATTATCTCATGAACAGATATCTATATGGAAAACATGGCTAAACATCACCAGCATCATCCTCTTCCCAATGGAGGGATCCAGTTCAAATTATCCAAATTTAACATGGCACAAACACACCGCAGTGATAAGAGATTCAGTAGATCAATCACCAGGCTGATATGTTTCTGTCTTAAAATCCCACTGCTACACACACAAACACTTATCAGCGTGTGGCAGAAGTTGTCATGCTGGAAGCATTTGGCCATCATGCCATCATGTGGTGAAATCACTTTAAAATTCCACTGCGCTGTCACAGTGACAGTGTGGAGGAGCATCTTACTCCTATTTTAAGAGACAGTCACTTGACAGCTCTGCAGCAACTGCTACAGCAGTGGTTGCAGAGGAGAAGAGGGTTCATTACTGTGATAATGGGAAACCATGGTGATGTGACCAGGTGGATGACACACTTGTCCACTTGTAATGTGCAGCAAACAAAGTCCCACACAGACATAGTGTAGTATGCCATGCCCTTTTAGGTATAACGGCTTACAAAAAAGTTAATAAAACCTATTATGGTTAAAATGGTTTACTGAATAGCAGCATACAAACAGTCTGCACTCTAAAATTTGCACTCAGCTTCATTAGTACAATTTTGCTCTCCAAGCTGGACAAAGGTAACAAAAAACAAACCAAAAAAAAAATCCAAAACAAAACAGAAATCTAGATAACAGGATATAATAGATACTAGCTCCAAATGGCTCCAAATGGATGTTTGATTGTATTTGATCCATTCTGTTCTGCATGTGGTAGCTCTCGGCAAAACGAGGTTAGATTATCCAGCAGCAAGCGGGTAATATGTTTTTCATTTTGATTTCAAATGTGCCCTCCATCACCTCCATCACCTCCTCTAGGAGCCAGTGCAGCACAGCTGGTGATTCACTGCACAGCAACAGGCATTCAGCTGCAGTGTCACATGAAGTATTACACCTCTGAGATGAACATCACCTGGTTTCATGGGTAAGCAATTAGATTTATAATACTAGTAACACTACCTCTAGTACCACTAGAACTATAAACACTACAACCACAACTAATAATAGCAGTTTGAAGACAAGGAAGAAAGGGAGAAGAAGAGGAACTCCAGTATTTGTAGTCATAGCAGGGCTTTTAGGAGGAATTTGAATTTACTTTTAAGCCTTCCTATAAACATGCTGACCACAAAACATTATTTTGCTTTTCTCCCAAGTCAAACCGTCGGGAGTGGCAAAAACAATAAGCCACATAATAAAACTTGTGATGGCTGTTGGCGAGTGTTTTCATTATCCTGGTTATTGCAGTAAAATTGCCCAGTTTTGTGACAGAAATAACACCCCTATCATTTTCTATGAAGAACCAAAGGTTTTTTTCTGCACTTAAAAGCACTCCATCTTACCCGAGAGATTATAAGAATGGGGACGGAGGGAATGTAGAATGAAAGTCAGTGGACAGAAAAAAAAGGAGGACCGAAAAAAAAGACAGAGAAAAACAGTGGCGAGAAATAGAACAAAAATGATGGAGATTCGATTTTTAACATCTCCCTGCCCTTTCTGTGAGTGTGTGAGTGACAGATAGCCGTAACATTAAGGAGGCATGTAAACATGATTTTCCATTACTTCTGAAACTGCCTTCACGCACTCTCACAACCACACACATACACACTAACCTCTCCTCTCTTCTCAGTGAGACTAAACTGTCCCACAGTGACAAGATTGTGATTGGAGGAACCCCTGCCATGGCATCAATGGAGGTATTATCATCTCCTGTACAATGCTGAATTGTATATGCTTCTTAGGTGAATCACATTGGGGAATTTTAAGGCAATGAAGCACCGAAATCAGTGGCACTGTTGTCCTCAAAGTGCTTTTGCAGAGGTGACACCGGGGCAACTTAGAGATTAATTAAATTGATAATGACAAGGGGCAACTAATGAAGACAAATAGTTTCAAACTCATTTGTGTTACGACCTCCAAGATCTCAGTTTGGTTCTCTTGGGCGGCACCTGTCGCAGAAAGTAATAAGTGCAACTACAATTTTGGACTTCACTTCCCAGAGATAATAAGTGTCGTCTGTGTGACACCAAGTCAGTTGGCAGTTAAAGAACGAGTTGAATGACCAGCCTGTTCTGTCAGCTCCGCCTTCACTCTCTCGCAAATTAATCGCCCTGAATGATGAAAAACTTTGCCGGAAATGTTGCCAACAACACCCAGTTTGTTCAGTTCTTAATACCAAAAATACAATGCCTTCTCATTTGATGATACATAATGACTTACCAGATGTTTATTGAAAAGAAAATCTTCAAGATTATTACTTTAAAGTTAATTCATTAAGCAGCATGTCCTCCTCTAATTTGCAGTCAAAAGCTTTATAATTGTAATTACCTGAAAAATAAATGAATCTTTTCTAAACTAAGACTGAAATAAACAGTAGGACACCGAGTTAATTGGTTCGTTGGTCATATTACTAAGGGGTTTGTCGGTGGTTTGATTCACAGGTGATTGAGCCAATGGATAAAGATAAAGGAATGTACTCCATTGTGATCACTGACTCTGAAAACTCACATAAACGCACACTGGACCTCAGTGGCGATGGTGAGTACCTTCCCTCTCTTATTTGCTGTCTCTCAGTGTCGCCTACTCCTTTTATTGATAGTTCAGTAAAAAAGAGGGTAGAAACAACAGTCACTTCTTTTCATGGCTCTCTTGGCTTCAATTTGTAGTCTATGACTTTGAAGTGATACTCCCATCAGAAACTATTCTTTGAGTATCAAACACTTATCCCTTTCGGCCTGAAAACTGGCAGTAAAACATTTGCTGTTTTCTCCGTCACGAAGAGCTGCAGTCCGTGGTCAGCTTGAATTTGTGTTGGTTAAAGTCAGAACAGGTTTACCTGCGGGAAAAAGTATCAAAATGTCTACTAAAACTTGTCAAACCTCTCATGCAGAATAATCAACTTCTCTGTCTTTCCATATTCTGAATATGTTCCAATTATGAGATATTCGATAAGTGCATTGCTCTCAAGTTCCATTATTCACCTCCTCTAAAAGCCACCGCAGAAGTGATGTGTTTGTTTTCACTAAAATATGTTAAATGATCAGTACTGCTGTGATTTTTCATGAAGGAGCAAGCATGTGTACTGACTTTCTGCTTTTTGTCCGTTACAGTATACGAGAAGGCATTCGCAGAGTTCCAGAAACTCAAGTAAGACTACACTCTCAAATCTGTTTCTTTACACGTGCCTTTATGTGTATATTTTAGTCAGACTAACTTTGCTAATGATGAATCACTGTTTCCTTTGCTTTTCCATCATAACTGTTAGTTTGACTACATTCTTTTTACATAAAAACCATAGTCTTTAGCCTTGCTTCAAAAATTTTTTTTTTTTTTTTTTTTTTTTTTTTTTTTTTTAAAGTTTACTATAAGTACATTTGATATTTTGACTGACTAGTTTGACTGGATTTGAATACTTTAAATGACATCTACCAGAAATGTGTTTATTTAAATTTTTATCTCTACAACATTATACAGTAAATGGTGCAAAGCCTGCAGACCATTTCAAGCAGCTTGAGTTGAACTCCTGCACACACAACACACTCAATTTGACTGCAAGTCACTCGTTGATCCATACAACAGTTCCATTAAAACAGCCAGTTAAAAATATCAGTGGACTTTTGATCTGTTTATTATCCTGCTGGACTGTTTGGAAACACAGCTACTACTGCTTCTGTCGAATATTATCAAGATCGACATGCCTGCCTCCACCCAGCATCGACCTGCGGGCTCTTTTTTGAAGTTCCCAGGGGCCACAATTCTTCTGTGGATTTAGACTGTGTTGGTGTTTTCTGACACTTCCAACTAATCCAGACTGATTTTGAACTTAGGAGTCTGTGGGGGCTGTACCGTCAACTTTATGACTCTACTGTTTGTGACAGTACTTTAGGACTCTAGCTGCATCTTTGGGGTCGTTGTCATTCTGCAGATTGAATTTGGGACAGACCAGATGGGTCCCTCATGGAATTACAGGATAGATAAGAATCTACTGTAAACATCTACTACAAACATCTACCGCCTAAAACGTTTTCACAACACAGTAGATGACAATTAGTCATATAAGGTACTGTAGCCTACATGTTTGCATTTGAAGTCATTGTAAATAGTTCCAACTCTGAACAGATACATGGTCCAGATACAGTACATGATACAGTAGTCCAGTTTAAGATTGCTCTCATCTACAAGCTGGACTTTTCAAAAACTACAGGGAATCCAAAAACTCCACGCCTCGCTGTCTGGAAGAGGTCCAGTGTAATTTGAGATAAAAATCTGCATTAAAAATAGAAGCAGTCAGGTAGCAGAGATCCTTTGGGGTCCTTTGGCTAATTGGGCCAAAGCAAACCCCACACACTGAATTTTGCAAATCCATTTAGAAAAAAACAATTGAAACTCCAAACACTAAACACAGCACACAGAGTGGAACCCGTCCAAATCCCTTTTCTAATTAACATTCAAAGAGAGACATTTAAGCACAAGATTTTACAAACACATTGAAACAAGTGACACCCTGTTGCCATTTTGATTGAGCATCAACATGCCAAGAGGAGAACAGAGTTCCCCCAGCCATCTGGTCCTGCGGCTGACCTCTGGTCCTGCCCTGCTGCTCCGACAGCCCTCACGAAAAGATTCGGAAAACTCCCGGAATAAACAACATTATAATGTGGTTTGGCTCTAAACCCAGCTTGCCTCATGGCAAACCATCTGATCACTGTTAGAAAACCAAAAATACAAAAATATGTCTGTGTGGTCGGTGCGTGGAGCCAGGTGATGGAAACTGACCAGAACCAACCTGGCTGAAATACAGCTACAATGATACAGACGTTTCCTGCTGTTTCCAGATAGAGCACTTTTCTTTATAGGGTATATGATAAGTGTCCTGCCAAGATAACACTGTCTAACTTTCTGTGTGTTTCAGGGCTGAGGCCTACGCTGAGAAGAGTGAGTTTACCCTCCAGTTCTTCTTCTTTCTTTGTTCAAAAGTCAGTTTATAAAGCAATAGGAATGATTGATAATATGGTTTGTTTCAGACCGTGGTAAAGTGGTGGGAGGACTACCTGATGTGGTTACCATTATGGAGAAGAAGGTAGGTATCTAAATGTGTGCAATGTTAGGTCTCTGTCGCCGAACACGTTCGGTCATCTTTACTCTTTCCGCAGACCCTGAGTTTGACATGTACAGTGTGTGGAGACCCCAAACCTCAGGTCTCATGGCTGAAGAACGGAGCAGATGTCGAACCTGATGATCAGGTAATTTACCTGTTACCGTGCATATGACACGGATCAGCATATATTTCACACCTTGTTTTTAACCTGTCACTGAAGCACATAATTAAATTGTGTATGTGAGTCATGTGCATCACACTGGTTCGTGTTCAGCTCTTCCAGCAGGGCCTCGCTCTTTCATTGCATTCCTACCTGCTGAATACTACTGCCGCCTCTTAACGCTAAGCTGTTTAACCACTCCAGAAACCCTGCTCGTCTTTCCTTTCTCACAAATAATTATCTTATCAACCCAACACAACTGCAACAGTATTTTTCTTTGATACTAAAGAAATTCCAAACTCAGTATGAGTCTAACACAATGTGTTGCATCATGTCATATTATGTTGTGGCTTTGACTGCGTTTCAATATTTTCCACACTCTTTCGATTCATTGGGGTTGTATCACAAAGACCACACTGTGTAGGCACAATTCAATGTACAACTATGACAGCAATAATGGTTTTAATATCAAGACAAGTACTTTTGACAGAACATGAAATGTTACCTTTGAAATGACATGTAAACTAATATAAAGTAATGAAAAATTATATTTTAAAAAGCATTTTAGGAAATATTAAAGTTGCTAATAAAGTACGTTTTAAATAGTGTATGTTTCAAGTGTGGTTTAAATAGGTCACAAAATTTACACTGATTAATGATCCCAGATGATACACTTTAGTTCCCTGTTGGAACCTGACTGATTGCACTGCTGGAAGTCCCTTTCGAGCAAAAGCCCTTCATATATTTACCGACAGGGTCACGAGTATTAAAGGAAACAAAAGACCTCAATTTGGTTTGAGGGACTTTATAAGTGAGGTCAGTATCAGCAGTGCACTCCTCGATCAGTAACGGAGCACATCTACCTCTCATAACTCATTGACCTACTTGCCAACCAGTATAAGTCTACAGTCTGTCCCTAGTCAGTGGAGGCTCTTTCAACAGCATCAGGATCCTGCGGCTCCTACCAGCTTTGAAGATTTAAGTTTGAGAAACCCCGGTCCAGGAGGAATTTCTGTTCAAGTTTGCCCTCTTCTTTATTCATTCCCTCACCTGCTAATAATCTGTCTAAAACAAGAACTGAGGTCCTTGGTGATGTGTTTTCCAAACCTCAGGAGTGCCTCTCCCCTACCTAGTTACCACAGAAGCTACTGTAGATATGAAGATAACAGAAAAACAAACAGGAATATATATACAGATCCTGAGAATATTGCTCTGAAGCTCAGAGTAGAAACAGGTATGACTGCAGAGCTACACAGGCTTAAATAGAGGGAAACCGGAGCAGATGGTAAAAAACAGAAATTAATGCTTTAGTACGTTTTGTCACTAAGCATGAGCTTTTTGTGCTCAGTGTACTATTGTTGTCACCAAAACAACTATAATTACCAGATAATGTTTTTCATAGAGCAGCTTCCTTTCATCAGTCCAACAGAAGAGAAACAAGCAAACCACAGATTAACCTACATTGGTCTAATAAATGAATGCAATTATCTAAGACCACATAACATGTTAATTAGAAAATGGCCATCATTTTTAGGATTTTTAGTCCATAGAGCTTTTAATTTCTCACAATTAAAGGCAAGTGTTTCTCTTAATAGGAATGTAATTGGCCTGCTACAAGTGTCACTCCATAAAAATGTATAAATGTCCAGACCTTACAAATGAGTGGGCAGGTGTGAGAGGAGAATTGAAATACTGTATTCTGGTCTGCACCGTTCACACGGTATGACTCAGACTACAAGTACTCTATCTGGTCTCAGGTGTCTGCCGACCGTAGACAGAAGTGGACTCTGAACGCTTTAAATGTAGGATAGTTTTGTTTTGTTAGTCTCAAGCGCGGATAAGATATATTTTAATTGACATTTAATTTAATTATATTTTGTTTGACCAACGGGGCTCAGCCGAAAAAAGAAAGACTACAGACTAGAATACCATCCAGTTCTCATTCCCAGGGTGTCAAATACTGCCGTTTTGTCAAAGCCGTTGGCTTCAGAGATACACAAGAGGTGCTGTTTGGTGTCGGCACTTTGACACCAAAGGGCATTATGACTGAGAAGAAATAGTGACAAAATCCATGTGGGGAATACGTCGGGGTGGTTGGATGGAATTAGAAAGGACTCTCACTCTGGAGTCCGGTGTTCAAGGCCATGAGAAAGCAAAAGTCTATTGTTAAAGTCTAAAGTTATTTACTTGACATTATTTCTGTAAAATTACATATTTTAACACAAACCATGATCTTTTTTAAAACCCATCTCTGTGCTTTTTGGTGTCTAAAACTGAAGGACTTTGTACGTATCTCTGAGATGCCAATGGGCTGTGACAAACTGGCAGTGTTTGACATCCTGGGATGAAAACGAACTGGGAATACATCATTAGTCCTCGTGTCCATCCAGCTCATGCAGCAGCGCTTAGGTTTTGCTACGGGAAGGTAGTAATCAAAGCTCATGCTGCAGCTCTAAGTAAAAGATAAATCTAATTTTAAATCAAACTTGAAGTGACAGCCTTTTAAATGATAAGTCATGCTAAACCCCCTGTGCTGCCGTCCCCACTTTTTTAACCTTTGATTTCATTTTTCAGTATGTGGTCTCCCTGGACCAGGGAAGGTTTGCCTGTCTGACGATTAAAGGTGTTTCCATGGAGGATTCTGGCAGATATACCATGATTGTCCAGAACAAATACGGAGGGGAGTCTGTGGATATTGTGGTGAGTGTCGCTGCCGTGTACCACAAATGACTGGATTTAGCAATGACATTTCTCTGACCATCGGTGGTGGAAATCTTGTCTTTTCATTGGTGCGTAACAGTGAGATATATTTATGATCACAGCAGCACAAAGCTGCTACAGAACTGATATTTGTCATTGTGACTATGGTCTGACCCTGATTTGATAGTGTTAATATGAAAAAAAAAAAAAAAAAAAAAAAAAAAAAAAAAAAAAAAAGCAAAATCAAGACCAAGGATATAGTTAAGACTCAAAATGATTCATTTCAATGCTGTGCAATGTTTGAATGAAGGTTTAGCCCTTTGAAACTCGTCTCTGCTGTCTATTGTCATATGCACTCAGTAGAGTGAATGCATGTGTGGAAAATGTTAAGTTGTGTTATGTCCTTGTCTCTTTCTTTCTGTCTCCAGGTCAGTGTGTACCGCCATGGGGAGAAAATCCCAGATGCCAAACCAACTCTGACCCCTAAAACACTTATCCCTCCTAAACTCCCCATTGAGATCCCTCAGCCAAAGACCCAGGCTGCCCCAAGCCCTGCCCCCTCTGCTTATAGTCCCGCACCTCCTAAGGCAGCAGCAGGAAGAGGGGTGAAGAGCCCCACTCCTACTCGGAGGAAGTAAAAAGCATAACAGTCATAAATGAGGAATAAATCCATTCATGCACTGGTGCACATGTACACCACACATAGAAGCTTCCATTGGTGTTCTCTATCTGGTATGAAATGGACCTAATGCTAAATTAGAGTCAAGTAAAAAAAAAACAACAAAAAAAAAACATAATTAAAATAATTATAGAAATTGTGACAAAAAGCAAAAAACACAGTTTCACTGTGAAGTATGAGATAGTTTTATTATGAAAATAAAAAAAAATGTGAAAATGAATGAAATAAAATACAAAACTCATTTCATATCTGCATATGGATGATGAAATTGGAAACTAAATCGAAGTGAAACTTGAATGAAGCTAAAATTTGAATAAAACTTTCTGAAAAACAAATGAGATGTGTTTAAATTCACACTGGAGGTGAACATTTCTGTGACAGAGATCGATACATACAATTTAATAACATACATTACATAGGGTATACACAATGGACATGTCTGTTCAGAATGCTTAAGCCCCTCAAATCTATACACATAGTCTCGAAACATGTTCCCCTATGTCACATGACATCTTGATGTTAGAATTACTCGCTTTGATATGCTTCATTAGTATGCTGGTGAAAACACATGTCTGATTTTTCATTGTTGCACATCATGCCTCATGAGGTCCTAGGCAGAGTTGCCCAATTCTCTCACATGCTCTCACATGCACACGACTACCGCCACCCTTTGAAGATAGGGCCAAGTCAAGTCACGTCATGGCCCAGTGGAGAGAGGAGGGCCCACTCGGCCTGTATGGAGGGGCGGTTCTGCACATGATCAGTGGTTTGGCTCAGTCTCACAGTCATGTGATTTACACATTTACATGTTCTGAAAAACCTCTCTCGTGTAATATTGATGCACAAAACAATACAGGCACAGCTCCCAGTCACTGCTACATCCAACAGGATCAATGCTCACACTATGTTGTTTTTATTAAAATAGCTTTGACAAAGGAGATGTTAATACAGGTACAGAGTGAAATAGGTCGAGCTGTACAAGTCATTATACCACCACTTCTTCAACACTGTCAACCGATGGCTGCAAATATATAACACCGTCCTCCTTAACATCACCATGGTGAGATACTGAACATGCTGAAGATCAGCCGGCACTGAATCAACACCAAGTAACCCGTAGCTGTGAAGCAGGACTGTCATACTAACACTGCTGCGACACAAAACTGCCATAAACAAAATTCTGCCCAACTCTGACTGTTAGCAGAAGATATTTTTTATGGAAAAAAAACTACATGCATTCTACCTTACAGCCAAATATTAATTATATTCAGTCCTCCCGGTCATCAGCCGACAGCAGAAAGAGACATGCTGCAAGTAGTCAGGTTTAAAGACTTGTGCCCGAGTGCAGGAAGGAGAGATGGCAGAGCTGATGAAAAGATGGCTGATGAGATTTGTGGTTCATTAAAGCTGATGAGAGCAGAAGAGCAGACGGAGAAGAGAAAGGAGGGGTGGATGGGTAAAGTCATTGTTTCTGTGTTTGCTGTTGCTAATAAAAGAAAGAGATTACACTTTGCTGAGCCTGTTTATTCATTCTGTCAGAGGGAAAGAGACCGAGAACAAAAGATGGGTTGTGAGAGTGAGAAGACTGGAGTAATGGAGAGACTCAAAGAGAGAACGTGAGACTGTGAGGTTCCCAGTGCTTTGTGTTACTTTAGTTGCTGATGTGTCTGCTCTGGTGCTATGAGATGAGTCGTGACAAATTTGTTACCAATTTGAGAGTGAGTTGAGTGAATGAAAAGGAGAGGGTTATAGTAGAGGGGGATGCTGCTTGCATGTACTTTGCTATTGGTGTTGTGCTTTTCTGGACATGAAGACAAATTTCATCGTGTGTGTATGCACAAGTGAAAGAAAGGGGGACAAAACGTACGTGACAGATGAATGCAGATAATTCAGGGTTGTGTGGTGATGAAGGACTTCTGAAGTGCGACAGAGAAGGAGAGGCAGAGAATGAGACTTGTGTGTATGAGAGTGAGCGGGAGGGAGGGAAAGAGAGACAGAGATCTGAATCATTTTGATGTTTTGCTGATCATCTGCTGTGAGATCATTTTCCTGACTTTTTAATTAATTTTCACATTTTTAATCAACATAATTACAGAGAATCCAAATGTTACCATGACAACCAACTTTTAATTTTAATAAACTTGGGAAATGACTCGTCTCCGTGTAACACACAGACAGCCTGTGCACTCACAGCACGCACAAATGGACGCATACATACAGATACACGACCGCACACAGGAGCATAAACACAAGTTCACACACGCACACACACACACACATATACACACATATAGATGGCTGCTATCTAAATGGAATAGCTAGCCAGTACTGATAGCATGAAATTGTGTTTCCAAATATAACACCGTGTCATTGGAGTGTGTCTGCCTGTGTGTTTTGAGACACCAGACTATAGAATATACTGTATGTTCATCTACAATCTTCCACATGGGGGCACTATGGAAACACTCAGACACTGTTACTTACTTTAAGGTGCACACACACACACACACACACACACACGCACGCACGCAGGCAGGCAGGCAGGCAGGCAGGCAGGCAGGCAGGCCTGCCCTAATTAAAGCAACGCTGTTCAAACAATGAGATAAACTAGCAGCAGAGACATTTTGTGGGTGTGCACTGACACAGCCACATTTTGAAATACCACTTTTACGCACACATATACATGCTCATACCGACACACACACACACACACACACACACACACACACACACACACACACACACACACACACACACACAGACATTTTTTTAATTTGCAATCTGCATTGCGAGGGTAAATGCTTATTATTATGATGATGAAATTGATTACGGATGATTTTTGCCTAAAAGAGAGGAGAGGTGCACACAGGGACAACAGAAGGAGGAGAGGAGAGGAGAGAGGAACCAATACAGGACAGCAGCGAGAGGGGAGAAACAAAAGGCATGTTATGCTGCAAAGTTGTCTTGCCTCTTCAGCACAGAAGATCATTTCTTTATTTTCCTGTGAGTAGGAAAAACAGGAATAGGAAAAGGAGAGGGTAAGAGAAAGAAAGTTGAGAGAGAAACCTGGGAGGTTGCAATAATGGAGAGAAAATGGTGTGGGAGACAAAATAAGGAGGGAGGGAGGAAGAAAGGAGAGCAGGAAACAAGCTGGGCAAAAAAGATGATAAAACCGAGCCACTTTAAAAATCGGACCTTTTTTTTAAAATCGCGTTGCGTTAAATTGTCATTGTTGGATATCATTTGTTTTGTCTCGTGCTCATAACATCCTTTCACCCGTCACACACAATTGAGGTGTCACACTTTGATTTAACTTGCATGCAGCAAACCAGCTTGTTCCTGATCCATCAAACATGTTAGCGCCTCCCATTTCACAGCACTCACACCAATCCAAAAAAAAATCCATGTAAATGCCACTTCGTAAATACAACATTTTACGAAAAACACGTCTGCTCATTGACCAGGGAGGAAAAGAATGAATTTGTAAACTCCTCACACTACCAGATAATCCTGGCTGACCATTTCTCCTGTCTAACCTCTAGCTGGGATTTCCCCTCACTTGGTGGCAGATCTAGAGTAAATCAGCCCAGTAATCCTCCACTGTGCTCCTGCAACGTTAGTTCTGTGCAATACAAATCAAGTAATAGAGATGACATAACCTTCACTGATCATAAACAGAGTAAAGAACAGGGACATAGGTGGGGATGGGGACACAGAGGAATGAACACAGAAGAAAAGACAGCAGGAGGAGATAGATCAAAATATAGCAGCTGTGTTTTTCTTACGCTTACTGAAGTTGCATTGCTGCAACACTTCTTGGCTATCTGGGATATCAACATAGTTTCATGAGATGTAAACAGATTAAGTTCATCCATACTGTGCATATTAATCTAATTAATAGTCTTTCCTTCAAGCATGTTAGTTGTCAGAAACTTGGGTTCTATTTCTGTCCCGTGCTCAAAACACACTAAATTTACAGGCTGGATTTGCATCAAGAGGGAAGCGACTCATTTTTATCAAGGAGGCAAATTTAATGTTCACATATGGTATATTTCCAATGATATTAAATTATGCTTTAGAAAGGAAACTCGCTTCTTTTTCTGCAGGGAAGTCAGGTAGCTTAGCTACACAGCAGCTCCCCTGGAGCTTGTAGTGACTCAGTGTCTGACTGTTGGAGCTTTCAGCAGGGCGAGCACTTGACAACATGGGGACTTAAACCCTGCATCTCTGGTCCAAGGACAGCATGCCTGCTTGCCATTCCACACTGTAGCCATAATGCCACTCTGCTGCTACTCTGGGTCCTTGCACACATTAAATCCAGAGGCATTGTTTGTGTCAACACTGTGCAATAAATCATGTTGTGGAGTTAAAAAAAAACACAAGGATGTATTTTACTCTCAGAAGAGCAACATTGGAAGGGCTCATTGTTTTATAGAAACGAGAAACAACATGCGAGCTCTCGTCTCCATGTTCCTGTTTCCTTCAGATGTTTCAGCATAGACGCCTTTTTTCTGGTGTCTAATGAAGTTGTTCTGCTGAAACATCTATCTCTGTGCTCAGCCATGTAAGTTAAATTCTTAATTATTTCCCTCGTGGAGCGCACCTGACCAGTACCTGGAACGCAGCTATTTTGGACATCAGTTTTTCTCTAATACAGGCATGAAAAGTCAGTTTGATTGATTGAAGCCTCTAAATTGCTCATATTTATGAATGTGTCTCCCTTCCCTCATTGGAAATGCGGTAGGGAAAATTAATTGCCATTTGTGAAACAGAAAATTGTTTTCAGGATAGTTTGAATTCAGTCTGTGAGAATGGGAGACAATGAGAATGATGTGTGCTTCAGCTGCTTATTCCTGGAAAGCTTCTTTTTTTTTGTAAATATGTGCAGCTCTCATCTGACAGCGCTGGTTTTCTATATCCACAGCTGAATTACTAACAAAAATTAACTCAGTATTTCCATACCATCTTAAGTCTGCCTGTCTCTCTGCTTCTACCTTCCTCTAACTCCTATTGCTCCATTCTCTGTTCATTTCAACTCTCGTTTCTTCTTCTATGTCTTCTCTCCTCTAGTCTCTCCTCCGTCACTCCTTCTCCAATCACTGTGAAATTGCGAGGCGGCTGGTTGGGGACTTTTCTGACAGAGAAATTTGGCTCAGATCAGAATCGCTAGTGAGCATTCCTGCATTTCTTTCCCAATTTAAATAATTTTGCAGCTTCACAGGCACACCCACCCAGACAACCAGACAGACACGCACTGACACTTTGCAAGTCGTCCGTCTCCTTTTTCTCTTTTGCACATGTTCACTGTTTTATTTAACTCTCTTATTTGTCACACCTAAACACGACGTTACTGACAAGTGCCCATACAGTTGCTTCACTGATGGTTGTTTCTGAGAAAAGAGGTGAGATGTAATGGCGGAAAAAAATGCAGCTTGAGGAGGAGACAGAAATGGGAGGGCAGATAGACTGGATGACAGTTTAGTAAAAGTAACATGACTTATGTATTTCTAATGGCACATATCTTTGTTGCAGAATGTAGTGCTGTGCGCAGTTGAACAATAATGTACCTAATTTTCTCTCAAACCATGGGCAGATGAATTTTGAGCTCCTTGGGAACACTGCAGCCCCTGATGTGTGTCAACATGTCGAAGTCACACAGACAAAGAAAGCTGTTGAGTCTGCTGGCAATTTTCCTTTTTTCTTGATGTGCGGGGGCCAGCTGTCTCTGAGATTATTATGTGAAAGCAGCACAACAGGTTTGCCTCACCTGTCGTTCCATAGATCAGATGTTCTCTTTGACTTTTTGCGTTGAACTGCACAGTGAACAGGTGTGTGAACCTCCTCGGGCTAAGGGGCAGATTCAGAAGATGAGGCTACATCATAATCAGCCACTTCACATTCAACTTTTCACTCTGCTGCAGAAACCATCAAGCCACCAGCTGCAAGCAACACAGTCAAGAACCATGAGGCGTCATCCTCGTCTATTGTCACTCAAAAACAATGGATCATCCTCAGATAATCCCAAATGTTTCCACAGCCTTATCTCAGATCGTTATACAAATATTTTCTTCCTTACTGAAATAAAAACAAAAAGAAACATTTACTGATTCTTAGCTCTCTTTGTTGGCCTTTAGTGTTTATGATCTTCAGAAGTTTTGAGCAATGAAATGACTCAACAACATTTAGTTGAATCATTCTTGAGTAAAAGACATTCACACCAAAGTAACGTGCAGTGGTATGCTAGGCAGCTCCTGTGGGGTTTATGTGTTAAAAATTAAACGAAACAATATCAAGAATTCATGAGTCCAATGAAAATATCTATAAATCTCTATTTAGTTATTGCTCTATTTTTTAGCCCACTGTCCAAATATGCCTTTAATATAATTTAAATAATGACTTTTACAACAAATACTGCCATTCAAAAATATATTCATATGATACTTTTATGATCTGCACCTGGTTAATTTCAGGGTACCTCATATTAGTTCAGGTTAAGGAAACTATAAGTCATGACACAGAAGAGTTCCAGTCTCTGGTGTCAAGAAAGAGACGTGCACTCCCAACTATCCACCATGATGTCCTCTCTCAAAGGTACAACATTGCACAACTTCCAACATTGCTCATCACAGACAAAAGACATTACTTTATGTATTTATGTTCCCACCCAACCAATTTGTCACTTGGCCAATTTTATTTGCCGATTTTTGCCTATTATCTATATTAGCGTGTATGTCGTTTGATATCAAAGGTTTTTTCAAAACATTAACGATTGACATCTCCAGCAAAAAACACGACTGATAATCGCTTGACTATTTGACTGTTACTATTGGATTTTTTTTTACATTTTAATCATCACAATTCAAATATTCAAAAATCATAATCCTTACTATGTTTTAATATGTTGCAAATGTATAATCTACTTCCTTTTGCTATTATTGAAGTTAACTAAGCCAGCTGTTGCCAGGAAACCCAGCGAGGCGGTATTGACATGTACCATACTGTGCAAAACCTTTTGGCACTTTTGATGTTCTTTCCATCTTAACCATCACACAACACCATCAGGGTATTCACTTCAGCCACAAGAAGAAGGAGTCCTGCAACAAATAGTAAGGTCATACACAGTCCCTACAGATCTCAACATCATGGAGTGAGTCTGGGATTACGTCACATGTCACGAGACAGAAGACATTCTGGATTGAGGCAGCCTAAATCCACAAATTTCAAAGACACTCGGTTGAACCTACCTGCCAAGTATTTAAAAAAAATCTACTCTATATGCAATTGTAGTTGGGAGAACTGTGCTGTTTTAACAGAAAAAAGGTAGTTGCACTAAATACTGCTTTTATTTAGTTTTTAACTGCAAACTGCACTTAGTGTGCAGTTAATTAATACATGAAACTACTCATGCTACTATTTTTGTAAGCAACCTGACTTTACTTCAGAGACTAAACCATTTGAGCAGTACTGTATTTTAAATGTTCAGAAATACATAATATGTAAATAATGACCATCTTTGATTTTAAATGTGGTTTCAATACATGTAAAAACAAATCCTTTGTACTTTATTTAAAAAAAAGTTTCATAAATCTGTGGTTCATAAATTATAAGACAGTAATCAATGACATGATAAAACTAATTAAAACTGATTCATGTTCATAATTATATATATATTTTTTGAGTGATCTGTAGCTATATAAACATACAATAAGCTCAGTGAATTATACAGTGGTCTACTTGTTTAATAAGGACAGTGTGTGAAGACTATTGTCCTTCACGACAAATCCAGCCCGTGGTGATGTAAAGTGAGCTGCCTGAGTCTAGCAAAGAGCTATTGCTGCTGTGTGAGTGTGTTTTTATATGCATACAGGGACATGAGAGTACAGTGGTTGTGATCTTACAATCACACCAGAGGACCTCTACCCACAAGGTCATGAGGCTCAAATTCACCATTGGTGGTCTAATGTCTGAGACTCAAATCTGTGACACACCGGTCGAGGCTGCATGAATTATTCAGTATGTCTACCGACCCTTTTTGCCACATGTAGGTATAGTATATATGCTGTACCTCAGGGTGAAGCTGCAAGTTCAAGCACACTTAACAAAGCTATTGTTTTCAGGCTGCCTTCTGCATGGTCAAAGTCATTCTGTCTCTTCTCTTATTTCTCCTCTTTAATCTTGTACCTCTCTGAATCCATCCAATAAAAACAAGAAATGACTTAAAAGTTACAACATTTGAGATAAAAGCCTTCAGGTTGTCTCCACTCTCTCTGATCTGCTTTTTCCCCCTCACGATATTAAATCAAATTATTTACTTTGAACTTTTTCACCTGTTGCAGCGCAGATATTCTTTATATTTTCTGTGACTAAATCATGTAAGTTCACTTTGCTTTACTCAAGCTCACCTGTGAGGAACTAGGTCAGAGGGGTGTACTACGAAGCAAGTTCAACATACCGAAGCTTTCTTTGTCTGAGCTAGCACAACAAAGTGAAAACTCTCAGAGTTAATGAGTACTATGCCGGTGGTTATCAGCTTTCTCTGTTAACTCAGGCTTTCTGCTTTCGGCTCTGAGCGCGTTCACGTAAAAGAGGTGTTTGCAGCATCTGACCAATCACAAACAGACAAGTGGACAGATAGCACAGCGACATATTTTAAAACCGAGGCGCAAATTATTATTTAAAAAAACTATAATGAGGTTAAACACATAATCTACACTAAAAGCAGCACAGCTGCAGCTGCTAAATGATGGAAGGATGTGCAAAAAAAAAAAAAAAAAATCACTGGCTGTGTGAATGTGTGGCCGAAGTTGAAATACTTCGTCTATAACATCACCTTACCATAAAGTGCGCAGGAAAATCGGACTAATTACATGTGGATAGTTTATTAAATTAATTTATTTTTAGATGTACTCTCATGACGTGTATGAATGTTTTAGTCTTGTCCTTTCACCTGCAGCCCCGGAGGTGTCAAACGGACTGAGGAGCAAACAAGAAATACATATATAATCTTAATTTAAAGCAAGAGGTCGGTGTATTGTCAGATCTCATAAGTACAAGTGCAATGCTTTGGTGCATCAACCAGACCCTGTTGTTGGAATAGCAGTACAGACACAGTGAATTTAATCTATATCTCATAAAAAATCAACAGGAAAAGACAAAGAGGTTTGTTGGTCTCTGAGCACTCCGTCCCCAGCAGAGGCCCGTCTCACTGTCTCACCCCATCTATCGAGCTGCCCTGGATCTCCTCCGATTGGTGTTGACGTTTTCTGAGAGAATTAATTGGTCAGTGGGCGGTATTGTCTTACGTTTTGATCTGATATCTCCAACATAACCTGTTTCGGACCAGGTTAAGTTTACAGCATGAGTTACCATGGTGATCTAGCCAGTTTAAAAGAGAGCCACCTTCATGATACTGACAACCCTAAATTTAGTCTCAACATACCTCGCTAACCCACTAATTTCACTTTGTAGTACACCCCTCAGAAGGCAGCAGTAAATGTTTTAACCTCAGTTCAAGTTGGCTCTGTGATTATAAATTAGCCAAATTTAGTAATCCCTGTGGATAATTTTAAGAGGAGAAATTTCTCACCTTCTGAACTGTTGCTTTGCAGGCAGCTCACCCATTCCAGATTTAATTTAAATTTCTTATTGCCCTAACAATGAGGTTTTTTTTTTAACCTAATGGTAACTGCGGGATAGCACATTTTTTGGAATGAGAGTGGGCGGCAGGAAAATGTATATAGCAGCAGCACTTTACTGAAAAATCTGTAATGACATTTATGGATAAACTAACCAGAAGGGAATGTCTACTTTTGTGTAATCCAGTGAACTGAATACTTGAACAATCAAGAACTTCTCTATGATCACCCTACAATCCAATATTGTATACAGATTCAGTTCAATATTTTGGTCCAAAATCTCTGTCTTTAATTTAGTAGATATTGGATGACTATGATGGTTATAGCATCTGAGTCAGTTGTATCATCATCAAAAAAAATTCAGCCACTCGTTGCCATTATGTTTCTCCACTTATTTATTCAGGCTTTCTCTATCTTGTCACCTGTCTGCATATACTATGGCATTATAGAAAATAATGATGAAAAGCTATTATTTAAAAAAAAAATTAATGAAAGTTAATTTTAAAGACATTTAAAGAGACACATGGGAAATATAGGAAGGTTATAATGTAGACATGAAAAAGAAACAAAACCGCACAAGATAAAGAGTGTGGACAACAAGAGCAAGAGAAAACAAAAACAAGATGTGAAGCAAATTTAAGCATGAAAGGCCAATAAATAATTGTTTAGTGAGGATACGATGGCTGTGTGTGTATCTCTACATGTGTGTTTGTGTGGTAGCAGGATGCTGTTGCTCTTGGCAGCAGGTCCGTACACTTCCCCTGTCATGACGAATCATCGTCAGGAAGATCGTAGCTCCTCCACACACTTTCTTTGCTCTCTCTAGTAATATGAGGGTCAGCCATGCAGTTACCCGTACCCGTTATTCTCTTTGCTTTCATATACACATAGAGTGGAAGACATCAACAAGATGTAGTGAACTTGTATATAGCAAGTCCTTGACAAAGTCCAGATAGTTCAACCTCAGGAAAAAGCCACTTACTCAGTGGTCCTGAACATAATTCAGACATGTTTGTGAGCGTGTATTCAATGTGTATTCGCTTCGTGTGCGCGCTCCGAATAAAAGAGAGCTGCATTGATCTTTTCAAGCTGCAGTGGAGGCTAAAAATGTTGCATTGTGCACATAAAAATTAGACACAACTATCATGCCACAATCACGCCCACACCCACACGCCCACGCCCACGCGCACACGCCCACGCGCGCACACACACACACACACACACACACACACACAGAAGTTGTGCAACAGCACATACTTGGGAGCACTACTCAAATGTAAATACAAAATCCATATCTGTGAAAGGACTGCAGTCGTTGCATTTTGGCAGCTGCAGATCATGGAATAATGAATATCTGCAATAATTGTATTATGTTTTGTAAGCACATTCCTACAAACGCATTATATTATCATTCTACATATTTCTAACCAAATTAGTTACTCTTTTGACAAAGATAATGTTGTTTACACAGCATGGAACAGGACTACAATATACTGAAAGGTGTTTCTTAAAAGGTTTGTCCTACAAACATGAATGGAAAAGAATATGAGAAACAATTTTCAGTATAATACAGGCCAGTACCACAACAAAACAAACAAGCATGTCATGATATTTGAGTTTCTAAGTAAATGTATCAAACATTTCCATTTCCAGCTTCTTAAATTTGAGAATTTAATGTTTTGGTAATGTAAAAAATGAAGTCCCGTCTTGTAATACCACTTTATACATTGGGAGGCGATAGTGAGTTGCTGTGGCATCCAGTCTGGCCTGTAAAACTTTAAAGATTTTTTTACGCTTCATCAGCCCACCGGGATTTGTCCCGTATGTCCACTGATGTTATACAATTAGCTGAATTTAATACCTTCTTTTATCTGCACAATCGTTTCAAAATTAGGAACACCCTTGTCTCAGTGCAATGCTGAAAAAAATGATCCATGCATTTCTTACCTATAGGTTGGACCATTGTAATGTCCTATTATCAAGATGACCCAGAAACGGTCTGAAAAGCTGCAGCAAGAGTACTGACAGGAGTTAGCAAGAGAGATCGTATTTCTCCCATATTAGCCTCTCTTCATTGGCTCTCTGTAAAATCAGGAATACCATTTAAGATTCTTCTTCTAACATACACAGTTCTTAAAGACCAAGCTCCATATAATCCTAAAGACCTCATAGTATCATATTATTAACAGAGCATTTAGATCGTAAAGTACTTGTGCTTCCTAGAATTTCCAGAAGTAGAAGAGGCAGAGCATTTAGCTATCAGGCCGGTCGCCGATGGAACCAGCTCCCAATTTTGGGTTCAGGAGGCAGAAACAGATTTGGCTAAAAAAAACATTTTTATTTGACAAATCTTATTACTTTGTTGCGATTCCTTAGGCCTGGGATGCTTTTTAACACCTTTTTATGAAATGATGTTATTAAAGTGGCTATAGTTATTTGTTTCCTTGCGGTTGTGTTATTTTGAGATCGTTAAGGCCGTGTTGCATGAGGATTTTACACTCCAAATGAAATTCAATCAGAATTGAATGGAATTGAATTATTTTACTTGCCAGGAGCTGGCTCCAACGGTGGAAAGCAACATCAACGTTAACTTTTGTTTCGATTCTATTTTGCCAAGAGTTTCAGCCATTGTTGTGTTTACGACTCCATTCATCACCACAAGAGGTTATATTTTGACTCACTAACATCTCAGGGGTGATTTTACAAACCTGGACAGGCCAGGGCAAACTGTTAGTATCCTGACACAAGTAGCCGTCTTCATAACATGTCAAAACTGCAATTTTTTTTTATTTATTTATTTATTTTTTTTAATCATTCTGCGGATAATTTCAGTTAATTTTCAAATCTTTTGAACCAAAAGTCATACGTATTGTATATTTTTCTGAGAAAATAAAATGACCAAACCACACACATTACAGCTATGATTTTACACACATCTTAAACAACATAGAGAGTGATGAAAAATGTGAGTTGTATGAGCTCTCGGTTGCTGTGCGTGTTTGTGTGTACGTTTTTGGTTGTGTTTCTTATGTCCCGGGTACCAATCAAAGGCAAGAGGGGAGCACTTACGTAATGTTTTGGATTTGTACAGAGATTTTGTGTTTTGAATGTGTGCGGTGTGTTACGGTGTGTGTGTGTGTGTGTGTGTGTGTGTGTGAACGCCAGGTGATTACAACAGCTGCTTTGATTAGCAGAGCACCAAGAGCTAAACAGGCTTCATCCGCTTCCTGGTCTGTTCATGCACCCTTTCTCTATTCTTCTCTCACCTTTTTAATCTCGCGCTCCCTCTGTCTCTTTCCCTTCCTCCTCCTGACTGTCAGCATATTTTCCTCGCTGTATTGACATGCTGAACTGATAACATTTGTTGAGTTTAAGGTGGGATTTTGGTAGCTGCTCAAGCAGCAATGCAGCTCGTCTGCATCTGCTGTGCTACACGACATACTCTGATGGAGCAGGTAGAAAATAGGTTTTACAGTTGCTACAGATTGCTGCAGCTAAAATATCGAACATAAATATGTGTTATATATTTTATGGAAATAGATATCGGTGCAGTTTGGGAACACAAACATTTGTATTTTATCAGGAACATGCTGAGCTGTAATATTCATCAAGCTGCTGTACTAATCGAAACTGGATATGCATAGATAAGTCCTGTGCCGGACTGGGTATCATTCAAATAAGTTCAAAACTGGTGTCCTTACCTAGACTTCGATACCCGTTCCTAAGCAATACTTCATTCAAAATGAATTTGCTAAAAATACATTTTGTGGAAAACAGAAATTATATGCCAAATTACAGTGCAAATATTTAGTTTTAAGAAAATGTAAAGGAGGCAAGGAAAGCAAATAAGCAAGGTTGTTTTCTGTATAACTAATTTACAGACCTAGTGGCCTCATGGACACCCGACACTATAATTTACTGATGGTTCCTAAACGCCTCAAACGAAAGCCATTGCTAGACACTAGAGTTTACCAATGTTAGCTAAATGCCTCAGGCTATCAGTAGTTGCTAGTCAGCTTGGTGCACAGAAGCCTGCACTCCTAAGATTCTGCAGCTCACACTATTCAGATATGTGTGAGGCTGAAAAATCGTTTGAAAAAAGTAAATTCACGACCTTCACTGCAAGATTTGACCGGATCTGCAGAAACCAAGTGATTTTATCTGTGTAGGAAGGCTTCCCAAATAGAGACATGTAAATGGGAAAAACACAAGCGAATCAAAAAAACATCTTTCCCAATCTGACAATATCAATACAGAAAACACAACCAAATTTACAAACACATCACTTTTTAGTGCCCCCAAAACGATTTCTGTTGTCGTCCATGTTATTTGCAGCTTTTTTTTCCAGTATTTGATCGAGGTTTCTTTTGTATTTGCAGCATTATTTTTCTAAATACTGCACCCGTGTTCTCAAATTTGCTTAAGACTCAAATTGAGAAAAGCACATTGCCACATAGACCGTGGTTGGCTACAGTGTTAGAGGCGACATATATGACAAGGGCCAAAACACTTAAATGGTATGGAGGTCTACAAAGTGTTTCACAATTTTTGCCAACCCATTCACACGCACACAAATGGCGGCAGAGCTGCCGTGCATTCTGCTCACGTGCCATCGGGAGCAATGTAGGGTTCAGTGTCTTGCCCAAGGGCACTTCGGCATGTGGACAGAAGGATCTGGATATTAAACCATCAACCTTCAACCAGCATCAACACATACCAGCTCCCAAGACTAACATACCGGCCTTCATACATTCACTATTTTTTCTGTCTGTTATAATAGCATGCCCTCTGCTGTAGTTGTGTAACAGTTACATTACATTTCATTTAGCTGACGCTTTTATCCAAAGCGACTTACAATAAGTGTATTTCAACCATGAGGGTACAAAACCCAGAACAACAGGAATCAAGAAAATGCAATTTCTTCAAGAAAGCCAAACTACAAAGTTCTATCAGTAAGTGTCATTTTAAGTGCTACTAAAGTTCTACTGTTCAAGGTAAAGTCTGAAGAGGTGTGTTTTTAGTTTGCGGCGGAAGATGTACAGAGTTTCTGCTGTCCTGATGTCAGTGAGGAGCTCATTCCACCATTTAGGAGCCAGGACAGCAAACAGTCGTGATTTTGTAGAGTGTTTAGCTCGTAGCGAGGGAGCAACAAGCCGATTGGTAGAAGCAGAGCGGAGGGAGCGGGCTGGGATGTAGAGTTGGACCATGTCCTGGATGTAGACTGGACCTGATCTGTTCGCAGCACGGTACGCAAGTACCAATGTTTTGAAACGGATGCGGGCAGCTACTGGTAACCAGTGAAGGGAGCGGAGGAGTGGAGTAGTGCGAGTGAATTTCGGGAGGTTAAAGACCAGTCGAGCTGCGGCGTTCTGGATGAGCTGCAGAGGTCGGATGGCGCTAACAGGTAGACCTGCCAGGAGGGAGTTACAGTAGTCCAGACGTGAGATGACCAGAACCTGCGCCGCCTTCTGAGTGAGATGGATGATGCGAAACGTGTTGAGACTGAAAAATATGTGGAATTAGGTGTGTAAGAAAATATTGATGGTATTGAGTAACACATTATGTATTGATACTGTTCTCAAAATGATTGTATCAGATTTTAATTACTAGTTGACAATTAAAAAATGGGGCAGACAGTGGTTAATTTTGTGTTTTCTTTAAACCCCTGATAATTAGATAGCAGAGTTGTAATCTATCTTCAGCCATCAAACCTTCCACTCTGGTGCAACAACGTAAACTAAGGGCGCACTGTTCACATTTATAATATGATAGTTCTCTTAAAATGAGACAAAAAAACCCAAAAAAACACCGTGCTCACATTATCACAACAACATTAATTGTGATGCCTGAATCATTATATGTATCACCAGATTGACAATCCCAAAGATAATATGGAAAAAGACTATGTCTAGTGACCCAAAGACATCATTTCCTGAGATTACAGATCAAGTTATACTAATAAAACACACATAATCCAGGGTACCTCTCATTTAATATTTTGGACATATTGAGCTGGCTAAATCTTGTGGTGCAACGAGCACATGTGGTACTTTGCACATTAGACATTTTTAATGTGACATTACATTGATAATCTCTTTCCATAATTTTTTTTAACTGCTGCTTTTTACTTAATTTATATTAAATTAAAGCTGTCATGGGTTCTTGTAAAATCAGGATAATCTTATGATGAAGAATTATTGCACAATATTTTCAAAGTCCCACGTCTACTATTGTGGGACTTTGACAATACTACTGTAAAACAACACAGCTGTGAAGTAATGTCTAATTAAGTAAATAATGTTGTAATGTTGTTTCTATAATTCTTGAATGGAATACACAGAAGTATATGGGTCTAAATAAAGTGCACGCTTTCAGAGAGGCATATCACCATGTCAATTTTCTGTTTTGCTGTTTGAAACTAATGTCTAGTTTTTAAAGTATTTTCTGACCACAGCAGATTCATATCATTGATATTCAGATCAATGTTTTTCCCTACAAAGCCGCTGACCAGTCAGAGTCTTAGTGTATCTGTACTTTTACATCTGACAATAATTCTCTCCTGATCAAGAGTTTGCCCTGATAAATCTCAAGTGAATACCTTTAGCTTAGAAAATCATTTTTACTGTCCACTATTGTAAGCTTGGCACCAGGACACCACTTGCAAAAGCTGAATTCAACTCAGTGAACTATATCAGATGATAATCCCTCCCTTGCTAGATACCTGGTGCTGTCAGGCTCAAGAGTCACAACCGTAAGTGACAAAAACTTATTGACTCCTGTCAAGCGGTGCAGAAAGGAATAAAATAAGAATCACTTGACAATATGCCCTCACATCTCATCACTGAAGGACAGATACAGGATAGATTAAAGTAGCTATGGCCTCCATAAATCCATTTATTCATTTTCTGCACATACAGTGAGAAAGTCTGTCTCAGCATACACCAGACAAAAAGCACGCAAACACAATGAAAGGTTGCTCGGCCGTGACACAGTGAACACAGATATTAATAGAAACTTGCTATGTACACCCATCTGAATT
The DNA here is from genome assembly GCF_022577435.1 of Embiotoca jacksoni. Classification (NCBI taxonomy): domain Eukaryota; kingdom Metazoa; phylum Chordata; class Actinopteri; family Embiotocidae; genus Embiotoca; species Embiotoca jacksoni. Next base: position 12,004,331 of record NW_027185414.1, on the reverse strand, counting down.
GCTTGTGTCTGGAGAGAAAAGAAGAGAAGGAGAAAATACAAAGCTCACACCGAACTGAAGCTAACACATAGGACCACCATGACACACCTACTTTGACAACATTTGTGTTGCCTTGTTTTGCACCACCAAAATTTGTTTCCGTATGTTCCAATAAAAAAGCACTCATCCAAAGCAGTTTGTCCAGCTGACTGACAAGGGGAAATCGAAATGTTTCAAGACTGCTCCTGTTGCACACGAGCGGAGCACAGCACCATGATGTGCACGGGGCAGCAGGAAGCTATAACCTCGGTGGGTAAGTACTCCAAGTTCAACATCTGCCTTTGTGTGTTACACATACTTTTATAACTGCTGGTGCTGGCACATGTGCAACGTTACCGTAGAGTTCTGCAGAGAGCGTACATCAAATTTTGTGTCAAACTCGGGAAATCAGCAAGGAGGACCCTTGCGGTATACGGCAATGCAGCAATGAGCTGGACGAAGTGTTCCGAGTGACATTCACATTTCAAGAGGGGCAGAAGGTCCCTGTCTAAGCACCGAAATGGTGTGTCATATCAGGAGCGCAACCAGTTGGGTTTTCTTTGACCTTCACAGGGTTATGCATCATGAATTTGTGCCCCAGGGTTAGACTGTCGACACCAAGTTCAACTGTGATGTTCTGAAGCATCTGGGGAAAAACATTTGGGGAAAATTACCTGAACTGTGGAGGGATGGCACTTGAGTCCTCCAACATGACAAGGTGCATGTTTCATAACCGCAACAAGACCATCGTTGCGAGCCACTACCACGACCCACAGGATTTCCCCTCGTATACTACAATCTGAACAGAAAAAAAGGAGGAAAAATGCTAAATTCAAAGATAAGATGGTGGATGGAGAGATGAGAACAACATGGACTGGAAACTACAGAGAGCAATGGAGGGGAGTGAACTCTAAGAGGTGAGCTGTCCTGCACTAAAACCCAAAGTAGATAATAGCTAATCTCTCACATACAGCTTGATAAAAAAAAAAAAAAATGTCAAAGAACTGCAAGACTTATGCATGATTTCTTAGAGTGCAGAATCTCTATGCATTTTTCTGCTTGACAGCAACATCAGCATGTAACGTAGCAGGTAACATAATATGAAGACCTATTGTGGCATGGCTCCAAGTAGTATTTGTCTAGAAAAGCATTCATCTCTTCTTTTGCAGGGTTGACCAGCGTTATATTTTTTAGCAAATGTATGTGGGCTGCAGAATAATCACCACACCAGACTGCATACCGGTATACATTTTGGTCACAATCTGAATACAACTGATTGTGCAGCAGATTGCGTGAGTTTTCCATTTGCATGACATGTCACTTTTGTTTCTATACTCTTTCTCTTTTATATTGTGACTACTACCTGTAGATAATTGGCACCATTAGCTCTTTGATACCAGCAAAAAGGGAGGGAAATAGGACACACTGGGTGCTAAGGTAACGGTGCCACTATTGTACTGGGTGTTAGACACAGGACTGAAAGACGTGATTAGTCCTTAAAAGGAGCTCAAATCAAAGAATGGAAAGAATATGGATCAGACGATAGAGGAGATTATGAAGGCCAGTCTTTGGTCAAAATGTAATTTCATGGATAGAGGTGTTTGATACTGTAAAGCACCAGAAACGAAGCTGCTGGGGCAGTAAGAGGAAAGGACATGCACTTATAAATCTCTATTTGTCTGTCTCTTCAAATTCTATTACGGTGGACTTCCACACTATCACAAAACCCGTGATCTGACACCTGTGTGTGTGTGTGTGTAGGTCATAATAACCTCTACAGATTCCAGGGTAAAACACCTGACACCCACATTTCCCAAACATGCTGCACGCACGCACGCACGCACGCACGCACGCACGCACGCACGCACGCACGCACGCACGCACGCACGCACGCACACACACACACACACACACACACACACACACACACAAACACACACTTATAAATGTGGTGGAATTGATTTCACACAGAGAGCTTCAGTCCAAAGTTACTTCGTAAAGCTGCCAACCACTAATTCCCTGCTCACCTGGCTGAGATGTTTGTGTATGTATTTGTAGTCCAGTTAACCTTGACGTCACTTTTCTTCCTTTGTCTTTGTACAGACCTCTTCACCCTCTCTCCTCTGCTTATTCTATCTTTTACATGTCCCTCCTCTCTCATTTTCATTCATGCTACCACCATGGCTCTATGGATAGCAACATCAATCTGTCTGTCGGTCGGCCCACCACTAAAAAACCTCAACAGCTGGACGGTTTGACAATCCTCGTGTAAAAATTCACGGCCCCCAAAGGATGAATCCAAATGACCTGTGTAACCCCAAGACTATTGCGCTATTGTTACCATGAGGTTTTATTGTGAAATGTCCTGAAAACACTTTGTGAAATGGCCATGAAATTTGCTAGACAAATTCAAGCCCCTTTAAGGATAAATTGTAATACATTTGGTAATTCCTTGACGCCATTATCAGGTCAAAAAAATGTTGATTTGTGCAGCACTGGTTTATGGGTATTGCAAAAGAAGACATTCCTTTTAACGTCAGATGTACTTTATCGTTAATGCTAATGAGCAAAGTTAGCATGCTAACAAGGATGGGCATTTCAAGCAAAAAAGTATTCAAAAATTGTTCTGAACTATTGCACTATTAACCGACTAATAGTCGACCAGTTCAAATATTAGTAATGTAGGTTCATAATCTTTGTCTCTGATCCACACACACACACACACACACACACACACACACACACACACACACACACACACACACACACACACACACACAGGAACAAAAAGGAACAAATGGCATCTAAATTCTAAACTGTCGCCTTGGATCGAGCTGATAAGAAGCCTATCTTTAGTTTCCTCTTTTAGATGAGTGCCATGGTTTGGGCTGCATGTCCAACATCAAAGTCACTTCGTCTGGCCAATGATTATTAAAAGGTAGATGCGTCGTCTGCGTGGTGCTTCACTCTAATGACTGAGCTTAGCTGCAACGCAATACTTCCAGGCGACAGTAAAAACAGGGAAAATAAGGAAATCATTTTTTTAAATATTTTAACGACTTTTTGAATTTTTGAAAATCCTGTTCCATCCCTACATGCTAACAGGTTTAACTAAGATGGTGAACTGCAGTGCTTAAGTACAGCCTCGCAGAGCTGGTTGCATAGCTGTAGACACTTTTTTCTGTTTCACTTTCCCTTTCTGTTGTTTTTCAAGCTCCCTCACTCAAAGAAAATACAGATTAATTTTAAACTTTTGGTTGTATGGTAAAACTGGTTTGGTATTTTATCTCTTGGAATAGCGAGCTGTGTGTGTGTGTGTGTGTGTGTGTGTGTGTGTGTGTGTGTGTGTGTGTGTGTGTGTGTGTGTGTGTTCCTCTGACTTGCTGCCGTGCTGAATATCCCCTGACCTCACTCAGACAACCAGAGAGAGAAAACGAGACCAGAGAGGAGCAAAAGACACAGGCTGAAAAAGACTGAGCAGCAAGACAGAGGAGAGCAGGAGAGTAAAAGATGAGAGGAGACTCGGGAGGCATTTGCCCGACAGAGATCCTGACTTTTCCATTCCTTGTGGCACATACAGCAATATATATATATATATATATATATATATATATATATATATACACACATACATATACATATACGTACACAAAGAGAGAGCAAAAGTAAAAGAGGGAAAATGATTCACTCGCCAACCATCGATGATGCCAAAATGATAATCATACCCGAATCCCAGCAACGATGCCAAAATCCATCGCCATTTCCCAATTTAGGCGATTGGCCAACACAATAAGTACATAATAGCATTTCAGTGTTTCCCCAAGATATGTCTTTTTGGCAGTGTGAAAAGCCCCCTGAAACAGCATTTAGATGTGATACTAAAACTCTCCATTGAAACCAATAATAATGAAATTCTGTGACAGCAAACCACATGGTGATAAAGTTGTCTGCCAAAGATTAAACCCTGAGCAGTGAGGGCTCTAATCTGTGATGTTATCGAGGGACAGATGCTGGAGCTCCTTCCCTGATAATGAGTTACAGACTGGCTCACTCTTGTTTACAGGTTTTTACAGTCACTTAAAGCCTCCCAAGACTGTATGATATTAACCTGATAATGGTCAACTGATACACCTGAGGGACTATGAAGCTGCGTTCCGAATCACATACTTTTTCTTCTCTTTCTTTTTACTTTCGGTATATAGTGCAGTTACATTGTATTTACTGTTGCATGCAGTATGCATATAGTTGGGACATATTAATTCATAATAAAAATGCGCCTTGAACTTTGACCCTCTTGGTCATACTGTATCTGTCGCAATTTGTAGTGCCACAGCTAAAGTAAAAGGAAAGCATGCAATTTGTAATGAATTCTAAAAATTTGAAACTTGCGATGTCTTTTCAATTGCATGACTGTCGTAGTTATTTTAATGTGGGACACAAAAAAAACAGCACATTTAGCATGTTGTGAGCATGTGTCTGAGTCACATCATCAAATAAACACCGTAAAAGCAGTAAGTGTGTGTACTATTGATAGAAATTCAACTAATACTTTTGCTACAGCTGTACACTCTAAAAATAGAAGTAAGGCTCTTAGCTACTATGTGGAAGCAGTAACGATGAACATTATGATTATCACTCGGACAAAACTGGACAGTGTTCCTGAAAATTCTCCTTGTTCATCTCTCTCCTTCCTGTCCACATGCTACCGAACACAGAGTTTATCCTATCTGGTTACCAAGATTGTATAGCCGGCATTATGATGATAACTGAGCAGATTCCAGTGTAATTAAAGGAGATTTGCATTTTGATAACCCCCAAAAATGATGTATAGTCTAACAGTATTAAACATAAAATAATTACAGGTGTCCACAGCTGTAGGACTGTGTTTGAAATTCATTAGTAAACTTGTGACAGTTAAAATGATTTTAAGACACAATAAAACTAATAATCCTGTGAACACCGAGCAGTTTCTGGGAGATTTTTGCTCCCGTCACATTTTTCTCTCCTGTGGGCTCATTTTTCACTGCTCCAGAAAGTTCTGAACCATCATGGCTAGAAGTATAGGGAAAACTCAACAAATTAATTTGTGCAGGATAACAGAGTTATCATGTCATTGATTATAAAAGGAGAAACAATGTAAGTTGAATTCCTTTGATCATTTATGTTACAACAATTGAAAAAAGATGGAATCTCTATATACAACTTTTGCCCAAGTGCCTACAAGTGTTAATAATATTAATTTAAAAAAAAGGGGGGGGGGGGACTATTGACATTTTTACAACCTTTACAAATGCTCTCCGTCCTCTCCTCTGTGCTCCAGCCTGCAGTTCAGTTGAAAATGCACTAATTTTTATTTTTAATGACAGGTGGTCTCTGCCGAGTGATTCGGGGCTTCACAGATTTTTAGGGACTTTTAGGCTTGCTTTTACATTCTGGATTATGCAAACTGTATGTTTTTTGGCAAAACTTAAAATTAGACATGTAGAATACAGTAAGTTTGTTGAAATATAACTATTTTAAGATTAAATTCGACTACTTTAGATTTTCCTGACTGAAAGGTTCAGTTTACATGATTAGTTCGAGAACCATCAGAAATGTAGAGCTCCAACACATATTTCTAATTCTATAGTTTCTAGCTATGCTAATTGAGGTGATGCTGAAAAAATAAATAAAAAAAAAAACAACATAAAATTAATTTAAAACCTGCCGGCAGGTTGTGGGGTTCAGAGGGTTTAACAGTCTGTGTTAAAGATTACGAACCTACATGATATGCTTCCGCTGGAAATATTTGTAGTGTGACCTTTAAGGGCAGGCAACAATGGACAGAACAAGTCCACACACACACACACACACACACACTGACAGAAAAACACACACACACACACACACACACACACACACACACACACACACACACACACACACACACACACACACACACACTCATATACTTACGCCACCACTGATAAAAAAAAATAAAAAATGTTTGCTTTGTTCAAGAGTGGGGCAACATTGTGAAAATAAATACACATCATGTACTGGTATTACATATCAGGCAGATATGAGACATTTCAGTTTCTGAGAATTTCTTGGCTATGAAAACACAGTATTTTCATAGCATATAGTGTTATTGACTGTAGATCACGATATTTTGTAACTTGACCTCCTGTGTTCACAATTTATGGTGGTGACAAATACCCGTAATTCCTCTTTTCAGAGCTTTACTGAGGTTCCATGTTGATACAGTATTAAATGTAATGAAATCATTTGGTGTGGTAATCAGCAACACATCAGACTGAAAGTTTATTAAGTGGAAATTATCTTCCTCAACATGAAAGTACTAACACAAATGGTGATACATGGTGACAATGTAATGATTACTAAAGAAGAAAGAGAAAAGAAAAGTAGGTTAGAGAGAGCTGATCCAAAGACTGGAACGAGGAGGGCAAACGGGAAATGGGTGTAGATGAGAATGATAACAAAGAAAAAAAACAAAAAAACAAAACTGCCATCTGTTTCAGTCAGGTTATAATGACAGAAAAAGAGTAAAGGTCTTACTCAGCCTGTTCTTTCCCTTTCTAACTTCATGTCTGTGTCTGTATTTTTGGTGAATTGTATAATACTAGCATTTTGTACATTATTGGTTAAGACAGAGCACAGAAAAATGTCAAAAAGAAATCTATAAACTATTATCTAACCAACGAGATTCAGGTGAAAATGACAGGATCATTGTCTGAATTGCGAGGCAGTTAGCGATGGTGAAAGGCAGAAGTATTACAAATCAAGTGATATAAATATAATATAAAGTGATATAAATACATGCAGCGCATCAGTGTGTGAAGCCATGTGTGTGTGTGAGACGGAGCACATGTGTGCAATCACGCATGCGGAAATGAATGGAAACGTGAGCACATTACAGACCATCTCCCTCCCTCGCCCTCACTCCATTTCAACAGACAGAAAACAATTTTGAGTTATCAGATCAGTTCAATAAAGCGTCAATAAAGACCATCTGTCTCCCCGAGTCCACACACGCTCACAAATGACTGAAACAGGGATGGAAAATAGATGTCGGACAAATAGAAATAGTGGAACGCCAGGATAGCTGAAAGCTCAATGAAGTTGTACAGAAGCACGGACAGTGTTCAATCCCACGACACCAACCGACAATCAACAATTGTAGAAACGACCCCATTGTTTTCTGAAAGGACGCATCAGTCTAAATACTTTCTTTCTGCAAAGAAACAACTGAAGTTGTTTCTGTGGCAGTGATGTGAAAAACGGCTGACAATGTACTGATGGCACCTGCAAAGGTGTCACATTTGAAATTGTGCTCGTAGCAGCTTCTTATCAATCAATCAAACACAGTTGTTTCTTAATTAGCGGAAGATGTATCTCATATTTTCAATCTTAATGATCATCAGAGATGGAACTTGAATTCCCAAACTATTTCTTAGCTTGCAGTGGTGGTATGAAAAATGAATTGTGTTAATGTCACCGATTTGTGCTTTGGCCGGTGGATAAAAGCCCCGCTTCTCAGTAATAATTAGCTCCCCCGTGTTAGGTTGAATGAGCTTTACCTCCTAGCAGGTAACTTTCTGAAAACAACTGACAAATGTGTAACTATAATACTGCTGGGTTTTCTGAGGGGTCCTTGCACAAGGTAGTGGGTGGCAATAACCCCTGCATATTTATGTTGAGACGATGCAAGGTGCTGCAGAGGGCTCACTGCAGCTAACATTCCTCTGTACACCCACCCACCCCCCTTACAAATAACACTTTTAATGAATTATACTATGGTGCATACTCCTTTTTGCCTGTATTAGTAAGTTCAAGTCAAGTACAGAAGAGTCTTACGAATTGAATTTAAAGGACAATACTGTGCATTAAAATGAAGCGCACAACAAACATCTCCTTCAACCTGCTGCCCCGTTGCACAACAAATGAACTCAGCAAGTCAAGAATGATGGAAAGTTAACACATTTAACTTGCTGTGTGTGGATAGCACAAGCGTATGTTTAACGTTAGGTTTAAAGATAGACTGTGAATCAGATGAATACAGTACTTTTGGTTAATGAAATGGGTTTTCAGGAAAATGAAGCAGCAAGGTTGACAGAGAACAAAGGTAACCATGGAATCGGAATATTGCTCAACAGATTACATAACATTGTCGAGCACCAACAGACCACAGACACAAAAAGATAAACAATGTACTGAAACCAATGTGCAGCATTACAATTCAGCCCCAGGGACAGCGACAGTCAGTTCACAGAGCAGATGACAGCAGGTGCAGATTGGTGTGCCACATGCAAAGTTCTCCTTCAGACAGAAATAAATAAATAAAGCTGTTCTCACATTAACCCGTCTCAGGCCTTCCGCTTATGTGCGTCACAAAGGTCGCCAATGAAAACCCAGTTTTCACATGCGGCAGTGAAGGCAGCAAAAGTCAGCGTTGGAGGCAGTACCGTACTCGGCGTCTCTGTCAACAGCGTGAAAATGCAATTTACACTGAAAAAAAACAACAACAACAAAAAAAACACCAAGCTATTAGCTTGTTTCAAACGGACCAACACACGTTTGGTTTACAGCGACTTGAGAAATAATAGTGGGAGTGAAGGTGGGGGTTGACGGGCTGCACACCTGACTAACATTAGCGTCTCAGCTTTCCCGGCGGCACTGATACTGAAGTCTTTTGAGGTTTTCTCCACACGTGTTGATCTCTCGTAGCTCCAACTTTTTGTCAGCATATGTAACATTTTCTCTCCACACCACCGATTTATACGTCAGGTAACAGACAAATTATCACGTGTATTTTTTTTAGCCCGCTAACTCAATTGTTTTGTTGGATCCGTTCCAGTAGAGTATACGCTTCCTGTCTTTCTCAAATTAATTTGTCACCTGAACAGACACGACGTTAACATCATGAGATCCACTTTTCAAATTATAGGCTACTTCTTAGTGATTGGTGATGTTTCCTCCTCAGTGGTCTCTTTTCTCAAAGGATCCATCATCAGCCATCTTTTAATATCTTAAATGTCAGAAATAAACTATGGTTGTCCCAAAACTCTTTTCACGTCAAGACTAAAAATGAATCGAGACTGTTGTATTTGGCTCTCTGAAGCCATCACTCAGAACACTATTTGCTATCTGCAAATGTCAGGCCTGCATCCAGAAAATATTATGCTTCGTGAATAGTGTTGCTGCATGCTTTTTCCAGCTGGGACTTTCAGTATTGAAAAAAGCTGTATGGTTTTACTTAAACAAGTGACTGGAGTACTACATGTTCTTTATCTGCTTATTTAAAGGCTTTACTGGGGCTACATAGGTGTCTGTAAAAATATTTAAACCGAAGCATTTTTCATGGATAGTCCAGCATAAAATCATCATCGACTATTCTAGTTTGTTTTCAGATTTACGTAATTGGTATTTTACTTGGAAAATATGGGCTCGCCTCAGGAATGTAAAACACACTTCTGTGGTTTAAGTAGTATTTCTCAACACAATGTGAGTGTCACAGATCCACCGTTACATCGGTAAATGATGTTGAACGTCCTCTGGCCTAGTAGTTATTTTAAACCTTTAATCAATGCCAACTTCTATTTTACTGCTCCAGCTGGTCTTCCCTGTTTTATTTCATTGTTGTTTTAATTATTTGCTTTAATTAGTTGTTGTATTTCTTGCCCCATGTATCTTATTTGACTTTTCTCATTTATTCTCTTGTTCAAGTCTTGAATACTCCTGTAAACCAGCCTGTAACCTTGTTTTGTGAGGTGCTGTCTATATGAGGTTTCAGCTGTTTCAACTCACTATCCTGCCCTGTGGTTTCAACCACCGACATGCTGCCCCTGACTGGTTGTGCTCTCTCCTCAACCAGTTTCATATCAGCTGTCGATGGATTCTCTGTACTTGTGTATTACATGTGCTCGCTTTCTCAGTGATATGATTTGCTGGTCCCAAAGTTTCAGACCGACCTGTGTAACCATGGAAACAGTCCATAAAAGAAACAAATTTCTTATCAAACAAATAAAAGGTTATGCAGCACACATATTTTCCCAATGCATTTTTACTGTATTGAAGTCAGGATTAAGGCGCTCCTGACTGAAATAACCAACTTCCACAGCATTTTGACCCTACAGTGAGTTCAGTATTTCTCTTCATGTCAGGATCTCCGCCTGTACCCGTTTGTCGTTCCCTCCGTTTCCCCCAATCACCCTTTTCCTCATGTTCCTGTCTCTCTCCCTGTTTGTTTTGGTCTGTCATGTGCTTTATGTTTTGGTCTGTGTCTGGAGGGTGTGGATTCATCCACTGTCCTCCTCCAGTCACCTCCAACTACCACACACTTCATTCAGCTGGCACAGTTGGTTCTCATTTCAGTTATCACCACCTGGCAGTATATCAACCCCGGTCCTGCACTCCACCTGCGTCAGTCCGTCCGATCATCTCACCTGGTTCCACGCTGCAGTTTAGTCAGTATGCTTGTTCTGCAATTCCGGTTCTGACCTTCTGTCTCCCGTCTGCCGCAGTCCTACCTGTGTGCCTGTCTGCCTGATACCCTGTGGTACGTACCTGTCGTTTCACGGAGATCACCAGTTAACGTGTCTTTGCAATCCTGTTTCGGTCCACGGGAAGCCAGGTATCCAGCACAGGGACACTTTTTTTCCAAAGCCTCTCCAGCTTTATCTTGGATGTATGGTTTGAGTCACTGACATGCTAAAAGGTGAACTGTTGCCACAATCTCAGGACAAATAAAGCTCTGGTGCATCCATCCCTTCCTCAGTTTGGACTGCCTTCCTGCTCCTGCCGGGATGTTATGAGATGAAGTGAAGACGTTAGTGGACACCATTTTGGGTGACAACGCAGTGATGTTTATTGGCAGCAGCTTGTATGAGGGGAGAGATCCCAACATGTGGCTGTGCCCGGTTACTAAACCTCTGCCTGAACTCTCCCACAGGCTCAATTATGAGAAACACTTTCTTCCTGATAAGGATGAGAAAGTGTCCTTGGTTTGATTCTGCTTAACAGAAAGTCAGCCAGGCTGTCTAGTGAAATTCAGAATCAACACTCATCTTGAACAGTTAGTTCATAAGGTCTGCGTGTCCTTACGGGACCTTTACCCCACATCCAGGGAATCAGAGGAGTCTCAGAGTATGTCAGGCCTGAACAACCGAATTTCCCTGACAGGTGCTCCTTTACCATAAAGGCCTGATTGATGTGGTGCTGCCGAGGTGGTCATCTTTATGACAGCTTTTCCTGTCTCTGCAGAGGACTTCTAAGGCTCTGTTAGAGTAAATGTTGGGTCTTTGGTCACATCCCTAATCAAGGATCGTCTTGCTGTGTTACATAGTTTTAAAACCATCAGTTTTCAACCACTCTTACTGACACCACTGTGCTCCTGGAAGCACTCGAGGTTTTAGAAATGTCTCGCCACAATGTTATTGCAGGGGTTCCTTGGACTTTATGGCTTGGTTTTTGTCCTGAGGTGAACATATAGACACAGGAATGTTCCTTTCTAAACTATGTTCAATCAATTCAATTTGCAACAGGAGGAGTCTAGTCAAGTCCTACATACAGATCGGTAATAGTCAAAGCAAACATGATGCACCTGACCACAATCTGGAGTCTAGCAAAGTGTCTGAATAGTTTTGTAAATGACAGATCTCTGCTTTTGATTCTTCAATAACTTTGCAAAATAAAAGATCGAAACAACATGTTTTCTATGTGTCATTCTGGGTTATTGAGTTTAGGGTGACGGGCAAATACAACACAATAATGTGTGCAAAACATGAAGAGGTCTGATTACCTTCTGAGACCACTGTATGTCCAAAAGTAAGTGATTGGCAACATGTGTAATGAACCTTCATTTCACTATCCATTCATAAAGGGTTGTGCCCTACCCCAACGTGCATTCGGTAAGTGTCAGTATATGACGTGGACAGGTCAGCAGTGGATTGTGCAGGGAACCTGGAGCCCCCGAAGGACACCCAAGAAAACATTCACTCTTCGAAGAAAGACTTCAGCATTAGGAGTCAGATTAAATCCCGGGAAAGTCCTGCGATGTCCTTTAAAATACGACAAGACAGGCACAAGTAGCAGAGCGTCAATGCACCATGCTGACTCTTTGTGTGTTTGTAATTTAACATATTGGACAAAACAAAATAAAGACCAGTTTATAAAGCATGATATGAGTTTACAAAAACATTGGCACACAAACAGAATTATTGTATCAAAAACTTTATTCTCAAATAATGTCTTCAAAATAGCTGATAGATAAACTGAGTCTCTTTAACAGCAGGTTGTGAGGCTGCATTCACATACTGTTATTTAACCCTCAATAACACTATTATATTTCTCCCTCGTGATCTCATAGAAGGACAGAAAAATGTCATTTTCCATCCATTAATTCAAAAGTCTAGTTTTACCAGTCAAGACAGGAGCCTCCAAAACTTGCTGATTTGCTAATGTTGCTAGAGTCTAGATTTACCACAATTTGATTTTCCACTCTAAACCCATTATGTCTAAGCAAGGAGAAGCAGATCACACCTTGTTTAGACAGACACAAAGTCGGATTTTGGGCGGTAAAGGGGTGAAGTCATCCAACATCTTTTGTGCATGTGAAAGTCATCCCTCTCCCAGATATAGACAAGAGGATCAGCCACACAGGGCTGCTGTTACACAAGAGCAACTGTCTTTTAAGGGAAGTGTCATTTTCTACCCATCAGTCACGACATTATGACACTCAACATTTGGTGTTTATTTTTCGTTTGATGTAAAAGTGTGTATATCTAAAATCAATCGAAAAACGTGCGGAAATGATATTTTAATCTGAAGAATCGCCAATTCGAAGGCAACTCTGATGGCACAGCTACCAGATAAGAGGCCACCCCAAATTTTCTATGTATTACTACATCACACAGTAGACCATATTTTTGCAATGATTGCTTAAAAATGTCAAACGTTCAACAGAAACGTACTATGCCGGCCCCAAGCGGCAATGCTTCAAATGTTTTAGACTGTTTTCAGTTCCTGTGTAAAAGCAGCCAAAATGGACAAAAGAGACCATATGACATTTTGATATCTGATACTCAGTTTGAACCATAGATTTTTACATGGCATGTAACAGTAAAAACATTGACCTTAATGAACAAGATTTTTTTTGTACGTACATCATTAATCATAAAAAGTACAGCATGTTTAATAATTTGTTGTTGTTGTTTTTTTTTTACAAATTCTCCATAAAAAATAGATTTCTGTACAAAAATGTTTTTTTTTTTTTTTTTTTTTTTTTGCACCTACTTCAAGTTCAGCAGCACATGATGATGGTGAAAGATGACAGTGACAAAAATCAAGATATTATGACGCTGGAAACAATAACATTGATGACGATGGACCTTCCTGGCAAGGACCTGCCATTCTCAACATATCTCCGTGCCATTTGGGACAACAAAAATAAATACTATATTTCAGAGCACATTTATAAACAATAGCCATTTACTGCATGTTAATAAGTGTTGCTGAGAAAGCATCCCATCAATTTCACATGTGAATATAGCACTATAGTGTGTGGTGTTCCAATTTACAAGCAGCCACATGCTGAAATGAAAATTATTCTTCCTTTTCACTGATGGGTTAAGCAGGTCTGCAGTTGACAAAAATTTAGTTCACACACAACAGGTTGTAGATTTTCTTCAAAGCTCTAATGCAGACCGTACGGCATGAGGAATTTGTCCTACCCAAACTGTTGAGAAGAAGATGAGACAAAGTCCCGTAAACATAAAATGAACTGCTAACATTTTAATTTGATTACACTCAAAACTGTAACCAAAAGCAGCCCAGATATACAGAGTGGATGTGTGTATGTGCATGCAGAAGACAAGGACTGTCCGATAGGAATACGAACACCTACACAGACACACAGGAATGTAAGATTTCCATCTAGTAAAAAAAAAAAATCCCAGCATGGCGTTTCATCCGTGCTGGAATTTACAGATTAATATGGCAGTCAGACCACATATGAAGACATGTATGACAGTTCCTATCAAAGCAGGACTGGTTAAATGATGCTCAGTACCCTATCTTGATGTAATGTTGATACATCTTATATCGGCATTGAATCCATTCTGTCGTGAAGAAAACATATCTGTACCATGTGACACCATGTAAAAATGCAATGTGACAGTTATAATTTGAGCTGTTTTTTTGGGGGTTTTTTTCAGCTCACCACAGTCTGGACTCCTTTGTTTCAGAGAGGACTGCTGACAATACCACTTTAGAGTAAGTGAGGGACAAACGTGGACACTACTCAAACTGTGAGAAGTCTCAGCTGAAGACGCATTAGTAACCTTGGCATTTTAAAATGTTGTGGGTAGTTTTATTGTTTTTTTATTTTTTATTTTTACTTGTAGCCAGCTATCGCTCTTTTAAACAGTGAGGACTGCTGACAATGACAAATGAAGGACAAATGTGCAAACTTCTACACAAATTGTACAAAAAAACATCAGACGTAAAGAGAACATTATCCAAATTTTCAAGGCATCTCAGAGCAGGGATGTGTCGCGTTGAGCTGAATATCCCACAAGTCATTCTAATAAGGCTGAGTAGAGTACTGCTTCAAATCTTTCTAAGTGACTGTAAGCCACCATACACTCTTCCCAGTGACTTTCCAAATGAAAGCTGCCTTAGCTATTACAAACAAGTTTTTCACATCACATTATAAAGTTTCTTCATTAGAAGATTCAATTCTGTTGATTTAAAATAGATTGCGGCAAACTCATGGCTTAAGTCTAAATGCTCTCCATCGTATGAGCATCACGTCCACATGTGTTCTTAATCAGGGCCATGACAATAGATCTGCGTTTCCTGGGATTAATAAAGGGACAAAACACAGGTGGACCTTATAGGAGTACCCTTCTTTCCATTCACTCAGTCATTGAAGAATAATAATTGAATAATGAAGGAAATACTTTTTTTTTTTAGATATCTCCTTTCGAGTTTAAACTGGACACAATGGAAATCTATTTTCATGACCCTACTGATGACTTTTTGTACAATAAGATATTTTCACATTGAATAAAAATAAAATATTTAATATCTGTTTCGTAAACTAGCTTCTCAGCAATTCAGGGCTAGCTCCACCATGACTCAGCATATTTGTAGTCTCAATTTATCAGAGTTTGGGTATCAAGAAATTGAAATGTAAAGAAGTACATTCACAAAGAGAATTAACTCATCTTCATAGGAATATACACTTTGGACGTGTACACTGGCATTCTTTTGCATCAGCATTAAATATGGAGACCATATTATAAAGTGGCAAAAGTTTGCTTTAGGCTGATACAATGAGACCACACCCCCTCCCACCTGTGAATGAATACACAGGAAAACCTGCGAGTTAAAACGGTTACTGAAAGAAGCAGGCGTGGCAAATGGCAAATGACATCTGTCGCTACACAGCTGGCGACCGAGGGAAACATCGGAGGTTCATGGGGGGGGGGGGGGGCACTCATAAAATAGAGCTCATCTAGCATCCATGTGGGCTTTCAGAAACATTGTAAGAACTTCAGAATTCTGCTGTAAGCCTGATGTCTACACTAAAGGTCACTCTGAATTTGGCTGAATTTCTGTGGGGACAAGAGAGGTGAAATCTAATCTCTGCAGCACGGCTCTGATTGCACCATGCCAGAATAAACAGACACAACATGGAGTGTGAAATTTCTCTTTCAGGCACACGAGGAGATCGGATCTCCGTCATTAATTGTTGAAAACTAGACCTTTTATTACAGCTTTGGAAACCTTGCCGCCTCTAATTTTCAAGCTCTGTTATGCACTCTTGACTCCATAGGAATCTCAACTGAATTAATTAAATCAATTAAAATAGAGGCACAGGGTGCACTCTAGCAGTATAAAGAGAGGAGGCTCATGATCTTGTGAGCAGACACTCCTCTGTTATTGCTGAAGAGATTTTGAATGTGTGTCTTGTTGAACTATTGCACACATCTGCATATCTTTATTTTCTGTGTATCATTGTTCGCTGTCTGACTATGACCCTGACACCGAGTCTGTAAATTACAGGCTGACAATGGATATTTTAAAGCCAACAATATCCTGTAGTAATACATAGTCACCATTGTTTCAGGACATTTCATTTGCAGCATTCAGGTCCGTGGCCGAGTCATTCTCAATTAGATGAGCTGAAAATGTAAACAGAAACTGCCATTTGCTTGTTAATTTGTTCTCACTTATCTCAAAACAGGTGAATGCGACAACCTCCTCATGCCAAACAGGTGTGGTTTTTTTTCAGTATTTGAGTTCACTTATTTCAGTGAAATTATTGTTTGCCTGAAACATAACTGTGCAACATAACGTTTCATCGACAAGTTTTCGTTATCTGCCTCTCATACTTTCTAATCACCATTTGTTATGTGTGGATGAAATGATTTGTGATTTAATGTTTGTAAATATATGACAGCATTATCGATTGTAGTTGAATGAAAACATGGAAAACATAAATGAAGCTTCATTTTGGATGGTAAAATTCATGCAGGTTAAAGCAGATGCCTGTTGTACAAACATAATGCCAGAATGTTGAGCATGAATATGAAACAGGAAATGGGCCTGAAGACACCGAAAGACACATACTGAAAGCAGTTACATCTGTGATCTAAACCAAGTGCAGCATCTTTCAAAAAATATAAATATTTTCAGAGGACACTGCGAAAAATAACAAGCTTGGTAAGTGATTTGATACTACTACATTTTCTTGGATCCTGCAGACTCATGGGTATTAGAACGCCATTTTGATCTAAAGTACCAGGAAATAAGTGGACTAGGTCGCACTCGCTAAGCTTGTGTATTTGTTGCAGTGCGGTTCCAGCATTGATAAGCAGGATGTAACTTACTCTCTGCACACGAGGTATTTCTCAAACAATGGAGGGGCTCAGGGGGCGATTACCGTTGGCCACAATAATTGTGCATGTTGTCGTCATACTGTGTCTGTTTGTCCTCTGCCTGAGATGACCACTTCTCAAACAGATTTCACAATATGCTGTGCACTCTTTAAAAAGGCGTGTTCAAACAAGATCATGTGCATCAGACTTGTAATGTGTGGAAAGGATGCACGATGAGGTGAGCCGAAAGGTACATTTCCAACACATCTTTTTAAGGAGAGTTAGAGAAACAGTCGCGCGTTTCTGAGAGCTCAAACTGTCGACTACTACAAGTGATCAGTGAACCCATACTGAGAGACTATTTTATCTTAGTTTTACAGTATCTAAAACTGAGTGCTATTTACTTTACCATATGGGGAACTTACCTGCAAATAAAACTAGCGGAGGGGTACCAGTGTTTGACTGGGACTCCACTGCATATTATGAATGGGAGTTGTGTAACAGTATTCAGTATGAGCTTTCAGAAACAGCCACTGATTTAAAAAAAAAAAAAATAATAATAAAAAAAAAATGGCAGGAAAATCACTGTGACGCCATTTTCTTTCTTGCTTGGAGGTCCACAGGTAACCTGTTCCCAACTTTCTGGTTGGCTAGCATGTTGTCATGGCAACGGAATAAACAACAGTATAGTATGTGGTCACACTTTCTGCTAACAGGGAGTGTGAAATATAAATGTGTATATACAAACACTCTGTAACCCTGTATTTAGTCACTTTGTCATCTTTTTAAAGATAGAAGTTTCTGAATAAAATTCTCTTTTTTGAATGACTCATTTTCCAAACCCATTTCAGACCCAAAAATTATTCATTTTTTCATAACCCAGTCAGAAAAACACACTAGTGCAAAATTTGTGCGGTTTATATAAAGTTTATATTTTGGGGTCCCCAGCAGCAGTAGTTTGGGAAGTCCCATGGAGCCGCTGGGCTTTTGAACATAAGAGTCTGTTCATCAATATCTTCACTGAAGAAAAATGCCAGAAGAGACAATGAGAGACAGCTAATTGCCTCTGTTTCCACAGCAACATGTCCTTGTCTCACTTTTCCAGCATGACTGACAGAGGTGTCTAACTGTCCTTTTGTCTGTGTCCGTCTGTCTGATTTCTGTCAGTCAACCGGTCTGTCTGTTAATCAGTTAATCTATTTCTGATTTTGTGGCTGGAGAGTATAGTGTAGAAAAATGATCAGTCATCACTTGACTGATAGTCCCGACCACAGTTACGAGAACACATCTTTTCCTGGATTTGGCCACAGCTGATTGCGGCAGTCGACGATCCTGACAGCTTATTGCCTCCAGGCTTCCACTTGTTCAGCCACCAAGCACAGAATCCTGGCTATGCCAAGAACAAGAATCAGTTGTCTGTCTCTTTGATTGTGTTAGACAGGTCTCCGGAAACCAGTCCATAGTGTACATCAACCCGGCAACTCAAATGTCTGGTATTTTAGTGGAGCACAGTCAGCCTAGTGCTACTGTGGAATATTGTATAGTACCGATTTAAAGTGTGTAGTACCTCTATGTAATATTTGAAAATGTGAAAAACTCATCTAGAACTAGTTCACAGGTTCTGGTACTAAACCTGGGGAAAGCATTGTTTGCAAAAGCTTGATTTGGGATGTTTTAGCCTAATTACTTGCCATGTACTGCGGGCAGACATTGTCATAAAAGGCAATATAGTGGTAGAAGATAACGACAATTACAGGAATCCATTTGAAAATCCATTATTAACTGACAACTAAGCTCACCTAACGCTGTGATTGTCCTGCTGTATTAAAACTCATCCAGTTCTCCAAGTAGGCTAAAACATTTCAAACTTATCTGCAACTGCTTTTTGACCGTGGCTTGTTTGGCACTGGTCCACCATACTTAGTACCAGTTTAATACTGGTGTCCAGTTTTGAATGAGTGTCATTTTCTTTAAAGGAACTGCTCTGGTTTATCCTTATCACTGCATTGACAACGTTTGCATTTGGTTGTCAACTTTACAGCAGTCTGTACAATCAATATTAGATTCCAACAAAACAGACTCTGTAAGCTGTCATTACATCAGAGTCTAGTCCTGTCAAGTCCAGTGTGATGGAAGTCCAGTAGGAAGGTTTTGGTCCAGCACCAATGACGGTTTATGTTTACTTATGGGAACCATCCAATGTCTAGAGAGGGCTAAAGGGTGGTATAGTCTAAGTGCCTCCCCTGAGGGTAGAACCTCACATTGGTCAAACCCATGTCTGGCCTGCAGTAGTGGAGTTCATAAGCCTATACCACAATGCAGATTTGGCAAGGGGGTTAAGGGGTTACATTTGGATAAGCCACTTTTCAGTTGTAGAGAGGGTGTTCAAGGGCCATATGACACTGGTCATACGAAGCCCTTTCCAGAAGGAAGTCGGGTCAAATTTTGCACTAGTCAACCGACACTGGACGAGCATGCTCTTGGAAAGAGCAGTTTGTTTCTTGATGTTGGAATTGCAACAGTGCTTAAGAAGAATTTAAGCCCAAAAATGGATCTCCTGAGCAACAGACTTCCTGCAATTTGATGACGCCATTGTCTACTCCCTTGTTTATTGGTTCCGACTAATCTTCTCTTTCAGACTAGAGGTGGATAATACCGTTGTTCAGGTAGGAGGTGGAGTAGAGCTGCATCACTGTGTCGATTATGCTGAAAGGGGACCAGCATGCTACACAACGACTGCTCACGCTGACGAGTCCAGATCCTAAATTTGTTCTTACTTTTTTTGTTTGCTTAAACCACGATGCAGACTGCAACCAGGAGGTTGGACTGAACCACTGTACAGGTAGTGGCAGGTTTGCTGGACTATACCACAGTACAGACTGTGTTGAGTGTGGTATCAAATCGAACTGCCTTAGCTTCAGTGGGCTTCATGTTGGTGTCATACATTGGATTTTCAAATGATGCCTGACCATTGGAGCTCTCATGGCCGACATAGCCATTGAACTGGACCTTTGGACGCGTCCTGAAAAACCAACAGAGAAGTAATAATGCATTAATGACACAATCTTCGTTTAAAGTTGCCTTGCCAAACAGTATTAAATGTTTAGAAAAAGAAAAGACAGTATAACCAAAAGTGTGCAAGCCTCTAAAACACAAAATGACAAGTAAACCACACAACTATAGGCATTTCAGGACAGTGAAATTAAGTGAAAACAATGTGTGTCAGCTGTCCCCACAAACACACTTAAATAATTGACAAGGTTAGGCTCTTTTAACTTCTGAAAAATAGCTTAATCCTGAACCTGCATTGAGTGTTTTTTCTCAATGTCATGTAAAATTGTTACCAGTGGTAACTGAGTAAGAACTAACTCAGGTCTGCGGCTCTATTCAAACTGTCAGCTTAGTGGTCTGTTTTTTTGTGCCACATTGACTGAATGGTTGAGTCTCACATCTCTCACCAACTCTTCAATATATGATCACAAGCTGACAAACATGCTCAAATATGCCGGATATATGGTGCACGCTCTGTCACTGAGCCACAGTTAATCAGTAACTGGTAAACTATGATGACCTAGCAGCTAGTAAAGATGTTTCTCAGGAATTGGTGAACCAAATCAGAGCCAAAAGGCCAGGGAATACTGAATTACATCTGTCAGGCGGCTCTGCATCCGCTGGATTTCATGCGTGTCTATGAGTTTATTTTGAAGCCTTTGTGCCACCAACTGTTCAAACAAAACCCTTATGGAACTTTAGGTGAAAAGATGAAATCTGATTACAAGATAGCAGTTCTTGTCTGAAATCAAGGTGAAAATTCTGACTTTTTCGTTCATGTGAAAATATTAAACATTTCAAAATAAATCAGACAATATGCACTGTGGTAATTTGCAGTGTATGTCTTATTCAGCATCTCTGATGTAAAAAACACAGGTGTTCAAGGAAATGAAGGATGTATTAGTTCAAGAACTGCTGGACAGCAGAACGTGCTTGTACTTAGGTGTAAGGGTATAAATTAATAATCAACTGAATATTAACTTTATCCATATTTGTCTCATACATTCAACTTAAATTACCCTTCACTGTCCTGTCAGCTGTCTTGTTAGACATGTTGGTCTGCAACTTTCCACTTAAGATTAAAGGCGCAAACTTTGGCAGAGTAAATTCAAATAGCTTCAAATTGCAGGGGAAATTACGGCAGGCGTGAGAACATGTCCCATAACTACCTGCTTCAGTGGTCCAGCTGCCCAGCGCTCATCTACAGCTCTCACGTGAGTGTGTCTGCTTGCAACCTGCTGTCGTTCAAAGGTTGTACTTCAAAATATATGTATTCATTAATTCTCAGTCTACCTGAATGAGGATTTTTAAGAATCTTACTGCAGGGGCTCAAACAGGTATATGGTGATGTATGACTACCCCCTCCTAATTTGTCTGTTTGTCGCAGATTACATTTTTGGATAATCAGGTCCTATAATCCCGTTAGATATAATCACTTACTCCCAAACCCTGTGGAACTATTATCAGGGAGGAGTGCTGCAGCTGAAACGCTGTTCGACTCTGACCTCATTAAGAGTGTATGTTGGTCGGTGTGTGTGTGTGCGCGCACTGGTAGAAATCCAACCCTGGGGAGCCACTAAGCCTACCCTACATGCTCAACCCATTACTTTACAAAACTGCACACACCAACACACACCGCAGACCTCCCTGTGTGGCAGCAGCTTGAAGCGCTGCACTGGTCGTGGCTCTGGGTGCAATAGTTTAATTTTAGTGGTAGAATGAAAAACGGCACACATAATTGCTTTGACAGTATTATAGATGCTGCACACACATACGGGCCAAAGCAGGAAGAAACTGCAGTGTACGCACCCATATCTTGCATTTCGTTTCTCATTTCAGTTTCTGCTGTACACTGTTGTGTGAATAAGTCATGTTTATTTCTGTTGGCTTGCCATTATGTTGGACTGGACGTTATGCTATGCTAGCAAAGCTACCTTTGGCATAAACCTACAGCTTCGTGCAGATAATATTAACGTCAGCTATTAATGACAGTAGAAGAAAAAGATTTTGAAAAGCAACAGCTTAAGGAAGTACATATCTGTATCACTTGCTGCAATCAAACAGTAGATATTTATATTTAAAATATAGTGGATTAAATATTGCATTCGTTCTTGATGACATCATGCTGACAGAAGGATGACAATGAGATCAAAGACAAAATAAAATGCCTTTTTTTTTTTTTTTTTTTTAGCTTGAAAGGATTGCTGTTTTGACACAGTAGGGCTGCACTGCTTTCAAAAACTTAAAATTATTCATTCTTTTTTTTTTTTTTTACTGATAATACATGCCAGTCCCCTTGTTCCATTTATCTTTGGACTGATATTCATTTTGGTTTACACTCCTTAGTTTCTAGTCTGGAATTAAAGAACATTATTTCCGTTCATAAAATTCAAATTACATTTTTGGTTGATTGTGCAGCCTTACTAAACAGCATGAAGAAAAGTCTAAAAAACTAAAAACAAGAGATGAAAAGTTTGACAGAGGATGTGGCGGCGGGCGGAGGTCTGGTTGCTGTTTGAACCAGATGGATGACAGGTGCCAGTCTTACCTGCCGCCAGGCCCCCAGGTGTCTTTTGGTCTTTCATTGTCATCTGTGTCAGCAGACAATGTCCTGCATACAACCATCAGCTTTAATATACATCAACTAGCATTTCACACTGCTAAATGGCAATCAGGTTGCATAACAAAGTGTAAAAAAATGTAATGATAGAGTTATTAGTCAACAAGTAGAACCAGCCAGCGGTTTACTATACTGAATGTGATGTTGATATATACTGTACGTGCGTCTGCATAGCCTTGTGCACGGCAGTCACCATCTTAGCATTCACAGGATTTACCATGCTAACTAGTTAGTACATAAAAAAAGAACATTTCTGACTGTGTAACACAAACTATTTCTTCCTGCACATAAAGTCCATGTTTCCTAAATTACATCAAAAGGTCTGGACACTACAAATCTCATTGCATACAGAAAACTGCAGCACAGAACTACCATGAATGACAAGCCAACAGAATCATGTGTAATAACGTCTATTATTAGATGTGTGAGATGACTTTGTAAAACTTTGAATGATGAAGGGCAAAGGTCTAAATATACCTGATATCACACAAGTCTTTAACAGGAAACATAATGCTGAGATTTTACCCTCAGTAGAGTTCTGAAATAGCTGGCATCTTAAGGCATTGTAAGTCTTCTGTGAACTTTCTAAGAACAATAATTAACATCTGGGGTCAATCAGATTTAATCGTGCACAAGGAGTTCGAGAGCTATAATTACTTTTTATAATGTCTGTAAACCCGCCTTTCTTTCTAAAATGTATCAAACAGCCACCTCTACTCAGTTAGGAACAGATAACTCACAAACTGATTATGTTTTCAAAGATATATCATTAATCTCTTGTATGCATGGGCCCTTGGTCTGTTCTTACTGTGAGATGCTTGAAAAGTACAGGCGCATGTTTTAGTGTCAAAATAAGAGCGCTTATTTCCAGTCGAATCATTCTGCACCAATATTGACCAAAAGATAGACATGCAGTTTTAAAGACCTTCTTCAACTGGAGTCTTGAGAGACCAGAACACAATGCAACACACCTTTGCAATGCAAAGACATGTCATAAATAAATTAGAGAGTTGATGTTTCAAGGAAATATGTAGAATGTATGGAATAAATTATTGGATAGAATGAAATAAATTGAGAAAAACAGGCTCACTAAAAATTAAGATTCCAACAATGCATCTAAAATTCAATTGAATGCTCATATTTTACTATATATATTCACCAAATGAACATGCTTAAGACTGATCAAGATGCTGATTGTGTGTTTGACAATTAAAAAACATTTTTGCTAAAATTTTGTTGTTGTAATAATTTGCTGTCATACTACTTTTGGCTCAGGCAACAAACCCACCACTTGTTTTTTTTTTTTTTTTACAGAGATAGTCAGAAGGTAAATTCCTGTTTTGTATTCTACTCTGCTGCTTGTTTGTTTTTCTCTGATGGATTGACGTTGATTATATAGCTTACCTGTGCTTGTAGAGGTAGAAGGCAAATCCAGAGAGGATCAGGGCAAAGAAAGGAACTAAGATGGCTGCTGCCACAGAGCTGCTGTTCGTATAGGGGTTTGATGGGTCCATTGCCATGGTAACAGGGCCTGGGGACACAGACACAGATGAACCGACACGTGCATAAACTCGCAAAAACACGCAAACAGCCCTTTGTGCACATGTAATAAGATGCTTCCTGAATTCTTAGTCAGTATTCTCTGCTTCTTGTGTCTACTCAGCCTCAAAACTGAAATACATTTCAATAATATGAAATATTTGAGTTTTTCCACAGCGCTTTATGATATGTTGTTGCTGGGACTTACCTTGCCTCGTCAGATGGAACTTGCCAAAATCTTTACTGTGAATATGCCCTTGGTAGACAAATGTCTTCTGGTCCGATTCTGCAGTAAGCTGAAAAGAAAAACAGTGTTCAGACCTTAATTGATCATATCTGCAATAAAGCAGGGTTCACACTGGTTGCATTGCTTTTAAACCAGTACAGTTGAATAAAGGCTCTTTGCAATGACAGTGGGAAATGAAGTATATGTTTATGTAACATTAAAGGATTTTGTGGTGAAGGTACAAAGTACTAGAGGATGTATGGGAAAGGTGTAATTATAGGTTGAAAATATCTTAAAAACAGAGAGATGAATATGTAATTTCCTTCATGTACAGTTAGACTGTAGATGGATGACAACATCAGGCTGTCAGCTTAATGTTGTCATCTCCGGAGTAAAAGTAGATCTTTTATACCGGACCTGTAAATGTAATTTATCAGTCATCAATGTGATTTATATTTATAGTCAAAACAATCAATCCTTCAATGTGTTGGGTGGTTTGTCACAATAAGTACTGCAACACGTAAATGCATTCATTTGGTAAATTCATTCATAAACATTTTGTTTCAGTATTTTACATTATGCTGTATGAATTTGAAGTCCAACACCTTTTCATCATCGACAGTATCCCTCCACATACTCTACTGTGTTCTCTCCTGTTCCCACCTCCTTCTCTTCCCCCTTTCCACCATCTCTTGCTTGGAAATTCAAGCAGTGAGGTTTTACCCACAAATTGACAACTGGAATTTCTCCTTCTGTCATTTGCAGTTTAAATGACCGTGTCCTTGTGTGTCCTTCATTCTTTCCGTCCTTCCTTCTTTCTTACGTCATTTCTTCCTCAACGTCTGTCTGCTACTACTGTCTGCTACTACACTTTACAATCCCCCCATTCATTTCCTCCATCCCTCTCTCTCTCTCCTCTTCTCCGTCAACAAGTTGAACAAGTTATGCTCTCTTCCCAAGCTGTGCACGGGATCTTCACGAGTCCCAGCATCAAATATCTCATTGAACTAAGTTAACAAGTCTACCTGCTGCATGAAACATTACACAAAGCTGGCCTTTTTTCTTTTTTCTGTCTTACTTTGTAACACTTTTGGCATCCAAAATATATAACTATGATGTGGCTGATTTATTACATAAAAATGTATAAAAGAAACTTTGAATAGTCAGAGCAAAAGTGCAATAATTCAACACTAACTGAGTCCCAGATTTATGGTCTCATAGAGAGTTACATGCTGAAACAATGTCTCTCCTGTAGTCTCGGCTGAACGCCTGGGCAACTCATGGTGACAAAAACACTAAATTCAAGTGAGATTTTAGACACGTAGGAAGCACCACCATTTGGTGTCATCACTGACAGGTATATGTATAAATGGAAATGCATCGTATTATTGGAAGGTTAGCTGAAATGTCGTGTTATGGATCGCCTAATCCAGGCATGTATCTGTGGAGTCAGTGATGTGGGATTCAGTATCATTCATATCCTGTTATTGTTACACCTGTATTCTCATTAAATATTCACATTACTGTATTGATTTTAACTATTAAAAACAGTGTAAAAAAAAAAACCAACATTCATTTTACCATGCTTGATACAGGAAACAAAAAAACGTTTTTCTTACATATCCATCCATAGCCCAGTTGTCGTTTTTAAACTTGCTGTAGTAATGCTCTGTTGGCCCCTTCACTTGGTAGACCTTCAGCAGCAGCTGGTTTTCCTCTGACTTATAGGTACCTAGATCGATGGAGACAGAGACAGAGCACTGATGTTGAATATACAAATAATTTGATTAGTGCTTGAACCTGATATAATATTAATAACAGCAAATGAACTTCTTATTTGTTTTGGCACTTGGCAAGGTAACGAGAAAGTCACTGAGACAAAGGTGCCATGGGAGTTTGACGAATGGAAAGACAGACGGATGGGTGGGTATACAAACAGACAGGTTGTGTGACAAACAGAGAAAAGGAGGCACCTTGACATTTTGAATTATCATACTCTATTCCCTTCACCAAGCACATGACACATTACCGGAGGGGGAAATGACATGTACCCTTTAGCTACATGTCTCTACTTGGTTAACTGTAGTGTCAAAACAAAAACTGCTGATGTTCAATATGACAAATCCGTGTAAAACAAAATCATAAATAAAAAAAAAATGAAATGATTATACATGTCGAAGGGGAAATTTTATTGGGTGGCATTATCCGCTTTGTTCACCTGCCAGTTATTTTCATATAATACATACATTTCAATAAAAAAATACATCATGTGCACTGGGGCTCTGCTATGGGAGGTTATGTTGCTCAGGGTATAATTTGACTCTCTGACATCGGCGGGGAGCGGCCCACATGTACAACTTGTTCATCATTTCCACCAGTGCCACTGTTTGTTATATTATTCAACACATCAATAAACACTTTCTCTCCTCTGTATACCCTACAGCTAATTTTCTGCCAGTCAATATTTATAAAAATGATGAGCTATATAGGGGAATGCGGCAGTTACAACATAGATACCAGCAGTGCTTTGCTAATAAGTGTGAATGAAAGCTGTATTTTTTATTAATCTGCTGTATATTTACACCTATAGCTTGTGTTGTTTACACTGAATTTAAAGTCTGCAAATGTTCAACTTCTGGGATGTGATTGCACACTGACAACAGAGGTGGTGTTACAACACCGCTTTTCAGTTAGATTGTTCCTTTTTACTTTCATTTAGCCATCACCTGAGCACCAAACAAATTAAGTGTTTTTCATCCAATTCCTACCTATCCTGTTCTGGGTGACTGGGGGAAGTATTTTTGTTTTTCACATACATTTTATGACTTTTGACTCCTATGATAGTCTGTGTTTGTTTTCCTTGTTGTTTACCTGACAATCTGATTGACACACCGGTGGTCTCCAGTAATGTGACGTTTACTCTGCCACTGGTAGCGTTGAAGCCAGTGACAGTAAAAGTGGTTGCCTGTCTCTTCCCTAGATACTCGTAGAAACCGCTCCACTCAGAGTTTGGAGAGAAGACATCCACTGGAACTGCAATGGAGACACAGAAACCAAAACAAGAAGAAATGTAAATTTCTGAAGATCAAAAGATTAAAAAGCTTGTTATGCTGCTGCTATCAGTGTCTTCACTGCCTCAATGACTTTTCCTAGCTGCACGTTAAAGGTCATGAACAATGATTGGAACAAAAGGCTCTGGATTAGGATTACCCTCATGTGATTTCTAAGAAACAAACCAAACAGTAATACCTCTGCTTCGTTTATAATTGAGCGCGTCAGTCTCTATCTGTCTGAATCCCACACTTACAAACATGATTTATTTAAAACTCAGCAGCTGCAGTACCCTTGAAAAAAAAAAAAATCATGCAACTTTGGTCTTTTTCTCTGGTGTTTGTCTCTTTGCTGGCTCCCTCTAACTGCATATATTGATTACTAAATCCTACTTCAAACTTACCAGCTATTACATAGTATTTCTCCTGAATGTTTTCAATGAATCATTTACTTCATCTGAGCCTACCTGCATCCACAAGACAATTCACTGTCATGAGTTTGAAATGAGACTGCTTATCCAGACAGGGACCCATCCACCTAACACTCACTTCAACCTCCTACCTCGACGTTCATGCATCTCCGGGAAATACTTTGTGACAATTGTGTCGAATCAAATATAATATCAGAAACTAAACTCAAAATGGGGTAATAACAAGTTGCCAAGGAAGTGCAATAACCACATGTGTATGTACTCCAGTGTACTGTGTGTGCATGTTTTTTTTTCTGCATACCGCGAATCTTGTTCTTCTGGACATCTGACTCTCCTCTGCCTTTGGGATTAACTTTCACTCCAACTGAAACAGAAAAGAGAATAAAACTGAATAAAGCTTAGTTCTATATATATCTATCTCTCTGTCTGTCTGTCTGTCTGACTGTCTTCTGTCCTCTCTCTCTCTCTGTCTGTCTATAAGAAAAGAAAGAAAAATACTTATTAATGTCAAAAATTTACATTTTGCTACTTCCGCAGACAAAAGGAACAAAAACACAAGACAGAAAACAGCTGGCAGCCTGTTTTCATACATCACAGCATTCACAGCTCCTCAGCTTTGAGACTAAATATGGCCATAAGTACATGATTAAAAAAAACAAAACACCCCAGTATTAATTTGCCTGAGGCTGTTTAAAGGAGCATAGAAATCATATCGGGGTGATATTTATCTTAAACTGTACGGTATTATTACATCCAGTTTAGATTGTAGGTACAATATCAGCGCATTATGTTCGAGCTGTGCATTTTCAAGACAGGATTTCAAGAATACCTTTACAGAGCGGAGGTTTTCCTGACCACCTCCCATCACTTTTGCAAGTTCTGTGCTCTGATCCCCCCGCTAGATAGAAACCATCTTGACAGGTGTATATCAAGGTATATCCCAAGGTAGGCAGGTCCATAGATCGAACATCTACATTGGTGGGGGTCTCTGGCTGTCTGCATGAATGGGCTGAGTGATGGAGAGGAGAAAAATACATTCAAAGTTAACAAAGACACTCATCCATAGATGCAGATTCAAAGCAAAATTATGAGCAACAACATCAACCTAATCAGCAAAACAGAACAACTGAATTAACACAGGTTTTTAACGACTCTGATAACACAAAGTTTTTCCTTACCTATACACTCCGGCTGAGTTCCACTCCAGGTTAGATTTTCTAGGCACGTTCTTGTTGTTGAACCAAGGATGTGGTAGTTTTTGCGGCACTTAAAGGAAATCTTACTCCCAACCTACAATTGATAAAAGCACCAAAAAAAAAAAGTTAATTGTTAACCCCAGTCTCTTAAAACCTGCCACACTCAGCAGTGTGAGGTAATTGTCATTTAACTTGAAGAATATCTCATCGTATTTTGATATTTTGTCTATTTTTCTGGATGTAATCATTAAATTGAATAAACATTTAAACTAACAGCGTTACTCCTACATCACATGCTGAGCCAGGTTTTTTTCTCATGGTGTTAGTAATCCTTCCTCTCTTTGTATAAATGTCGGGGGAAATATGAAATGTGGATGATATCCAATTATGCCAACACAAATTGAAGGATTTGCCTGTTTGCCTAAATTCTATTAAGGATCGGACAGATAGTATATTACATCAACATGTTCTTATCTCTGCTTCAGACAGCTTGATGCCTCAAAAGAAAAACATATTGCCAAAGTATAACATAAAATATATGGGAGTAATTTTTGACCAGGGCTTTACTTTTCACCTGCATGCTGAGTGCTTGACTTTTGTTTTATGCCGATTGTATAACATGGAGATTGAGGCTTTCCTTCTTGCCATATTACAACTGTTTTAGTTTTTTACTCACCTTAACTCATCCTTGTAATACTGCTGCAGTCTTTTGACAATTCTGCAATTATATCTCATATACTACTCATCATTACGTCCTTTTAATGGCTTCTTATGAACTTCAAAATTTAAATTTAAAACTTGATTTACAGTGCTTGGTTAAAGATCTGCTTAACCTACATTTTGATTGAATAATTTTATAAAAACGAGCAGGTTAGCAGAAACTGTCAAATAATTTCTTTGAAATGCATATTTATACTTGAAATTTGACTGAGGTAATTACATCTTTTCTGACAACTCTGAGCAGGTATTTTTTCAGCTGTTTTTATAACTGCCTTCTGTGACTAATTTTACTTGTATATTTCATGTAATATGTTTTATTATACAGAGGTTTTGCTGTCAATAAAGATATTTCTCACCTGAAAGCCCTGGGCCATGACTGGGATACCATAGGCTGGAGTTCCTGGATCACGACAGTTGTTGAAGGCTGGGTCTACAAACAAACACACACACACACACACACACACACACACACACACACACACACACACACACACACACACACACACACACACACACAGAGCGACATTTTAAAGGCATTCTGCAACAAAGGAAGAATTCTGGTATTTCATGCACCTCTAACTATACATTTATCAGTGTTCCCAGCTCAGACTTCAGGTGCAGTGCACTACATTTTATACAGTACATAAAAATAGTTTTTGATGGATTTTTGACTCATTTCACTAAGATTAACATAATGCACCTATGAATACTCAAGTCATGGAAAACATATTCGGAGCCCCTGCCGCATTGCAATGCATCATACTATGTTCTAAAACAGCATGTGTTGTGAGTAAAACTTTTGTGAGTAAGTGACCAGTGGCCACTAAAATCAGATAAATGTCATACATATGTAGTAAAGAAAAAATATTTCCTTCTGAATTGCAATGAAATTAAGTTATTACACAAAGTGGAACTTTTAAATTAAAGTATTAGTGGAGTGAGGTAACATATCACCGTATGTAATATCAATATTAATCGATATTGTATAGCAAAATAAAAGATTTGACATCATACGAGTTACATCTTAAAAAGTTACACAAGTTACTGAACTACTGGTCACAGGGCACATGGGTAACAGCATAGATAGATTTTGTAGATACGCTCAATAGAAAATACATTTTTAGCAGAGGAAAGAAATTCTGTGATGGCAGTGTTGTTGCTTCAAGACTGCTTTACACTCCAGCTTTAACAGCCTAATTCAGCTTTTTCCTGGTGATATCACAACGTGTTCCAAAATAAGCTCCATGCTGTCAAAACAGTTACCACAAAACCCTGAAACTCACTTCAAAACATGAGAGGCTGCTTTACAAGATAACATCTTCATAGAAATCAAAAGCTGACATCAAAACTACACACTTCATCTATTAACTAGATAATATCTTCAGCTATAGCTCTGCAGGAATATTAATGAAAAAATGTGTATATGCATAAGATCCACAATCTTATTTACCAATAATCTGATTTCACATAATTGTATAATCTAAAAGAAATATATAATAACTTGTAGATGGAATGTTTTCCTTTCCAGTAAACAAAATGTGTGTTCCTCGAAACTGATTAAAAGACTATATTATGTGTGCTTGAAATATTCATATGAACATTCTGTAAATGCAATAAATGGTTTCTCAAATTCATTCACATGTTTCTGTGTGTGATGTAAAAGCAGATTTCTCAATTTCTTTCAAAAATGAGAACATAAAAACGTAATATTTTAAAGAAATAATGATCTGTTGCCAATTCTTAGAAATACATTGTAATAGCATCCTTATTGTTGGACATAAGTTGTTTTCTGTAAATGTCATATCATGACATTCAAAATAGCCTCGCTAATTCTAGCTTGTATCAACTGATCTGATCTGAGTCTCCTGAGAGGAACTAAATATTCAACAAATAGCAAATCAGGTGTTCAGTTATTTTTCCCTCGCAGCTTCTGGTATAATGAACATGATTAACCATTTTTTTTAATATGCAAGAGAGGATTTGACCAATTTCAAGGTATTCTCCAGACCTATGGCTTCAAAGTGGACATGTTGCTAAACATTAAGAGGGAAAACCTCTTCCTCCATACAACACTGTCAGGAAAAACTGAGTCTGCTATTAAGGTGGCAGCGGACAAAATCTGTAATAATTACTTTGTTAGAATTACTATATTATACAAAGTCCTGTATCATGTAAACATACTTCTGAGGCTAAAGTCAGTACCTCTATTGAATTCCAGTATAAATGTTGGGGCCACAACAACCTGGCAATATATTCTTTGCATTTTAGAAACTGTCACATGCACTCTCTGAGTTTCTAAAGTCAAAATGTATTTGGTGTTTTTTCTTTTAGTTACCTATGCAGGCTGGTTGTTGGCCACTCCAAATCCCATCAGCTTCACAGACTCTGGAGCCAGAGCCTACTAGTAAGTAGGGGGTGTGGCAGTAGAACCTGACCTCTGACCTATGTGGGAAAACAAATATTTATTTACATACATACAACAATGACAAAATAAGTTATGAGTAATAATAAAACACTGCTTATATGTCCCTACTTCATGATGCGATATGGTTTTATATGTTTTTAATTAATTAATCTGTCATTCATAGGACAGTTTAAAGTTTTGGAAGTTTCCTCATCTCTATGTCTCACCACTTCACCTTTGGCTTACATCCCATTTGGCTGTCTTTGCTCACAAAAGCAGAATGTGTTTTGTGCTTGCAATGCTTTGAACAGACACCCAGACGCCCACTTCCTGAGGTTGTTTTACAGTAAAGACATGTTACTATTTTTTGATTTTTACATATTTACGATGAAGCACATGCAGTAAGGTTTTTAATTGTTTATCACCTGGCCTCAGTTTTAGTTCGCTACAGAAAATGCAGCGTGAGACAGAATAAGTGTTGGCAAATAGTGATTAATAAAGCAGTAACATGCAGAGGGAGTTCTGTGGTGCAAAATTCAAGTAGTAAGTTATCATGAGTAAAAACAGCAGGGGAAACACTAAAACTGTCATAGTAGCAGCAATATTAATGAGTCTGATGAGAAAGAAAGAGATAAGACAAAATATTTTTTTCAAGATAATACCCATCATAACTAATACAATTACTAGAGACACAGTATATGCACAGCAGTTGACAGTCATTCATTAATCTAACCACTGACCGGTATGAAAAGATGTTCCCCTCTCTAAATCCTCCTCCAGGAGATCCAGGATCACCACATAGGAAAGCTTGAAAGACACACCAATGACAGTTAATGCTCCTGTTGGTCTGAACAGTTACAATTACTGAGAGGTGAACAGCAGCAGTGCATCAGTTAAACTAAGATACGTTGCAGTTTAAAGTGTATTTAATGAAGTGCTAACTTACGCAGACACTGTGGCATGTCTCCTGTCCAAGTCCCATTCCCCTCACAGGCCAACACAGCAGGAGTGGTCAACTGATAGCCATGGAAACAGCTGTAGCTAACACTCGATCCCCATGAATGGTCGGTCCCTTCCACTTTCCCATCATGTACTGGAGGGGGAGGTCCACACTGGATCACTGAAACACACACACACACACACACACACACACACACATAAAAGATAATGTTCTGATAAGATGACCGAAATCAACATAGTTCAACGTATAACATGGCGGTTCAGTGATTTATACTTTCACCCCTCAACCTGTGTATGTGTGGTTTATCGAACATGTTCTCTTTGCCAGGTTTATAAGTACAAGTATGCTAATGTGGCTCCAACAAGAAGATAGATGAACTGCTGAGCCATTTTTTCTTACACTGTCACTATCAATACAAAACAAACACTTTAATAAATAGTATGCCGGTGACAGCTAATGCTCTTACAATGACATTTTGATGCATCCACTGATTATTACTAACAGTTGCAATTTTATCTTCAACAGAGTCAAATAAATCAGTACAAAATAACATGTCTTAGTGAGAACGTTCCAGAAGTTGCTGGTGGATATGTAGCTTTGAAAATATAAAACTACAGTTGAAACAATTGCTTTCTGAAGAAAAGCTTTAATTACACAAAATACTTTTATTTTTTTTTTAAATAATTCACACTGCAGCATTTGCCAAATCAGGAAAGATTTTTATTCAGAGTCGTGTCAGGATCGATGTCTACCCGTACATGCAACAGGCAAAAGAAAACCACAAATAATGATGACCACTGGGCAACTGCCTGTGCTGCCCTCCTCTAATCTCTGACTGATAGTAAAAAAAAAAAAAAAAAAAAAAAAGCTTCCTATGAGAAGTTTTTCAACGACATAGAAGTGCACCGGTTCCATTATTTCTTTTGTTAAACTTCCTGTCTGTACCAGAAGTGGGGATGTATTGCATTGTGAAGATTTGCATCTTCTGTCTGTGTAAAATATAACTACTTACATTGCTGTGTGGGTGCGCAAGTCTTGATTATCATAACTAATCATATTATTTGTAATATTCATGGTCACTAGTCAGAATGTGTTTGTATTTGTGTTTGATCATGTATGTGTAACAATATCAAATCATAACAAAGCTGTTGGAGCAGCTGTTTGAAACGTGTTAATACTAATAATAAAGTATTTCTTCTCTGAGACAGTGAAGACTCATTTGGTCAGTTGCATTATCACACAGTGCAGTTTTTCTATTATATATATATATATAGCTATTATAGTGCATCAAGCTAATTACTCAGAATTATTTTATGGAGAAAATATGTATAAATATGTAATTAGGAGAAAAGCTGTATTTAGATACAGATCATGACTGTTTGTTGCAACTGCAATGTTGCATTGGTGCTCTTGAAATTGTTCATATAAACATTGAGTTATTTCACTACTATGACACAGTAAACTAGCTGAGTTATTTATAAAGTAGTTCATGCAGACTGTAATGGAGAGTGGATGTGGTGTCAGGCCATATGACTGCTCCAGGATTATGGACGTGTTTTTCCAGCTTTTAGAATTTAAAAGCAGGCTGTGAGAAACAATAGGACAGAGACTTTTTACTTGAGTTTATCATATCTGACAAAAGCAAGCGGAAGATGGGAGACAAAACTAGAAATGGAATAAATGAAGAATAACCAGGCCGCATAAGGTCAGTATGACTATAGGGCAGATGGAAGTTATTACATGAAGTGAAAACAACAAAAGCTGCAGATGGTGAACACCATGTGGATATTTACTGTCTTAAAGTAACAGATCACCTGGGTCACGGTATGTAAGATGCTTCACCAAAAGACGAATCATAGTCACCATATGGATTGAGAGTTTCTGAGTGACTTTTGAGGATGTGCATTGCCTGTCAGGGCATTTCTGCTTCCACTCTACTGACCAGGGGTTACCTGTGATACTGTTTTTCTCAAATCTGCTCAATTAAATGCTGGTAATGTTGCTCTACATCATCTCAAATATATCATTACCATGTGCCATATTATTTTTTCAAAATCATGTGCAAGATTACTCTTTCAATATTGTATGCCATATTACGTTTCTGTTTTTGTTCACTTTATTTTACTACATTTATATTACTTTTATTGTTTCTCTATTAGGCACAGTTGTTAGCATTTACTCCTAAAACACTTTATATTCAAGATTCTATTGTATTTATTCTTATGTTGTTGAAGCTTTTGAGCTTTCTTTGGCACAAGGATTTTCTTCATGATCGATAAAGTTTGATTATTTTAAGTCTTCTGGGAGAATTTCTATGAGGCATGGTTCACATCAGCATCTCTACACCCACACCTCCAATCTTCTTTCACTGACTCGAGTCCAGATTTAGTAACTCATGACTCCAGTTAGCTTTTGCTGATATCATTAGCCTCAAGGTTTCCAAAATGTCTATATTGTGAATGTTAGAATTACATATTTAATAAGGATGCAAAGAATTCAAAGATTTGTTCGTTATTAGTTCAACTTCATTGATTTAGTTCATAATAGTAGCTCAGATGAAGATCTGACAATATTTTAAGACAAATTTCAAACGTAAATGCAGCAAATTTTAAAGAGTTCCCTTAATTTTTCTTTCCACTGTATACTTGAAGCTCAACACGTAGGATTCCTATTTAAGCAATGCTAATGATTCACACAAACCCACAGCCATTTTAAAACTTGATTTTATAACTGCTTGTGTACATAACTGATGTTGATGTCAAATTATCTAACGGATCAAATAGATTAGTATGCATTAAAAAAGCATCTGTTACATATTGAGGATTTAATCTGTGATCATCTGACAGCACACTGTTTATGCATGATGAGGTTAAAGCATCTTTACAAGATTTGAAGGAACTCGCGGTGTGTGTGTTCATACATGCAAGTGTATTGTACGTGCACCGTGCATACAACTTCACAACACCCTGATAAACATCTCTGTGTGTGCGTGTGCCTAACTCCCTAAGATAATGATAACCATCTGCATGGTTTCAAACATCTAATAAAGTCGGTGTAATTCTCATCTAACCAGGAGACAGATGGTTTCATGGTCCATTCACTCTGCTATGATGATATACAGTGCACACAAGGATACACACAGCACACACACCCGGATATGCAAATGGGATGTACACACAAAAATGTACACACACATCCTGTACATACAGAGGACACAGCAATCAGCACGTATTGTACATAAAGCACCAAAAATAGAGAGAAAAAAAACAGCAAGAGATAATTTCTTCTGTATAAATACATAAACCATATCTAGCTTTTCTTTTCTGTTTCCCTGTTGCATTATGGTCACTCTTTTGGATGCAGACTCAAGTGCAATTAATAAAAAAATAGTTTTGTACCACAAAAGAAAAATATTTTCTTTATATCATGGTAATGTCCAGGCAACAGCCGCTGCTTGCAGCAAGCTAATCAGTTGACTAATTTGGGTTTTGTATGTCACCAGTGTCCTGAAGAAGCCTTGCATCTCCCCAAAGTCACTCCAGGACTTGCAAAACAAAAGTGTTGCTCATCTTCCCATATTATGTTTCCCTTTTCTACAATGTGTTCTGCCTGTTGTTAGACCCATACAAAAAAAAAAAAAAAAATCTGTACACCTGCAAACAAGTCAATGTCAGTTTCTTTAAGCATGTAGTTCATAATTTATTGCTGTGCGACTCCAGGAACAAAGGCTAAACTAGTGGCGAGCCAGCAGCTAATGGGGATTCAGATTAATCAGTGAATGAGTGTTTTCTTCCCCCTAAACAAAACTTTGTTGTCAGGGAACAAACTGCAGCTGTCTAAAAATAGAATATCACACTCTTGTTGAATTCAGCAGTTAATATTCCGCACCAATGTGTCTGCTGGTCTCTGATGCCCAGAGAACACTTGTGTCTATAATTGAAGGCTTCTGAACTCTTATTTTCTCTTTGTCACTTTCCCTTGTTGTGAATAGACTGGGTTGGCTTCACAACCCTGAGGAAGAGGAGCCTCTCTCATCCCTGCTCACAGACACAGACACCTTCTGTCATTGTGATCCATGACTCCTTTCCCTCTCCCCACCCTCTCTTCTTCCCTCTTACGTCGCCACACTCTGTTCTTTCTTACACTCTGGTCCTCTGCCTCCTTTCTGTCTGCATACTTTATTTTTTCCCACTCTCTCCCTCCAGCTCTTCTTCGCTCTCTCCCTGCACCGCTCTTCCTCGTCCTTCTATCCCCGGCTCTAGTTCACTTTATCCTCTTCCCCTGCTCTCCTGGTCTCCTTCTTACACCATTATTGCCTCTCCCTCCCTCGCTTTGTCTTTTAGGCATATCTCTCTTGGCGCAATTCACCCAGCCAACACATTTTATGGGCCTAATCCCTTTTCTCACTGTGTGTTTACAGGTTTGGGGGCAGGTATTGATTTGCCTCTCTTTGTTTCTCCCATCACTCGCTTCCTCTCTTACTTACTTTTCTTTTGCTTTCTCCTTGTGGCCCCACTGATGGCTCATCACATTCTGCCTTTTTCCTTTTTTCATTGACTTGCTTCACTCTCTCTTTTTCCATCTACCATTTTCATTCTCGCTTTATCTCTGCCTTACTTATTTTGGGTTATTGTGTGTTTTTATGTTTCTTTATATTCTAATCTCTTCAAATTTTTCCTTCCACTACCCCTCTTCATCCCCTTTTCTCTCTTCTCCTTTAACAACACTCATCTCTTTTTCTTTCCCTCCCTCCCCAATCACTACTCATCATTGCCTCACTTACTCAATATCCTTCTTACTGAGTCTCACTTCATTAATTTTGCCTGTCAAGGTCCAGTTTGATCGGTAAGAACTCCTTCACTCAATATGTTTCTGGGTGTGTGAGTGTGTGTCTGTGTGTGAAAATGCTGCTGTCCCAAAACAGGATCAAATGAATACTGAGGGGATGAAAACAGGAAAGCTGAACAAAAACATGTGAACGGTGGAGGTAAAGCCTCAAGAGGAAGAGAGAAGTGGAGAGTAAAGGAGGGCAAAGAGGAACAGAAAGAGAACCTGCAGCTTTTCAATGCTTTTATATCTCCCTCTCTTCCTCATTCTTCCTTTACACCTATAATTTTCACTTTTCAATTTCCTGCCCCAGTCTCATCCTCTATCACCTAAAGTATCTTTTACTTCTCTGTTTTCTATCGCTGCATTTCTCTCTGGTTCCCGCTCAGTAGCCTCTCTGCCTGCTTTCTCAGTTTTTTTTTCATCTCAGTTCAAAGCCTCTGCAACTGCAGGAGCCAGCAGGAGATTTTCTGTTTGTGGGAAGAAACGGCAGGGAAGATCTCAGGAAACCGGATCTTTTACTGTTGTTGAGTGTCATAGTGTAAAATCTAAATATGGGCTGTTGTAAAAAGCGGACTTATTTTATTTTAATTAATTCTTTTTTATTCTCCTCTTTGTTTTTGAGGAAAAACAAAAGGGTTTCAGGAGATAAACCCCGATTTAACACTGTTATTGCAAGGAGCAATGTTAATCTTCCACTGGCCTAATCTTGCCTTCATGGTAATGCTAATGTACTGCTGAAGTCACTCTCTGTTATTTTAGTATGCCAGCTTGCATTAGAATACTATTTTTCTTATTTAATTTCACACTTGTTTTTGTGGGGCTTGTCTGTTGTAATTGCACAGGTCTTTACCAATAACAGGCCTCACCCGTCTCCATTTTTCACCACCTTGCTTTTATCTTACTTCGAGACTTGACATATTTTCCACTTCCGGTCTATTCTCCTTTGTGGTGTATTATTACAGTGTGGAATATAACAAAACTTGTATTTATATTTATATTATTATAGTATTTATATACTTGCTATTCTGAGTCAATCGCTTGAAATCAACACTACTTTGAAAAAGCTTTCCTGAACCTTGCATCTTGTAGATAAAGACAAAAGTATCACTAAATTAAGCACAAATCTATTCATAACAATTTCCATCCATTAATATTCATAATACAAGTTTGCCCTCACCACAGTCCACTTAAAAATATATTTGTACTTTAAATAATCTTTACTTTTTCCAAGTCTGATTCTGTCAATTTTGTTTTATTGCTGACAGCTTAATATATCTTATTTCATATTTTAAGGGATGTTCCTATTAAAAATATACTATGTCTATGTTATGTTTTTGATTTAATTAATTTCATAAAATATTTTAGTCAAAATCTTTCTTATAAACACATTTAATTGATGCTTGTCCAACATGATTATGTTCTCAAGTTGAAATATGTCAAATATTTACCAATGTATTACTATCAGACTTTTAAAACTCTCATATATAAACCATATTATCAGTCTCATAAGAACTAATATTGGATGGGCTCAACAAATCCATTTTCAAGTCCATCTTTGCAAAGTCTATGTTTAACCAACTTTCTAACTCAAAATGTAATGTTTTTGTCCAGTACTACTATGGAAGCAGTCATTTGAGTATTAGTTCGTCTTACCTTTACAGCTGGGTTTGGTTTGGTTCCAGGTTCCATCTTTGATGCAGCGCAGAACATTGCGTCCAGGACCAGGTGGTTCCATCAGGTGACCAGGGTTGCAGCGGTATGTCACCGAGTGGTTGAAGTTAAACTCACTTCCTAGATAGATCCCATTGGCTACTGGCCCAGGGTCTCCACAACTGATCACTAAAGGGAAATTTAATGGGACAAGTCATGAGCCCAGCCTGTACAGTGGAAAGCTGTCAGATGGTGTTGTTGCACAGATATAACAAATTTAACCTTGTGCTGTCCTGAACCTGCATAAAATCTAGTTGCCCAGTCCAGGGCTGGCTAATATGGACAAAATAAAATATCACAATATTTTTGACCAAATATCTCATTATTGATATTGTGACAACACTGTTGAGATGCCTATTGGTGTGTTCACAAAATATTTACATCAATGTTTGATACATTATCATCAGTAATTTGGGTATAATGACTAAGTGGGTAAAGGCAAATAATTGAACAGCAAGAAAAAGTCTGGTAAATTCAGAAAATGAAATCACTTTACTGTAATACAGCCTTTAAAACCAGAAAAAGACAAATATCCAGTCTAATATCGCAATGTCAATATAATATTGCTAAATTGCCCTACCAAACCACTATTATGCATACCATCACTGACAGTATTTTCAGTAGTACCTGTAGTGCTTTAATGAAGTTAGCTTAACTTTTTCCAATCTATAATAATAATGGCGACACTATGTGCTGAAAGAACTAATAATAAAGACAGTATTAACATTAAATCCATCCTACCAGTACAATCTGGGGGTTGTCCCGTCCATGTCCCATTTGTTGTGCAGTGTCTGGTGGTCAGGCCTGATGTTTTGAAGCCTTCCCAGCATGCATAAGCCACTGAGCTGCCGAAGGTAATGCCATCACTGAAGACAATTCTGCCGTGTGCTGGGGTGCCAGGGTTACCACAGGATACAGCTGAGGAGTGAGGAAATACCAATCAGCGTTGATTAACCATAAGGATAATACCAGTGTGAGCAATACTGTCTTCCTGTCACTCAGGGCTGATCAGCTGTGGCCTGCAATAATGAGATTAGCACCGGAGTCAGATGGAAATAACATAAAATGTGTCCTTGAGGTAGTGAGGCTGATTAATGACTAAAGGTTGTTGGACTGATTCCCAGAGCTGAATGGCAGATGTACAGTTTTACAGATGTGTGCTCGAGGCAAATGGGAAGCTGGTAATAATCTACAGTGCCAGCTATAACTGCCAATATGCTGCTGAGCAAAGTGTGAAGCTTTAAAATGCACCATGGCCAGGTGTTGCCTGGTTTTGCCCACTGTTAGAAAAAAGTACACGCTGTTTGCCAAAAGGTTTGTGAGGTCCAGCAGTTGTAGGAAAAAAACAAATAATCGAAAGAAGGAGTATTTGTCATGCAGCAGGGATGCAAAGCTTATCATCAGTCCGTACTTGTGGACAATGTCCTTCCTGAATTATCTTGGGGAGATCAAAGCCTCAGCGATGAAGAACACAGAGAACACATACAGTATTTATTATTCCAGATTGGTTGTATGCTTGACATTGCAGCCTCCATTAAGACACACTGGTGTTCATTTTCACAGCTGCTTCAACAGCCTCTCCACTAAAGCCCTTGTTCTCATAGTGAATCCAGGGGTCTCCCTTTTGTTTCTGTGCAACAAGTCACCCTATAATGTCTGCAGAATACTGTTTCTGGACAAATCAAAAGCCTTCTTTGTTTCTGTACCACAGCTGGTCTGAAAGATGGCAGGATAAATATGTTTGGGGAGGGCACATGAATGTGGACAGGAAAAAAACTACAACTACGGTCTAAACTAGTGATCCATCGATCTTTAGTGTGCTGGCGCAGCACATTAACAGAACCGACAGGAATTATCAACCAACCACGGCACATTTCACTAATAAGGTCATGACAGCTGACAGCCTTTAACAATCAAACGCCTATTGATGAGGGTTCATTAGCTAGAACCCTTAAAAGCTCTGTCCAAGAGTGTGTGTGTGTGTGTGTGTGTGTGTGTGTGTGTGTGTGTGTGTGTGTGTGACTGTGTAGGTGGAGCACATCATGCGAAGCTGACCGTGTGTGTCTACGTTGTTAGTGTGTGTGTTGTGGGCAACGGTCTGTATGTGCGTGTGCGTTTGTCTAGACGTGTACAGTATATGGATTTCTTTGTGTTTGTGTCTCAGTGATAGATGTTTCACCTTCTCTGAATCAGCTTTTAACTACTATTAGCTTAATGAAAAACAACTGCAGACAGACATAAATAATTAGCATTACACAAACATAGACACAGGCTCACACAAAGGTGTGTGTGTTTGTTTTGTGTCTGTAAGTCTAGAGGGCTAGATTTTAAAGTTCGTTTTTCAGCATATGTAGACAAAACAACACTCAGAATGGCAGCAGTAAAATTCAGAGCTTTTCTGTGAGATAGTTTCAACCACACTGCACGCAACAGCCCAATATCATCACGTTTTACAGTCCTGTGGCTCGAAAAGAGGGTTGTTTTCCTCAAATTGAGGTACAGTCGGAAGATATTGATTGCTGGCATGAAAAACAAAGCCCATTATGGATTTCCATTAAAGTCCTGACTTTCTAAGTAGTAAGGCTGTTAGGATTGGTAATACTTTTTTGGAATTTAACAAATCAGCAGATGAAAATAATTGAACAAAATAGGTGGTATTTTGAAATGAAATGTGCCAAACAAAAGATGCAATTCAGTAGTCAAATATGTGTATTTCTGTTATTTCTGTGAACAAGATCTATTACACCTGTTTTTACAGTTATTTTTTATTTCTGTCAGTGAGGCCTTTATGCTTTTCATTGTTCCATATTTAGTATATTGGTGGTGTTTTGTGTCACAGCCACAAAATAATAAAAGAGTATACACCGGTTCTGTGTGACTCACTCTTCCTCAACCTATCCACTACAATTACAGCTGTAGCAGCCCATCTACCTAACTGAATCTAAAATCTGCATCAGATCACAGTGGAGTTCATGTCAGTATTGTTTTATTCAACCTGAATATATTAAGTGGGAATAGGGAAAGTAACACAGGCAGCAGCTTAGGATTCCAGTGTCTCTACTGCACTATGGGGACCCACTTTAATTTCCCCTAAACTCCCATGGGTTTAAAGAGTGTCTTTGAAAACTGCTGTTGTATACAATAGGATACACTTTATTAGCACAGCGCTGTGGATGATCCAGCTCAGTCAGTTAGGAGTGACACACTTTAACTCTCTATATCTGGGCCGCACAAATATAAACATGCACGTGCGCACGCGCACACACGCACACAATGAATACTGACAACAATAAATCAATAATTTGCTTATTTGTGTGTCGCTCTTTTGTGAATTTTAGACTACAATTAGTACGTGAAATTGTTGTCATAATAGAGCTTAATTTAATACTTATATAATAAATTAAACCATACTTATGTACTTACTTCAACTTCATCTTATAAAACATACATCTATCTCAGGGCACGCATGTATAACTAATGTGAAAGCTTCTCTAACACAATGTACAATGTGCAGTGTACAATCTATATAGAGTAATGTGCTTTTAGCTATGTTTGATAATGGATTAGTTGCTTACTGTCAGCAGTGTACCAAGTAGCCGGATGCTACTGTATTATCCAAAAAAGAGATTAAGCTGTTCAACTTTGGAGGCTGAGCTGATTTATTTTCACATAAAATGCTGAATAATTTAGTCCATATGCCATGAATGCAATGTGTTGTTTTTTTTTTACAAAATCTGAACTGGCTGATTTTACAGCAATGTTAATTTTTACGGCAATGTTTTATAGATCTGGGTTGGGACCCAGAGGTAGCGTCAATTGAGACAGGGATAACTTGCTATTCAAAATATATGACATTTTCAAAACAGACAGTTCAGGCTATGCTATGTTGTCACATCCAAGTCCCTTGTATAAAGCAAGGAGCAGCCTCTTACTATAAAACAGAGTCAATAAAGGGTTCTTATGAATAAAATACATTGCACAAAGGCCTATATATATACATATATCTTGACTTGAGGAGAAATCACTACTGCACAACCAAGGTAGCCTGCCCAGTGTTTTAAATGTGACTTGCAGTGTAGGTTTCTAATGACTTTCTAAAAATCTTCCAAAAGTTTTCACATAACAGCAAGAGTCACATAAATGTTTATTGCCACACTTCCCACCTTGACAGACAGGCTGTGTACCGCTCCAGGTGCCATTGTGAAGGCAGTTCCTCTCGGCTGAGCCAATCAGATTAAATCCTGCTTCGCAGCTAAAACGCAGAAGACTCTTGGTCTTAAATTCTTCCCCTCCTAGGCGTACACCATGGGGAGGGATCCCGGGATCTCCACAGATACCAGCACTTACACCTATAGCGAGAAAGGAGACATAAAGTTAATGTAGCAAATGCACTAAGAGCTGACACAAACGCACCAATGAAGCGACCAAAGACCCTTTCGCAGTCCTGGACTGATGAGGCATAAACATAGAAACTTACCAACAGCAATTTGCAAATCCAAATATACTTAATATTGTTAATGTGAATCAACAGCTACATTAAGCTGATGTCCATTTGTCTAATATAATAATAATAATAATGATAATAATAATAATAATAATACTAGGTTTGAGTAATTTTGTCTAACTACAATTAAATGGAAATCACTATGCTAAAAATGTATGCAAGCATTCATGCCAGAGGTCAACAACATCGACTAAAAACCATTTGCATTGCAGAATTTACAACAATACAGTTTACCTTCTAAGTCTCTCATATACAGTGAGACACACAGGCATG
This sequence comes from Embiotoca jacksoni, assembly GCF_022577435.1. Taxonomy (NCBI): domain Eukaryota; kingdom Metazoa; phylum Chordata; class Actinopteri; family Embiotocidae; genus Embiotoca; species Embiotoca jacksoni. The sequence goes on along the minus strand of NW_027185414.1, from coordinate 11,959,915 downwards.
CACACACCCAGACACACAAACTTTCAAGAACTGTACTTTGCATTTAGGCTATACCAAATTGTTCTAGCATTAAAAGCACGGAGCGTGTCACAATTTTAGCAGCTTAAATTCCATCGGTGGGGATTTGTGAGTTTAACAGGGTACAGCTCCAAATGCAGCGCCTTGCATCTCAATGAGGTCTTCAGCTGCAGGATGGATTCTGCCCTGCTGAGTGTTCTGTTTTGAGGCCAGCAGAGTAAGCTTATTGCATTTCAGCTGTTGAGAGAGTTGATGCTGAGTTCGGAAATGATAAGTTGTAGTGTTGTGGGATCTGCGTAAGCCTACTGTAGAGGAGCGCTTACAACCTGAGTCGTAAACCGGGACTCCTTCACCTCCGTATTCCTGCCAGATTTTTACACATGCAGCTCAAACCAGGTTACATACACTATACACATTAAAACCCATTTTTATAGAATTGCTTTTAAGTGATGTCGTCCTTTTACGTCCTTTTATGCAGTTCTTTGTTCCCCTGTTTTTGTTTGTTTATTTTATTAATTTATTAATTTGTTTGTTTTCTATTCCATTTGCTCATTTTGGTTATTTGTTTGGTTTTCTTGTATTCATTACCTTTATGGTTTGGTCTTTTTTGCCTCCTGTTTTCTTAAATGTTTACCGGTATTGACGTTATGTATGACTATGCCTTGCTTCTCTGTAGAGCACTTTGTAAACTCTGTTTTTAAAGGTGCTATATAAATAAAGTTATTATTATACTGTAGTATCATTACATACAGTAATCTGTAGCATAGCAGGCACTCAGTTTACACTAGCAACACATTGTCTGTTTGTGCTTTGATAATAATAATGACGTTTACTACTTTCTCAAGATAACTTGCACAGGCAAGGAAATCAAATGGTGAATTATTTCATACAATGCAAGAGCTAATAATAACAACATTACTGGAATAATGTTGATTAAAAGATATAAAAAATGTTTTTGAATATTTTCCTTCTATGTTGTATTTTTGTAGAGCAAAGAGGAAGCGATGCACAAGGAAGGCCAGCATGGTCACAGGATGGTTGGTTTCCAGTAAGCTAGAGGGCAGGTAATTATAATCAAAGAGGCTTGCAGCAATTAGTCACTAATTAAATTGATTAACTGATTTAAAATTATAATGTTTCCTCTGATGTGTTATTTATGTTGGAATTGTAGAAACTGAGAAATGTAGTCTTTACTCATTCATGGCAAGACCTTTGGTAAAGTACTAACTGATAACATTAAGAGAAGAAAAAGCACGAATAATTTTCAGCCATTGTATGTAGTGGCCTTACTGACAGTCTACCACTGTTTTCACCTGAACACAGTACATCATACACACTGATCTAAAATCAAACTCAAATCCAGCTTTCAGAACTGAGTATTTCCGAAACCCACAAGGACAATGTCTGTCAATCATATGTACCAGTCAGTTCTAGTTAGTACCAGTTACTGTCATATTTTTGTCCTAAAGGCCACAGGTGACACGTTTTATTATACTGAAGCAAAAGAAAGACATCTTCAGACTGACATGCCTGTGTGGAACAGCTCACTCTTGTGATGCCAGATGGGATGATACTATTTTCTGACAGCTGAACCAGTTTTATCTCTTGGTAAATAATAAATCTGGTTTCTTTCTTTAGGTCACTAAAGCTTGAGGTTTTGTTGTTGTTTAGTAGTTTGTATTTGTACTGTGTACTATGTGACCAGATCTATGTATCGATTCTATAGAGGTCGGGTCTGGCAATGACCTTATATGTAAGGCTGGAGAGACTGTATGTGTATACTGTAGTAGCAATGAATCATTGTATTTGTGGAAACACACTGTTGACAGTCTGTATAAATGCATTTGATTTCAAAGAGTGAAAGGGATGAATTATTGATCTATTTTTAGAAACAGACAGCCAATATGCCTTTCATTTTGTACAGCCTCTGCAAAAATGTGTGTATCTAAGTTCTTATTCTCTACTAGCTGAAAATCACATCAATCAGACATGCTGCTTCATCAACTAGTTTGCCTTTACCGGTGCAGTAGGGGGGCGCTCCACTCCACGTGCCGTCCTCCTGACAGTGGCGGGTAGTATTACCCACCAACACCCCACCGGGCAGACAGGAGTACTGCAGTACTGAGCCATATGTCCAACTCTGGGTTCCAGATACTACTGCATTCGGGGGTACACCGGGGTCACCACAGGAAATAGCTGCAGAGTCAGTGAGAGATTGAAAGAGAGACAGAGGGGGTTAGTTTGAGAGTGAGTGTGATTACATCCAACAATAGATTCAAGGTACTACTGCACTGAGTGGTGCAGCTGTGTCACGGCAGGAGACAGCTCATGGAGGAGGTGACAGGAAGAAAGTTAACGCAAATGTGTATGTTGTTGTTGTGTGTGTGTTCATTGAAGGCAAACAGGTTAAAAATAAAGATAGAGAGGTAGATATTAAACAAGGAGAAAGAGGGCAGAGTATGCTGTGCAACAAAGGTCAGTGGCCGAGGACATTCTGTCTCAAACATTAGGCATAACCTAATGTTTGCCGTTATGTCTAATATTTGAGACACATACTTGTACGTACATAGATAATTACCGCAGCCAAGGAGGTCGTTTTGGTGCAGTTTGATTGTTTGTCATCAGTACTATAAAAAAAAAAAACTACCACCTAAGTTTCTATCAAACTTGATGGAAGGATGTAACACCGTGAAAAGAAGATCCCCAAAATTTTGGGGGCGGATCGAATCATGAGACAGATCCCAAACTTATTTTCCCCTTTCATTAACATTGTGAGATAGGGCATTTGGTTTAAATCCAGTAGATGTTAGTAAAGTTCAATAGATACGAACATAGGGAAGTTTAGAAAAACGATGACTCTGTGTCACAATCCACATTCATGGGTACCAGTAATCCTCTGGGATACACCTGCACTTGTTAAAACTTAATACAGCAAGCGATAGCTCTGGAGCACTCAGGGGCCGCTTAAGTATCACGCTAAAGTGTGTAATACACTTGCCAGTCCACTAGAGGATACCGTAACAGTGTGACGGATCCCTTGCCTTGATGTGAAAGTCGAGGTGAGTCATATGACACTGGTCGCAGGTCAAAACAGTGGACTTTTACCCTGATGATCAGGGTTTCAGTCTGCAATAAAGCACCATGGATTTCTTTTCAAATGTTTTCCTAACCTTAACCCAAGTTGTTTTCGTGCCTAAGCCTGAGGTATTGTTTTCTTAAACGTAACCACGTGGTTGTTTTTTTCCCCTAAATCTAAACACATACTTTTTCACACCTCTGTGAGGTAAAATCATGCTGGCAACTTGTCCTCTAGTGGACAGGCATGTGTATTGCACACGTAGGCGTGATCGCGGATGGTGGGGACAGGATTTTCTTAGGGGAGAACTCGAGCCGGTACAATTGTAACATGGTCACGATTGTTTTATATCTATTGAAGAAGTGAACTATTGGCCATGGCGGAGGTCTGTGCTCTCCGAGTCCCCTTCTAGTTAAACTTGCTGTACTCACACTGTATGACAGTATACAGTCATGCCGGTGAAGTTTACTTTTATTGAGTTTAATTAAATTGCCTTAGAGAGAGAGAGAGAGAGAGAGAGAGGGAGAGATAGAAAACCAATAACTCATCTCAAATTAAATTCACTTGAGCTAGAAAGAGTCATTCCCTCACCTCTGTGTAGAGAACTAGTAGAAACCGTTCCAGAGTGTCAAAGCACGAGACATCTGTTAAAAAAAGACCTACTATTTTTTTCTTCAATTTGGGAGAAATCTATGTTTTACGGAGCACAGGTCTCTGCAGGACACAGATATGAAACTGCTCTCGATTTTCTATTTCTGCCAAATGACTTGTCCTCCGATATCTCCCCTTACCCCCAAATTGTATTACTCCATCCTCTCCTTGCCCCTCAGTCATCACCCCTCTCCCCCCAATTTTCCGATAAGACTTGTTTCTCGAATGTAATGCTTGATGCACAGACGCCAAGTGTCTCACCAGAGTCTGCCCCTTCCTCCCTCTCTGTCTGATCCCTCATCTCCACCTCTCTGCTACTGTGTGCTCTTCCTCTTTGTTTTTCTCTCTTCATCTGTGAAACAGCCTCTTTCTCTCTATCGCTCCCTAGTTTAATCTCCATGTTTCTATCAGCCAGGGTAGAACTCTAACAAGAACACCTATTGCCTTAAGAGATACATGCTCACTTTTATTTCTGTACACACACATACACACAAACATGCTCAAACCTTTAAGCCTCTTCCTTTCATACTCTCGCCCTTTTTTTTTTTTTACTATTATTATTATTACTTCCCTGCCATTTTGTCTCTTGGACCCTCTCCTATTCTCTCAGATTCTCATTCGCTCTTCATCTTCTTCCCAGTGGCTTTTCAACCCATTTCATTCCTGAAATGGCATTTCCTGACATATACAAAGAAAAATAAATAGAAATATTGTCGCTTGTGACTACTCCTTTTGTAGACATGTTTTTTGCAGAAATCTGAGAAGTTACCTGTTGACGAAAGGACAAATGTTTTCATCATAGGCCTATGAATGTCGTTTTGTCTCATTTGTCTTCTAAACCTGCATTGCCACCATTTCTCTCAATGACAAGTGTTCTCAAACACCTGCTGTATATATGTGCATCCATACCTAGGCAACGAGGGGTCGGTCGGTCCCACAGTCCGTCATGCTGGCACGTGAGGAGTGCAGAGCCCAGAAGGTAGAAGCCTCGTTTGCAGTGGATTGCCACAGTTACGCCATAGCTGAAGACTTCTGGGTAATGTAGGCCAGACTGGCGCACACCATTCTCCACGTGCCCCGGGTCTGAACAGTTCACCACTGCACAAGAGAGCATACAAATCTATTAGAACCTATTTAAGTAGTATATATAGTATATGCATACATGTTTCT